>NC_080165.1:118435768-119035768 GCF_950295315.1 Erinaceus europaeus | reverse complement strand
CACTTGAGCTTAAGCTACAGCCCAGCTCTCTTTCTTTCTTTCTTTTTTGATTTCTTTCTTTCCTTTTCTTTACAGTTAAGCACACACCTTATAGTGCTCAAGGATCCAGGTTCAAGCCCCTGGTTCCCACCTGCAGGGGGAAGCTTCACAAGTGATGAAGCAGAGCTGCAGGTGTCTTTCTGTCTCTGTCTCTTTTCCTCTCTGTCTCCCCCTTCCCTCTCAATTTGTCTCTCTCTATCCAATAATTTAAAAAAAGTTAAAAAATTATTTGGGAATTAGTGGTTTCCAGTAAATAGCATTGTTGATCCATGTGTAAAATTTCTCAATTTTCTGCAAAACACTGTCACTTGCAGCCTAGGTCCTCCTCCTCCGCCATCAAGTACCAGGACCTGAAAGCACCCTCCACCCACCATCCCAAAGTCCTTACTTGGGTGCAATACATAAAACCAGTCTAAGTTCTACTTTCTGTTCCCTCTTTTTGTTCTTTTTCATTCTTTTTTTTTTTTTTTTTTTGCCTCCAAAGTTTTCTCAGGGGCTCGGTGTTTGCACTACGAACCCACTGCTCCTGGCAACCATTTTTTTTCGTTGTTGTTGTTGGTGGTGGTGGGTGGTGGTATTGTTGAAATAGGACAGTGAGGAATTGAGAGGAGGGGGAAATAGAGAGGGGGAGAGAAAGATAGACACTTGAAGACTTGCTTCATCATTTGTGAAGTGACACACACACACACACACACACACACACACACACACACACACACACACACACACACACACACACACACACACACCCGCAGGTGGGGAGGTGGGGGGCTCCAACTCGGATCCTTGACCAAGCTGTCTACTATGTGGTGTGCTACAGCCCCCCACCCCTTTCTTCCTAAGCTTTTGTGTTCTCTTTTGCTCAGTTCTGTATTGCTCAGAATGACCACTAAGTGGCAGTGGAGTACAAGAAAAGTCTGTGGGCTCTGTACATAGGTTCTGTTTTTGTGTTTACATTCTCACTATCATCCAACCTACTTCAGAATTTATTTTGAGCAAAGGCATGTCACTATTCCCTTCTCTCTGACTTCTTCAACTCACAGCTCAATCTCAGGTACTAGATAATGGCCATCTCTGACACAGAATAAGGTTTTTACTGTTTTCACTGGCTTCTATTAGCTGCTCTTTTATTTTTAAAAAAATTTTTATTTCCTTTTGTTGCCCTTATTTTATTGTTGTTATTACTGTTGTTATTGATGTTGTTGTCGTTGGATAAGACAGAGAGACATGGAGAGAGGAGGGGAAGACAGAGGGGGGAAAGATAGACCCCTGCAGACCTGCTTCACCACCTGTGCAGCGACTCCCCTATAGGTGGGGTGCGGGGGGCTCAACCAGGATCCTTATGCTGGTCCTTGCACTTTGCGCAACATGCGTTTAACCTGCTGCACTACCACGCGACTCCCCTGCTCTTCAATTTCTATCAGTTCCTCTCCTACTAGCACCTCTTTTCACTTTAATGTGCTTTATCAGCCTATTGCTTTAATTCTAATTCTTCTTCGTGACCTATAGTTTGATTTGGATGCTTTTTCTCATTTTTTTTCAGTATCTTTATTTATTGGATAGAAACAGCCAGAAATCTAGAGGGAAGGGGGTGATTGAGAGGGAGAGAGACAGACACCTGCAGCACTGCTTCACCACTAACAAAGCTTTCCCCCTGCAGGTGGGGACTGGGGGTTTGAACCCCGGTCCTTGCGCACTGCAACTTGTGCACTCAACCAGTTGTGCCACCACCTGGCCCCGATGTGGATACTTTAGAAATTCTTTTGCTTTTCAGACTTATTCTCACCATAGCCTTGTTACTCATACTGTGGGAAATTCCTGTTCTTTACATTGCCAGGTTCTTTTGTGAAGTTGAAGAAAAGCCCCGAATATTGAGAACAACTGTTGACCCGAAACCAATTGTTCTTTGTTCTGTGGGGATATTTCCACCTGTGCCCATTCTGTGGTAACTATAAAAAGGTGGGACAAGAAATGATCGAGGTTGCAGTTTCTCCCTTTGCTTGGAAGGGTGTTGGCTTTCTTTAGGTGAAAGAAATGAGGAAGCAGTGAAAACAAGCTTGGCTGGGTCCCACAGAAGTCAAAAGGGAATAAAAGGGGGTGGTGGTAAATTCATACATTAAAACAGTAGTTAGAAACAAAAAAACAAAAACAGTAGTTTAAGACTTCCAGGGTGGAGCTATAGCAACCCAGTCATGGAAAGTTGGCTTTCTCTCAGAAAACAAATCTTACAACACAATAATGCAGCAAATTTCAACAGAGAATAGCTGGGATTTTGGTGAAGAAAGGAACATCACTATCTGAAAGCTGGTGACTGCGGTGGCACAGCGGAAACAAGAGGGGAGAGAGAAGGACTCAGGTAATAATAAGACAACACATTGCCTGTGAGCCCCATATTTACAATCACTGCAAACACACATGGCAAATTTAAAGGGTCTGTGTGACTTAGAAGGACTTCTGGACTGCTTTTTAGAGCTGTAGGAGTCACACACTTCAAGCAAACTCCAGAAAATAGTTCAGTGGAACCAGGGAAGAGAACACAGTACCCTTGTGGCATCAGGGAACCCTAACAAACTCCAAGGTGTACCAGCTGCTGTAGAGATCCTGATGATGAAGTCTGACTGTCCTGTGAGCAAGAAAAGTGACTTTGGCCTCACAGCATTTTCAAGAATCAGTCTGAGAAGACAAAGAGGTCTGAGATTCCACCCCCCCTCCCCAAACTAGGTCTCTGTTGATGGGACATCAGGTGCCATAATATTACATCATTCTGGGGGCCAGGCGGTAGCGCAGTGAGTTAAGCACACGTGGCGCAAAGTGCAAGGACCTGGGTAAAGATCTTGGTTCAAGCCCCCAGCTCCCTACCTGCTGGAGAGTCAGTCACTTCACAGGCAGTGAAGCAGGTCTGCAAGTGTCTATCTTTCTCTCCCCCTCTCTTTCTCCCCCTTCTCTCTCCATTTCTCTCTGTCCTATCCAATAACGAACGACATCAACAATAACAATAATAACCACAACAAGGCTATAACAAGGGCAACAAAATGGGAAAATGGCCTCCAGGAGCAGTGGATTCATGGTGCAGGCATTGAGCCCCAGCAATAACCCTGGAAGCAAAAAAAAAAATTTATATATATATATAACATCACTTTAAAGCTCCTCCCCTTCCTCCATAAGTCACGTACAAAGCAGAACACAGCACCAGCTGCAGGCAAAAAGAATAACAAAACACATGGGTACAACTAGGAAAACACTGATTCTGCAAAAGCAAGAGGAAGCACAGAAACTTGATATATATCCAGCTATTAGAGAAAGGGTTTAAGGAAATCTGAAGAAATATGAGGCTCTCAATCCATTTCATATGAGAAATGGATTAAGAAATAAATCCATGATATTAAAGATTTGCTTGATAAGAAAATGGAAAACTTGAAAACCAGAGTTACAAGGTATGAATGACACTTTGAATTTTAGCCTCAAATAACAAACAAGTCAAGTAAGCAGACTTACCCATGTAAAAGAGTATCAGAAATAGAAGACAAACTGGCCATAGTTTTTTACTTCAAAATAGACAGAGAAAAATGATTTAGAAATAATGAAACAACTCTTTAAGAGACTGAAGACTCCGTTGGAAAACAAATATCAGAATTATAGAGGTCTCAGAAGGAGAGGAGACGAGATCGTGAGTGTTCAGAGTGGTATGGCCAAAGTGGGTGTTGTATTGTTATATGGGAAATTGGGGAATGTTATGCATGTACAAACTATTGTACTTACTGTTGAATGTAAAACATTAATTCCCCAATTAAAAAAAAATAAATAAAAATAATAAGAATCTGAAAAGAAAAAAAATAAGGAGAGAGAGAGGGGACCAGAAATAATATTCAAAGAAATAATAGAATATATATATATATATATATATATATATATTCAGGAAGGAGAGAGAACTGCCATATTTTTAAACCCAAATAAACCTCCACAAAACACACCATTGTGAAACTACCACAAGTCAGGGACAAAGAAAACTAATCTAGTAGGGAAATTAAGAAAGTGACTTAGGAAGACAGTGTAGTCAGACATGCATGAGATTTTTCTTTTTCTTTTTTCTTATTGAGGGGGCTAATGCTTTAGAGTGCAGTCACTGACATATGCATGCAATATCATTATATAATAGGCCCTCAGAGTTTTCTTCCTATCCTCGGAGTCCTTTGCCTTGGTGCAATACATCATGTTCAGTGCATGTTTCACTTTGTGCTCACCATCTTCAAAGTCCTTTTCTTTGGTGCAATGTACCATGTCCAAAGAAAGACCCAACACTGGCCGCCAGCTATAGACCAATTTCTCTCCTCTCCGTGTGTTACAAACTCTTTGAGAGGCTGCTTCTGTCACGTATTTCTCCTCTTACAGAGAAATTCCTATCACCCGCCCAAGCTGGTTTCCGCCCAGGAAGATCTACCTGCGAACAAGCCCTGGCCCTCTCAACTTACATTGAAAATGGATTACAGAAGAATTTAAAGACGGGTGCTGTCTTTGTTGATCTCACAGCAGCCTATGACACGGTCTGGCACCGTGGTCTCCTAGTCAAGATCTCAAGATGCCTGCCTCCATGGGTGGCCAACACTATATCGTTTCTTCTCCAAAACAGAAGATTCTGGGTGCATCTGGGTGACAAGTCTAGCAGATGGAGACTTGTCTCAAGTGGCTTCCCCCATGGCTCTGTTCTGGCTCCTACGCTATTTAATATTTACATCAATGACCTCCCAGAAACTTCTTCAAGGAAGTTCATCTACGCCGATGACATCTGCTGTGCAACTCAGGCATCCAAGTTTGACATCCTTGAGGAAACACTCATGAAAGACATGTCTCTGATATCTGATTACTGTAAAAAATGGTGACTAATCCCTAGCACCGCAAAAACGGTATAATCTGTTTTCCATCTACACCATGCCTCGGCCTCGCGTGAGCTTAATGTGCAGCTTGGCGATACGAGAATCCTGCATGAAGCCCAGCCAGTTTATCTTGGCGTTACTCTCGATCGCACTCTGTCATTTCACGAACATCTCATAAAAACTGCAGCAAAGGTGGGCGCGAGGAATAACATCATTGCAAGACTGGCCAGCTCCTCATGGGGCGCTAGCGCTTCCACACTACGATCATCATCTCTGGCATTATGCTATTCCACTGCAGAATACTGTGCCCCAGTATGGTTCCGTAGCCCCCATGTCCACTTGGTCGATTCCAAATTATATTCCTCCATGAGGATCATTTCTGGAACCATCCGTTCCACCCCGGTTCCATGGCTGCCAGTTCTTAGCAACATCGCCCCGCCAGATATTCGTCGGGATGCAGCATCATCTAAGTTCATTTCCCACGTCTACGCTCAACCGGACCTGCCAATATACGTGGATATCTTCACCCACCCTGTCCAACGCTTGACGTCTCGTCACCCAATCTGGTCCCCTACGCCTACACTGAACTTCTCTGTTCCAGTCTCTTGGAAACAGAGTTGGCAGTCAGCTGAGGTAAAGAACAAACACCTCATCACAGACCCCTGCAAGCGTCAACCCGGCTTTGACCTAGCACGTTATGATTGGGCCCTCCTCAATGGCTATCGAGCAGGCCATGGCCGGTGCACCGCTATGTTCCATCGCTGGGGAGCCAGAGACGACCCGAACTGCCCCTGCGGCTCCAGACAGACTATGTAACCCACATAGTCAACGACTGCCACCTCTCCAGATTCCAAGGAGGTCTCAAAACTTTACATCAGGCTCAACCTGATGCTGTTGACTGGCTACGGAAGAAGGGCAAACGCTAGAAGAAGAAGCTACAGTCTGATATTTGTTTGATATGTGTTTTAGTTCTTTATATTGCATGTATGAGTGACACTATATATTAATTGTCTTTCAGAGGAATGCAGGCCATTTGGCAATAGATATAAACAATAGCAATAAAAGTACTTTTGTACCAAATTAAAGAACCTCAAGATACTATATATAAGAATGAAGGGGGAATTTAAAGTTGTGAGAAAGACTGAAAAATACTAGAGAAAAAAATGACATCATTTAATAAGACAGAGGACTGTAGATGTGTTACACATAAAAGCATTATAGGTAATTTTTATATAAACATGTGGTATATAAACACATCTTAAAAAGTCTTTCTTTTTTTAAAAAATATTTTATTTTATTTATTTATTCCCTTTTGTTGCCCTTGTTGTTTTATTGTTGTAGTTATTATTGTTGTTGTCGTCGATGTTGGATAGGACAGAGAGAAACGGAGAGAGGAGGGGAAGACAGAGAGGGGGAGAGAAAGATAGACACCTGCAGACCTGCTTCACCGCCTGTGAAGCGACTCCCCTGCAGGTGGGGAGCCGGGGTTCGAACCGGGATCCTTATGCCGAAAAAGTCTTTCTTAAACCATTTTTAACTCACTATTCTTTTCTTGACCACCTTCAGTTAATTCCTTCTCCCCTTTCATACTTTAAAGTTGTTTTATATTTTTATAGCTTATGTTTCTGAGTCTGTTTTACTGTGAATCACCTTGTTGAGAGTTAAATGTTCCTTGCTTCTTTGTGACACTCCTCTCAGTATCTCTTGCAAGGCAAGTCTGGTACCGGCAAACTTCTTTAGTTTTTGTATGCCCAGTACTGCTTTGATCATTCCATGTTTGAATGATAGTATTGCAGGGTAGAGTACGCATAGCTGACAGTTATTGTCTTTTAAAACTTTGAACATACCATTCCACTGTCTTCTGGTCTCATGGTTCATGCAGAAACATCTGATGCTAGGAATGGACCTACTATACGGCCCAGCAATTCCTCTCCTGGGGATTTACCCAAGGGAGACATAAACTATCAGAAGAGATCTGTGTATACTTACGTTCATAGCAGCACAGTTTGTAATTGCAAGAACATGGAAGCACCCAAATGTTCAACATCAAATAAGTGGTTAAAAAAATGTGGTATATAAACATGATGGAATACTACTCAACTGCTAAAAATGATAATGTTGTCTTATTTGTATCCTCTTGGATAAAACTTGAGGACCTTACATTGAGTGGGATAAGCCAAAAAGAGAAAGAAGAATACCAAATGATCTCGCTTATTAGCAGGACTTATTAAAATTGGAACAGGAAGGGAGAGCACAAAGTGAAACATGAACTGGACATGGTTCTTCTTCTTCTAGCGTTTGCCCTTCTTCCGTAGCCAGTCAACAGCATCAGGTTGAGCCTGATGTAAAGTTTCGAGACCTCCTTGGAATCTGGAGAGGTGGCAGTCGTTGACTATGTGGGTTACATAGTCTGTCTGGAGCCGCAGGGGCAGTTCGGGTCATCTCTGGCTCCCCAGCGATGGAACATAGCGGCCCTCTGGCCTTGGCCTGTTCCATAGCGATTGAGGAGGGCCCAATCATAACGTGCTAGGTCAAAGCCGGGTTGACGCTTGCAGGGGTCTGTGATGAGGTGTTTATTCTTTACCTCAGCTGACTGCCAACTCTGTTTCCAAGAGACTGGAACAGAGAAGTTCAGTGTAGGTGTAGGGGACCAGATTGGGTGACGAGACGTCAAGCGTTGGACAGGGTGGGCGAAGATATCCACGTATATTGGCAGGTCCGGTCGAGCGTAGACGTGGGAAATGAACTTAGATGATGCTGCATCCCGACGAATATCTGGCGGGGCGATGTTGCTAAGAACTGGCAGCCATGGAACCGGGGTGGAACGGATGGTTCCAGAAATGATCCTCATGGAGGAATATAATTTGGAATCGACCAAGTGGACATGGGGGCTACGGAACCATACTGGGGCACAGTATTCTGCAGTGGAATAGCATAATGCCAGAGACTGTAGCTAAGAACTTGTGAAAACCATGGTGGTTATCCTGGAAGGAAGGGGGTATTCTGGGGATGGGTGGGGGGCACCAGAGAACTGTGATGAGAGTGAAGTGTGAAACTATGACCCTTGTAATCTTATAAGCCATTATTAAATCACTAATAAATAAATTAAAAACTCAATAGTTTAAAATCATATTGTTCTTGGAGTCTATGCTTTTTCAGCTATATAATGTGGTCTTTTTTAGTGTATTTTTGTTAATTTAAATTTATTTCTCAATATTAAAAGTATTTTTAATGATTTATTAACATGGGAGAAGGAGGAAAGGAGGAAGGGAGAGAGGGAGAAGGAGCCAGAGTGAAGGAACCAGATTATCACTGTGGCACATATGATGTCTGGGACTAAATTCAGGATAGTGTGAGGAAAGGCCCACTGTCTGGGAAATCCAGGCCATTATCTCCATGAGAGTCTGAGAGGGTTGACCTGGAGCCCCCTCCTAGCATCAGATGTTTCTGCAGGAACCAGGAGACCAGAAGATAGTGGAATGATATGTTCAAAGTTTTAAAAGACAATAACTATATAACAGGAGGGGCGGCAGGCAGGTCCTCACTCAACCACATGACCTTAAGATGGATGGAATTTTCCAGGCCAGGGACTCTCTCCCACATGCTTCCTGATTCCCATTGAACAAAGGTTGTAAGTTACAGCCAACTAAAACCCACTGCAAACATCCTGGCTTTGCTTAACTGCCCTTCTTCCCCCCTGCCCTGAGGCGCTCATGATTTACCTTTAGACCATGGTAACTTCCCAGTGATGGTCAAATCAAAGACTTAGTCCTGTATTGTGTATGGGTTGAAAATTGGTAAATTACCTCTTCTTTTCCCTAACTGCTTGGGTATATCTACCTGCTTGTACCCCCAAATAAATGAGATGTCTCCCTGAAGCTCTCCCAGAGCCTGTGCTTTCTCTCAGATCACTTGCCTTCCTTAGCAGTGTCCCCAGGAACCCCCCCTTGGCCGTCTCCCCCTCCTCCGTGGTCGCTGGCTAATGCACAGAGGAGAACCAGCCCCCACAGGAATATATATATATAATTTCTTTATTGGGGGATTAATGCTTTACATTCGACAGTAAATACAATAGTTTGTACACAACATCTCTCAGAGTCTTCCACATAACAATACAACTCCCACTAGGTCTTCTGTCACCCTTTTTGGACCTATACTCTCCCCCCACCCCCACCCCACCCCCAGTCTTTTTATTTGGTGCAATACACCAACTCCAGTTCAGGTTCTACTTGTGTTTTCTTTTCTGATCTTGTTTTTCAACTTGTGCCTGAGAGTGAGATCATCCTATCAGGATTGCATATTTTTACTTCCAGCAATCTAGCCACTGTATCGTCTCCCTGGTCACCTATACTGAAAGTTTTATCTTCTATCACATCATTTCTGAATATAATTAAAAGAATTCCTAGATACTGAATGGACATTCTGGATTAGCATATGTGCCTCATTAGCTTAGCGGATAAGTGAGATAGTTGCCTAGCAAGGTCGATAATCTAGACTGACATATAAGACCAGGGGAGGGAGAGATTTGAGTACAAATCTTGACTTGGGGGGGTGATAGTTATGTATACTTGTGAAGGTTAATAAAATGAAAGAAAATAGAGAAGGTGAGTGTTCAATACAAGAAAGACCACATATGATGTAAAAACACAGACGTCTTCAACTATTATTTTTTCATATCATTTTTGAGAAAGTTCATTTACCATTTGCTTGAGGTATTACTGATTTATAGGATTTGTTGTTATGGGGTACGTTATCACATACTCACTAAATGTGCATGAGCTTACCTAAATAGGGAGCTTTTCTGAATATAAATATGAATATATTTTATGACTATAAAATTTCCCTAAATCTGAGTTTCTTGATTGTGAGCTCTGCATTCTGAATTAACCAGATATTCAATTTTTAATAATATATGCTTACTAAATAAAATGGTTTTGAAAGCAAAACAAAATAATCAGTAGTGTTTTTTAATGCAGTGAATCAAGTTTTACCAGACAAAATCAACTATATACTTTGTTTTTTCTGGTGAACTTGAACTCTTAAAACTAATTCAGAGTGCTATGGTAGGTTCAGTTAGCTTTACTTCTAGAGTATGGAATTAATTTATGTTGTAACATGGCAGCTAATCACATGTAATTATTTTAACTTAAATAAAATTTATTATTTTTAGTTACACTGTCACATTTTACATGCTTAATAACTATAGTTCATGGCTATCAAATTGGACATCAGAGATTAAAAAATATATGTTTCATCACAAGAAGTTTTATTAAATAGCTCAGAATTCATTTCTTGTAGAGATATGGCTAATTTAGAAATACTTCTCCAGCTAATCCAGGTGTCTCCTATCCTCTGTAGAAGGTTTGAAACTGCATATGTATATATACACACATGCATATATGTGTGTATATGTATATATACACACATAATAGGGAGGTTGTCATCTTGGTGATATATTATTTATCTTATCTATTCATTTTAGACACATCAAAAACTGATTATTAGCCAACAATATATTTGTACACTGTTTACATAATTAGCAATTTGATAAAAAATAGCTCTCCAGATGATCAAGCTAAGTTATTAATTAATATAAATGAAAACAGTAACACTCAAATTGCAAGAAATAGCAAATAAGTTTAGCAAACTATCATGAGTAGATAACTTTCTCAGTCCTCACACTTTATACTATAGGGATTTTCAGTCTATAATTTGAAGATGTGATCTATTTTTTTCTTCTTGAAAAAATGAGGTGTAGTTGTCATTACAACTGAAGTAGCCTCTCAGGGGATATAGCAGTAAATAAAACCCCATCTTTGACACGATGATTATTATTATTTTTTAACTCAGGTGGTTACAAGTTGAGATTTCAAAAGGTAAAGTAACACACTCAAAAGGACTTTTGAGTGATTAATTTCAACATATGTCATTTATTTACTACTAAATTTGACTATAATGTTAATGTTTTTTTGCAACAAATTTCCCTCCTCAATGTATAAAAATGTTGGGATAATTTCTTGAGAAGAGCAAGAGGTTATGGTTAGTCTTCTTCAAAACATGGTAGAAAATATACTGAGTTTTTACTTTAACCAGAATTTTTTCTCTTTCAGAAAGCTTTGAAATTGCTATCCCTCTTGTTTTAAATTGATGAAACAGGGAGTCTGAGAAATTAAAAATAATTTGGAGAAGACGGAAATGTCAAACAATTTCTCCCAAGCTGAAGTTGTGGAGCTCTGCTATGAGAACGTGAATGGATCCTGCATCAAAACGTCCTATTCTCCTGCTCCTCGAGCAATTCTGTATACAGTGCTTGGATTTGGGGCCGTGCTGGCAGTGTTTGGAAATTTACTAGTCATTATTGCTATCCTTCACTTTAAACAGTTGCACACACCTACAAACTTTCTGATCGCCTCTCTGGCCTGTGCTGACTTTTTGGTGGGAGTGACTGTGATGCCCTTCAGCACAGTGCGGTCTGTGGAGAGCTGCTGGTACTTTGGGGAAATTTACTGTAAATTTCACACATGCTTTGATACTTCCTTCTGTTTTGCTTCTTTATTTCACTTGTGTTGTATCTCTATTGACAGATATATTGCTGTGACTGATCCTTTGACCTATCCAACTAAGTTTACTGTCTCCATTTCTGGAATATGCATTATTCTCTCTTGGTTCTTTTCTGTCACATACAGTTTTTCAATCTTTTACACTGGGGCAAATGAAGAAGGAATTGAGGAATTAGTAGTTGCTCTCACCTGTGTAGGAGGCTGTCAGGCTCCCTTGAATCAAAATTGGGTCCTTCTTTGTTTTCTTCTATTCTTTTTACCCACAGTCGCCATGGTATTCCTATATGGCAAGATATTCTTGGTGGCTAAACAACAGGCTAGGAAGATAGAAAGTACAGCCAGCCAAGCACAGTCTGCTACAGAGACTTATAAAGAGAGAGTAGCAAAAAGAGAGAGAAAAGCTGCTAAAACCTTGGGTATTGCTATGACAGCATTTCTTGTCTCTTGGCTACCTTACATTATTGATGCAATTATTGATGCTTATATGAATTTTATAACCCCTGCTTATGTTTATGAAATTTTAGTCTGGTGTGTTTATTATAATTCTGCTATGAATCCCTTAATATATGCTTTCTTTTACCCGTGGTTTCGGAGGGCAATAAAACTTATTGTAAGTGGCAAAGTCTTTAGGAATGATTCATCAACTATTAATTTGTTTTCTGAGGAAGCAGATATAGACTGACAAGATTATTGCAGTATTTTAAAAACTAACAGGATTGATGTTAAATACCAAATTAACAGTTGGAACTAGGCAAGTATAATCATTTGCTAAGTAGGAGGTTGAGATATGTAAAAGTTAATTGTTCAAAAGCATTTATTTGCTGACTTCATATGTCCTGCCAGGTTTTAGAATTAATATTACATAAACAAGGCTAATACCTATTCATTATTTGTCTATTTTTTAAAATTTTTA
Organism: Erinaceus europaeus; assembly: GCF_950295315.1. NCBI lineage: Eukaryota > Metazoa > Chordata > Mammalia > Eulipotyphla > Erinaceidae > Erinaceus > Erinaceus europaeus. Next base: position 119,023,385 of record NC_080165.1, on the reverse strand, counting down.
TAGTAATTTCTAATGCTTTTTGAATTTTCTATTTCTTTAAGCTGTATGAGTTTTAAAATATTTTTGTCTCTACCAAATATACTGTTATATGTTGTTTACAATATGGTTTTGAATTCTATAAATTGTTATTTCACTTTAATTTCTTTTTCTATGCTAAAGGTATTTTAGTCTGATTAATATTGTTTGTTTTATTTTGTAGTTTAGGCTTTGTTACTTATGCTTAGGTATTATAGTAAAACATTTACTAGCAAGACCCAAGCCAAGGAATATTGTTCCCATTTTTTAAGTAAGTTTTTGATGTTGAATATTTAATTCAACATTTTAATTTATTTTGAGTTAACTTTTGTTTTTTTTAATTTAAGATATAGAGTCAGTTCAATTCTTTTATATGCTTTTATTCATTTATCCTAGAACTATTTATTGAAGAGACTGTCTTTCCTCAACTAAGTATTTTGACTTCCTTGTCTAAAATATCATAGTTGAATATGTATGCTTGGTCTAGTTCTGGAGTCTTGATTCTGTTCTACATGTTTCTTCATATGCCAGCACCATATTGTTTTTATGACTTTAATTTTATAGTTCAGCTGTCTCTGTGTGTGTGTGTGTGTGTGTGTGTGTGTGTGTGTGTGTATGTGTGTGAGGCATTTTTCTCTGTTATTTCTTGGAATTTCTTTGATTATTCTGGGTCTTGTGATTTCACATAAACTTAAGAAGAGTTTTAAAAATTTATGTATTTTAATTATCTACTTTTTTCTAAGTCATTTAACTAGGTTAATAATGGTTGATAGCACAGTTGATACATGGGTCTGCTTTCCTCATCTTCTTGTGACAAGTCTGCAAAACACTTTAGCCCCAAACTTAGGTCCTTTTCTACAAGAAGATACTGTGAAAATCTAAATAGATAGTATCACTCATTCTAGATGACTTAGTTATATGCACTTTTAGTAATAGTAACTTTTCCAGAATATGGACATAGGATAGCCACCTACTTGTTTCTATTATCTTCCATCACAGAGATCTTTCAGATCCTGAGTTATATTTATTTCTAAGTGTTTTATTTTTAATAATATTACAAGTGAGATCAATTTTATTTTTGCAGAAAAATTTTCAACCTATAAAAATACTCCTGATCTTTGTATTTTAATTCTATATCCTGTAACTTTATTGAATTTATTGATTAGACTAACAGTGCTTTCATGGAGTGAATTTCAATTCATTTAAATTAAATATATATGTTAAGTGTTTTAAAATGAAGTAAATTTTTTATAACATTAATAAGTTTTTCTCAACTCTTTAATTGTAGGTTCCCATCTTAGTTTCAGTTACTGATTTTTCAGAGACTATTCTGTAACAATATAGGATTAAGCCATTTCAAAATTTGCATTAATACCTTTCTAAGAGACTTGAGAACACTAAGGTGAAAGGAATATGAAAGTCTTTTTTTTTTTTTTTTTTTTTTTTACCAGAGCACTTTACAGCTCTGGCTTATGGTGTTCGAGGGATTTAATTTAAGACTTCAGAGCCTCAGGCATGAGAATCTCTTTGCTTAACCACTATGCTATCTACCCCTGCCTGAATAATGAAATCTTTGTAGCAGAGAGCTTGTTTGTGATTCAAACCTTAATAGCAAACAACAGGTCTATTGTCCACCTTCCCAGGATCACAATGAAAGCTTTCTATTCTCAAGAAGAGTTCACATCTTTTGCCCTTTTGATGGTGATTTGTAAAAAGTCTTCCTAGAAATCCACAATTTTCTCCCTTAATTGGAAATTCAGGACTCAGTAAGATATCATTTTTTCACTGACATTTATAAGTAATAAAGAAAAACACTGATGGCTGGATACATACACCTACGCATACATAAATGACACAGACACAGATACATACATTCATGTGGAGTGTACTATTCAAGTTGATATGGTACAATGTTTTCAGTATTTTTAAGTTCTTATTTTTAAAAAAAAAAACTTAAAAAATATTTGTTCCCTTTTGTTGCCCTTTTTGTTTTGTTGTTGTTGTTGTTATTGGTGTTAATTGTATGTCTCAAAGTTTTTTAAAACACAAACTGAATCTTTTTAATATATAGGCTGTGTAATTGATATGCAGACTCTCTCAAAAGCCTAGACCAAGTAGATCAGAAGCAACCAATAGCACAGCTATATACAAGATACTGGGTACTGTACAGCAAACCCTAACAAAAGGACTTTTCAAAGTTAACCCAATTACCAATTAATGTGATGATAACATTAACTATCGATTGTCTTTTGGAACCCTAAGACAGCAGGAACCTCACATCTCCACTATAGAGCCTCTACTTCCCCCAGTCCTGGAACCCTTGGATAGGGCCCACTTTCCCGTATGCCTCTCCCAATCCATATCAAATAATATTGCATCTGCCGATCACAACCTAACCAACGCAACAATTGCCACCTCAACATGCTTCACTTCAGACTATGTCCAGAGACTTCACGTGTGGAATGACAACCCTTCAGCTTCATTACGCGGGTAAGACATTTCCTTTCATAGTATACTCTAATTCCATCTCAGGTGGTTCACTTTCTAACAAAGTCCCAAAACCTAGATATATACCAGTTTCTGTGAGAGAGAGCATATGTTCACACGTATCCATAAACTACTGCATAATATATACCTGAAAGCAGAAGTACACTAGAGTTTGCAGTGAGTACCCCCCTAACACTTCCTCTCCACTATTCCAAGCTTTGGGTGATTGCTCAACAATTTGTTTGGCTTCCTATGTTAACTCTCTTTTCAGTCACCAGGTTCCAGATGTCATCAGGATGCCGGCCAGGATTCCCTGGACTGAAGACCCCACCAATGTGTCCTGGACCAGTCAATGCCCATGTTATAAAAACCACAGCAAAGATGGGCACGAGGAATAACATCATTGCAAGACTGGCCAGCTCCTCATGGGGCGCGAGCGCTTCCACACTATGGTCATCATCTCTGGCATTATGCTATTCCACTGCAGAATACTGTGCCCCAGTATGGTTCCGTAGCCCCCATGTCCACTTGGTCGATTCCAAATTATACTCCTCCATGAGGATCATTTCTGGAACCATCCGTTCCACCCCGGTTCCATGGCTGCCAGTTCTTAGCAACATCGCCCCGCCAGATATTCGTTGGGATGCGGCATCATCTAAGTTAATTTCCCACATCTACGCTCGACCGGACCTGCCAATATACGTGGATATCTTTGCCCACCCTGTCCAACGCTTGACGTCTCGTCACCCAATCTGGTCCCCTATGCCTACACTGAACTTCTCTGTTCCAGTCTCTTGGAAACAGAGTTGGCAGTCAGCTGAGGTAAAGAACAAACACCTCATCACAGACCCCTGCAAGCGTCAACCGGCTTTGACCTAGCACGTTATGATTGGGCCCTCCTCAATCGCTATCGAACAGGCCATGGCCGGTGCGCTGCTATGTTCCATCGCTGGGGAGCCAGAGACGACCCGAACTGCCCCTGCGGCTCCAGACAGACTATGACCCACATAGTCAACGACTGCCACCTCTCCAGATTCAAAGGAGGTCTCGAAACTTTACATCAGGCTCAACCTGACGCTGTTGACTGGCTATGGAAGAAGGGAAAACGCTAGAAGAAGAAGAAGCGAGGAAGCAATTACGGAAGCCAGACCTTCTACCTTCTGCCACCCACAATGACCCTGGGTCCATGTTCCCAGAGGGATAGAGAATGGGAAAGCTATCAGGGGAGGGGGTGGGATATGGAGATTGGGTGGTGGGAATTGTGTGGAGTTGTACCCCTCCTACCCTATGGCTTTGTTTATTAATCCTTTCTTAAATAAAAAAAATTAAAAAAAAACTTTTAAAATATTTGTTCCCTTTTGTTGCCCCTCTTGTTTTGTTGTTGTTGGTGTCATCGTTGTTGAATAGGACAGAGAGAAATGGAGAGAGGAGGGGAAGACAGGGGGAGAGAAAGATAGATACCTGCAGACCTGCTTCACCACCTTCGAAGTGACCCCCCTGCAGGTGGGGAGCCAGGGGCTCGAACCTCGATCCATAAGTCTGTCCTTGAGCTTTGCGCCCATGCGCTTAACCCACTGAGTTAAACCCACTGAGTTAAACCCGCTGTGTTACCGCTCGACTCCCCCATTTTTAAGTTCTTATTCACATCAGTTGGTGGTGAATCGCTTCAAATTTTCTCTTTTAATTTTTCTACTTTCCTCAGAGCCCTTCATTAAGAAGGCCTTTGGGGAGTTGGGTGGTAGCACAGCGGATTAAGCCCACGTGGCGCAAAGGGCAAGGACCCGCAGAAGGATCCTGGTTCAAGCCCCTGGCTCCTCACCTACAGGGGAGTTGCTTCACAGGCGGTGAAGCAGGACTGCAGGTGTCTCTCTTTCTCTCCCCGTCTGTCTTCCCCTCTTCTCTCCATTTCTCTCTGTCCTATCCAACAACGACAACAACAAAAACAATAACTACAACAATAAAAAAAGGGAAATAAATATTTTTTTAAACAGAACACCTTTGGGCAAAAGCATACTTTGTTATTTTTCCCCAAACTAACTGGATCAATATTTCAGCATTGGGGCTGGGTAGAGTGTAAATGTTATATAGCTTCATTCTTCTTTTCTACATCTCATCTAGTATTCAGATAAACTATTAACTCTTTGGTCAGCTACATTAGGGTATATTTACAGTAAGATATACTGAAAATAGAAACAGGCTATACTCTGCTATACTGTCTGCAAAGTAAGATGTGACTTTAGACCCTGTTATTGAACTTGGTCTCAATGCTAGGGAGCTTTGGTTCCTGAATTATTTATTTTAGCTAATTAGAAACTATAGACTATTGTAAAAAAGCAATAAAACTCACTTATGCTCTAAGCTACAGACTACATGAAGTACTACGTCTCTCCTGAATCTGTGCTATCAACAAAAATGCACGTCTGATTTATTAATAAGATGCATTATTCAAAAGTAAAACTAATTTTATAACTGATATTGTCCACATGTATTTTCTTAATCAGTTAATATTAAAGGATCAGCTATCAGACTGGCAAAATATACCTTCTCTGACCCATCTTGGATGGATCTAGAAGGGATTATGTTAAGTGAGCTAAGTCAGATAAAGACGAGTATGAGATGATCCCACTCATAAACAGAAGTTGAGAAAGAATAACAGAAAGAGAAACTTAAAGCAGGATCTGACTAAATTTGTAGTAGGGCACCAAAGTAAAAACCGTGGGTTGAGAGTGAAGGTGGATGTTCAACTACATGGGGCAGGGAGGGGGGTATGGGTCACAGTCTTTTGGTGGTGGGAATGGTGTTTATATATACTCCTATTAATTTGTAGTCATATAAATCACTATTTAAGTAATATGAGAGGGGAAAAACCAATTGAATGTCTCAAACTTTTTAAAGCACAGACTGAGTATTTTTAATACATTGGCTGAGTCTTTGATACCTTGACGCTCTTAAAAGCTTAGTCCAGGGAGAACAGTAGTAACCAGTGGCACAGCTATATACAAATAATGTCAACGGACATAAAATATGGCGATGTTATGTATAATACAGCAAATCCTAACAAAGATTGTTCAAATTTAACCTAATTGCCAAATAATGTGATTATAGCAATAACTATCTATTGTCTTCTTAAACTCTAAGACAGCAGGAACCTCCCATTTCCTCGAGTCTGTATTTCCCCCAGCCCTGGAACCTCTGGGGTGGAGCTCACTTCCCTGCATGCTTCTCTCAAGTCATACCAAATGATATTGCATCCACCGATTCCAACCTAATCAATGCAACGAATACCATCTCAGCATGCTTCACTTTAGACTGTGCCGAGAGACGTCAGACATGGAATGCCAACCCTTTACCCTCATTACTCGGGTGAGACCTTTCCTTTCACAGCATTCTCTAATTCCATTCCAGGAGGTTCACTTCCTAACAAAGTCCCAAAACCTAGATGTAGACCAGGTCCCATAAGATAGAGCATATGTTCACATGTATCCATAAATTAGGGCAAAATATATACCTGAAAGCAAAAATAGTAGTAAGTATCAAGTTCATAATGAAATAGTGTCTACTTAGACTTAGATAACCTCTTCACCTACTTCTTATTACAGTTCTCTCACTCACTCCAAAGCTAACCTTAGCAAAGCAAGCTGCAAAAGCTGAGTAAGGGCAAGAGACTGGCATACTTTAACGATGACTCTTTAGTCACTATCAGGCCATTCCATCAGCTGGGGCCCTAATCAGGGAGTCCTGAGATTCCCAAATAGAATTGATGGGCCTAGAACTCAAATAAATCCCTCTCTCCATTGTTACCAGTCATTTCTATCAGGAACAACAAAATAGACCCCTTTGTGGGCCCCTATAGGACCTTGCCCTCAATTTGGATCAACAATGGTAGAGAATGTTCCATCCTCCAAAGGGAGGATAGACAACATACTCTATGCTACACCTGAGGGAGATGGGTCGATATTGGGGCAGCATGTAATGTTCCACTCATGACCACAGAATGTGAGCTCAGATCTAGAGGGATGCAGAGGTTACACAGGCTCCTAAGCTAATTATGGACCCCAGAACACATCAAATCAATGGGGTTTACAGTCCACAAGACTTATACCCCTTTCCTATATTAGGGAGCTACTCTCTTCCCTGATTCAGCTTTCTGGTCCTTTTTCCAGCCATGACATCTCCCCAGAAAATAACTTGGGTCCACAGGCATGTCTGATTTCAGGCTCAGGGGCAAAAAGAAAAACAAACAAACAAAAAAAATGACTAGTATAGCCACGGGCCCTTAGGAATTTAACTAAAATATGCCTACTAGCTATCTACAAAATGGAAGACTCCCCAACTCTTCATCTGCACTATTCCAGTCCTTAGGTCCATGATTGGTCAACAATTTCTTTGGCTTTGTATGTTAACTCTCTTGTTAACCACTAGGTTCCGGATGCTAGCAGGATGCCAGCCAGACTTCCCTGGACAGACAACCCCATCAATGTGTCCTGGAGCTCTGCTTTCCCAGAGTCTTCTCTACTAGGGAAAGAGAGAGACAGGCTGGGAGTATGGATTGACCTTCCAATGCCCATGTTCAGCGGGGAAGCAATTACAGAAGCCAGACCTTCAACCTTCTGCATCCCACAATGACCTTTGTTCATACTTCCAGAGGGTTAAAGAATAGGAAAACTATCAGGGGAGGGGGTGGGATACAGAGTTCTGGTGGTGGGAATTGTGTGAAGTTGTACCCCTCTTATCCTATGGTTTTGTCAATGTTTCCTTCTGATAAATAAAAAATTAAAAAGAAAATAGTTCACTTTGGAGAATTCCCCACCAGGCTGGGAGAAAATTTGGTGCCAAGTATTCTTTCCCTCTCTCCCTCTGTCTCTCTCTACCTGAAAAGTCAGCGAGGAGCACTGAAGCCCTACAATTATTATATTAACATTATGTGAAGCCAGGCATATTTTAGAAACATTAAGGGGTGTTCTGTTATAGAAGTTCAAGAGCAAGTGCTGTTGTTTTCCTCAGTGATCCCTGGGATTAGGGCAACTTTGTCAATTAACGTTAAGGCTTGCAGACATAGTTTATCACTAATGAATTACAGTAATAGTATAAACTAACATTAATATTTATTGATGATCACCTGAATTTCATAAATAGCTTGTGCTGTTACACACTGAAGATGCCTTGGCTCCTAGGCCACACGCAATAATGCCTGACTTCACTAAGATGCATTTACTTTTCTTCGGCTATGGCACTCCTCATTTATGTGTTTACTCTTCATTTAGAAATAATAAAACCTCCTTAAATATTGGTATTAAAGGATGATTCTTCATCATTGCATTGGTATTTATAAAAATCATACATCAGTACTGGAAATGAAATACAAGAGGAAATACATTAGTCATGATAATTTGAAAACTAAAATTAATTTGAAGTGATCATTAATATCAGCATATATGCCATTTGAAACAGTAAATTTGCTTTGATGACTATGTTATCAAACTGAAGCTTAGTTTACTTCAGTGCATCAGCAGTAACTTTTACATATTTTGAGACTGAAGATACATTTCTTATTTTACATGTCAAGTAACTTTATTGTTACTAACAATTTTAAATTGCTATGAACTTTTATTTATTGGTAACTGTTTACATTGTCTCAAAATATATCATAGTGCCTTGCACTTAATATATGTTTGAAGGTATTTTAAAAAACAATGATAAAATATTCTTTATTTTCACTGTCAAATAATTATGTAACTATGTTTTATATTAAGATATTACATTAAAATTTACATTAAAAGATTAAGTAAATGGAAGACAACTATTGGGTGGTTTTATTCATGCAGAAATTAGAGAAATGAAACAAATAAGCTTGCAAAAAAAGTAAACAAAATATCTCACTCTTTAATTCATACATAGAATATAGGGAATTGTAACATATGAACTTGACAATAGATAAAAAATATCGTTGACCCATATCTATGACCTTGGAAGAACTATGGCTGTTACTGTGGGAGGAGGGTGGAAACAGACAACTCTGGTGGTGGGGGTAATGTAGAATTGTACCCGTATCATCTTATAATCTTGTAAGTCACTATTGTAGAGAGGGTAGGGGCGCAGAACTTTGGTGGCAGGTGTGGTGTGGAACAGTACCCTGTAATCTTACAATCTTGTAAACCACCAATAATCACAAATAAAAAGTGCCTTTTCAATATACGTATATCCTTTATTTCTTCATTTGGTTTGCTAATATAGAAAAAACCATAATATTGAGAAAAAATTAGTTTTAGACTATTGATAATTTGCCTATAATAATAATTTGTCTATATTAATAATTTGTCTAATAATTTCTAGCCCAAGCACTAGAAATCATTTCATATTTAATGGGGAAAGAAAGCTAAAACAGGGGCCAGGTGGTGGAGCACCTATTTGAATGTGCATGTTACAGTGCATAAGAACCCAGGTTCAAGACCCCAGTCCTTCCTGCAGGGGAAAATCTTTGCAAGTGGTGAAGCAGGGCTGCAGGTGTCTCTGTCTCTCTCCCTCTCTATCTCCCCTCTCCCCCTTGAGTTTTGGCTGTCTCATCCAATAAATAAAAGACAGTAATTTAAAAAAAAACTGAAAAAAAAGAGAAAAAGTAAAAAGCTAAAACATTTAAATGCCTATCATACTGAGTCTTCTTACTCCAAAACTGAAATATTTGACTTGATATCTGAGAGATTATGTGACTTGAAAGTGTCAGGTTGTTTTTGAAAGCAAGCATCTTCTGTTTGGATAGGCCATATACAACATCAGGGCCCAGGGTAGAACTGAAGCCACTGTGTCTGTTTTAATATATCTTTTACCATTTATCTTTTAGTTGGAACAAAATACATAGTTTTTGCATTTCTTAGTTTCTTAATTATAGAATGAAAATTATGACAGTACATTATTACTATGTTTTTGTGTAGAATGGCCAATTTGTAAAACTACACTTTTTGGAGATCAAAAAAATCAATAAACAAATTTCTCTCACAATAAAATATTATTTATTTTGTATTTTATACATACTCTCTGCAGAAATTTTTAAAGGATGTTTTACTTGAGACACAGAGTGTACCATTATAAAAAGGATTCTTTGAAGTCACGTAATCAAGTCTTTTAAACAGAGAAGTATTTGGCTATTATACATAGGATTAGGAAAACTCATTCTTTTATATTTAGAAATTAGAAATTGAGAGGAGTTTCAGGGTTCTATAGAGAGAGTTACTTAGCTGATTCAAATAAAAGTAAATCCTTTATAGAAAAGTAACAACCTTGAACTTCTGTAAGAATAAGAAACACACATATATTAAGATGATATATATATATATATGTATATATATATGTATATACATTAAAGGCTATTCTTGTAAACTGGTTAAAACACATTCTAATTATATAGGTTTACAAAATAACATTTTTGTTTCTTCATTGATAAATTTATCAAATAAATTATTAGAAAAGATGGAACTGGCTAGTCACTTACCTAGTAGCACTGTGTTACCATGCACAGGGACCTGGATTCCATTCCTGGACAAATACAAGGGGGCATCTGCAGGGCCGACACTTCACAAGTGGTAGAATGATACTTTGGTGTCTATATCCTCTCTCTGTCTCCTTCTGCCTCTCTATTTCTCTGTTTCTGTGTTAAAAACTAAGGAAATACAGAAAGAATAACCTTGCCTTATTTCTGGTCCCTTAAACTAAATCTTATAGGATTTTGATTTTTTTCTTGCCTGACAGTTAAACTTTTTCATTGAAAACTCAATCTTTGGATAAATTTACTCACTGAAGTTGCTTTAGCACTGCAGAATAAAGCAAACAAGAAATCCAGTCAAAAACACAATAACTGCATGTATAGCTTGAGTTATGTCTACTGTAATCTATTTCATGTTTCTCTGCTTATTTACATTAGTTTACTAGAAATTCAGTCAGTGCTCATGGTTTCGTTTACTTCATTATCCACTACCATTAATGCTCAATACAATGCAACTTGGATCTATTGCCAAAATTTATCAGAGGAGATGGAATCATGCTTATATGTGATCAAGTTGCTAATGACAGCAAAGAATTTTCAGGGTTTTTTTTTAACATTTAAAAAATTTTATTTATAAAATAGAAATATTGACAAAACCATAGGATAAGAGGGGTACATTTTCACATAATTCCCACTACCAGAATTCCATATCCCATGCCCTCCCTTGAAAGCTTTCCTATTCTTTATCCCTTTGGGAGTATGGACCCAGGATCACTGTGAGGTGCAGAAGATGTGAAGTCTGGCTTCTGTAATTACTCCCCAGCTGAACATGGGCATTGGCAGGTTGACCCATACAGCCTGTCTCTTACTTTATTACTCAAGGAAGTTGGATCCTGAAATTAGTGCAGCTTGGAACGTTCCTAGCTGTAATCACAGAATGTGAGCCCAGACCTACAGGGATGCTCCTGTGCTGAATATGGGCTCCAGATCAAATCAATGGGGTTTACAGTTAACAATATTTATATGATTTTCCCATATTTGGGAACTATTCTCTTCCTTGATCCAGTTTTCTAGTCTTTTTTCCAACTATGACATCATCTTCCCAGACAATACCTTGGGTCCACCTACATATTAGCTGTCAGACTCAGATAAAAACTAGTAGTCACTGGCCCTTTGGAATATACCTAAAATAGACCTACTAGCTTTTTCCAAAACGGAGACCCCAAATCTTCATCTGCAATTCTCAGTTTTTATTAAGTTACCCCATGAAAATGTAACATTATTGATATGCCTTCCTTCATAATTATTTCTCTGTGGGACTTTCCTCCATTTCTTTCCCAATTTTTCTATATACTCTTTCTTTTGACAACATTAATTTGGAGTTGATATCCCTCCAGGTTTCTTCAATTTTCACTGTACACACTGTAGTTTAGTCAACAAATGTTTACTGAGTTTTTGATATCGCCTATATGTGGTGGTAGGTATATATTTGGCACTAACATCTACTCTTAAGGCCTCAAAAACAACTGCATGAAAGTAATATCAGATGACTACCTCTGGTTCAATTTCTTTTCTGAACTTAAATGTACAGGCTATGTTACTATGAAGTAATTCCAGTTCGGGGACTGGGAGATGACTCACCCATACTGCACACATTACATCACGTGCAGAGATCCAGGTTGAAGTCCCCAGTCACCACATGGGAGTGTCACACAAAAGAGAAGCTTCAGGAGCAGTGAAAGAGTGCTATAGTATCTCTGCCCTCTTTGTTTCTTTGTCCCACTCTGTCTTATCTGAACAACAGTAAAAAAATTTTTTTTTAAGTTCATCAGGAATGTTGGATTCATGCAGTCAAGATGTCCCAGCAAAACCCTGGCAGCAAGGAAAATATTTCAGTTTAAGTTCTTACATCAGTTCAAACCTAATCTATTATTCTTCCTTTCCATAGTTCTCTTTTTTCTTTCTCTTTTGTCTTCTGTTAGGCTATCACCAGAGCTTCACTGCTATGTAGTGGTGAAGAGAGGGAAAGATGCCACAGCACTGAAGTTTTCTCCAGCGTGGTGAAAGTTAGGATTGAACCTGGGTTGTGCGCATGACAAAGCAAGAGTACTAACCAGAAGAGCTGTTTTGCGAGCCCAAGTTCTCTTTCTCTTATCATTCTTGTTGGTGAGTTAAATACCAGGGAATTGTCCTTGATTCCTGTCTCCAAGATCAATATTGTTCACTGTATGTTCCTTAATTTCTAGATTCATCATGGTTTGTGTTTATGAGGAAAAAATATGCCATTTCCAAACAATTTGCTCAAGTTATCAACAGCAAGACTTGAAACAGAGAGGAAAGTTGAAAAAAAAAAAAGAAAGAATAAAACTTATCTAAGTAAATGAACAAGATTTGCTCTATATCTTATTGCTTTTTAGGCACCAAGTTGCAGATGTTTTCTTTTTAAAAAATATTTTGTTAGTGATTTAGTAATGACTGACAAGATTGTGGTATAAGAGGGGTGCAATTCCCACCACCAGAGTTCCATGTCCCCTCCTCTCTATTTGAAATTTCCCTAATCTTTATCCACTGGAGGTATGGACCAAAGATCTTTATGGTGCAGAAGGTGGGAGGTCTGGCTTCTGTAACTGCTTCTCTGCTGGATATGGGTGTTGACAGGTAGATCTATACCCTTAACCTATTCCTATCTTTTCTTAGTTGGGTAGGGCTCTGGGGAGGTGGGGTTCCAGGACACATTGGCAAAGTCACCTGCCCAGGGAAGTCAGGTTAGTGTCAAGGTAGCATCTACAACTTGGTGGCTGGAAAGCGTTAAGATATAAAGCTGAACAATTTGTTTAATAGTCAGGATCCTAAAGGTAAAAGCATAGCAGCTAAAGTTTGGGGTCTTCAGGTTGTTAAGAAGCTATTTTAGGTATATCCCAAGGAGCCCTTAACTTTACTAATTTTTGACTGAGCCCAACAGCTGGTGGGCTAGGAATATTATCTGGGAAGATGGAGTCAGAGTTGAGGATAGGATTAGAAAACTGGGTAAGGGCAGAGAGAAGCTCCCAAATATGGGGAAAATATGTAAATACCATTAACTATAAATCCCATTGATCTGACTTAGGGCTCGTGTCTATTTATATTTGGCACAGGAGCCTGTGTAAATTCTGAGTTTCTGTTTGTCTGAGCTTCCGTACCATGGTCTTATCTAGGAACATTCTAGGCTGTACTCATTTCAGGACCAGTCTTCCTCAAGTGGCAGAGTATGTTGACCAAGCTTCACTTCAGAGAGTGGGGCAATTTTTACCACTTACTCTACATTGAGAGCAATGTCCTATAGAGGCCCACAAAAGAGTTTATGATGTTGTTCCTGATGGAGATGACTAGTGATGGTGGAGAGAGGGATCTGTTTAAGGTCGAGGTCCATCACATCTATATGTAATCTAAGGATTCCCTGACTAGGGCCCTGCATGATGGGGAGGTATGTTAGGGGCCCAAAAGGCCATCATTAAAGTGTGCCGATCTCTTGCCTTTATGCAGCTTTTGTAGTCCATTATTTATCTGACACATTTGGACTTAAAGTGATGGAGAGAAGTGTAATAGAGAAGATTACAGATGTTTTCTTGTTCTGATAGACGCTTATTAGATAGCACCACTTCCATAATAAAGCCTCATATTTTAATTAAGTGACTTGCTAAATGTGTAACTATGTTAGCATGGTTTTTTAAAAATCTAGTTTCAAGATGTCTCAAATATATTTTGTCAGAAATAAGACTGAGTTCTAATTCAGGAACTACAAATACAGACTGGGAGGTAGCCCACTGGTAGAGTGCACACCTCACATGAAACTGCAAATTATCTCTTGAAGTACATTAATAACAAAGTCACTACAAAAGTTCATGTTGAGTACTGGAGGCAAGACTTAATATTGATATTTTGACTTGGAGCATATCTTCCAATATCACTGTCAATAGCATTCCACTAAATTCTAGACATCTGTGTTTTGAAGAACTGAACAACAGATACATTCAATGTCTTTGGCCTGTCAATCAGTCATTTGTTAGTTGTGAATTCTGTAGCCAACTTAGAGTCACCTCTTACTGGAGAATGTACATAAAAGAATGCACTGGGATAATGTACAAAAGAAATGTAAATTGTAATTCCAATAGGAGTCTCCAATTTACATAGGAAGTAAGTATGGACCAATATAAGAGTAGAAGGAGTGTGAATGGTCTTAGTTCTTATTTAATTTCACTATGAGCAATCAGAAAATGAAAATTACCCTGCAACTCCATGGAATAAATGTGACATAAGGTTATATATTTTTTCCTCTAGGGTTATCACTAGGGCTCCAGGCTGGTGGCCATTCCCTGCCCCCCCCCCATTTTTATTAGATAGAACAGAAAGAAATTGAGAGAGGAGGGGGAGATAGTGAGGGATAAAGAACAATAGATACCTGCAGAACTTTTTTTGCCACTTGTGAAGCATCCCTCCTACAGCTGGGGAGCTGGGGGCTTGAACCTGGATCTTTGTGTGGGTACTTGTCCTTAGTACTGTGTGTGCTTAACCTGGTGTGCTAGGGTTTGCCCCCCCCAACAAAGCTATTCTTTACCTTCAACTGGCAAGCTACCTCTTATCATTAGACTTGAGAAAAATTATTAACCATCATTATGTAAATTATTCAACTATTTCCTGACACCCTGAGACTTAAAGAACTATCTACAGGAGTAGTGGATTTTAAATCATTAAACTCAATTTTCCTTATGATTTTTCACTTTGAGGTTTACATTTGGAATAATTTCCTGTTTCCTCTATTTTTAGCTTCTCTTCCTCCTCTCCTTCTGCTCCCCCACCCCTCCTTTCAGGTAGAGAGGAAGTCAGAGAGATCACCAAAGGTTGCTTTGTTGTGATGGGGATCAGGCTAGACCCTGGGTCACACATATGACATAGGAGTACAAGTGACTTATTGCAGATCCCTTTTCTCCGTTCTTATTCTGCATTAGTCTGTGACTGAAAGTCATCCCCTGGTACTTCTTCTGACCCCTTTTTTTTTTCTTCTGAAAGTTACCACAGAGTCTAACAATACTTGATTTAAGTTTGATGATTAAATTTTAGTGAAAAACTTTCTGGGTGGGGGTGGATAGTGGAGCACTTTATGATAGACAGCATGTGTTAACATGTGTCAAGACCTGGACTCATGTCCCTGCTCCTCACCTGCAAAGAGGAAGTTTTATAAGCCATAGAGGAGTGTTGCAGCTATCCCTTCTTCCCTCTGTAACAATCTGTTATTTTTTAAAACTTTATTTTTAATGATATATATTTTTAAATCTTTTCGTATTGGATAGAAACAGCCAGAAATTGAGATGAAAGGGAGAGATAAAGAGAGAGGGAGAGGGAGAGATAAAGAGAGACATCTGCAGTCCTGCTTCACCACTCATCCCCCCTGCAGGTCGGGACTAAGGGCTTGAACCCCGGTCCTTGAACTTTGTAACATGTGCGCTCAACCAGGTGCACCACTCCCCAGCCTCTTTGTACCAATTGGTACTTCACGCATTATCAAAATGAAAGAAAAAATGTGGCTGCAGAGAATTGTGGAGCTGTGAAGGCATTAAACCTCTGATGGCACAGAGAAAACATTTTTCTAGGTATCTTTCTGTGAAACATTAATAGAGAAACAAAGTCTTAAAAATTTTATATGTTGAGAATAATAGGAGGATGTGACAGTAATGTTCATATCCCTTGACATCTGTCATTAAACTAGGAGGGAAATGAGGAAGAGAAGAGGAGAGGAGAGGAGAGGTGAGAAGAGAAGGGGAGGGGAGGGGAGGGGAGGGGAGGGGAGGGGAGGGGAGGGGAGGGAAGGGAAGGGAAGGGAGGAGAGGAGAGGAGAGGAGAGGAGAGGAGAGGAGAGGAAAAGAGAAGAGAAGAGAAGAGAAGAGAAGAGAAGAGAAGAGAAGAGAAGAGAAGAGAAGAGAAGAGAAGAGAAGAGAAGAGAAGAGAAGAGAAGAGAAGAGGAATTCAAGAAGATTGTTCTTGAATTCAAGTTCAACCTTTGGTCAAACTTTACAAGAAATTTTAATTTTAGTTTTTTCCTCTCTTCAAAATTCTTCTTGACAACTATATGGGCATTCTGTGATCTAGATTCTACTATGGATAATTATCTACATTCAACTTGTGTTTCTAGAAACAAACAAACAAAAATTACTAGGCACTTTATCCCTTCATAATCACTGCAGTTTTCATTCTGTGTACCTATCAGTAGAAAGTAAAATGTGTATAATAAATGTATAAAGTATGTGTACTAATTCAACTTAACTGCTGAACTTGAACTGTTTTATATTATATCTAGAAAGAAACATTAGGGTATGAAAAATACTACCATGTTCCTGCTTCCTTACAGTCCTTCCTTATCACATCTATGCATCACTGCTATGCAAGCATGCCTTGACTGGCCCCAATTCACTTGTAACAAACACCACATGTCTAGTAGTCTTTCTACTACTTTGGATATCCTGCTTTTAAAATATCATTTGGTTTCATCCTCAGAAGTTTTTTCTTTACTCTACAAACATCATGGTGTATGGTCCAGGAGGTAGTGCAGTGAATAAAACATTGGACTCTCAAGTGTGAGGTCCTGAGTTCAATCCCTAGAAGCACATGTACTAAAGTGATGTCTTGTTCTTTCTCTCTCTTCTCCTATCTCCTTCATGAATAAGTAAATAAAGTCATAAAAAAAACCTCATTGTGTGTGTGTGTCAGAAAAATATTCATGACACTTGATGATAGTAAGGCAAACTTTATTCAAGGGTGAAGACGAGTAATATTCCCTAGCAGTGGAAAAAGATGAGACTTCTGTTGTCATCGTTGTGCCTACAGACTCCCAGGGATAACAGTAGTGGTAAAAAAAATAATAATTTTAATCATATGATATAGGAATGAAAGGTTTAACACACATGTGTATGTACATGAGAAATGAGAGAGAGAGAGACAGAGAGACACAGAGAGAGAGAAAGGAAGCAAATAACCAGGTATTTGTCACACTGTAGATGTAGATGCCGTGCTTTTTCCCTGGCTGCTGAAAAAACTTAAATTATTATTTCCAAAAGTAAAAACACTAGTTCTATGCAATAAAATAAATATCTATCCACTAGAAGATAAGTTTATCTCTTAAGTGTTGTTCTTTGCTCTTCCAGACATCTTTTCAAAAGCTAGCTGCTTCCTTTTTTTAAAAGTATACTTGTTATTCCTTTTTTTTTTTTGTGAAAGTGATGAGAATAAGAGAGACAGTGTGAAAGAGAGATCAGGGTACCTCCAATCTCTGGCATTTGTGGTGCCAGGGAATAAAATTGGAGCCTCAGGCATGAGAATTCTTAACTTTACTTCTGAGGTATGTCCCTGATTATCAATTATTTTCTTAATTACATTTTTAGAGATGTATAGGCATACCCATAAATATTCATGTAAGTACATATCCTCAGAATATATAGTAGCATGAATTTTTAGTAGGCACTTTAAATATGGATAATTTGATCCACTTTTAAAAATAATTACTTTAACTTAGCTTTATAAATATGAAATCAAGTATAGAAACAATTTCATGGTCTTGATTAATGACAAAATCATAAATATCATCTACTTTATTATATACATATAGTTTTTTCATTGCCACCAGGGTTGTTGCTGGGGCTCCGTGACAATACTACAAATCTCAGTGGATATTTTTTCCTGTTTACTTTATTTCATAGGACAGATAGAAGGTGAGAGGAGAGGGGGAGAGATAGAGAGAGGGATAGAGAAAAACAGATAGCTGTAGACCTGTGTCATGTGTCATTACTCCTGAAGCAGGTGGGGTCGCTGTCCTGCATAGTCATGTGTGCACTCAGCCAAATGAACTATTACCTCCCACCCCAGCTACTTTCTAAGCTTAGTGTTTAGAACTGTGGAGCACTAATTATAAAAATTTCCCCAGGAATTGTAAAAATACCTATAAGTATTCAGTTTTCACTTCATTACTTGAAACATGGTTTTTATTGTTATTCGTTTGGGCTCAGCAGTTTATTCAGAAAATTACAGACTTAACTGCCCAGTGGATGAATAGCATTAATATCCATGGCAGTAAAAAGTAAAAAGTCACAAACCATTCATATTTCTCTAGATACTAAAGAACTTGCTCTCTGAAAAACATCCAGCCTTGGTATAAGCAAAGTGAAAATTTGTTGTGTTTAAACTAAATTTTCTCCCTTTTCCCCTCTTTCTCAACTTCTTCTTTCCCATCCTTTCTTTCAATCTTTATTCTTTTTCACCTTTGACCTTGTGAGAGGCTGGCTAGTCCAAGTTCTTCCTCTGAAGACACAAGGACAGTAGCACAAAACTGACCTAACATCTCTGAGCCAATTCTCCAACGACTTGCTATAATCTCTGTTGGCAGTGAACTGAAGGTCCTTAATGGACACACCTGTCAAAAAACAGGACACAGATAATTCTGCCTCAGGAGGCATAGTTTGAAGCAAAGGATGATGACAGCACAGCCGCTCAAGACTTCCTATAAATTCTTGAGCCTACATGCTCTTTCTGGGTGGAAATCAGCAGGGAGGGCAATTTTGGATCACAATACTGTATAACAGGTAAGAAATCTAACATGTTAAGTCACCTTTGTGTGATTTTTTTTAAAGCTCCTAATCACCTAATTAGCCAAACTGGTAAACCAAAAGAGAGTATGTTAAGAGAGGGGAAAACACAGATATATCTTTTTTTGCCTGTTGAAAGTAACCAAACTTAAGACACCTATTTATAAAGTATACCTGGGTTATTTAAATGCACAGGTAAAGTATCTTCCCTAAGGGACTATTAAAGTAAGCTAAGTATCAATGTAAGATAAGCTAAATTTTTACAGGAATAATATCAGAGATGGAGTGTCTGAGTATGCAACTTGTGGACAAAGAGAAAATGATACTTTCTATGTCGGTATTATTATGCTTCCTCTCCTAATTATTTCTACTTTACTTAAAACACATTATTAGACATATTAAATGGTTTTCTATTTGTGAAAATTCATATCAGTAAACGTTAGGAATTTAGTACCTGAAAAAAATTACAAAATTCATTTTAATTTTTAAAATCTTAATCATCTCTTTTTTAAATTCTGCAGAATAATTTTTATTTAATCTCTTATGCAGTCCTGAAGATGGAACAGTGTCTTATGCATTCTCTTTTCCACTGAGTCATTTATTTTCTTTTTACAGTGAAATGTATATATTTATATATACAGGGTTGGAGGGATAAGAAAGACAAAAAGATAGCACAAAACACCATTCCACCACCATAGAGCTCACACTCAGTGCTAGGGATCAAATCCAGAACTTCACACATGCAAGGTAGACATTCTACCATTAGACCGCCTTCCTGACCCTGTAACAGCTTTTTTTTTTTTTTTTTTACCAGAGCACTGTTCAGCTCTGGTTTATGGTGGTGCAGGGGACTGAACCTGGGACTTTGGAGCCTCAGGCATGAGAGTCTCTGCGTAACCATTATGCTATTTACCCCCTGCCCCCGTAACACCTTTTAAAATCAATGTATACATTTTATATTTTTCTCTTCATATAACACTTAAGTGCCTAAATATTTCCCTAGGAAATGTAAACATGGACCAGAAACACAAGATAATAACACTATTAAATTCACATCATGCTATAAAAGAAAGGAAGTTAACTTTACAGACCTAGGATATAAAATTATATCCATTCTTTTAAGGATTAGTTTTTCAAAAATAAAGCTTAAAATCTCAGTTATACCACTAGTTATTAAAAAGTATACTATTTATATGAGGTATGCTATCTGTGAATCAATGGCAGGTGCTTATGTGATTAGGCAGCAATTGCTATCTTCAAAAAATATTTTTTAATATTAAAGTCAGTTTTAAAATTGCAGAGGTATGAAAGATAAAATTCAGGAAAGACAAATTCATGAATGGTGTTAATGCAATGTTTAAAAGATCATTATCTTTAGTATCTCAGAGTTCAGGAACCAAGTAATCATGTAATTTCTTCTGTGCTCCAAAGCTAATAGTCAGCAGTTTATAAAAGATCTAAATACTTTTTTGTCTTTTTTTTTAAAAAAAAATTTATTTACTTATTCTTGGGTAGAGACTGAAAGAAATTGAGAGGGGAGCAGGATAGAGACAGACACCTGCAGCCCTATTTCACCACTTGTGAAGCCTTCCCCATGTAGGTGGGGACTAGGGGCTTGAACCTTTATCCTTGTTCACTAATGTGTGCGATCAAGCAGGTGTGCCACCACCTTGTCCCTTTTTTGTCTTTCTTACATTTTATATTCCTATATTTTGTTTTTCAAAGTAAATATTATATTTTGCTAGTGCAGTTAACTAAGAAAAGTTTTAATTTGGAAAAAAACAGAACACAACATACGCTAAAAATTTTTTAGTAAAATGTAAAAATTGCTGAATTATGATGTCAATACTGTAGACTCTGAAGTGTTTTTTTTTTTTTACCAAAGCCTCAGGCATGAGAATCATTCTGCAAAAACATTACGCTACCTCCCTTTTCCTCAAATACTATCAATGCTATTTTAAAAGGTATTTGCAATCTTACAAATATGTTTTTCCAAGTAAATCTGGGGATATTATGCATGTGAGTTCATTTTTTTTTGGTAGCCTACTTTGTTTTAGTCTTTTTTCAAGGTAAAGTCCACTCCTCTAACTTGGAGTTAAGATCTCATAAATACTTGTCATTGGTTATCAGAATTACATATTCAATAGTGGGACTGAAAAAACAAATCAAATTTGTACCATATTCATCTTGACACAGTCTCATTGTTTTCACATTTCAGCATATTTTGTATCAATAGTATACATAATAATAACATGTATGTATCAAATTTCTTGCCTTTGTAAGACTTGAAATCTGCCGACAAGATTACTAAAGCCTGAATATGAATTCGTGGATGCAACTGATAAATAGCAAAAGCTAAAGCATGAGATTTGCTGACCCTCTTTTGAGGCACTTTCCTCTTTTTGAGATTATCAGGTAGCCTTTAGCATTTTTATTTATCAGTTTGTGCCAGTTTTTTTTCTTTCTGTCCCCTCCAGCAGGGGGAAAACTTCGTGAGTGGCAAAACATATCTGTAGGTCTCTCTCTCTCTCCCTCTCCCTCTCCCTCTCCCTCTCCCTCTTCCTCTCCTTTCCTCCCTCAGTTTCTCTTTGTCTCATCAAATTAAATAAAGTTTAAAAAAAGAAAGAAAGAAAGTGAACGGGCAAGGGACTTGTAGGAATGATGCTTTGACATCTCTGCAATGAAGTGCTTTAAGTTTTATTTCCAAGACCTGAAGAATTACAAGAAATAGTCTGTGTCTGAGAGTAGTTAGATCATGGTCTGGCCACGCAGAGCTCTGCTCCAGGTACCAGCCACCATGGATTTGGGATCACGTTTCACACAGTGAAATGCCAAGCAGGGAAAGTAGAAAGCAGAATTGTGTTCAAATTCATCTTGTTCCGTGTGATGAGCTGTTTTAACACCCAGACAGTACGTGGCATATGGTCACTATGTACTAAACAGTCAGTAGCAATAAATTCCTATTAGTTAAAAGCATGTTCTAATTTTTTATAGCAGTTTTGTTCATTTTGGAGACATAAATGTTTCCTTAACTGAATTATATGTAATAAGTGCTAAGGTAAGGTCAAAAGTATTTAAATAAAAAAAGTAAAAAAAATAATTAGAAGCATAACTTAGATTAGAATTATTATTGAAGATAGACACTAAAATAATAGTTTTATAGGACCTAAAAATTATCCAGGGGATGTGCTCTAGCAAACTGGTCATGGTAAGTGATACAGAGAGGTTCTTGATCCTCCCAATGATTTGGAGTCCTGTATGTGGGTTATGTATTAGTGCAATCAGAACATGACTTTAGGGCTGGAGAGATTGTGCACAGGGCTTGTCTCATGCACAGAGCTTCTGGGATTGATCTATTGCACCACAAACAAATGAACAGAGCTGAGTGGTGCTTTGATTGAAGGAAAAAAAAAGATAATTCTTTACTTAGGCATAGTTATGCAATTTTGACAGTGTTACTTAAATGTTGGGTGACAATATATTTACTTATTAAGGGATGATCCGTAAACTTGTAGCATTGCATCTCTGGGAGCAGGTGAGAAATGCAGGTGCCCAGCATCTAACCCCAAATCATAAAAAAAAATAAAGCCCAAGGTATAGTAGCCTGGCAGTGGCACATTCAGTTGAGCAAACACATTGTTGTGTGCAAGAATCCAGTTCAGATCCCCATCCCCACTGGTGGGAGGATGGGGGGAGGGAGCTTCACGAGTGGTGAAGCAGTGTTGCAGCTGACTCTTTATCTATCATCTATCTATCTGTTTGTCTGTCTGTCTGTCTGTCTGTCTGTCTGTATTGCCTATCTATCTATCTATCTATCTATCTATCTATCTATCTATCTATCTATCTATCTATCATCTGTCTGTCTGTCTTGCCTATCTATCATCTATCTGTCTGTCTGTCTGTCCGTCTATCTGTCTATCTGTCTGTCTGTCTGTCTTGCCTATCTATCTATCTATCTATCTATCTATCTATCTATCTATCTATCTATCTATCTATCTGTCATCTCCATTACCTTCTCCTCTCTTAGTTTCTCTCCGTCTTAGCAAATAAAAGAAAGGAAAAATGGACCCCAAGAAGCATGAACTTGTTTTGCAAGCACTGAGCCCCAGTGAAAAACCCGATGGGAAAAAAAAAGTAGATTAAAGTTGAGGAGGTAGTGTCTCTGGCCTAATAGGGCCTCAAGGTAGGACTGGAAATTCAGGTTGGCTGAACCACTGTGAAAGTTGTCTTTCAATAAATTTTTATTGTTTTTCCTTTCATTCACAGGGAGGAGAGGAACATAGTACTTTTGACAAAGACTAAGAATACAGATAAAGAAAATGAATTCACCTGACCAATGGAGCCCATTAGAAGTACAATTTTGCTTTCCCGTGGCTAATAATTCATGTCCTAAAAAAGTTCGATCTGTACTGAGTATCTGTGTCATGCAAACAGTCATGATTGGTGCCATAGTGATGACCATGCTGGGCAATATGGTTGTGATCGTTTCTATCTCCCACTTCAAGCAACTACACTCCCCAACCAACTTCCTCATCCTCTCCATGGCCACCACAGACTTCTTGCTGAGCTGTGTAGTCATGCCCTTCAGTATGGTCAGGTCCATTGAGTCCTGCTGGTACTTCGGAGACCTCTTTTGCAAAGTTCACAGCTGCTGTGACATCATGCTCTGCACCACCTCCATTTTCCACTTATGCTTCATCTCAGTGGACCGCTACTATGCTGTTTGTGACCCTTTGCATTATGTCACCAAAATTACCATTCCTGTCATAGAAGTCTTTTTGTTCATTAGTTGGTCTATTCCAATCTTCTTTGCCTTTGGCCTGGTGTTCTCAGAATTAAACTTAATTGGTGCTGAAGATTTTGTTGCAGATAATAACTGTGCAGGTTTGTGTGTGTTGTGCTGATATTTAACAAGCTCTGGGGGGTGCTGGCCCCCTTTATATCTTTCTTTCTCCCTGGGACTGTAATGGTGGGGATTTACATACACATTTTCACAGTAGCCAGGAAGCATGCTAAGCAAATTGGGATGGGCCCTACAACGAAACAGGTTGGGTCAGAAAGCAAAACAAAGTCTTCATCGAAAAAAGAAAGTAAGGCCACCAAGACATTAAGCATAGTCATGGGAGTGTTTGTGTTTTGCTGGATGCCCTTTTTTGTCTTGACAATCATAGACCCTTTCATTAATTTCACAACTCCTGAAGATTTGTACAATGCCTTTTCTTGGCTGGGTTACTTCAATTCCACTCTCAACCCTATTATCTATGGCATGTTTTATCCTTGGTTTCGTAAGGCTTTGAGAATGATTTTCACAGGCATCATCTTCCATCCTGACTCTTCTACACTAAGTCTGTTTCCTGCACATGCCTAGGCCATGCTCTCCATTCTCTAAGATCCCTTCCTTGAATGAGTCTCCTCATTGGATCATGGTCTGACTTAGAAACATGTTCTTCAGGTTGCAATAATACATTCCTAAAAGCAGCTATGGATCTGGTCTCCTGGTTATACCAAATCTATTAAAGTGGCGACTTGCAGGAATTAAGATGAAAATATTAATAGAAAGAAATACTTTCTTCAGGACTTTTGATTTATGAATTTTCAAAATCAGAGTTTAAGACTTCTGTTATTTGCTTAAATAAAAAAGAATACCTTCTTCTCTGTAAATATTAGAAGAGGAGACACGCTAAATTTTCATAGACACAGAAATGTCATTAGTCATGACTACCATTAGTAACTGAGTTTACCTAAATCTTTCTTGGCATAATTATTGTATCTTAGGGGAGGTGGGAGAACAGTTAAAGACACTAGAAGCCTGAGTTTTGAAGGACATAGAAGGTGAGAAGGAGAGCTGGGAAGACAGCATAATGTTTATGCTAAAAGACTTTTGTACCTGCATCTCTTAGGTTTCAGGTTCAACCCCAAGTACCACAATTAACCAGAGCTGAGCAGTGTGCTCTGTTACCTCCCTACCTCCTTCTCTCTCTCTGTGTGTGTGTGTGTCTTTTCCCCTGTATCTCTCTCATTAAAATAAACAAATAAAATATTAGAGAAACAGGCAAGAAGGAAACAGAATATTGTAGTTTCTTTCAATTTTTTTGGTTCTTGATTAACTCTCTTTTCAGAGAGAATTTATAATTTTTGAGAAAACTTGATTAATGTGAATAATGTATTAAAACAATCATAATAAATTTTACTTCTTCATAAATGTTTATCTATCTTTTTTTATTCCTTTTGCCTCCAGTTGCTGGGGCTTGGTACCAGCACTACAAATCTACTGCTCCTTACATCCATTTTTTCCATTTTCCCTCCCTCCCTTCCTTCCTCTCTCTCTCTCTCTCTCTCTTTCTCTCTCTCTCCCATTTTATTCAATAGGACAGAGACAAATTGAGAAGTAAGAGGAGAGAGAGAAGGAGAGAGAAAGCTAGACACCTGCAGACCTGCTTTACTACATGTGATGTGCCCCCCCGCAGGTGGGGAGCAGGAACTTGAACCCAGATCTTTGAGTGAGTCTTTGCACTTAGTACTATGTGTGCCATAGACCGGCCATCCATCTATTTATGTATTTCTGTGCATAACTTCTATATATAGAAAGCTATATATATGTCCATTTCTTTATATATATATATATATATTAATAATTTGCCAAGATTGATTTTTATCTACACACTAAGTTTCCCCCATCCACGAGATATAGAATAATTGGAGTTTCTTTCAGTGTTGTTGTGGTCCTATATGACACCAAGACTTGAACCTGGGGTCTTATTCATATTAAATGAGTTACCTTATTATACCATGACCCCATGACTTGACTATCAGATCATTGAGCCCTTTTTAATATGAAAGCAAGACTTAAGAAGCAAAACCTATTGCTTTAGAAAGTCCTTTTTAGCTAATAGATAAATGAAAATCTATGTTTAATGATATTCTCTGTGAGGTATGTGTATAATGTCTATGAAAAAGTAGAATTTGACATCCCTTCAATAATAAATCTTTGTTCACTCTCTTAAGTTTAGTGAGAATTAACTGAATTTAAGGTGAGTGTTTTTTAATTTTTTTTCAATTATGAACTTTTAAGGGCTTTGGCAATAACCTTGGATGCTGTCTTAGAATGATAGTTTTAAGTAAATAAATGTAAAAAAATAGAATTATAAAGGGTATATATATGTATATATGTATATATACATATATATTTATATATATAAATTATATAGAGTATAGTAAAATGAAAATATAAACATCAAGATATTTCTAAGTAGCTATTTTATAATCTAATCATCTTTAGTTATTTATGAAAATATTAAGAAGATATGATGTAGAGACAGTAACTATTGTCATTTCAAAGTACTGATAAGCATACATGAAATACAATTTTATCTACAAATTTATTGTGATATGAAAATACTGATTTCCACCAGTGACTAAATTTAAAGGTATTTCAAATATTACTGTGAATTTTACTTCTACTCTAATAAATGAAAACAGTAATTTCAAATTCAGATTAATTAATACAAGTGTTTATTTTCCTCCTGTAAGTTCATAGATACTCTGATTAAAGACTCTGCTTTGAATTTGGACATAACATACACTATGATCAAGTGCAGCAAAGGGTAGTGGCAATCAGAGCTCACCAGTAAGTGTCAGAATCTGCAAGCTGATACAGAACTTACCATATTCCGGAGCATTCTCCAGGATCAATAAATACAGTTATCTTGGTGTTTTTGTACTCGTTTAAAAATTTTGAAACATGCTATTGCATAAAGCATTTCAGCATGGTTTCAAATTCCAGAATAGAAACTTGTTTTCTTTGTTTCTGACTACTTTTCCTTCTAAACAGCTCTCATCTTAACTGTACTCTTTTCTTTTCCTCTCTCTTTCTTTTTTTAAGTTTCTTAAAAAAATTTTTTTTATTATCTTGACTTATTTATTAGATAAAGACAACCAGAAATTGAGAGGGAATGGAGAAATAACGGGGGGGTGAGAGACAGAGAGACACCTGCTGCACTGCTTCACCACTTGTGAAGCTTTCCCCTTGCAGGTGGTGACTGGGGGCTTGAACCAGGGTCCTTGTGCACTGTAACATGTGCGCTCAACCAGGTGCACCACCATGCAGGCCCTCCTTTTCTTTCTTTCTTCCTTTCTTCCTTTCTTTCTTTCTTTCTTCCTTCCTTCCTTTCTTTCTTTCTTTCTCTTTCTTTTTCTTTTTCTTTTTTCTTCCTTTCTTTCTTTCTTTCTTTCTTTCTTTCTTATTTCTTTCTTTCTTTCTCTCTCTCTCTCTCTTTTTCTCTCTCTTTCTTTCTCCTCCTCCTTCTTTTTCTTCTTCTTTTCCCAGAGTACTTATCAGCTATGGCTTATGGTGGTGCGGTAGATTGAACCTGGGACTTTGGAGCTTCGGTCATGAGAGCCTCTTGGCATAACCATTATGCTATCTATCTGTGCCTTACAAGTGACTTTTCTTTTATTTTTAATATTTTATTTTTCTCCTGTATTAGAGGGTTAATGTTTTATATTTTACAGTGAATACAATTGTCTGTACATGCATAATATTTCTCATTTTTCCACATAACAATACAACCCTCACTAGGTCCTCTGTCATCCTTTTCCAGGACCTGTACTCTACCCCCCACGCACCCCAGAGTCTTTTACTTTGGTGCAATACACCTACTCCAGTTAACTGTACTCTTTTCTTAGAACTTAATCAAACCAGGTTCTACCTTAACTTATCTAGCAACATTGTGTGTGTGTGTGTGTGTGTGTGTGTGTGTGTGTGTGTGTGTTTATGAGTCCAAGCACAAAAATGCTGGTCTCTACCTTGGGTGGCGTAGGGCAGGGATTGATGTGTGGTGGGGCTGTGTTTCAAGTATCTCTCCTCTCTGTCTCTTCTTTGAATCACTCTCTGTCTCTCAGCCTCTATACAATATGCCCCAGGGAATGATGGAGTCATTCTGCTGCCTTTGAGCTCCAGTGATAGTCCTGGTGAGGAAAAAAAAAAAAAAAGCAGTAATACAAGTGGCCCACAAAGTGTGTGGGTAGATCAGACTTCCTCTGTTGTGTAAAGCTTTTAGAATTTGTACAGCTTCTCTCTGGAACCTAATGACTGTCAATCTGGGAGTGCAAAGGATATCCGGAAATTCTTATTTCTAGTCTTTGTCACCTATCACATGATGACACTGAGATTTTATTTATTTATTTATTTATAAAAAGGAAACATTGACAAAGCCATAGGATAAGACGGGTACACTTCCACACAATTCCCAACACCAGAACTCCATATCCCATCCCCTCTCCTGATAGCTTCCCTATTCTTTAACCCTCTGGGAGTATGGACCCACTGTCATTGTGGGGTGCAGCAGGTGGAAGATCTGGCATCTGTAATTGCTTCCCTACTGAACATGGGCATTGACAGGTCAACCCATACTCCCAGCCTGTCTCTCTCTTTCCCTAGTGGGGCAGGGCTCTGGGAAAGTGGGGCTCCAGGATACATTGGTGGGGTTGTCTGTCCAGGGAAGTCTAATTGGCATTATGGTAGCATCTGGAACCTGGTGGCTGAAAAGAGAGTTAAATACATAAAGCCAAACAAATTGTTGACCAATCATGAACTTAAAGGCTGTAATAGTGCAGATGAAGAGTTGGGGGTGTCAATTTTGTAGATAGCTAGTAGGCCTATTTTAGTTATACTCCAAAGGGCCCATGACTATACTAGTTTTTTTTTTCCTGAGCCTGAAATCTGATATGCAGGTGGATCCAAGTTATTATCTGGGGAGATGATGTCATCGCTGGAAAAAGGACCAGAAAGCTGGATCAGGAAAGAGAGTAGCAGTCCCCCCTGCTCCTCATTCTCTTGGAAGCAACAAATGCCCAGAGTTACATATCCCATCCCCTCCCTTGATAACTTTCCTATTATTTATCCCTCTGGGAGCATGGATCCAGGATCATTATGGGGTGCAAAATGTGGGAGGTCTGGCTTCTGTAATTGCTTCTCCACTGAACATGGGTGTTGGCAAGTCAATCCATACTCCCAGCCTATCTCTCTCTTTCCCTAGTGGGGTGGGGCTCTGGGGAAGTGGGGCTCCAGGGTACATTGGTAAAGTTGTCTCCCCAGGGAAGTCAAGTTGGCATCATGGTAGAATCTGAAATTTAGTAGCTAAAAAAGCTCTAAGATATAAAGCAGAACATTTTAAAAAAATAATCAGGAACCTAAAGGGAAGAATATAGCAAATAATATTTTGGGGTGTCCATTTTGGAAAAAGCAAGTAGGTCTATTTTAGGTATATACCAAGGGGCTTATGAGTTTACTAATTTTTGCCTGAGCCTGACAGCTAACATGCAGGTGGGCCCATAAGCTAACATATAGGTGGACCAAAGGTCTTGTCTGGGGAGATGGTGTTAGAGTTGGAAATAGGACCAAAAGGCTGAATTAGGGAAGAGAGTAGCTCTTCAGCTCTGTTACTCCTTTGAGAAATTTCCTAGCTCATAGGACTTCTTAATTCTATTTCAGATGGTGCATTTCCTAACAAAGTCACAGAACCTGGATATAGACCAGAGCTCAAGAGATAGAGCATGTGTGCACATGTATCCATAAGTTAGGGGAAAATATATACCTTAAAACAAAAGTTTACAGTACTTTGCAGTGGCTCAATAAGTGCAGCAAGCAAGTAGAAAGACCTAAAATAAAGACATCATAAAGTACTTAATCAGATAGTTTCAACTTAGATCTAGATACCCTCCTCACCTACTTCTTGTTTCATTTCCCTCAGTCACTCCAAGGCTAACCTTGTCAGACAAAGTAAGAACTAGAAAAGCAGGATAAGGGCAAAAGACTAGACTACTTTAATGATGGCTCTTTTGGTTACTACTAGGCCACCCAAAAATTTGAGGCCCTAGTCAGGGAATTCTGGTATTCCTACACAGACATGATGGGCTTAGACCTCTAACAGATCCCTCTATCCACTGTTACTGATCATCTCCATCAGGAACAACATAATGGACCCCTTTGTGGTCCCCTACAAGACCTTGCCATCAATGAAGATCAATAATGGTAGAAACTGCCTCATTCTTGGAAGGGAGGTTGGGCTAAAATACTCTACCACTTGAGGAAGATAGGTCTGGCAATGAGTTCAACCTAGAATGTTCCTAGCTATGACCACAGAATGAGAGCTTAGACCTACAGGGATGCAGAGGTTATACAGGTTCCTGTGCTGAATATAGGCCCCAGATCAAATGGATGATGGGGTTTACAGTTAATGATACTTATACCCTTTTCCCATATTTATACATTTTTACCCTCATTTTAAAACTAATCATCTTGAAATAGCTTGGATTTATAGGAAAAGATTTCCTCCTCCCCTCCCCTCCTCTCCTCTCCTCTCTTCCTTTCTTTCACTTTTCACTTTTATTCTTCCATTGAGGCTTACTTCAAATCTACATGATTTCATTGTGGACTCTCCCCTTTTTTTTTTTTTGATAGATGGAAAGATAGAGAGATAAAGGGAAGAAGAGCCACCACAGCAGCAGTCAACCACTTGTGAAGCTTCCTGTTTGCATGGTACTCTCATGGTGTGGCCAGGGGCTGAAACCCAGGGACTCTAACTTAGATCCTCTCATATACCGATATGTACATTCTGTCCTATTACTGGGTGAGCTAATTTCCTTCCTGTTAGGGAAAGCTTTTATAAAAACAAATATATTTTTAGATACTTTTAGTTCTTTCCAAATAGAATAACTGGAGTTCCCCTTACAAATATGGGTTCTCAACAGAAAGCCAACAATTATTCTAAGGGTTTTATATGTTGCTGAAGGTTCAAAGTGTATAGATATGATATATCCCTCTAGATACATACAGGCTTCAATTGTCTCCTTTGATAAGGGCACACAATGGTAAACATTTTAAATTTTTCTCTGAAATCGACTGCTAAGCAAAGGTAAGATTTACTTATGATGAAAGTAAGCTCATTAATGGCTGAACACTTAATTATTTTCCCACAATCTCTTTAGAAAGGAGATTGGCGGTGGCTCACCTGCCTAAGCACACACATTGCCGTAATCTCTTTAGAAGTATATCTTTTGGGAGTCGGGTGGTAGCGCAGCAGGTTAAGTGCAGGTGGTACTAAGCGCAAGGACCAGCATAAGGATCCTGGTTCAAGCCCCCGGCTCCCCACCTGCAGGGGAGTTGATTCACAGGTGGTGAAGCAGGTCTGCAGGTGTCTATCTTTTTCTCCCCCTCTCTGTCTTCTCCTCCTCTCTCCATTTCTCTCTGTCCTATCCAAAAACGGCAACAACAACAATAAAACAATGAGGGCAACAAAAGGTAATAAATAAATAAAAAATATTTAAGGGAAAAAAAAGAAGTATATCTTTTATAATTTTTTTCTTTTTCTTTTTTACCAGACCACTGTTTAGCTCTGGCTTATGAGTTTGTTGCTTAAACTTCTATTGAAGAACATTCATATCAGATGTTCATAAGTTTAGGCGTTAGACCTCGAATAAATCCCTCTCTCCAATGTTACCAGTCATCTCTATCAGGAACAACACAATAGACCCCTTTTTGGGTCCCAATAGGACCTAGCCCTCAACTTGGATCAACAATGGTAGAGAATGTTCCATCCTCCGAAGGGAGGATGGACAACATACTCTATGTCCCACCTGAGGAAGATGGGTCCTAAAATTGGGGCAGCTTGGAACATTCCTATTTATGACCACAGAATGTGAGCTCAGATATACAGGGACACAAAGGTCACATAGGCTCCTAAGCTGAGTATGGGCACCAGATCAGATCAAATTGACAGGGATTACAATCAACAATATTTATATACATTTCCCATATTAGGGAGCTACTCTCTTCCCTGATGCAGCTTTCTGGTCCTTTTTCCAGCGATGACATCATCTCCCCAGACAATAACTAGGATCCACCTGCATATCAGATTTCAGGCTCAGGGGAAAAAAACTAGTATAGTCATGGGCCCTTTGGAATATAACTAAAATAGGCCTACTAGCTATCTACAAAATGGAGGCACCCCCCCCCAACTCTTCATCTGCACTATTCCAGCCTTTAGGTTCATGATTAGTCACTAACTTGTTTGGCTTTATAGGTTAACTCTCTTTTTAGCCACCAGATTTCAGATGTTACCATAATGCCAAACAAACTTCCCTGGACAGACAGCCCCACCATTTTGTCCTGGAGCTCCGATTCCCTAGAGCCCTGCCCCACTAGGGAAAGAGAGAGATAGGCTGGGAGTATGGATCTACCTGTCAAAGCCCATATTCAGTGGGAAAGCAATTACAGAAGCCAGATCTTCAACCTTATGCACCCCACAATGACGGTGGGTCCATACTCCCAGAGGGATAAAGAATAGGAAAGCTAACAGGGGAGGGGATGGGATACGGAGTTCTGGTGTGGGAATTATGTGGAGGTGTACCCCTCTGATCCTATGGTTTTGTCAATGCTTCCTTTTTATAAACAAAAAATGAATAAATAAAATTAAAAAAACATAAGTTTAGGCTGATATTTAACCCAGAACCTGAAAGACTCTGTTTCCAGTAAGCTATCAACATATTCCTCAAAAATAGCTTATTGAGAAAAGCTCTTAACCTTGTTTGTGGAAAAGAAATATCAGTAAGCTACTGATAAACTTCAGTTATTCATTTGCTGAGTATTTTAGTTAAAAAAAATAAAGACATTGCAGGGAAGCGTGGCTTAGAGTGAGTTTAGAACAATCAAAGGTTTATTACATGGTGGTTCAGAGATTCAGAACAGTATATTTTAGGTACAGCAAGACAGGCAGTTATTGGCAGAGAAATGTTACTCATTATGACTATAGAGGAGAGTCTTAAAAGTTCAGTTTACCTAGGGCACCAAAGTAAAAACCCTGTGGTGAGGGGTAGACATGCAGCTTCCTGGGCCAGTGGGGGGTGGAAGTGGGTGGGAGGGATGAGTCACAGTCTTTTGGTGGTGGGAATGGTGTTTATGTACACTCCTAGTAAAATGTAGTCATATAAATCACTAGTTAATTAATATGAGAGGAGGAGATTAATTGTATATCTCGAAGTTTTTTAAAACACAAACTGAATCTTTTTAATATATAGGCTGTGTAATTGATATGCAGACTCTCTCAAAAGCCTAGACCAAGTAGATCAGAAGCAACCAATAGCACAGCTACGTACAAGATACTGGGTACTGTACAGCAAACCCTAACAAAAGGACTTTTCAAAGTTAACCCAATTACCAATTAATGTGATGATAACATTAACTATCGATTGTCTTTTTGAACCCTAAGACAGCAGGAACCTCACATCTCCACTATAGAGTCTCTACTTCCCCCAGTCCTGGAACCCTTGGATAGGGCCCACTTTCCCATATGCCTCTCCCAATCCATATCAAATAATATTGCATCTGCCGATCACAACCTAACCAATGCAACGATTGCCACCTCAACATGCTTCAGCTCAGACTG
Source organism: Erinaceus europaeus (assembly GCF_950295315.1). Lineage (NCBI taxonomy): Eukaryota > Metazoa > Chordata > Mammalia > Eulipotyphla > Erinaceidae > Erinaceus > Erinaceus europaeus. Next base: position 118,990,353 of record NC_080165.1, on the reverse strand, counting down.
TGTCCAGAGATTTCACGTGTGGAATGACAACCCTTCAACTTCATTACTCGGGTGAGACCTTTCCTTTCATAGTATACTCTAATTCCATCTCAGGTGGTTCACTTTCTAACAAAGTCCCAAAACCTAGATATACACCAGTTTCTGTAAGAGAGAGCATATCTTCACACGTATCCGTAAACTACTGCAAAATATATACCTGAAAGCAGAAGTACACTAGAGTTTGCTGTGAGTACCCCCCTAACACTTCCTCTCCACTACTCCAAGCTTTGGGTCCATGATTGCTCAACAATTTGTTTGGCTTTGTATGTTAACTCTCTTTTCAATCACCAGGTTCCAGATGTCATCAGGATGCTAGCCAGGCTTCCCTGGACTGAAGACCCCACCAATGTGTCCTGGAGTTCCGCTTCCCCAGAGACCCACCCTACTAGGGAAAGAGAGAGGCAGACTGGGAGCATGGACTGACCAGTCAATGCCCATGTTCAGCGGGGAAGCAATTACGGAAGCCAGACCTTCTACCTTCTGCAACCCACAATGACCCTGGGTCCATGCTCCCAGAGGGATAGAGAATGGGAAAGCTATCAGGGGAGGGGGTGGGAAATGGAGATTGGGTGGTGGGAATTGTGTGGAGTTGTACTACTCCTACCCTATGGTTTTGTTAATTAATCCTTTCTTAAATAAAAAATAATAATAAAAAAAAGTTCAGTTTACCAAGCCCAGCTACATGTGTTCAGTTCCTCTGTGAGAGGCAGCCATGGCAGGCACCTTGAGCATGCATAAACGCAGGGGGTTGGAAGATGGGATCACAGGAAGAGAGAGAGAGAGAGAGCTGTAGCAGGCTATATGTGTTCAGTGTTTAGTCTCCTGGAGAGCAGGTATAGTGGAAAGGTCTGAGGGGAAGGAAAGCGTGCTGGAATAAAAGAGAGCCCAACTTCTGCCTGGTGCCTGGTTAAATCAGTTACAGTGCACCCACAATCCCTTGTGGCCTTGTGTAAGTTCATACTATGCTCATTGGCTGACATTAACCATATGCTAATTATGCCAGTTATGTTCTTTTAAAAAATATTTGTATATTTAGTTATTCCCTTTTGTTGTCCTTGTTTCTTTTTATTGTTGTAGTTACTATTGTTGTCATTGTTGGATAGGATAGAGAGAAATGGAGAGAGGAGGGGAAAACAGAGAGGGGGAGAAAAAGACACCTGCAGACTTGCTTCACCACTTGTGCAGTGACTCCCCTACAGGTGGGGAGCGGGGGGGGGGGGGGGGTTGGAACCGGGATCCTTATGCTGGTCCTTACACTTTGCGTCACATGCGCTTAACCGGCTGCACTACCACCCCACTCCTGTTAGTTATGTTCTTTTTTTTTATTATTAATTTTTCGCTGTTAGATTACATTGTCTAGCACTTTGTGTGGTATAAATGCTTAATTCTCACTTGACAATAATTTTGCCCTTCCTCCACAGTGTCAGGACCTACCTGCTTGTGAGGAAACTGGGATTGTGTAGGCCTCCAGGTAAGTCCTCTACTGACTCTTCCTTTTATCTGCTCTGGGAACATGTGTGGTTTGACTGGCAGAGAGAACTAATAGTCATCTCAGAATGACTAAGGAAATAAGTATCAGGAAAACCACAACACCTTTGCTTCTCACACAGCTGAATCAGTGAAACCAAGTCATTAGCAGCCCACAGTTAGAATTCACATTATTTAAATATAGTAAGCCCTAAAGTATTCAAGACATTTTTTTCTTTACCCCAAACCCTTAACACACAATTTGTGACATTATACTCACTAAAGCAGAGTGTGACAAAACCAAATGTGTAGTCAGTATCTATAGTTCTCAGCCATTAGGTGGGGCTGTCAGCTTAGTTCTGGCTAATTCATTTAAATAGTTAAGTGCCCTTTTCTGGCTGAAGTATAGAAGTGTACTCAAAAAAAAGATGGAGCCTTGATATCAGAGCAGGCTGTGTCACTGAATCACTGTGATGAGGACAGTTGTCCTGGATAGTACTCCAATCCAATGGTGGACTTCATCTAAACAAGGAATAATTTTTTATTTCACAGCTTAGATTGCTTCTACTATATAGCAAAGAACCATGGCTCAGAGGATAAACTTGAAGTGTTAAGTGTCTCCTTAAAGGTATACCCCTTGGTGTAATACATTCTTGTTTACCTTTAACGCTAACCTCCATGCAAGGGAATGAATTTGCACTTAGACTTCAGATAATTAGGGTTCAAAGTATGATGAGGTTATTTTTTAAAAATATTTTTTATTTTATTTATTTATTCCCTTTTGTTGCCCTTGTTGTTTTATTGTTGTAGTTATTATTGTTGTTGTCGTCGTTGTTGGATAGGACAGAGAGAAACGGAGAGAGGAGGGGAAGACAGAGAGGGGGAGAGAAAGATAGACACCTGCAGACCTGCTTCACCGCCTGTGAAGCGACCCCCCTGCAGGTGGGGAGCCGGGGTTCGAACCGGGATCCTTATGCCGGTCCTTGTGCTTTGCGCCACCTGCGCTTAACCCGCTGTGCTACAGCCCGACTCCCGTATGATGAGGTTTTTAGCTGTATAATCATGTTTAAGTTACTTTGCTTCTCACAGACCTAGTTTCATCGTCTGTGAAAAGATCATAATACAAGTTTAATATGAGTTCTGAATATATATCATTTGCTGAATAAGTATTGCTTAACTTTTACCATTTTCATATATTTTTGTGCTTTATTTGTACTTCTTCTATCATGATTTTTAAGTCCTGGAGGTCATACTATATATTACTGGGTTTGCAACAAGTACATTTTTATTACTCAATGTGCTTCCCTAGTTACTTTTTTCTTTATTGTTTTCTTTTTCTTTTTTCTTTCTTTCTTTTTCTCTTCTATCTTTCTTTTTTTGTTTGTTTTGTAAGTTTGTTTTGAATTTTTTCCTGTTTTACCTTTTCTCCTTAGAAGATAATGAAGATGGTGTGGTGTGTGTGAAATCTCTATCCTGGCCCTTTGGACTATAACTAAAATATGCCTACTAGCTATCTGAAAAACAGAGACACCCCCCCATCCCCCCGCAACTCTTCATCTGCACTATTCCAGCCTTTAAGTTCATGACTGGTCAACAATTTGTTTGGCTTTATATATTTAACTCTCTTTTCAGCCACCAGATTTCAGATGTTAACATGATGCTAACCAGACTTCCCTGGACAGACAACCCCACCAATGTGTCCTGGAGCCCCACTTCCCCAGAGCCCTGCCCCACTAGGGAAAGAGAGAGACAGGCTGGAAGTATGGATAGACCTGCCAACGCCCATGTTCAGTGGAGAAGCAATTACAGAAGCCAGACCTTCTACCTTCTGCACTCCATAATGACCTTGGGTCCATACTCCCAGAGGGTTAAAGAGTAAGGAAGCTATCAGAGGGGATGGGATACAGAGTTCTAGTGGTGGGAATTGTGTGGAGTTGCACCCCTTTTATCTTATGGTTTAATAAATGTTTCCTTTCTATAAATAAAGAAATTTTTTTTTAAAAGAAACCTCTATCCTGCATTGATCCCTAGGCACTGGATCTGAAGAGAGGACTTGGCTGATTCACAGTTTAGTATGGATACAATGTGTGGAAGGTGTTGTAGTTTTGGCCATTAATGGTGATTGGCATGTGGAACACCCAAGAAAGTAAGTCCACAGGCAAAGTTACAGAAAGGATTACAGTTTCTTGAGTAGATAAGTGGAGGAATAGTCACTTAGTGAGGTGATGTGTAAACCAGTAAAGGACCAACTGCCAAATGAATGCTAGGAAAGGTCTGTATTTATGCTTATATCTTTTAGGGGTACATTTTGTTTGTAGTTGCTCAAGAAACTGACTTCTGTTTTATCTTGTGTATGAAAACAGGGATGTATATATCAAACTCTTTATTAGTGGTAGTTCACAGTCTGGAATGACAGGAAACTTCTCTATCAAAGCTTTTTATAAAAATTTTTAAAAATATTTATTTACTTATTTTCTCTTTTGCTGCCCTTGTTGTTTTATTGTTGTAGTTATTATTGTTGTTATTGATGTCATCATTGTTGGATAGAACAGAGAGAAATGGAGAGAGGAGGGGAAGACAAAGAAGGGGGAGAGAAATATAGACACCTGAAGACCTGCTTCACCACCTGTGAAGTGACTCCCCTGCAGGTGGGGAACTGGGGGTTCAAACCAGGATCCTTACTCTGGTCCTGTGCGCTTTGCACCACCTGCATTTAACCAGCTGCGCTACTGCCCGACTCCCCTTATCTATCAAATCTTTTAATCAAGATGGATTGCAATGTTTATTGTCCTGGGGAAGTTTTGATCTTATAACTGGTAACTGATAAATCTTGTAACTGTCTTTTTTTTCCTCAGTTTTGTTGCTTAGGTCAGCAAGCTTGGCTAAAGCCACATTTATGAATTTAAGCCATAGTGGGATACACAGTGAAATGGAATCCAAGGTCTAAGCCATGCCTTTATATAATATATAAAGGCAAACACTGAAAGTGCCAAGTCCAGTGTAACAGTCTTGATGGGGATACAAATTGCTGCAATTTCTCCAGAAATGTATTATGGTTTTTTATATTATAATGTTTGAGGGTAAAGGCAGTTTTAATAAATTCTACTTGGTCTTCTTGGCCCTCACTCTTATGAAAGAAAACCAGTATGGGCATCATATATTATAGGAACATATTACAGGAATGGGATAACCACAGAGTAGTTTAAAAGACCGTAGGGCTTACTATGAAAATGATCTGCAATGGACTCACTTAATAAAAAGCCATTTTGGTCAATACTAGACCACCCCATCATCTGGGGCCTTCTCTCCACCATCACTGGTTACTTCCATCAGGAGCTTCATTATAAGACCTCTCATTGGTCACTCCAGGAACTTGCCTTCCCTATAAAGTAGGAATGGGGAGTTGGGTGGTGGTGCAGCGGGTTAAGCACACGTGGTGCAAAGCACAAGGACAGGTGTAAGGATCCCAGTTCGAACCCCCGGCTCCCCACCTGCAGGGGATTTGCTTCACAGGCGGTGAAGCAGGTCTGCAGGTGTCTGTCTTTCTCTCCCCCTCTCTGTCTTCCCCTCCCCTCTCCATTTCTCTCTGTCCTATCCAACAACAATGACATCAATAACTGCAACAATGTTAAACAACAAGGGCAACAAAAGGGAAAATAAATAGATAAATAAATATTAAAGTAGCAATGGTAGGGACTATCCCACTCTCCAAAGGGAGGCTGGGCTATCCTATCCTTGCCACTTGAGGAAGAGTAATTCTCAAATGAGTCTAGCCTAGAATGTTCCCAGCTATGACCTTGAACTGCAAGCTCAGATTGACAGGGACTCAAGAGGTTGCACAGAATCCTGTGCTAAATATAAATATATATAGGTCCTGGGTCAGGTGGATTGGGTTAACAGTTAATTTTATTCATAGATTTTCTTCTAGTTTGGGAGCTACTCTCTGCCCTTATTTAACTTTCTAGCTCTTTTCTCAACTCTGACACCATCTTCCCAGACAATATTTTCTTCCAAATCCATGTTAGCTATCAAACTCAAGAAAAGATTATGAAAGTCTTACGTCCCTAAAACATAACATAAAATAGACTTTATCACTTCTTCCATCCTGTTCTCATATGCTCTATTCCTACTTTTTGGTTCATTAATCATTTTTCATGGCTTTTCTGTCTTCTGTTTTTAACCACCAAGTTGCAGATGCTGTCATGATTCCATCCTGACTTCCCTGGGCAGACAACCTCACCTATGTGTCCAGGAACCTCACTTTTCCAGAGCCCTAACCCACTATAGAAAGAAAGAAACAAGCTGAAGATATGGCTCAACCTGCCAATGCCCATGTCCACCAGAAATCAGCAATTACAGGAGCCACAATTCCCACCTTCTGCACCTCCAAAAATATTTGATCCATACTTCCAAAGGGGGAGAAATGATAGGGGAGGATGACCAGAGGGTTATGAACTCCAATTCCACCAGGACCCAGAAAGAGAAGAAGAAAAGAAGAAGAAGAAGAAGAAGGAGAAGAAGAAGGAGAAGGAGAAGGAGAAGGAGAAGGAGAAAGACATTTAGAAGTAGTAATAGGAGTAGGCGTGTCTTAGAAGGCAGGATCATGGAAAAAATGGGCAAATATAGACAGATAATTATAAAATAATAGTTCACCTATATCTACAGTCTTGGGAGAACTACTGTAGCTCCCAATGAAGTGAATGGAGATACAGAACTCTGGTAGTGGAAATGGTGTAGAATAACCCCTGTTATCTTAAAATTTTGTAAATCAATATCATCACTAATAAAATTAAAAACAGGAAAATGATCTGAGACATAAATCATCTAAACACCATTATCTACTCTAATTGATGGACATTTGACCAAAGGCAAAGAGTAATATTTGGGTATTTTTACATAGATGCCAGTCTAGTGTAGTAATCCAACAACCCCCTAAAATCTAAATATTTTACTTTCCCTGATGCAGCTCTCCTGGCATCAGATGACATATCGTTTTTGCAATCTTCAGTGGCACAAGTCTAATTCCAAGGAACACAAAAACAAAAATAAACCAAAAGGACTACATCAAGCTAAAAAGTTTCTGCCCAGCAAAAGAAACTACCACCCAAACAAAGAGACTCCTTACAGAATGGGAGAAAATCTTTACATGCAATCCATCAGACAAAAGACTAATAAAATATATAAAAATCTCAACAAAGTCAAAAACAAAAAAATAAATGATCCCATCCAAAAGTGGGAAGAAGATATGAACAAAATATTCACCAGTGAACCAAAAGGCCAATAGACACGAAAAATGTACCAAATAATTGTCAGAGAACTACAAATAAAGACGAGATACCACTTTACCCCTATGAGAATGCCATACATCAGAAAGGATAGCAATAACAAATGCTGGAGAGGTTGTGGGGGTAAGGGAACCCTCCTATACTGCTGGTGGGAATGCAAATTTGTTCAACCTCCTTTAGGAGAGCAGTCTGGAGAACCCTTAGAAAGTTGGCAATGGACCTACCCTTTGACCCTGCAACTCCTTTCCTGGGAATATATCCTAAGGAATCAAACACATTATCCAAAAAGATCTGTGTATACCTATATTCATAGCAGTGCCATCTGTAATAGTCAAAACCTGGAAGCAATCTAGGTGTCCAACAGATGAGTGACTAAGAAAGTTGTATATAGGTGGACTGGGCGGTGGAGAGAAAAGGACCTGACATACAGAAAGAGATATAACAGCACTAGTTTATCAACCATAAAGCTCCCAAAGAGCTGCCTGTAGTATTCCCAGGTGTTTTCAATGCTCAGCATAGGGGCTCACAAATAGAAGTCAGGTGATCTACTAAATAAACTACCATTTTTGTCCTGAAAAATTTGTCATCTTTTAAAATTGAAAGTAGTATTCTGTTATATATTCCAGTTTCTTTATCCAATCATTGGTTGATAGCTATTTAAGTTGATTCCACATTTTAGCTATTGTCAACAGTGTAGCTGTGAACATTGGGGTGTATATATCCTTTCTATTTTTTTTTAATTTTTATTTACTAGCTAGAGACAGAGAAAAACTGAGAAGGGGAGGGGAGAGAGAAGCAAAGAGACAGAGATACCTGCAGCCCTACTATACCACTCATGAATCTTTCTCCATGCAGATAGGGACCCAGGGTTTAAACCCAGGTTCTTGAACACTGTAATATATGTACTTAACCAGGTGCACCACTGCCTGCCCCATGTATGCTTTCTAATTAGTGCTTTAAAGTACCCTACAAACTTGTTTACTAAAGATGCTTAAACACAACTATAGTTCCTTGCTACTACTTCTGCCAACTCCTCTACTTTGTGAAATTTCCAGCCTTGTTCAGGGTTAATTTCCTGGTACTTTCATCTCCTCTTCTCACCTTCCTGTTACTTTAAGTTCACTTTTCCCTCCTAATACATAAATTTATTATTTTTTAATTTTTTATTCTCTTTATTTATTGGATAGAAGCAGAGAGAAATTGAGAGGCAAGTGGGAGATAGAGTGGGAGAAAGAGAGACACATGCAGCCCTGCTCCACCATTCACAAAGCTTTCTCCCTACAGGTGGGATCTGGGGACTTGAACCCAGGTCCTTGTGCACTAAAAGGTGTGCAACCACCTGGATCCTCACACTTGAATTTCTAAAGCCTAGGCTCTGTTGAGTAGGAAGGAGAAGATAATAGATTTTTGTAAGGTATAAATAATACCAGAAAAAATTATATTGATCTCAGGTCAAAAGGCAGGAATAATAATAGAAGAAAGAAAACTTTTGAGGAAATAAGGGTTTCTGATGGAGCTACACCAGTTTCTCCATGGGAATGGTCTGGGTTGAAAAATAGTCTAGTAACAAACACATGAATATAGCTGGTTGATTAAACTCCTCTCCCATACCTCACATCTACAGCCTAAATCTTGCAACCTATCAACTTTAACTGTATTTAGAACAAAAGGTCTTTCATTTATTTTCCTTTTTTTTAATTGATTTAATAATGATTGATAAGACCATAGGATAAGATGGCTACAATTCCACACAATTCCCAGCAGCAGATTCCATATTCCATCCCTTCTATTAGAAGCTTTCCTATTCTTTAACCCTCTAGGAGCATGGACCCAGGATCATTATGGGGTGCAGAAGGTGCGAGGTCTGGCTTTTGTAATTGCTGTTCCACTGAACCTGGGTGTAGCAGGTTGATCCACACTCTTAGTATGTTTCTATCTTCCCCTAGTGAGACAGGGCTCTGGAGAGATGGGGTTCCAGGACACATTGGTGAGGTTATCTGCCAAGGGAAATCATCATGATAGCATCTGCAACTTGGTGGCTGAAAAAGCATAAGATATAAAGCAGAATTTAAAAAAAAAATATTCAGGAACCTAAAGGGAAGAACATAGACGAGATTTGGGGTCTCCATTTTGGAAAAAGCTAGTAGGTCTACCTTAGGTATATTCCAAGGGGCCCATGAATTTACCAATTTTTCTTGTACCTGACTGCTAACATGAAGGTGAACTAAAAATATTGTCTGGGGAGATGGCGTCAGAGTTGGAAATAGGACTAGAAAACTGGATCAGGGCAGAGAGTAGCTCCCAAATATGGGAAAAGTATATAAATACCATTAACTGTAAACCCCATAGTTCTGACCTAGGACCCTATTCGTATTTAGCACGGTAGCCTAAGTAACCTCTGCATTACTGTAGGTCTGAGCTCTCATTCTGTGGTCATAGCTAGAAATATTCTAGGCGGCACTCATTTCAGGACCTGTCTTCCTCCAGTGGCAGAGTATGTTAACCCAGTCTCCCTTCAGAGAGTGGGGCAGTCCCTATCATTGCTGTTCCACATTGAGGGCAAGGTCTTGTAGAAGCCCACAGAATGGTCCACAATGCTTTTCCTGATGCAGATGACCAGTGATGGTAGAGAGACGGATCTGTTAGAGGTCTAGGCCCATCATATTTATGTGGCAATTCCAACATTTGTTGACTGGGGCCTCAGATGATGGGGTTGCCTAGTAGTGAGCAAAAGAACCATCATTAAAGTATGACAGACAAAAGGTCTTTCTTATATGATTAATTTAAAATCTTGAGATAGCAAGATTATTCTTGGTTAAAATGGACATGATATGCCATCACACATGTCTTTTTAGAAAGAGGCACACATTTACACACAGAGAATAAAAGATACTTTTAACACACAGGTAGAGGTTGGAGTAATAAAGCCACAAACTAAAGAGTGCTAGCAACCAGCTGAAGCTGAAAAGAAGCTAAGATTGATTTTTCCCTTAGTGCCTCTAGAGAAGAGTGCAGTCCTGCTGACATCTTAATTCTGAATTCTACTGTCCTGGCCTCCAGACCTGCAAGGAAATAATAATATTTCTCTCATTTCTAGGTACAAAACATGCCATAATGTGTTAGAATATTGATGGGAAACGAATAAGATTTATATAGATTTGAGAAGAGAAAATCTGGGTAGGGGACAGCATGGTGGTTATGCAAATGGTTTCCGCCCCTGAGGCTCTGAGCTTCCAGGTTCAATTTCCAGCATCACCATGAACTAGAATTGAGCAGTCTTCCGGTAAAAAGAATAGATAAATAAATAAACATGGGGGTATGTCATTTTCCTTCTCAGCGAACTCAGTAAGCAGGAAGACAATCTGTAATGACTGCTTAGGAAGCCTAACAACTTAAAGAGTTTATATAGTAAACTACAAACATCAAGTAAAGGTAATGAGAAATATCACCCACAGATCAACAACCAAATGAAATGATTAAAAAAAGAGAGAGAGACTGAAAGGGAAAACACAAAGTAAAATTAGAACTGGTCATGGAATATTGCACCAATGCAAAGGACTCCAGGAGCAAGGGGATGGAGAGAATTAAAAAATATTAGGTGGGAGTCCATTGGTAGCGCAGCGGGTTAAGCGCACGTGGCGCAAAGCACAAGGACCCGCTGTAAGGATGCTGGTTAGAGTCCCGGCTCCCCACCTGCAGGGGAGTTGCTTCACAGGAGGTGAAGCAGGTCTGCAGGTGTCTTTCTCTCCCCCTCTCTGTCTTCCCTTTTTCTCTCTATTTCTCTCTGTCCTATCCAACAACTATGACATCAATAACAATAATAACTACAACAATAAAAAAAGAAACAAGGGCAACAAAAGGGAATAAATAAATAAATATATTTTTTTAAATGTTAGGTAATCTTTACACTATACTGGATTTATATCGAATCCTGGAAAAACAAGTAGAAATCTCAGGTTGAATTTAAAGTTATTGCACACAAGAAGGAAGGAATACGTGGGAGCACTAAAAATTAGTTACACAAAACGGTGTAAATTGCTTCCTAACGCAGCTGAGATTATGGTTATTGAGGTTTTTATCTGCTATTAAGATGTCTTTTTTTTTTAACCTTACGTTGTAATAATAGCTGAAAATCTGAAATGACAGTGAGGCTGCAATACTTTTGACACCTTTTCTTCACTTTGATAACTTTGATTCAACTGTCTGAACACTTTAAATATTTTAAATTTAAATTCACTAATGTATTTTGATTCACTCCCTTATGTCAGTTATATCTTCATATATTGCTTTATAAATAATTTGTATTGAGGTAACAGCAATTTTCACTTCCCTTCAACTTTTGCACTATCATGTCACATTGCTGGCTTTGTCTTGTATAATCTTGTCTAGACATTTTGGTCTATGAATGACAATGTCATTTTTTTTTTACTGGTCAGTTTTATATTTTACTATGGAGACTATACAATATCAAACAACTTTAAACAGAAGGAATAAAATGTGCTTCCTCTTCTGGTTCTCACCTTAGACTGCTGGGACTCCACTTTAGATGGCACTGGGTGTGGAGTTTTGGCTGTGTTGTCATGGGGTTTTCATCATTAACTTCTTAGCCAGTTTTAGCGGGTAGGGATAGTGAAGGCACCTAATAAATAAGAAGCCACACATATCTCATTAACTTTGACAGCAAGGAGTATCTCAGATAACAGAACTGGGTAACAGGAAATGTTTAGTCTATTACATAGAGAGAACATGTAGGGACAAAAGCAAATCTGCAGCAGATTTACTTAAATGTGGACTGTTACTGGACTTAGAAAAATATTTCTTTTTTAAAATTTCTTTATCGGGGAATTAATGTTTTACATTCAACAGTAAATACAATAGTTTGTACATGCATAACATTTCCCAGTTTTCCATATAACAATACAACTCCCACTATGTCCTCTGTCATCCTTTTTGGACCTGTATCCCCCCCACCCCCAGAGTCTTTTACTTTGGTGCAATACACCAATAGAAAAATACCTCTGATTAAATTCTAAAAGTGAAAGTAAAATATAAATGATGTGGTTCATATTTACTTGAGCATTTAACTTGAACGAGATTATTTCATGGATTTACAGATTAAAATTTTTTAGGGAATTGATATAACATGGAAGCGAAACTGTTGACTAAAACAGATATTCAAAAAGTATGTTTTCCTCTTCTTTCAGGAAATGTAAAAATACCCTATTGTCTGTGACTGATAAAAGTGCAGAAGTTCTCTGCAATTTTTTTATACCCTATTGACAATAGCATCATGAGCAGCAACTCCTCCCTGCCTACAGACCTGCAGCTCTGATATAAGAATGTGAATGGATCCTGTGTGAAAACTTCCTACTCTCCTGCACCCAGGGTGATTCTGTATGCTGTGTTTGGATTGGGAGCTGTGCTGGCTACGCTTGGGAACCTTCTGGTGATGATCTCCATCCTTCATTTCAAGCAGCTGTATTCTCCAACCAATTTTCTCATCGCCTCTCTGGCCTGTGCTGACTTTCTGGTGGGTGTGACTGTGATGCCCTTCAGCATGGTGAGGGCTGTGGAGAGATGCTGGTACTTTGGACAAAGTTTCTGTACTTTTCATACTTGCTGTGATGTTGCATTTTGTTTCTCTTCTCTCTTCCACTTGTGCTTCATCTCCATTGACAGATACATTGCTGTTACGGACCCTCTGCTATATCCCACCAAGTTCACGGTGTCTGTGTCAGGGATATGCATTGGGGTCTCCTGGGTTCTAGCTATTGGGTACAGTGGTGCGGTGTTCTACACAGGTGTCTATGATGATGGGTTAGAAGAATTAGTGAGTGCTCTCACCTGTGTAGGTGGTTGTCAGCCTGTTGTAAATCAACTCTGGATTGTGATAGATTCAGTTTTATTTTTCACACCCACCTTTGTTATGATGATTCTGTATAGTAATATTTTTCTTGTAGCTAGAAAGCAGGCTAAGAAGATGGAAACTGTTAGTAGCAAAGCAGAAGCATTATCAGGAACACATAAAGCCAGGGTGACTAAAAGAGAAAGAAAAGCAGCAAAGACCCTAGGTATCACAGTGGTGGCATTTTTGATCTCATGGTTACCATATATAACTGACTCATTTGTTGATTCCTTTTTGGGTTTTATAGCACCTCCCTATGTGTATGAGATACTTTACTGGTTTTGTTATTACAACTCTGCTCTAAATCCTTTGATTTATGCTTTATTTTACCCGTGGTTTAGGAGATCAATAAAACTTATTATAACTGGTCAAATATTAAAAGATAGTTCATCAGCCATCAATTTATTTTCTAAAAATACCTGAATTTAAAATGTAGAACTCATCAACATCTTCGGAATTTTCCAATAACCGTGACTTGAAAATACACTGCTTAAAATAGATACATGCATTTACTTGGCAGGAAAAATGAAACCTTAAATTTACTGGCATAACCTGTATGCTGTTGAAGTGACCATTTAGAAACCTTTGATAGAGATGCCTTTACTAAATGACTTACTTAAATACTGAGAGTTTCCATTTATGCTCTAGATTCCTTCTCGCTTTGTAGTTGTTAATCATGTTCCCTTTTCCAGTTTTCCCTTTCAGTTTTTATCATTCTTTCACTTTCAAAGGTTTCTTTGTTCCATGTTACTTGAGAAGTCTTTTATTCCATGTGTTTCTCTGGATATGGTTGTCTTTGCTTTAACTTTGAGTATTTAATTTTTTGTCTGTTTATGTCTTATGAAAGGTCTTTTTGCTTATTCGTTAACCATGTCAGGCTCAGCTTTGTCTCATATTTTATATTTTTAGGTTTATTTTGTTAATGTGAGAATCACCACGAACATATAGAACAATTTCTGCAATAGTGATTGTCCTTTTATGTAGTTATTTTTACCACTTATCCCATAAGATTTGATGTTTCAATCTCCATTTACAATGCAAGGTAACTGTCTGTCTTTTCTTTTTTTTTCAATATAGACACTAACTAGTGTTTTATATATTATTGATAAGTTAATAAACTATCAAATATCCTGAAAAGAAAATTATTTAGTTAAGAAAAATGGTGAATATTTTGGTGGTAAAATACCTCACTTGGATATTTTTGCCACATGTGTGGTCCAGGTTTGAGCCTAGCCTCCACCACTTTGGAGGAAGCTTTGGTTTCTAGTCTCCCTGACTTTTGTCTCTCTCTCTCTCTTTCTTTCTCTTTCTCTCTTTTTCTTTCTTTTTTTTTTTTTTGCCTCCAGGGTTATCGCTGAGACTATGAATCCACTGCTCTTGGAGGCATTTTTCCCTTCTGTTGCCCTTGTTGTTTATCACTGTTGTTATTATTGCTGTTGTTATTAATATCATTGTTGTTGGATAGGACAGAGAGAAATGGAGAGTGGAGGGGAAGAGAAAAAATGGCCTCCAGGAGCAGTAGATTCATGATGCAGACACTGAACTCCAGCAATAACCCTGGAGGCAGAATAAATAAAAAAGTAAGCAAGTAAATAAATAAATAAATAAATGTAGAGGTTTTATATAAAACACTAAGGCAGAAGCAAATGCCCTATTAGACCTATGAATATCGATTTTATAGGAAATACAATATATTGTAGTTTTACAAATCTATTGAGATGACAAAATTTCAAATAATAATGCTAATATTAATGTGGTATGGTGATGAATAAATGCTAAAAGGATCAGTAATCTCAATCAAACTGAAATGAGGGCAATTGCGCTACAGTCACGAGCTGAGGACACTTATAAGACACTTGAGGAGAATATAATTTAGTTTCTTCTTTCTGAAGGGAATTAAAATATTTTAAAATTTATATTTATTAATTTATTTATTCTCTTTTGTTGCCCTTATTTTTTTTATTGTTGTAGTTATTATTGGTGTTGTCGTTGTTGGATAGGACTGAGAGAAATGGAGAGAGGAGGGCAAGATGGAGAGGAGGAGAGAAAGACAGACGCCTGCAGACCTGCTTCACCGCTTGTAAAGCGACTCCCCTGCAGGTGGGGAGCTGGGGGCTCGAACCAGGATCCTTACTCTGGTCCTTGTGCTTTGTGCTACCTTCGCTTAACCTGCTGTTCTACCGCCTAACTCCCAGAATTAATTTTTTTTTTTATAAAATTTTGAGACAAATGTGTGATGACTTCATTCTATTTCCTGTAAATAATCTTAAGATAAGAATGCAAACAGGATACTTGTTGCATACTATTAAATGGAAACTACTTAGATCAAAATAGGAAATTAACTAAATTATATATTTTTTTACTTTTTAAAAATGTATTTATTATTTATTGGGGGATTAATGGTTTACAGTTTTATATTCTGCTTACATAATACAATGTTAAGAAGTCACTAAAAACAGTGAGATATTCTATATAAGTTGCATGGAAGGACAAAATGTTTTTCTTTTAATTTAAGATTGAACTAAAATTTTCTGGTACTGATTTACAGAACAGTATAGGTAAATTGTTTCCTCCTTATATACATAGACATATGTATGTGTAAATAAATATATATACATATATATGTCTTTATGTACATATATATACACATATATGTTTATATTTTTAAAATATGTCTGTATGTATATTGGACAAAGTGTATATAGGTGGACAATTTACTTGGTAATTTACTTGTCATTTGATTGCTTGTGATTAACTTATCAACATCTATATTACCACCACATATGTTTCTATTCTGAATTGAATAGTCATCTTAGTCTGTTTAAATTTAAAGAGAGGGCGTTGGATGGTGGCATGCCCAGTACAGCACACATGTACTAATGTCCAGTACAGCACACATGTACTAATGCCCAGTAAAGCACACATGTACTAATGCTCAAGGACCTGAATTCAAAGCCCTGGTCTCCACAGGCAAGGGGGGAGGGGAGGCAGTTAGCTTTAAGAGTGATGAGCGGGTTTCAGTGTCTTTCTTACTCCTTCTCTACTTCTATCTTCCTTCCAATTTCTCTCTGTCTCTATCCAAAATAAATGAATGAATGAATGAATGAATGAATGAATAAATATTTAAATTTACAGGGAAAATACTGGAGTTTTTTTTGTGTATATTTCTTACCTATGAAACTGAACTATAACTATGTTGGTGTATTTGGAGAATTACATACTAAAATAGTTCAAGTATATTAGGAATTATATCTTAATGTCATTAAGGTATTTTCCATATTGCTTTTGCAGCATCTTTCTTCCTTTTTTAAATTTTTGTTCATTTATTTTTGCCGCCAGTTATCATTGGGTCCTTATACGTGCATAACTCCATCATTCCCAGTGGCCATTTCCCCCCTTTTATATTGATTCTTCTGACAAACAGTTAGAGACAGGGAGAAAGAAAAAAAGACACCTCCGTCATTGCTCCGCTACTCATAAAAATCATCCCCTGCAGGTAGTAACTGGTACTTGAACCCCGTCTTTGTGCATAGTAACATGTGTGCTCTACTAGGTACTCCATCATCTGAACCCACAGCATGATTGTAAGCTCTTCAACTCTTCCTTATCTTTATTATTATTATTATTATTATTATTATTAATTTTGTTCTTTCTTCGGGTACTGTGGAAGGTACGAACAGTCATTCCCAGTATCCATTTTCTCTAGGATCCCATGGCTAGCTATTATTGTAAGAAACAAAATGTTTGTTAATATGGTGAAAATAAAGATCAAAACAACAGTGCAGATATAATCTCAGTGAAAGATCAGTAGGTATGAATAGTTTAAAAATAACTGGAACTTTACCTGTTTTGCAAATAGTTTGGATTAGCACAGACATCTATGTGTGGAAATGGAGATGGCATAAAATATACATCGTGACAAACACAAAATATAATGAATAATGTTTAATCTGTTCAGAATTGTTATTATAAGACAGGTAGTATACTATTATTTAAATAAAAGGGAAAGGATAAAAGAGGAAGAATGGATTAATTTGTATCCCCCCTAAATAGACACCAAGACAAACAAATCTCAGTGGCAAGAGTTTATTTTAGGGAGTGAAAGAAATAGCAACATGAATGTGGATTGTGAACAGGGCATGGAAAACAATCAGTGAAAATGCTACCACCAGAGGTGACAGAAGATAATTATACAAAGGAAAAAGGCAACCACTATGAGCACACCTCATAGAATCATCCCACGTATGAATAAACTAGAGTATTTATCCAGCAAATCTTATCAACCATTAATTAAGTGCTGCTGCTGAGAAAGACTGGCTAAATTTTCAAGATTTCCACCTATTATGTGAGTATCATATGTACTTCAGGAGGAGGAGAAAGACCTCAGATAAAAATTTCCAGTAGAAAACACTAAACAGAACCTGGACTGGAGTTGGTATATTGCACCAAAGTAAAAGACTCTGGGGTGGGTGAGGGGAGGGAGAGAGTACAAGTCCTGGAAAAGGATGACAGAGGACCTAGTGGGGGTTGTATTGTTATGTGGAAAACTGAGAAATGTTATGCATGTACAAACTATTGTATTCACTGGCGACTGTAAAACATTAATCCCTCAATAAAGGAAAAAATTTAAAAAGAATAAAATAAATAATAAAAAAAAGAAAACAGAGAAATGTTATGCATCTACAAACTATTGTATTTACTGGTGACTATAAAACATTAATCCCCCAATAAAGGGGAAAAGTAATGTAGTTATGAACATAGGGGTATATATATCTCTTAGAGTTAGTGTTATCATAGCCTCAGACACCAACCAAAGAGTGTTAGATACCCATTGACTGATGACTAGACAATAAAATTATTGTGGGTTATGTAGTCAGTAGAAAAAAAAAACAAAAAAACAACTTCCAGTAGAGGACCATATGGGCTGAATGAGTATATTGATAGGGTATGTATGCATGGAGCACAAACAGCTTATGTTATTAATGGTTAGAGGACTGAGTAATCTACTAAGGTTTTTTGTTTGTTTCTTTGTTTGTTTCTTTGTTTATTGTGTCAACTAAGGTAGAAGGAAGAGAGTAACAATATAGAAGTGAGAAAGACAAAATTTGGCAGTGGTCCAAGACCTATGAGTTCTGAGTTTCACTGACCTTCACTAAAGTTTTCTTTGAACTAACTTTCTGGTCTCTCTCTCTCTCTCTCTCTCTCTCTCTCTCTCTCTCTCCTCTTTATCTTCCTCTCTTCTGAACTCCCCCCTCCTCTTTATCTTCCTCTCTTCTGAACTCTCTCCTCTTTATCTTCCTCTCTTCTGAACTCCCCCCTCCTCTTTATCTTCCTCTCTTCTGAACTCTCTCTCTCTCCTCTTTATCTTCCTCTCTTCTGAACTCCCCCTCCTCTTTATCTTCCTCTCTTCTGAACTCTCTCTCTCCTCTTTATCTTCCTTTTTTCTGAACTCTCTCCCTTTCTCTCTCTCTCTCTCTCTCTTCTCTTCCTCTTCCTCTCTCTCTCTCTTCTCTTCCTCTTCCTCTCTTTTCTGGTTCACCCTCCATGTTATTTTATTTGTTTATCAGTTCTTCTGATTAACTAAGTATTATTATTATTATTATTTTACCTTTTGTCTTTTAGAAGGAGAGGAGAGGAGAGGATCTCTATAAGCGTTGATGTAAATAACTCTCAGTTCAATATATGGGCAGTGTGAAGAAGAGACGCAAAACAAATCAGAAATTGGATGATGGGGGCCAGGTAGTGACACACCTAGTTACATATATTACATTGCCCAAGGACATGGGTTCAAGCCTCTGGTCCCCACCTGCAGGGACGTAAGCTTCATGAATGTTGAAGCAGGGCTGTAGTTGTCTTTCTGCCTCTGTCCTCTGTATCTCCCTCCCTCTCTCAATTTTTCTCTCTCTATCCAATTTTAAATAAATAAATAAATAAATATTTTTAAAAAGAACTTGAATGATGCAGGGCACAGATAAAAGGAAAGATCAATAATGCTAGGACTCAAGCAGCATATATAAGTGATGCAAAGTTATGAAAGTAGTGAAAGGATTTAGATTTAGGATCTGATGAAACAGTGAATTAGAATTGGAGCATCTTGAAAGATGACGGCTTATTAAATCTTTTTACTAAAAATTACGGGCAATTACATGAAGACTCCACAAAAACTGTATGTAAAGATCATGAAGTTAAAATTAGGACATTAATAGGATTCTGATTTTTCCCTGCAGCTCACCGACAGAATTATTCACTTTAATTAATTAATTAATTAGTGCCACCAGAGTTGTTGCTGGGGCTTGCTACTGGAATTATGAATCCACTGGTCTTGGCGGCCATTTTTAAAAAAAATTTTAACAAATAAGACAGAGAGAAATTGAGAGAGGACAAGGAGATAGAGAGGAGAGAAAAATAAACACCTGCAGACCTGCTTCACCATTCATGAAGCAGATCCCCTGCAGGTGCGAAGCAGGTGCTTGACCCCTGGTCCTTGTGCTTGATCATATGTGCATTTAACAAGATTCACCGCCGGCCAGCACCCCACATTAAAAAAAATCAAATAAACACTCATTTGTTTGTTTTAATGAAGGAGAGGGACCAGAGTACTGCTCAGCTCTGGCTGTGGTAGTGTTTGGGGTTGAATCTAGGACCTCAGAGCCTCAGGCTCCGAAAGTCTTTTGCGTAACTTTACTCTGTCTTCCCCAGCCCTATTCCTAAACTTTAAAATGACAACTTTTGTATCCAGAATTTACTTTTACCTGGCAAATATTCAAATATGTTTGCCTTGATTATTATTATTACTATTATTATACTTTTAATGTAGTGCAGGGGGATGAACTCAGGGCCTCAAACGTGTAATACTGCAGAATGACCTATTTAGTCCAGTTTCCCTTTATCTGCTCTTCAGAGAAGAAGGAGGAGAAGACACAAGAGATAGCATAGCCCCACTCCTTACAACAATTCTTGCAATTCTTCTTGACGCTATTCATAATATTCTCATGTGGTAATGCATGCATTCTACCAGCGCCTGCCCTATGTTTTAAAATATAATTCATTCAGATAAATTCATTTAAAATATAATTCATATATATATATATGTATATATATATATATATATATCCACAGGACAGGAAGATCACTAAACACTAAATAAAATACAGCTTGTAACAGAAGCCTAATTAATAGCTATAACTGAATTTTCTTGAAAATCCCAAATTAAAATATACTATCCTCAATAGCAGTGTGAACAATCACATTTATAAGGGAAATATGTACTTCCATTTATGTAAGAATATATGTTCATTTTCTCTGTAGTCCCATAAAAGCAATTTAAGATATGTCACACTTGAGCCATGTGTACATCCCAGGTTCGAGCCCAGATCCCACCAGATTGAAGGAAGCTTTGGTTCTGTGGTCTTTTACTCTTTCTGTGCCTCTTTGTCTCTATCTACAGCATATATATATATATATATTTTAAAGTGTGTCAAATTCTTTTTGGTTTCTATAAAACTTGCCAAATATTGAAAATTCTAATATGCTTTTTGTTTAGATTGAATTAAAAGAGTGTGTTCAATTATATCGATTGAAAAGTGAAATTATATAAAATAAGGATTGCACAAGCTAGATAAGGGCAAGAGACTGGCATACTTTATTTATTTATTTATTTATTATTTTGCCTCCAGTTTTATAGCTGGGACTCGGTGCCTGCACTATGAATACACTGCTACAGGAGGCTATTTTTTCCCCTTTTGTTGCCATTGTTGTTTATCATTGTTGTTACTATTATTGTTGTTGTTGGACAGGACAGAGAGAAATCAAGAGAGAAAGGGAAGACAGAGAAGGGGAGAGAAAGATAGACACCTGCAGACCTGCTTCACCGCCTGTGAAGCAACTCCCCTGTAGGTGGGGAGCCCAGGGCTCGAACTGGGATTTTTAAGCTGGTCCCTGTGTTTTGTGCCATGTACGCTCAAACCACTGCGCTACACCCAGGCCCCCTCCCCCGAGACTGGCATACTTTAAAGATGATTCTTTCGGCAGTACCAGGACACCCATCATCTGGGGGACCCTAGACAGGAAGTCCCGGGATTCCCACACAGACATGATGGGCCTAGACCTTTAACAGATACCTCTCTCCACAGTCACTGTTCATCTCCATCAGGAACATCATAATGGACCCCTCTTTGAGCCCCTACAGGACCTGGCCCTCAATGTGAATCAACAATGGCAGGGGAAGTTCCATTCTCTGAAGGGAGTTTGGACAACATACTCTACCACCTGAGGAAGATGGGTCCTGAAATTCGTGCAGCCTACAATGTTCCTAGCCATGACCACAGAATAGAAGTTCATACCTACAAGGATGCAGAGGTTATATAGGCTCCTGTGCTGAATATGGGCCCTACATCAAATCAGGGGGGCTACAGTTAACAATATTTATATACTTTTCCCATATTTGAGAGCTTTTCTCTGCCCTGATCCAGTTTTCTAGTCCTTTTTCCAACTATGACACCATCTCCCGAGACAATACCTTGGGTCTACCTACAGATTAGCTGTGAGGCTCTGTCAAAAACTAGTAAAGTCATGGGCCCCTTGGAATATACCTAAAAGAGACCTACTAGCTTTTTCCAAAATGGAGACCCCCCCAAATCTTCATTTGATATATTCTTGTCTTTAGATTCATGATTAGTCAACATTTTTTTTTTTTTGCTTTATATTTTAACTTGTTTTTCAGCCACCAGGTTCCAGATGCTACCATGCTGGCAACCTGACTTCCCTGGGTAGAGGACCCCACCAATATGTCCTGGAATCCCACCTCCCCTGATCCCTGCCTCATTAGGGAAAGAGAGAGACAGGCTGGGAGTATGGATCAACCTGTCAATGGCCATGTTCGGTGGGGAAGCAATTACAGAAGCCAGACCTCCCACCTTCTGTACCTCATTAATGACCCTGGGTCCATACTCCCAGAGGCTAAAGAATAAGAAAGCTATCAAAGGAGGGGATAGGAAAGGAATTGGGCAACTGGCATTCCCTCCCCCTCCTTCAGACTGCCCCTTAGACATTTCCATGTAACTAAGGATTATAGAAAAATCAAGAGAATTTTGGGCTGGGCAGATAGCATAATGGCTATGCTAATGACTTTCATGTCTGAGGCTTGAGGTCCCAGATTCAATCGCCAGCACACCATAAACCAGAGCTGAACAGTGAATAAGTAAATAAATAAAATGAGAAGTACAGAACAGATTTTGGTTTACTACTTTTGTAAGTGGAAAGGACTAGTACCTTAGACTTTTAATGCCATTATGGCCATCATTTCATGAATTAGGGAACCAATTTATAAAAACAGTCAGTGATTCACCATTCCAAACATGTATTCTAGAACTGAGAAAATAACCACAGGGTTACTTGTGGAAATCATTCGATTCACTATGGAAATCATTTATACTATGGAAAATTATATGTTTTTTTATTTTTATTATCTTTATTTATTTATTGTATAGAGACAACCAGAAATTGAGAGGGAAGGGGATGAGACAGACAGAGAGACACCTACAACACTGCTTCACCAGTGACAAAGCTTTTCCCCTACAAGTGCAGACTGGGGGCTCTAACCAGGTCCTATGCATTATAACACGTGCACTCAATCAGCCCCCCTACTTCCCTTTTATTTTTGGTCTCCAGGGTTATCATGGGGCCTCCGTGCCAGCACTATGAATCAATTGCTTTTGGTGGTCATTTTTCATTTTTATTGGATAGGACAGAGAGAAATTGAGAAAGGAGGGGGAGATAGAGAGGGAAACAGACAAAGAAAAACCTGCAGACCTGCTTCACCACTTATGAAAAGACTCCTCTGCAGGTGAGGCTTCAGAGGCTTGAACCTGGATCCTTGTGAGGGTCTTTGTGCTTCTACTATGTGCTCTTAATCTGGTGCACCACCCCCTTGCCCTCTCACCCTGCCCCCCGTGGATAAATATCTTCAACAAAACTCTGGTGATCTCTTGACTCTCCTGTTGATCCATGGATCCCTATAACTGGGTACCAGAGTAATACATAAAAGTATTTCTGAATTAATATGAATTAAGATCAGGAATTTGGTAACTTATTGGAACATTTCACTTTGACCAATGTACAATTCTTTTGATAAGAGACTGCATATAACTTTCAGAAAGACTTCCAAGATGAATAATTTTCTTGGCTGTATAACAGAATCTTTTCTCTTGACTCTGCTATCACATTGTTAAACATGAGATAATAGGCTACATCCTACACTTTGGCCCCCTGTAGCTTGGAATCTCATTTTCAGTGCATTTAGAACTCTCATTTTAATGGTGACAGTCTCCACCATCATTTTGACCTATACAAAGGTGCCCTCCTGAAGAATTTTTTGATTCAGATAAAAAAGAGGCTGGGGGATGGGAGATACCACAAAAATTGTGTAAAATTTCCTGGAGACTATCCGTGGCAATATGGCAATGCAAGGACCCTAACCAAGTCTCTTAAGCTGAAGCTTAACTAGCCCTGAACACAGAGGTGGAAAGAATACATAATATGATGATGCATTTTGTAGTTTTAAATTAGAGTAGGTCAAAATAAAACCTTTGTACACACTCAGAGTGACTGTACTGTTAAGAACTCTACCTGAGAAAGGAAGGACAAAAAAAGATTTGCCAGAGAAAGTTTGGATTCTTTTATTAGAGAAAAACAAGTAATGTATTTTTTTTCTTACAACACTCAAAGTACTCCATAAGCTAACTAGTTAGTACATATATTCTAGTAAATACAAATAATTTATTTAATAAATCAAGTTGAGCAATGACTCTACGCTATTTGGAAAAGAATCACAAAGGCATTATTTCAGTATAATTATTAGACACATAGTTAATTGATTCATTTGTGTCATCACTACCAACTGCTATTAATTTACAGTTTAACACTTTTGACTGTTTTCTGTTTGGTTACCTGTAGCTTTTAATCCAAAGAGACAAAAGACAAAACTTTTCTTCCACCTTCTGCTCATTAACAAGCTTGGTAGAGTTGAAGCAGTAGAAAGACCCCAGAGCCTCATTATCACATCTTCTCCTTTCATCATAATGAGAATGTTTCACACTACCAGTCATTAGGGAAATGGTGTGTTGAATGGACTTTTATTGGTGAATATCTTAGAGAACTTCAAAACCTGCAAATTACAGGTGATGCAAAACAACTAAAAGTTTGCTTCCAAATTTTACTCTTGCAATTAGAATCTTACCTAGTTCTGATTTTTATCTGATGCAACTATATTTATTCAAACAGAGTAAATGAGCAATATGGAAGTATACTTTTATTTCTTTTATATGCAATAATTTTAGAAACCTTAGGAAGAGCCTTCAATTTAAATGAGTTGTTCTTTCTAGATTAACTTCAAAATGAAAATATGAAATAACACCAATATCTCTAATTAGTGTCCATGCTATAACAAAAAAGAGTGTCAGAATACAAGACAACTGTTTTTTTTGTTTGTTGGTATGCATGAGACCCCTTCTGTTTCATTTGGTTTAAATCCCCCCTGCTTAACACTATTCTAGTTACATAACCACTTCATTCTATTTACATAACCACTGTTAACAAGTTCCACCCTCCCTCCAGGGCATTTGTGGTTCAGTGATAGGATTCTCACCTAATCTGCCCCCTCTTTGTCACACTCTGATTTTCATCAGTCACTTTTCTCTCCACCCTCTCTATGTCACATCCTGTTTCCACCCGACTTCGCAAGTATATATAAAGACAGCATTGTGAGTTTTACAGTACCTTTAGTTTAGCTCAGCTCGGCTTAGATTGCGCTGCGTCCTGCATGAATAAAGAGATACTGCTTACAGCTCAACCATGAGTCCCTGGTCGTCTGTTACCCGCCCGTGAAGCCAGCCCAGCAAAAACAACATAACCCATCGAAAACAACATTTGTTCTTCCCAAATTATATAATTTTATTGCTTTCTCTAGCTGGTATATTTCTTTGACATTCTGAGTAGTTACTTTCAGGTTCACTTGCTCTAGAATGCTAACTACTAGTAAGCTTTTGCCTCTCACTTGTGGGCTGTGATTACTCACCTTCTCACCCAGTTTAAATTCTAGTGCTATTCTCATCCCTACTTAAAAGTGAAGTAAAACTGAAAGAAAATATCATGCATTTGATGCACTTGTTCTCATTACTTTTGTGAATAGTTAAAATATCATATGACTGAGTTTGGAGTAGGGCACCAATGTAAAAATCGCTGGGTGGAGGGTGAGAGTAGATGTTCAGTTTCACTGGGGGTGGGAGGGGGGAAGGAGAAGGGGGGATCCCAACACAGTCCTTTGGTGTTGGTAATGGTGTTGATGTACACTCTTATTAATGTGCAGTCTCATAAAAAATACCATATGTATATATGTACTATATGCATACATATGTACTGAATTATATTATTTTTATCATATAGTAATTCAGTTCTAACTATGTTGTTTATTTTTATTTTGTCTTTAATTTCATAGCTCTATGAGTGGATCATATTACTATTATATTAGAGATATGTCATCTGAAGTTGGGAGGTGTTGCAAATTGTCCACAATCACAAGGCCAGAATTTTCTGACGCAGATCCTGGTGCAATCATATTTTAGAGCTATTGGTTAACTTTTTTACAAGATGGGCATTCTATACAGTTTATACTGCAACATAATTGCTATCAGTGTTAATTACTTTTAAAGAAATAACAAAGATATAAAACAAAAGATAAAGGGAGATCAAAAGATCACGTAACAGTCAGACCAGTAATAAAGTTCCTCAAGGTACAAGTAACTCTCCACTGGTCTCATTTCAGGCAGTTGTACTTTGTAACTAATTTTCTCATCACCTCTCTGGCTTCCACTGACTTGGTAGAAGTACCTCTGGCACTCAGTAACAATGATGAGAACATGAAGATGATGAGTTTTGCAATTAGATCTAAATTATTCTATCATATCTTGTCACTAAAACTCTCATTTTTGTTTAACCTCAGAATTGTTTGGATATTGAGGGGTAAGAAATTGCACATGTGAAGACAGAGGATATATGAGAAATCTCTATCTCTAATCAATTTTTCTATGTAAAAATAGTCTTTTTAAATCTAAGTAAGACTTATTCCTAAGTATGTGATTTTTTTTTTGCTATGGTGAATGGGATCAATTTTTGGATTTCTTATTATTCTAATTTGGTGTTAACATTGAGGACTGTCACTAATTTTTGTATGTTCATTTTTTAGCATTCCACTTTACTATATTGTTTAATATAAATAAGGCAATAGTTGCTCCAGTCTCTCCCCAAGTATTTATTTGCACACTTCATCTACCACCAATGTGCCATCTTCTCTTACCCTTAGATCTTTGGGCATCCTGCCCCCTTTTAAGCTTCTCCATCTCCCTTTAATAACCTCTTTAAAGTCTTGTATTTTTTTTTTTTTAGAAGAGAGCTCCTTCAGGGCAGTCAGCATAGCCTAAGACCTGATACAAGCTATAATTTAGGAAGGCATGTACAAGAAATATGAGACATCACCTAGAAGCAGATGATCTAATAAACTCAAGACCTCATCCTGTTTAACCCAGAACCCACCTCGTTATTTTTAAGAAATAGACAAGACAGAGGCTTTAAGAAAGAGCCTTCTTTACCGATAGAAATATTCTCTAAAATAAAGAGATGGGGAGGTAGATGTGATAATTGCTCCAATTTTCTTTTCACTCTGCACTGCACTAAATGACTTTCTCTTTGGTGTAAGTTGTGGTATCTGACTTCCTAGTGCAGTGGGCAGCAGGCCTGTGCTCATATTCAGTAGCACAAGGCTGATCTATCTCTGCCTCCATCTTCATGTGGTCTTCTCTTTCTCTCTTCTTTTCCCCCATTCCAAATATTTATTTATTTATTTTGGGGAAATTCTTTGTTGAGGGGATTAATACAATTGTTGATACATGTGTAAAATTTCTCAGTTTTTTGAAAAACACTCTCAGCCTAGGTCCTCCTCCACCATCACACACCAGGACTTGAATGCTGCCCTGTCCCCAAGAATTCTTTAGTTTGGTGCAATACAACAAACTAAGTCCAAGTTTGACTTCCTGCTTTCTCTTTCTGTTCTTATTTCTCAACTTCTTCCATATATGAGATCATCCAACATTCACCCTACTCTTTCTGGTTTACCTCATTTATTCCTTCAAGCTCCATCCAAGCTGAGACAAAGAAGGTAAATTCATCATTCTAAATAGCTGAGTAGTGTTCCTTATATATATTGACCATAACTTTCTCAGTAACTCCTCTGTTGTTGGATTTCTAGATTTCTTCCTATTTTGGATATTACAAGTCCTGCTATTATGGGCTGGAGGTATGGATCAATCTGCTAATATCCATGTCCAGCAGAAAATCAGTTACAGAAGCCAGAACTCCCGCCTTCTGCACCCCCCAAAATGAATTTTGGTTCATACTCTCAGTGGGGGAGAAATGGTAGGAGGAAGATGAACAGAGGGCTCTGAACTCCAACTCCATCAGCACCTGGAGAGAGAAGAGGAAAAGTGGAAGGACATTCAGAAGTAATAATAGGTATAAGTGTGACTTAGAAAGGAAGAGAAGATGGGACCATGGAAAAAAGTGGGCAAATATATATAAATATGGACAAAGAGTTATAGCAATGATGGGAGAACTACTGTAGTTTCCAATGGAGGGAGTGGGGATATAGAACTCTAGTTGTGGGAATGGTGTGGAATTATATCCCTGTTATCTTATAATTATCAATATTAAGTCACTGATAAAAGTTAAAAAATTAAACTTTAAAAAAATCACTGGGAGTCAGGTGGTAGTGCAGCGGGTTAAGCACACATGGCACAAAGTGCAAGGCTGGCTTCAGGATCCCGGTTCGAGCCTCTGGCTCCCCACCTGCAGGGGAATCACTTCAAAGGCAGTGAAGCAGGTCTGCAGGTGTCTATCTTCACTCCTCCTCTCTGTCTTTCCCTCCTCTCTCCATTTCTCTCTGTCCTACCTAACAACGACCGACATCAATGACTACAACAATAATAACTACAACAACAATAAAAGACAACAAGGGCAACAAGAGGGAAAATAAATAAATAAAAATAAATTAAAAAATTACTAAAAGAAGAAACACAAAATGAGCTGCTACAAACATAGGTATACACAGATATTTTTGGATAGGTGTTTGAATTCCTTAGGATATATCCCCAGGAGAGGAATTTCCAAGTCATAGGCTGGGTCTACTTTTAGCCTTCTGAGAGTTTTTTGATCTTCTCTGTTTTTGATACTAGGCCCATTCATGTAACACAGGATAATCTCATTTGAGAACCTTAACTTTAATTACATATGTAAAAGTTCCTTTTCTATATCTGTTCTGGTTAAGCTAAGACCTAGACCTGAACATTTTTTTTTTTTTGAGACTGCAATTCATCACTATAAAGAAAAATGGGAACTAGTTTCTGTGTGACAAAAAACTAGGTAACAATGAGCCAGGGTCTGTGTGATCAGTTTTAGATACATCCACCTATTCTTTTATTTTTAACTTTTTAAGACAGAGACAGGAAGACACAGAGGTAGAGAGAGAAAATAAAATAGACCAAACACCTAAGCTTCTTTCAACATTGTAAGGGCCAGACGGAAACCTAGGTCACACACAAAGCAAAGCAACACACTATCCAAGTGAGCAATGCTGCAGGCCCCAGATACCTAACTCTACATCTCAGTTGAACTGATTATCACCAAACAATGCTTGTAAGCTTACCTAGTGTCAAGTTTATTTAATCACTTACAACATTGAGACTACTGTTTGTAAATCAACTACATTCTAACTTTGCCTGAAGGAATCTTCCATCTTTGAAACCAATTTAAGATTGATTTACAAGTATTGCTAGTAGCTGTCTTTAGTGACAAATATGGTGTTAAAACATTTTATATTTCAAGCTGAGAGATAACTCACCCTTTAGAGATTATATTTTACCTTGCACAAAGACTCTCCCTCTCTCTGTCTCTCACCTCTTTCTAAAAAAAAAGGAGTCTGCTGGAAGCAGTGAAATCATGCCGACAGTTAACACACTGAAGCAAAAATGAAAACAAAAAATTTAAAAATACATTTTATACTTATTTGTGATATGATATATAAATTTACACTTGGCCTTTATCTAGAATAAATTTAAAGCAATATATAAATAAATGCAAAATTCAAAAGAACAGCATAAAGTATGACAGTAGGAGAAAAGGAAGCAAAGACACAAATCTGAAGCTAAAATTATTAAAATTATATTATAAGCTAAAATTATATTATAAGCACACACATGAAATAACAGAATGTTGGTGACTAATTTTAACAGCAAAATTTGAGAAATGTCTTCAAATTCACCCCATTATAGTCTTGATAAAGAAAGGGCAAACTTTGTTGTTTACCTAGTTTTTCAGACTAAGATCAGAGACTTTTATTCCAGAAAACTTTGTACAGGGAACACTTTATCTTTCACAAAAATTAATTAAGCTATTTACTTATCTTCTACTTAGTTGAAGTCACTGAACTACTGAATTTGTACCTTCTTATTTACTGAATCTAGGTATATTTGCATGTCACACAGTGATGGCAGACTCGAGAATAGAGAAAATTTGTTCAAGGTTGTGCAGATTACAGGTCATAGCCAGGATTTTTTATCCTTAATCCATGATATTTATCTTTTTTTAGTGCTCTAATGGGATTTGTCATTGAACCACAGTGCTAATTCTATTTTTTTCCCTTGTTCCCCTCTTTTTCTACTTTCCTATATGGTGTCCAATTTTTTTAACCTGTATATCAAAAACCCTGTCTGCAGAAACAGACTGTTGCTGTTTTTTTTTCTCTAGTTCAATTAACAAGACTTTTATCAATATACCACTTTCTCAATGTAACACGTTACAAAGCAATTGATCCTTTTTTTATTATTTCATTTTTCCCTTTTGTTGCCCTTATAGTTCATTGCCATTGTTGTTGTTATTGCTGTCGTTGTTGGATAGGACAGAGAGAAATCGAGAGAGGAGGGGAAGACACAGAGAGGGAGAAAAAGATAGACACATGCAGACCTGCTTTCACTGCCTGTGAAGCGACCCCCTTGCAGGTGGGGAACCCGGGGCTCCAACAGGGATCCTTACACCGGTCCTGTGCTTCGCGCCATGTGCACTTAACCCGCTGCGCCACCGCCCGGCTCCCTAAAGCAAGTGATTCTTTACTGAAGATACATTATTATATGGTTGATTCTAGTTGATTGTGAGGCACTCTGTTTACTTAATTTTATTCAGTTTGTCAGGTCTTTCAAATGAATCTGAAGGGAAAGTGATGGGTACTATAAATTCCTTAGTTTTAAGATTTTTCTCATGGGCCCTGGGCAATAGCACACGTTGCAGTCCATCAACATTTAGGTTAGAGCCCCTGACCACCACCTGGGAACACCTGTATAGGGGAATCTTCACAAACTGTGAAACAGTGCTGGGGTGTCTCCTGGCTCTTTTCCTTCTGTAACTCTCACAACACCCCCCTTCCCCCGCTACTTGTCTTCTATTAAAAGTAATAAATGAACAAATAAGCGAATAAACAAATAAGTAAATAAATGTAATTTCAGAAGTAGAGCAATACCGTGGGCATGAAGGCCAAATGATAACCCTGATGAAAAACTAATTATTTTCTCATATCTTGGCTCAGGGAGGTTTTTTGCTTTCTAATTGTTTTAATTTGGCTGGTTTCATTACTATGTATAGACCTCTTCCCCTTTGGGTCCTGAAGACTGTGAAGGGCAGGTGAAAGGGGACAGGAGTACAAATATGGCTGTTTATCACAACAATTACGTGAGAGGGTAATTAAGATAATTGAAAATTAAAGCATATGAAAAGGCTCTAAAATAAAAGAATTTCTTTTCTTAAAAAGGGGACAATTGTGTATAAATGTGGACAGATAGTTGTAGAGATGATGGTTAGCCCATGTCTACAGCCTTAGGGGAACTGTGGAGGATTGCAGTGGAGAGACTGAAGATTCAGAACTCTGGTGGTGGGAATGGTGTGGCTCTAAACCCTTGTTGACTTGTAATTTTGTAAAATAAAAAAATTAATAAAAAATTAACAATCTATATCCTACTAATCTTAAAAAAAGAATTTGTTTCCTTTATTTACTTTTTAGTGACTAAATACTGGTTGACAATAGCACAAAAATATTAGAAGTATAATTTCACAACTATATATGTGCACTTGCAACACTCTGTACTTACAACCATATTTCCAGTGTTAATACATCAAAGTCTCTATCTTTTCCTCTACCTCCTCCCCCCTATTGTTTTTATAATAATCATAGCGTCTAAGAGTCAGGTTAATTTTTATTAGAAAAAACTATTAATTTGAAAGTTAAATAAAAAGTTTTTTATTAGTAGTTTAATAATGATTAACAAGATAGTATGATAATAGGGGTATAATTCCACACAGTTCCCAGCACCAGAATTCCATGTCTTATCCCTCCATTGGAAGTTTCCTTATTCTTTATCCCTGTTGGGGAATATGAACCAAAATTCCTTATGAAGTGCAGAAGGTGGAAGATCTGGCTTCTGTATTTGCTTCTCCACTGGGCGTGGATATTGGCAGGTTCATCCATAACCTCAGCCTGTTTCTATCTTTCCTTAGGGGGATAGGACTCTGGAGAGGTGCGGTTCTGGGACACACTGGTGAGGTCATTTACCCAGAAAGTTCAGGATGGCACTGTAGTAGTGTCTGCAACTTGGTGACTGAAAGATGGTAAGACCTAAAAGCAGGACAAATTGTTCAATAAGCAGGAACCCAAATGTAGGAATAGAGCAAATGAAACTAGGGGTCTTCCTGTGGAAAGAAGCTAGGATATCTATTTTAGGTATGTTCCATGTGGCACACAACTTTAGTAGTTTTCTCCTGAGCCTGATAACTAACATGCATGTGGACTAAAATTATCGTCTGGGAAGAGACTGTCAGAGTTAAGAATAGGCCTAGAAAGCTGGATTAGGGCAGAGAGAAGCTCCCAAATATGAGGAAAGTATATAAATACTGTTAACTGTTAACCCCATTGATCTTAGGGCCTATATCTATTCATATTTAGCAGAAGAGCTTGTGTAACTTCTGAGTCCTTGTCAATTCAAGCTTGCAGTCCAAAAATCACAGGTTGGAACAATCTAGACAACACTCATATCAGAACTAGTCTTCCTTGCATGGCAGAATATGTTGACCTAGCCTCCCTTTGGAGAATAGGACAATCACTACCATTGGTGCATTATAGTGAGGGCAAGGTCCTGGGGAGGCCCACAAGAGGGCCTATGCTGATGTTCCTGACTGAAGGCACCAGTTATGGTGGAGAGAGGGATCTATTAGAGGTCTAGGCCCATCATATCTATGTCGGAATCCAAGGATTTCCTGACTAGAGTGCCAAATGATGGGTGACCTTGTATTGACCCAAAAGGCCACTAAAGTGTTCCAATCTCTTGCCCTTATCCAGCTTTTGTATTAACTTTATCTGATGAGGTTAGACTTAAAAGTGATTTAGTTAATTTTTTTGTAGTTGTTTATATTCCACATATGAGGGAGATCTGATTTATCTTTCACTTATTTACTTATTCAGCTAATCTAATTAGCACAATTAAATTCCAGTTTCATCATTTTGTCTCCAAAGACACAACATCCCCTATTTAGTGGCAGAATAATATGCTATTGAATATATATCCCACAATTTCTTTATCCAGTAAACTGTCAATGGCCATTTAGGTAGACTTCATATTGTGACTAGTATAACTATCTTAACTGTAAACACAAGGATGCATATAGTCTTTCAAATTAGTGTCTTCACCACCTAAATTATAAGCCTATTACTGGAGGATCATAAGGTATTTCTTTTTTTAGAAGCATTATCCTAAAGACTGTAATAGTGCAGATGAAGTGTTGGGGGTATTCCCTGCATGCTCTTGTGTACTTCTGCTTTCAGGTATATATCTTTCCCCTAGTTTATGGGAACGGGTGAACCTATGCTCTATCTTAAAGAGATGGTCCAGATTGTTCAACAATTTGTTTGGCTTTGTATGTTAACTCTCTTTTCAGCCACGAGGTTCCGGATGCTGACCAGACTTCCCTGGACAGACGACCCCATCAATGTGTACTGGAGCGCCACTTCCTCAGAGCCCCACACCTCATCACAGACCCCTGCAAGCGTCAACCTGGCTTTGACCTAGCACGTTATGATTGGGCCCTCCTCAATCGCTATCGAACAGGCCATGGCCGGTGCGCCGCTATGTTCCATCGCTGGGGAGCCAGAGACGACCCGAACTGCCCCCGCGGCTACAGACAGACTATGACCCACATAGTCAACGACTGCCACCTCTCCAGATTCAAAGGAGGTCTCAAAACTTTACATCAGGCTCAACCTGACGCTGTTGACTGGCTACAGAAGAAGGGCAAACACTAGAAGAAGAAGAGCCCCACCCTACTAGGGAAAGAGAGAGACAGACTGGGAGTATGGATTGACCAGTCAACGCCCATGTTCAGCGGGGAAGCAATTATAGAAGCCAGACTTTCCACCCTCTGCAACCCACAGCAACCCTGGATCCATACTCACAGAGAGATAGAGAATGGGAAGGCTATCAGAGGAGGGGGTGGGATGTAGAGATTGGTTATGGGGATTGTATGGAATTGTACCCCTCTCATTCTATGGTTTTGTTAATGTCTCCTTTCTCAAATAAATATATAAAAAAAGCATTATCCACATTTGCCTAAAGGATGTACCAGTTTTCATTCCTATTTGTTCATATTTTATCAGGATATCCTCTCCTGTTCTTCTTGCTTCCACCTTTTATAAAGGTAAGTCATGCTCCCTGCTGTGAGGTGGTATTTGATTGTGGTTTTGATTGGCATTTTAATCAAAATAACTAACAAATAGTTTTTTCAAATGTCTGTAGGTCATCTGTATGTTTCCTCTGGAGAAGTGATTAACTGGATTTTTATCTACTTTTTATTGAGTTGCTTGTTTTTTTGTTTTGAGTTTTGTGATATATATATATATATATTAGATATAAACCCTTTTCAGACATGCAATATGTAAATATCTTCTCCCATTTGTGAGGTTGCCTTTGCTTTTTTGTGGAAATTTCTTTGGATATAAACATTTAAATTTGATGAGGACCCATTTTCTTATTCTTGTTATAATTTTAATTGCCAATAAGAATTACTATCCAAATATGTCCCTGATATCAAGCTTCTGAAGTGTGATCACTCATGTGTTCCTCTTTATGGATTATGGAATGAATAAAATATGTAAATGTTCATTCTATTTTGAGTTAACTGATAAGTTTTATGTTAAATGAAAGTCTAATTTCTTTCTTTTTCTTTTTTTTAAATTTTGTTCTTAAGGAATTAATGTTTTACAGTCAACAGTAAATACAGTAGTTTATACATGCATAACATTTCTCAGTTTTTCATATAACAATACAACCCCCACTAGGTCCTCTGTCATCCTTTTCCTGGACCTCTTCTCTACCCACCACCACCCCAGAGTCTTTTACTTTGGTGCAATACACCAGCTCCAGTTCAGGTTCTACCTGTGTTTTCTCTTCAGATCTTGTTTTTGAAGTTCTGCCTGAGAGTGAGATCATTTACATCCATCTGGTCCTGAATTATTTCACTTAATATGATTTCTTCAAGCTCCATCCAAGATTGGCTGGAAATGGTGAAATCGCCATTTTTAATAGCTGAGTAGTATTGCATTGTGTATATATACCACAACTTGCTCAGCCACTCATCTCTTGTTAGACACCTGGGTTGCTTCCAGGTTTTAGCTATTACAAATTGTGCTGAAAATAGGTATACACAATTTTTTTTTGGATGGGTGTGTTGGTTTCCTTAGCATATATCCCCACATGAGGAATTGCAGGATCATAGGGTAGGTCCATTTCTAGATATCTGAGAACTCTCCAGACTGCTCTCCACAGAGGATGGACCAATTTGCATTCCCATCAGCAGTGCAGGAGGCTTCCTTTGACCTCATAACTTCTCTAACATTTGTTGCTGCTACCTTTTCTGACTTAGGACATTCTCACAGAAGTGAAGTGGTATATCCTTGTTGACTTTATTTGCATTTCTCTGACAACCAAAGACTTGGAACATTTTTTCATGTATTTATCAGCCTTTTGGATCTCTTCTGTGGTGAATATTCTGCCCATGTCTTCTCCTTACTTTTGAAAGGGGTCATTTGTTTTATTGTTGTTGAATTTGGTAAGCTCTTTATATATCTTGTTTATTAAACTCTTGTCTGATGTATGGCATGTAAAGATCTTCTCCCATTTGGTGAGGGGTCTCTTGGTTTGGATAGTGGTTTATTTTGCTTTGCAGACGATTTTTAATTTGATGTAGTCCCATAGGTTTATACTTGCCTTAATCTTCTTTGTAACTGGATTCATTTAATTGAAGATGTCTTTAAAATTTATGCAGAAAAGAGTTCTGCCAATATTTTCTTCTAAGTATCTTATAATTTCTGGTCTAACATTCAAGTCCTTGACCCACTTGGAATTTACTTTTGTATTTGGTGAAATATAGTGGTTCAATTTCATTCTTCTGAATGTTTCAACCCATTTTTTCCAACACCATTTGTTGAATAGCCTCTCCTTTCCCCATTTAATAGTCTGGGCACCTTTGTCAAAGATTAGATGTCCGTAGGTGTGGGCATTTACTTCTGGGCTCTCAATTCTGTTCTACTGGTCAGTGTGTCTATTCATGTTCCAGTACCAAGAAGATTGGATGACAATGGTCCTATAATACAATTTGAGATCTGGGAGTGTGATGCCTCCAGTTCTGTTCTTTCTTCTCAAGATTGTTTTGCAATTCTAGGTCTTTTCTGGTTCCAGAGAAACATTTGTAGCATTTAGTCTATTCTCCTAAAAAATGTAGTTGAGATCTTGATGGGGTTAGCATTAAATTTGTATATGGCTCTGGGCATATATTCATTTTGATGATGTTAATTCTTCCAACCTATGAACATGGAATATCTTTCCACTTCTTTGTGTCTTTTTCAATTTCTTTGAGTAGTGACTCATAATTTTCAGTATACAAGTCTTTCACTTCTTTAGTTAGGTTTATTCCTAGTTATTTTATTGTTTATGTTACTATAGTAAAAGGAATTGATTTATGGATTTCATGTCCTTCTAACTTAGTGTTTGCATAGAGGAATGCCACTGACTTTTGAATGTTAATTTTGTAGCCTGACATCTTACTGTATTGCCTGATGATTTCCAAAAGCTTTTTGCTAGATTCCTTAGGTTTTTTTCCATGTATACTATCATGTCATCTGCAAATAGGGAGACTTTGACTTCTTCCCTTCCGTTCTGTATCCTTTGAATTTCTTGCTCTTGCCTGATTGCTATGGCAAGAACTTCCAACACTATGTTGAATAGTAATGGTGATAGTGGGCACCCCTGTCTAGTACCTGATGTGAGGGGAAATACTTCCAGTTTTTCACCATTGAGTATGATGTTGGCTGTAGGTTTGCTATATATAGACTCCATTAGCTTCTGGAAATTTCCATCTATTCCTATTTTTGAGGTGTTTTCATCATAAAGGGATGTTGAATTTGGTCAAAGGCTTTCTCTGCATCTATTTATTTGACCATGTGGTTTTTGGTCTTGCTTTTGTTGATGTGGTGGATCTTGTTGATTGATTTACATATATTGAAACAACCTTGCATCCCTGGGATAAACCCCACTTGGTCATGATGAACAATTTTTTTAATATACTGCTGTATCCGGCTGGCTAGAATTTTGTTCAGTAATTTAGCATCAATGTTCATCAGA
The DNA here is from genome assembly GCF_950295315.1 of Erinaceus europaeus. Classification (NCBI taxonomy): domain Eukaryota; kingdom Metazoa; phylum Chordata; class Mammalia; order Eulipotyphla; family Erinaceidae; genus Erinaceus; species Erinaceus europaeus. The sequence goes on along the minus strand of NC_080165.1, from coordinate 118,953,838 downwards.
GATACTGGTCTGTAGTTTTCCTTTTTGGTTGTGTCCCTGTCTGCTTTTATTATCAAAGTGATGTTGCCTTCATAGAAGCTGGAAGGGAGTATTCCTGTGTCTTCAATCTTCTGGAAGACTTTTAAAAGTAGAGGTATTAGTTCTTCTTTGAAGGTTTTGTAGAATTCATTTGTAAAACCATCAGGTCCAGGCCTTTTATTCTTGGGAAGGTTTTTGATAAATATTTTAATTTCATTAGCTGTGATGGGCCTGTTCATGTTATCTAGTTCCTTTACTTAATTTTGGAAGATGGTAGGTATCTAGGAAATCGACCATTTCTTCTAGGTTCTCTAGCTTGGTGGCATATAGTTGTTCATAGAAGCCTTGCATGAGTGGTCTGGGAGGTGGCACAGAGGATAAAAGTATCGGACTCTCAAGCGTGAGGTCCTGAGTTCAGTCCCCAGCAGCACATGTACCAGAGTGATGTCTGGATCTTTCTCTCTCCTCCTATGTTTCTCATTAATAAATAAATAAATAAATAAATAAATAAATAAAATCTTAAAAAAAAAAAGAAGCCTCACATGATACGCTGAATTTCTGCAGTGTCTATTGTGATATCTCCTCTTTCAGTTATGATCCGATTTATTTGGGTCTTCTCCCTTCTTTGTTTTGTGAGTATGGCTAAAGGTTTGCCAATTTTGTTCACTCTTTTGAAGAACAAATATTTATGGTTTTCTTATTTTCAATGTTATTTATTTCTCCCCTAACTTTAGTGATTTCTCCTTCTGGTTGCTTTAGGGTTCCTTTCTTCTTCTTCTAGGTCTTTAAGGTATGCAATCAGGCTGTTTATTTGAGCTTCTTCTTATTTCCTAATGTGTGCTTGAATGGCTATGAACTTCCCTCTCAGTACTGCCTTAGCTGTGTCCCAAATGTTTTCATAGCTTGTGTCTTCATTTCATTGAACTCTGGAAACATTTTGATTTCTTCCTTTCTTTCCTCTTTGACATAATAGTTGTTAAGAAGTGTACTGTCGAGCTTCCACCTTTTGGGACTATTACTAATCTTTTGTTGGTTGTTAAGTGTTAGTTTATTTCCACTGTGGTCTGAGAAGATGCTTGGAATGATTTCAGTGCTCTTGAATTTGCTGATGCTGTCTTTGTGGCCTAACATATGGTCTATCCTTGAGAATGACCCATGTGGACATGAGTAAAATGTGTATTCCAGTTTCTTGGGATGAATGAATCTGAAAATGACCAACAGTTTTAGTTTATCCATCTCCTAATTAATCTCCTCCTTCATTCTTTATTAATTTTTTTGCCTGGATGACCTGTCAATCTGAGAGAGTGGAGTGTTCAAGTCCTCTACTATGACTGTGTAGCTGTGTTGCTGTAGCTCTTTCAGTAGATGTTTGATGTATTTAAATGGCTTCTTGTTGAGTTCATGGATGTTAATAATTGTTAAGTCTTCTTGATTGACTGATCCTGTGAGCATTAAGTAATTCCATCCCTATCTTTTTAATTTTACTTATTTTAAAGTTAATCGTGTCAGATATAACTATAACTGCCCTTTTTAGTGGCCATTGTTTTGTATGATAGTTTTCCATCCTTTCACTTTGAGTCTGTGTTTTTCTTGTTTAGTTAGGTGGGTTTCCTGTAGACAGCATATTGTTGAGTTGTGTTTTCTGATCCATCTTCCTACTTTGTGCCTTTTAATAGGTGAATTCAGGCCATTGAAATTTATTGTTGTCAATGACTGAAGATATTTTAATGCCATTATTGTTGATTTTTAGAGTGTTCTGATATATGGCATATTTACTGTTTATAGGAGACCTTTCAGAACTTCTTTCAAGGCAGGCTTGGTCTAGTTGATTCCTTCAACTATTGCTTGTCTGAGAAGGTTTTTATGCCTCCATCTAGTCTGAATGACAGTCTAGCAGGAAACAGTAGTCTTGGTTGAAGCCTTTTTCATTGAGCACTCGATATGTATCTTGCCATTTTTTTCTGGCCTGTATTATTTGTGAAGAGAAGTCCGCTGCTAATCTTATGGATTTTCCCCTGTAGGTGACTCTTTTTTTTCTCTTGCAGCCTTCAGAATCCTTTCTTTATCCTTAGTCCTTTCCATTCTAAATATGATGTGTCATGGGTTAATTCTGGGTTAATTCTGTTTGGGACCCTCTGGGCTTCTTGAACTTTTATGTCTTTGATGTTGTCTAGACTAAAGAAGTTCTCAGCTATTATGTTCCTAAGAATGCTTTCTTCCCCTCCCTCTCTTTCTTCCTCTGGCAATCTAATCATGCATATATTATTTCTTTTGAAGTCATCCCATAGGTCTCTATTGTTGTTTCAGTATCTCTTAATCTCTTTTTGAGATCTCTTACTTCTTTTTAAGTTGTCTTTATTTCATCCTCGATCTTGCTAATTATGTCTTCAGCCTCATTTATTCTATTCTCTCTCCCCTCTACTGTTTTCTGGAGTTCATCTATTTTTGTTACCCTGTTCTGATACTGTCTTAGCTTGTGCAGGCATTTGTGTTCTTAGCTCAGCTATTTCCGCTTTCAGTTCTCTAATAACCTTGAGATAATTAGTGTTTTATTCCAGAGTCTCATTTGTTGTTTCTGCATTTCTGATGACAATTCTTTCAAATTCTTTACTCACTCCTGTGACTATTTCCTTAAGAAGCGTTTGGATGTTGAGTTCACTATTTTGTGGTTCACCCTTTAGGGGGCTTTTAGCAGGTCTTGGTTCATTTCTCCAATATTTCTTGTTGTTGGTTTAACCATTCTATATAGTATGTTATGAGGTCCCTCTCTCAGTACTTTTCAAATTACTGATCACTTGTTCCTGGATTGACATGTGTCTAAGTAAGGTACTTAAAGAGTTCACAGTTGTGGAAATTAACAGTTGTTTCAATATTATTTCAATCCCTGAGTTGGAGCACAGAAGCTGTTAAAAACCTCTTTTGTTCTTTTTCTCCCCTGCAGTCTATGGGATCCTGAGGGCTTTTAAACTGTAAGTAGGCTTCTTAGCTTAATCACTCACTCCTGCCAAGAGATAAAGCAGGGTGGGGGAGAGGTAGTACAGTGGTTATGAAAGAGATTCTCACACCCCAAGGATCCAAAGCTTCAGGCTCAATTCAGCTTCTCTGCCAAGCTGGGCAGCATTGCTAGGCCCTGTGAGTTTCTAAACAAGTCCTGTTTATAGCTGTAGGTGCTGGGGCAATTATTAACCATGTTCTTATCAGGAGAACAGTGTGGAAAGGCTCCCACTATACAGCCCCACTGCTTGGCCACTGAGCTGTAGCTCTTCTCCTTAGTTTCCTGATCAGTTCTCTTTCCCAGATGTCATCACAGGGCCTCCCCCTGCTGCTCCTGCCTGAGGGCAGTAGCAATGGAGACTCACAGTTGCATTTGGTGTGTCTTAGGGGAGTCTTCTCCTCTCTTCAGCAGTCTTTTTGTTGGTAAAACAGACTGGAGGTGGTGCCTCAGCTGGTAAACTGCTGGAATGTTAACAGCTGCTCAATTTCTCGTTATCCCCCTCCCTGTCCACAGCCACACATATTTGCACTCACCGGTGGTTTGGTGGGTTCCTGAAGTTGTTCTAGTCCTGCCTTGTTGCAGTCCCCAGTGGTCTCCTTTGGTATTCCTAGTTAACCCAGGAGAGGAGAGGAGAGGATATAAATATATTTTAATAAACTCTTAGTTTTCACTGTAAAAGTATTTATTCTCCATCAGATATACACCAAGATATTTTATATTTTTGGAGTAACTATATATGAAATTATTTCCCCATTTTCCCCTTTTCTCATAATCATTGTTTGTGTATACATTAATACCTTAGACTTAGGTATGTTGGTTTTGTACTCTGCCACTTTTCTGAACTTGCTAATTATTTAGAGTAGCATTTTGGTGGTATATTTGAGTTCTCTATGTATCTTGTCATTTTATCTGCAAGTACGAATAGCTTAACTTCTCTTCTCTTAATGTGGATGCCTTTAATATCTTTTTCTTGCTTAATTGCTCTTTCTAGGACTAAAAAGACTATATTATTAACAGTGGGAGTCAAAGTGGAGACTCACTGCTCTTTAATTAAACTATCTCTATCCGTTCCTTTCCCCCTTTGTGTTTTATTGTTTTGTATTGTTTCAGTTTTATTGTTTATCATCTTTCTCTGAGTTTTGTGCTCCTATTTCTTTTCTTGAGGAACTCTTTTCAATAGTTTTTGTAAGACAAAGTCTGGTGATGACAAACTATTAGTTTATTAATGAATTAATTTATTTATATTTTTATATATTTTACCAGACCATTATTTAGTTCTGGCTTATGTTAGTCCTAGTGGTTGAACCTAGGAGCTTTGATGCCCCCAGGCATAAAAGCCTTTTGCATGACCATTATGCTATCTCCCTAGCCTTTATAATTTTTTATCAGTGATTCCATAATACTTTATAAGATCTTAAGACTAGAAGGCTATAGTTCTACCCACCCACCACTATAGTCCTTTTTTTCCTGTGCCCTCTTCTCCTCCCACTTCACTCCACAAAGATAATGACAATAATTTTCACAAAACAGTTCTACTACTATATTTTTCCCTATTTAACAAGCTTGTGTGTTCTAGTTCTTTTTTACTGTATACATGAGAAAAAGCACCCATGAGTTGTCTTTCAGAGAAATGCAGGTCATTTGGTAACATATATAAACTATAGCAACATTAGTTTGTGTCACTGAACACAAATACCAAATTAAAGAACCAAAAGGTGTTATGTATGTTAAAAATTATAAGGAAAACATATAGAAAATATTAAAAATCACCAGAAAGAAAATGACATAATTTAACAAGACATAGTTGACTGCATACATATAAATGTATTACACATAAAGAACTATATAAATTTATATACAAATGTATATAAATACACAGAAGAGTGTCTTTTTAAAACTGTTCTCCTTTCACCATTCTTTGCTTGAGAATCCTCTATCTTTTCTTCCTCTTTTGTAACTTAAAATCTCAGTTTTTATATCTATATTCATAGACAACCTTTCACTTCTGATGTTGGACACTCTTCAGTGTACAGAAAAGATCCCATTCCCCATATGTTACACATATCTAAACTAAAACACCTGGAAATGAGAGAGGCATGCCCAAAACTTTATCTATATAAATAACTGAACATGTCTTATAAAATTGATTTCTCAAAAAATATTTAGAATATAACAGAACACTGGTATTAGGGACCAGGAGATATCTCACCAGGTAGAGTGTACACTTTGCCTGAAGATCTGATTTTGAAACTTTGGCCAACACATTTTCATCTAGTGAAAAATCAGGTATGAAAGGTAAGCTTCACAAGTGGCATAACAGAGCTGCAGTGTTTCTCTCTGTCTCTGTCTTTCACCTGCTATCTGAAAAAGAAAAATGCAGAAGCAGTGATATCTAATACACATGAAGTCCCAGTGAATCTTGGAGGAAGAAGAAGGAGGAGGAGGCAATTGAGGAGGAAGAGAAAGAGGAGGAGGAGGGGGAGAAGAGGAGGTAGAACAAGAGAAAGAAGAAGGAGGAGGAGGAGGTGGAAAACAAGAAGAAGAAAGAGAAGGAGAAGGAAAAGAGGAGGAGGAGGAGGAAGAAAAAGGAGGAGGAGGAGGAGGAGAAGAAATAAAAATACATTGAAGAGCATGGGTTTAAGAGTGCTTTGGGGGGTGATTAATGGTTTACAGTAAATATAGTTGTTTGTACCTGTGTGAAATTTCTCAGTTTTCTGTAAAACATTTTCACCCCCAGCCTAAGTCTCTACTGTCATGCACCAGGACCTGAAAGCCTTCTATCCCATCAAGAGTGTTAACTTTTTTTTTAAGTGGGGGTCAGACAGTGAAATGTGTTAATACTGGTGGCTACGACACTCTATAATGTGAAAATAAAATGAGAAAGCAACTTTATTATTTAAATTTCAATTAATTTATTTATTACAAGAGCACTGCAAAGGTCTGGATTATAGTGGTGCTGGAACTGAACCTGGAACCTTGAGACCTCTGTCATGAAAATCTTTTTGTTGTAATCATTATGCTATCTCCTCAGCACTCATATGGGAAGAGTTTTGAATCTTTTAAAAAAAAAACTGAATAATATTTTGCTTCATTTTTAGTATTCCAATATACCAAGAATGGATTTTTTTTTCAGAGAAAGTTATCATCATTACCCATTATTCATTGTTCCTATTTGACTTCACACACGGGAACATAAAGTTCTGTCACCTGGAACCAGAAGGTTTAGTGAGAATTCAAAGCCCTTATACAAACAAATGATGAGGAAGGTATGTTTCCAGTGACATTGTCTCCAAAGAAGGAAAAAGATCCTTTCTTCTAACTCTGATAGTCAAAATATTTCTGAAATTCTGCTGCAACTAAATGCTATGTTGTTTTCTTAAAATGCTTCATGTTATATTTCATCAATTGCCTATTGTCCTCAATGTTAAACTTTCTGGTTACTGGTAGCTAGTGAAATTACAAAATGTATTCTTACCAGCAGAAAAAAAGTCAAATATGGACACTCTCTGTTTATAACCTATCTCTGAAAAATAATCCAACAAGATAGTCACATCTGAATTGAGAGTAAAGGAAAGTTCTAAGTTTAAGGCTAGCTAAATAAGGAAAAGACATAATAACTAGTTAAATTTAATACAAAGATTATAAGAAAAACTTCCTTAATAAACAGTGTTGACATTGATCTTCCAAATTCACACCTTGCACTACAGGGACTCTATCCAGGGATTTTTCTCACTAATGATACATATTTATCTGGAAGAACTAACATGCTTTAAGCAGTTATGACAGTCACACAACACCTAGATAAAGCTAAGAGTAGATAGACTTTCAGTGGTATAATTATCTCCTATATGAGTGCCTATTGTAAAGAACTTCAGGTGAAAATTTAGATTCATTATGTCTATTTATAAAAAAATATGAGTTTTTTTTATCAAATAAAGGGAACTAGACATTAGTAGAAATTAACTCTCAGTGACCTTATACAGTACAATTTTGTTAGAGCTTATTTTGTTCTGAGAATATCTGAAGTTTATACTAAAAATGGGAAATTTAAAAAAATTTAACAAAAAATCATTTAAAATATCTAATGATAATTTGAAGCTTATTAGTGTCTTTGCTCTTTTTGTAGAGGGGTCTGGAAATTGACATCCTAGGTCATTTTTGCCATAATCAAGAAGAACAGATTCTCTAGATGAGTATAGCAGCATGATGAACAGCAACTTGTCAACTCCTGCAGATCTGCAACTCTGCTATGAGAATGTGAATGGATCCTGCCTAAAGTTGCCCTACTCTCCTGGACCCAGGATGATTCTGTATGCTGTGTTTGGATTGGGAGCGGTGCTGGCTGTGTTTGGGAACTTCCTAGTGATGATTTCAATCCTTCATTTCAAGCAGTTGCATTCTCCAACCAATTTTCTCATTGCTTCTCTGGCCTGTGCTGACTTTCTGGTGGGTGTGACCGTGATGCCCTTCAGCATGGTCAGGTCTATAGAAAGCTGCTGGTACTTTGGGAGAAGTTTCTGTACTTTCCATACCTGCTGTGACGTGGCATTTTGCTATTCTTCTCTCTTCCACTTGTGTTTTATCTCCATTGACAGATACATTGCTGTTACAGACCCGCTGGTGTACCCTACCAAGTTCACAGTGTCTGTGTCAGGGATGTGCATTGGTACCTCCTGGATCCTGCCCCTTGTGTACAGTGGTGGTGTATTCTACACTGGTGTCTATGATGATGGACTAGAGGAATTATCTAACGCTGTTAATTGTGTAGGAGGTTGTCAGACAGTTGTAAATAAAAACTGGGTATTGATAGATTTTTTAGCCTTCCTTATACCATCTCTTATTATGATAGTTCTGTATAGCAATATTTTTCTTGTGGCTAGACAGCAGGCTAAGAAGATTGAAAATATTGGCAGTAAAGCAGAATCATCATCAGACAGTTATAAATCCAGAGTGGCCAGGAGAGAAAGAAAAGCTGCTAAAACTCTGGGGATCACAGTGATAGCGTTTATGATTTCCTGGTTACCATATAGTATTGATTCATTAATTGATGCTTTTATGGGCTTCATAACCCCTGCCTATATATATGAGATTTGTGTTTGGTGTGCTTATTATAACTCAGCCATGAACCCTTTGATTTATGCTCTATTCTACCCATGGTTTAGAAAAGCCATAAAAGTTATTATGAGTGGCATGGTTTGCAAGGATAGTTCAGCAACCATGAATTTGTCCACTGAATAAACAACAGTTGGACTGAAAAAGCTGAAAGTCTTTTGAAAATCCATTTAAATAATTTTCATTGAAATGATTTCATTTTCAATGAAATGAGTTCTTTTAAAAATTCAAGACTATTTAAAAAAGAAAAACTAAACAATTTTTATTTACTTATTAATTTTAATTTTATTAGTGACTTAATTTTGATTTATAAAATTATAATATAACAAGGGTATAATTCTGCACCATTTCCACCACCAGAGTTCTGTATCTCCAATCCCTCTATTGGAAGCTACAGTAATTCTCCCAAGATTTCAGATATGTATTGACTATTATTTCTACAACTGTCTGTTTATATTTGTATATATTTGCCCATTTAAAAAAAATTTCTGGGAGTCCGGCGGTAGTGCAGAGGGTTAAGCGCATGTGGCGCAAAGCGCAAGGACCTAAGGATCCCAGTAGAAGTCCCTGGCTCCCCACCTGCAGGGGAGTTGCTTCACAAGAGGTGAAGCAGATCTGCAGGTGTCTATCTTTCTCTCCCCCTCTCTGTCTTCCCCTCCTCTCTCCATTTCTCTCTGTCCTATCCAAAAAAAAAAAAATGTCTTTATTGTGGGATTAATGGTTTACAGTTGACAGTAAAATACAATAGTTTGTACATATATAACATTTCCACATAACAATTCAGCCCCCACTAGGTCCTCTTCTGCCATTATGTTCCAGGACCTGAACCCCCCACCCCAACCCTAGAATCTTTTACATTTATGTAATACACCAAATCCAGTCTGATATATTTGCCTTTTTTTTTTCCTGTGGTCTTCTCTTCCTTTCCAAGATACCATAGATACCTAGGAGAATACAATTTAGGGAAAAGTAGGTTATCACTGTTTTATATGTTGTTACTAGCATTGTTATAAATTACTTCTAGACATTAATAAAATTCCTATTATATTTTCTCATTTAATCTTCATAAGGCACTTTTGCTAGTAGGAACAAATAGGCTAAAATGATTGAAATTATAAATAGAAAATATTATAGAAACTTGAAAGACCAGAATGCTAAGAAAAACTGATAAACCTTAGATATGACAGTGTAGCATTTTTAATTTTATGATGACCCTATATAGTTAATTTGTTCACTGATTTGAGAAGTTATAACATTTTAAACACCATGATTTTATAAGACATTTTACTGATTGCTTACTATAACTCTGCTCTACATGTTTTTTTTTTTTTTCTTAGAGGCCAGTGACTCACCCAGTACACTGTACACGTTACTATTCAAAGGACCCAGTTGAAACCTCTGGTTCCAACCTGTAATGAAGCAGTACTACAAGTGTTTCTCTTTCTCTTTCCCACTCTCTTCCTATTTATTTCTGTCTCTGTAAGAAAAAGAAGGGGGCTGGGTGGTGAAGCACTCAGTTTAGAGCACATATTACCATGCTCAGGGGCTGGGTTTGAGCTCCCACTCCTCGGGAGCAGTGAAGCAGGTTTGCAGGTCTTTCTTTCTCCCTCCTCTATCTCAATATCTTTCTGTCCTGTCACATAAAGTAAGAAAAAGATAAAGTAAAAGAAAACATAACTTCTAGGAGCAGTGAATTCATATTGATGTCACTGAGCCCCAGTGATAACCCTGGTCACAAGAAAAAAGAAAAAAAGAAAGAGAGAGAAAAAAAGGAAAGACAAGGAAGAAAAAGAACCAGTGGACACATCATGTAGCCACTGATCCTCAGCTATGTATATCCATATATCTATATCTATATCTATATCTATATCTATATCTATATCTATATCTATATCTATATCTATATCTATCTATCTATCTATCTATCTATCTATATATATATATATATATATTTCTTTTGTATTGGCTTCTTCCTTTATCTAAGCTTACTTTTTCAGATGGAAAGGTAGAGGCAGGAAGACATAGAGAAAAACACCACTCAGGGAAATTTCCTCCAACATGTTAGGGGCTGGACTTGAACCTGGGTGGTGCTCATGGCAAAGTAAGTGCTCTATATGTGAGCTATTTTATTGGTTCACTGCTCTGAAACTATTGATTTATGATCTGTTTTATTCCTATTCTAGGAGATTATCTTAAGTGTCCAAGTACAAAAAGAAAGGTCACCAACCATTTTTTTGTTGTTGTTCAACCTTTCATCAAATTTAGATTTTCTTTTTCTCTCTTTTGTTTTCTACCAGAGCACTAATCAGCTCTAGTTTATGGTGGTGCAGGGGATTGAACCTGGGGCTTTGGAACCTCAGACATAAAAGTCTATTTGTGTAACCATTATGCTATCTACCTTCACGCCTGATTTAATTTCTAATGTTCAAATTTTAAATTGGTGGTTGGAAAAAATGAAGAATCAATATTCTGATATATTGGGAAGATCCCAGTGATAATATAAAATAGTGCTTCTCACTTAATGTATGCAGAGCATGAAAATGAAAATTTAAATTGGGGTGGGGGCTGATACTACCTCAGATTCAGTAGAAAAATGCTTTGTGATTTCTACCTTCATAGAAAACATCTTTCAACATTTGATAGAAATGTATTTACTAAATAATGACTGACACAGGTTTCTGTTGTCTAGTTTCATCATATATGTGTATTCCTTTTCCCTGCTCTGTCGACTTCAGTCTGACGCTCCCCAAATGAGCTATTTCGGCAGGCCAATTTCTTTCTTCTTCTAGAACTTCCATACCTCTTTTTACCTTTTCTACTAGGCTTAACATTTTTTTTCATGTTCATGGGGTCTTTGTTTCATGTCCACAGTAAAATGTCATTCTCTGTGTTTCTGTGGATTTGGTTTATTTGTTTTCATTTTGAGAAGTTTGTTGATGAAATCTGGTCTTTGTGATCCTAATAATTTCTAATGTACATGTATGTACATGTACAATCATACATTCATAGGTAATTTAATTCTGAAGACATGACTCATTTTCTATCTGTAATATGTTTTGTAACCACATGAACAACCAAAAGCAAAGACGATTTCTACCCTGTGATCCTTCTATGTGATGGCTTTCTCATCCCATGAAGCTTGTTCTTTTATCCTCCAGTCATGAGGGAGGCAATATTCTGTTACATTTTTCTCTAGAAATGCCATGCAAAATTATATCTCATTCTTAATAAAACTAGTACAATATCTTGATCTATGGGAACACGATAGGTAATTTTTAATAAATGATGATGTGGCATTACTTTCTTCTGAAACCTATTTGTTAACTTCTTGCTTTATGTATTTGATGAAATAAAAACTGACTTATTTTAGGTTAAAAATCGGAAACTTCTAGTTGTAGGATAAACAAATACTAGTGATGTAATATACAACATAATGATTTTATTAACAGTGTTATGTGGTGTATAGTAAATAAATGAAGAATGTATCGTATCCTAAGAGTTTTCATAACAATGAGAGAATATCTTAGCTTTATTTTTATTGTATCTATATAAGTTGGCAGATATTAGCTGAAGCTATTGTAGTAATCATTTCACTCTATCTTCAGAACAAACCATCATGTTCTATGACTTAAGCTTATACGTAAGATGCATCAGTAATTTCTCAATAAAAATAAAAATTGACTAAATATATAAATTTGACAGATTTTCATTTGGTGGGCTCATAATAGAAAACCTACAAGTGTTCACACAAAGAATCAAAAAAATTAAGCATCCAAAGAAAACAAAGCCAGGGCTGGGAGATATCACCAAGAACAACACCATAGACTTTCATACTGAAGGCACTAAGGTTCTTACATACAGTTTCTGGAACCACCATAAACCAGAGATAAACAGTTCTCTGGTAAACAACAACAACAATAATAATAACAAATTTTATTTAATTAAAAAAGTTAAAGGGTAGGAAAAATAGTGTATCTGGAATAGTGTGCCTTTTTTGTTATGTGTGTGACTCAGGTTATAGCCTGGATGCCCATAGCTTTGGTGTTGTGGTGTCTTTCCCTTTCTTTTTTTAAAATTTTTTTATTTATATTATGCCGGACTAGCTTCGAGGGCAGGAGACAGATGACCAGGGACTCATGGCTGAGTGGTACACAGATCAATCTTTATTCATGTGGAATGCAGCACAATCTAAGCCATCTAAACTATCCATAATCACAATCCTGTCCTTATATATATACTTGCCAAGTAGGGTGGAAAAAGGATGTGATGTAGAGAGGGTGGAGCGAAAAGTGACTGGTGCAAATCAGAGTGTACTATGAGAGGGGGCGGAGCAAAAAGACATCATGAACCAGTGGGGATTAAGCCTATGCCCTGTAGGCAGGGTGGTGCTTAGTTAACAGTGGTTATGTAAATAGAATACAGTGTTAAGCAGGGCGGATTAAACCAATGAAACAGAAGGGATCTTAGAAGCATACCAACAATAAGACATTAACAAAATCATAGAATAAGAGAGGTACAACTCCACACAATTCCCACCACCAGAACTCTGTATCTCATCCCCTCCCCTGATAGCATTCCTATTCTTTATCCCTCTGGGAGTATGGACCCAAGGTCATTGTGGGATGTGTCTGGCTTCTGTAATTGCTTCCCCACTGAACATGGGCGTTGACTGGTCAATCCATACTCCCAGACTGCCTCTCTCTTTCCCTAGTAGGGTGGGTCTCTGGGGAAGCAGAGCTCCAGGACACATTGGTGGGGTCTTCAGTCCAGGGAAATCTGGTCAGCATCATGCTAGCATCTGGAACCTGGTGGCTGAAAAGAGAGTTAAAATACAAAGCCATACAAATTGTTGAACAATCATTGGCCTAAAGGCTGGAATAGTACAGACGAAGTGTTGAGGGGTCCTCCATTTTGTAGATAGATAGTAAGCATATTTTAGTTCTATTCCAAAGGGCCTGTAGCTATACTATTTTTTTTTCTCTGATCCTGAAATCTGAAATGCAGGTGGATCCAAGTTATTGTTTGGGGAGGTGATGTTATGGCTGGAAAAGGGACAGAAAGCTGGATCAGGGAAGAGAGTAGCTCCCTAATATGGGGAAGGGGTATATATACTGTTGACTATAAACCCCATCGATTTGATTTGGTCTGGGGCTCATATTCAGCTTAGGAGCCTATGTGACCTCTGTGTCCCTGTAGATCTGAGATCACATTCTGTGGTCATGAGTAGGAACATTCCATGCTGCCCCAATATCGACCCATCTTCCTCAGGTGTAGCATAAAGTATGTTGTCCGCCTTCCCTTAGGAGGATCGAACATTCTCAACCATTATTGATCCAAATTGAGGGCAAGGTCTTATGTGGGGCCTACAAAGGGGTTTATTTTGTTGTTCCTGATAGAAATGACCAGTAACAATGGAGAGAGGGATTTATTCGAGGTCCCATCATATCTGTTTGGGATTCTCAGGACTCCCCGAGTAGGGCCCCAGCTCATAGGGGTGGCCTGATAGTGACTAAAGAGTCATCATTAAAGTATGCCAGTCTCTTGCCCTTATTCAGCTTTTGCAGTCCTTGCTTTGATAAGGTTAACTTTGGAATGAGTGAGAGAACTGTAATAGGAAGTAGGTGAGGAGAGTAAGTCTAATTAGATACTATTTCATTAGGAACTTTATACTGACTCATTGCAGACTATTATGTACTTTTGCTTTCAGGTATATAGGTTGCCCTAGTTTATGGATACGTGTGATCATATGCTCTCTCTCACGGGACCTGGTCTATATCTAGGTATTGGGACTTTGTTAGGAAGTGAACCGCCTGGAATGGAATTAGAGAATACTATGAAAGGAAAGGTCTCACCTGAATAATGAAGCTGAAGGGCTGACATTCCATGCCTGAAGTCTCTGGACACAGTCTGAAGTAAAGCTTGCTGAGATGGTACTCATTGTATTGATTAGTTTGGGATTGGCAGATGCGATATTATTTGGTATGAATTGAGAAGGAGCATGCAGGAAATTCTTCCCACCCTGAGGTTCCAGGATTTGGGGAAATATAGGCTCTATGGTGGAGATGTGAGGTTCCTGCTGTCTTAGGGCTCAAGAAGACAATAGATAGTTATTGTTATAATCACATTATTTGGTAATTGGGTTAACTTTGAAAAATCCCTTTGTTAGGATTTACTGTATAATACCCAACATCACCATAATTTATATCCTTTGACATTATTTGTATATAGCTCTGCCACTGGTTGCTTCTGTTCTTCCTGGTCTAGACTTTTGAGAGAGTCAACATATCAAAGACTCAGCCTGTGGGGTGGGGGTGGGAGTGGGGGGTGGGATGGGACACATTCTTTTGGTGATGGGAATGGTGTTTATGTATACACCTATTAAATTGTAGTAATATAAATAGCTATTTAATTAATATGAGAGGGGGAAAAATTGATTGCATGTCTAACAAAGGGACTTTTCAAAGTTAACCCAATTACCAAATAATGTGATGATAACATTAACTATCCATTGTCTTTTTGAACCCTAAGACAACAGGAACCTCACATCTCTACTATAGAGCCTGTATTTCCCCCAGTCCTGGAACCTTAGCATAGGGCCCATTTTCCCACATGCCTCTCCCAATCCATATCAAATAATATTGCATCAGCCGATTGCAACCTAATCAACACAGCGATTGCCCCCTCAACATGCTTCAGCTCAGACTGTGTCCAGAGACTTCACATGTGGAATGACAACCCTTCAGCTTCATTACTCAGGTGAGACCTTTCCTTTCATTGTATTCTCTAATTCCATTCCAGGTGGTTCACTTTCTAACAAAGTCCCAAAACCTAGATATAGACCAGATTCTGTGAGAGAGAGCATATGTTCACAAGTATCCATAAACTAGTGCAAAATATATACCTGAAAGCAAAAGTACACTTGAGTTTGCAGTGAGTACCCCCCAACACTTCCTCTCCACTATTCCAACCTTTGGGTCCATGATTACTCAACAATTTGTTTGGCTTTGTATGTTAACTCTCTTTTCAGCCACCAGGTTCCAGATGCCATCAGGATGCCGGCCAGGCTTCCCTGGACTGAAGACCCCACCAATGTGTCCTGGAGCTCCGCTTCCCCAGAGACCCACCTTACTAGGGAAAGAGAGAGGCAGTCTGGGAGTATGGATCGACCAGTCAACGCCCATGTTCAGCAGGGAAGCAATTACAGAAGCCAGACCTCCCACCTTCTGCAACCCACAAGGACCCTGGGTCCATGCTCCCAGAGGGATAGAGAATGGGAAAGCTATTGGGGAGGGGATGGAATATGGAGATTGGGTGGTGGGAATTGTGTGGAGTTGTACCCCCCATTCTATGATTTTGTTAATGTCTCCTTTCTTAAATAAATAAATTAATTTTAAAAAAGTTTGAGACATTAAATTTTTCCCCTCTTATATTAATTAGTGATTTATATGACTACAAATTAATAGGCGTGTACATAAACATCATTCTCACCACCAAAAGACTGTGTCCCATCCCACCCTCCCACCTACCCAGCCACCCCAGGAAGCTGAATATCCACCCTCACCCTCAACCCAGGGTTTTTACTTTGGTGCCCTACTCCAGATTTAGTCAAATTCTACTTTTAGTTTCCCTTTCTGTACTTATTTCTCAACTTCTGTTTATGAGTGGGATCATCCCATACTCATTTTTATTTTTCTGACTTAGCTCACTTAACATAATTCCTTCTAGCTCTGCCCAAGATGGGTCAGAGAAGGTGAGTTTATTGTTGTTAATAGCTGCATAGTATTCCATTGTGTTTATATACCACAGCTTTCTCAGCCACTCATCTGTTGTTGGACACCTAGGTTACTTGAGTGTCTTTCCCTTTCTTACTCTATCTCTGTTTCTCTCTTTCTATTTGAAATGATAGACCTGCATGAGTAGAACCCCAGTGACAAAAAGATAAAGAAAATAAAAGAGATAATCTTGGAAATACCATTGACAAAAGACATGATTAAACAATGGCTATAGTTTGAAAAATGTAAAAGCCTTTTATAAGAGAATAAGAAAAACATAAAAATTCCTTTAAACAAATAGAAGGGAATTTTACAGATAAAACTATAAATAATTGATAGATACATTAAAATGGAGTAAGGATGAGTTAAAATAAATATGCAATGAGTTAAATAAAATTCTACTTGTACAATGGAACTTTGTGACATCATTCAAAAACACTAAGAAGTTCTATTTAAATTGATTTTCAAAAACACCCACAATATATTTTTGCCTGAGTTCAAAACACAGTAAATCAAGACTCTGTGACCCTAACTATAAAGCTGTATATGTAATAAGATCCCTCTCCCTGTATGCACTTATATATGTCTTTTCAAACTCTAATTTTATGTATATTGGCTAGTATATGTGGATAGGGAGGGGATTTTTTTTGTTATTTATCCCTATCATTTTAGTGTTTATGAGAAAAGAAACACATTTAAGTGAATAGTCCAATAAACATTTCTATTCTAACTATAACAGTTAGAATAAAACAGAATTTAGGTTTGCCTGGTAGGGTTATTTTATTTTATTATATATTAATTATTCTAGACTAATCTAATCTATAATGATATATGTTAATTAATATATAACCTAGTGAGTCTAAGTTATAGCTATACTGGGAATATATTCAAACAAAAGTATCCCAGGAATTTCTTTAATGTTGTTGATGTGATTTTAATGCTTTGTCAGAGCAGAATTTTATAATCTTTCAAACTTCCTATTGTTATTTTGCTTTATATGCTGTGTAAATTAGCAAGCCATTCCTCAATTTTTCATTCTTATTTTAGTTCTCCATTTGATTTTGTTTTTCCAAAATTGATAACAGTTATATATGTTACATACACACACACACACACACACACACACACACACACACACATATATATATATATATATATATATATATATATATATATATATGATAAATACAAACTATATGGAAAGTCAATATTCTATGTTAGGAAAGCATACACTAAAGAGTACTTGCATGGTATATAGAATACTATTTATTCAGAAAGACTTTTAAGCCTGAGACTCTGCAGACCCAGGTTCAGTCCTTAACACTATCATAAGCAAGAGCTGAGCAGTGTTCTGTTAATATATATATATTGAGGGGCTGAGCGGGGGCACACCCAGTTAAGCGCACATAGTACCATGCGTAAGGACCAGGGCTCCTGCCCCTGCTCCACACCTGCAAGGGACACTTTACAAGCAGTGAAACAAGTCTGCAAGTGTCTCTTTCTCTTCCTCTCAATCTTTCCCACCCCTCTCAGTTTCTCTCTGACCTAGCCAATTAGAAAGACTAAAAAAAGAAAGGAGAAAAATGGCTGCCAGGAGTGGTGGATTCATAGTACTGGCACTGAGCTCCAGCAATAATGCTGGTGGCAATAATTTTTTTAAGTAATCATTATCTCTTGCACATAGGTTATGAAAATTATGTAATTTAGAGTAGATAAGATAGTTCCTTATAAATGTATATGTTCCTTATAATCATTATTATCAAATTATTTTAACATATTTGTTCATTTTTTATGTACTGCATACCAGATGCACGTAATAAATATTTTAATGAAGCAAACATAAATAGGCAAGTCCCCACACAACCACAGTATTTCTAGGCTGGGGAGTTAGAGCAATGGCGACACAGAGAGCTGATATGTAACAGCATCTAAATTCTATCCAGAAACACTAAAGGTCTGAGATAAGCATAATCATTAAAAAAGGAGGAGGAGGAGGAGGAAGAAAAAGAAAGAAAGAAAGAAAGAAAGAAAGAAAGAAAGAAAGAAAGAAAGGAAGGAAGAAGGAAAAAAGAAAGGAAGAAAGAAAGGAAGAAAGAAAGGAAGGAAGGAAGGAAGGAAGGAAGGAAGGAAGGAAGGAAGGAAGGAAGGAAGGAAGAAAGAAAGAGAAAGGAAGGAAGGAAGGAAGGAAGGAAGGAAGGAAGGAAGGAAGGAAGGAAGGAAGGAAGGAAGGAAAAACAGGGTGGTGGAGATAGTAATATATGTAGAGCAAGAGACTTTAATACCTAAGACATGAAAAGTTTCAGTTTCCATCTCAGGCACCAGATAAACTGAGCAATAGTCAGGTTAAAATTAAAAACTTCTACCTAAATAAATAGAGTAATTCAGTATGAGGATAGTAATTTGGTTCTTTATAACAAAAAGTTTGAATCAATATTGATCTAGGAAGGAAAGTAATAAAATTAGAGGATTTTTCTAATATAATGGAAAGGTTAGTATGAAACAAGAAAAGCAGGTGTGCATTTATTGAACTAGAGGTTAAATTTATTGGAATCAAGAAGCTTTATGGTTATAATATATATATATATATATATATATATATATATATATATGACTTTATATTCTTTAGCTTTAACATGGGATGTTATATTTACTTTGTACATTTCAGAGCAGGGGTAAAATGAGTTCATTGTACTGAAATGACTAAAATAAGTAAAAATTGATGATACTCATTGTAAACTGATCCCATGCTGTTTAGTTGCCTTTAATCACCTATAAAACCAAACTTAACTAATATACTGAAAAAGGTACTATAAAACAAGAGCTTCAAAATGATACATATTACCATGAAAGTATTATAAATCCAATACATTTGTGTGATAAAGCCAGAAATGATGTATAATACATGGTGTTAATGTAAGTCAAGTTATAAATTGAAGTATAACAAAAACTTAAATAGATACTATATTTAATATGTCCTTTAACAGATAAATAACAACTACTGGAAAATAAATGGTAACTAGTTTTTAAAATACTGGTATCTGACCATAAATAATTCTAGAATAGAGTAAAAAATATTTTCATTTCTCATGAAACATTCAGCTCACCTAAAAGTCTTTGTTCTGAGAATAAATCTTCAAAATAACTAGCTGGTAAAATACATAACTAGATCTGTTTCCATATTTTGCTTCAGAACTAAGTTTGTGGGTCTTACGTATCAAAAATGCATTTTTTAAACTCTGTCTTGGCCTCATTTTTGACCCTTCGTTTCAGTTTTATTGATTCTCCTTAATACATTTTTTGTTAAAAGCTTTGCATGTATTGTATAATGGACTTTTTTAGAGCAAGGGATAATTTATATGAATAAAATTCTAAGTAACGTATCTTGAAGATCTTTGCTGTAAACATGCTATACAGAAATAAAAAGCAACACTATTGCAATTTTATGAGCAGACTTACCCTCTGGAAGAAATTTATTTAATAAATGAATACTTTTCATTATGACATAAATTCTCTTTTATAGTAGATCTTTTCAATGACATTATACTTGATCTATTTCACCTGACTGAAATCATATTTGTGAATCTGCAGACCTGAACACCAGACTTACTCCATTGCCCTCTTCATCAAGAAGCCAAACATTCTCCAAATATCTCTTGACTAGATTAAAATTTTATTTTAAAAAATGTTATAATAGAAACAAAGAGCAGTTGAAATGACGACTAACTGAAGAACTTTGAAGTTTAGGGTTTCTAGCATGGCATGTATTAGAATCATGCTCTGTTTCATACCCTCTTTGTTTCTCTTTCTCATCAAATATCTTGACATATAAAAGAACAAGAGAAGATTTACCCAGGGGTTAAACAAATAGAAAGTAATGGAAGACAAGATTTCAAATATCTAGTGTATTAGGCCCTTTATATTTCTTTAAATTCAAGTACACTAGAATGGAAGGAATGTAAACAAAGAAGTGTAATGGAATTTAGAGATAAATAATCAGTCCATGATCACAGTGTAAAATGACAATAATATAATAAAATAAATAAAATCTAGGCATTCCTAACTCAAAGCATGTACTGATTCCATTAAATAAATTTTACTGTTGTTTACCAAACAAAGATGAGCAATAATTTAAGTTTTAAGGTGAAGACAAAGCACAAATCCATTTTTTACATAGAGGGTCTAACATATTTATGATATTTTTTCTTATAGTGAGTCTGTATTTATTCTTTTAATCATAAATGGAACCTAATCAGAAAACAAATATATTCTTGAGGAATTCTCCCTTAAAAATCTACCAGTGGCAATTAATTTGATAGCTTTTCTAAACCAAGGATAAAAGAAAGCATAAATCAAAGGGTTCATTGCTGAGTTATAGTAAGCAAACCAAACAATTATTCCATAAATATATGTAGGAGTGATGAAACCTAAGAAGGCATCGATTATTGAATCAATGAAATAGGGCAACCATGAAACCAGAAATGCTAGCACTGCAATTCCCAGGGTCTTTGCAGCTTTTCTTTCCCTTTTGGCTACTCTGTCTTCGTAATCATCAGATGATCTCTCAGTTTTAGAACTCATGCTTTCAATTTTTCTGGCCTGTTGTTTAACAATCAGGAAAATCTTGGAGTAGACGATTATCATCACTAGTGTGGGGATAATAAATATTAGAAAATTTACCAATACCCAACTTTGATTCACTACAATTTGACAGCCTCCCACACAGGTGAGAGCACTTACTACGTCCTCCAGACCGACTTCATTTGCACCAGTGCCAAAAAGGAAAAAACTATAAATAATGGAGAAGAGCCAAGAGAAAGCAATACACATGCCAGCAACAGACATAGTGAACCTGGTGGGATAGACCAGAGGGTCAGTGACTGCAATGTATCTATCAAGAGAGATGAAACACAGATGGTAGATAGAAGCATAACAGAATGATCCATCAAAACAAGTGTGAAGCATGCAGTAACTCTGCCCAAAGTACCAGCAGCTCTCCACAGACCGCACTGTGCTGAAGGGCATCACAGTCACTCCCACCAAGAAGTCAGCACAAGCCAGAGAGGCAATGAGGAAATTGGCTGGAGAATGGAGCTGCTTGAAATGAAGAATTGAAATCATTACCAAGAGGTTTCCAAATATAGTCAGCACAACTCCAAAGCCAAACACTGCATACAGAATCAGGCGGGGGCCTGGAGAATAGGAAGTTTTGACACAGGATCCATTCACGTTCTCATAGCACAGCTGCACAGCTTCAGGAGGGGGAATGTCACTGCTCATGATGCTGCTTTGATTCAACCCTGAGAATCTGTAATTTTGTGAAGCCAAGATGTCATTCCAATAATGCAAAGTCCTCTAAACTGAGGTAATGTAGCCATAATTCACAGTATGTTCTGTTAATATTGCTTTCTAGTTGCTATTACGTTTTAATTCTTACTTACACATCTTTAGAGCTCTAGTCTTATTAGAATGCATAGTCTCATTAGAAAAATAATTTAATTCCAAAATAGTAAGTGGTTTCACTTTAATTCTTACACAAAATAATGTTGGTAATTAATTTTTTAAAATCTTTCTTTAGGGCTGGTTGATAGCACTCACAGCAGAGTGCCCAAGTTACCACATGCAAGGACTTTGTTCAAACTTCCAGTTCTGTCCTGCAAGGGGAAGCTTTAGCAGAGATGGAGCAATATATTCTGCATGAACTTTTCTCTCTTTCTCTCCCTGTTTATCTCCCTCTTTGTTTGTCTGTCTCTATCATAAAAGAAAGAAAAAGGGGAAAAAATATTACTGTCTGGAGCAATGAAGTCATTGTGCAGGTTCAAAGCTAATTATAGTCCTGTTGGCAAAAGAAAATCTCTTTATTATGTTACTTCATACCTGAGAAATATTTTTCAAAGAGCTATTGTATGATGCAGTTATAAATGCCGTAGTTTATTAGTGAGCCTCTTCTAACTTATCAGAGCTAAGATAATGTCCCAAATATCTTTCACTTCATCTAAATAATTCCAATTAGACAAAGTCATTAAGATTGAATTCCCACAGTGCAAAGTAAAGAAATAAAGATACTTGCTATAGATAATTGTATTTATGAATATCCATCCAATTAATGGTGACAATTGACCTATTTAGAAGTATGTGTCCATAGAGTTTTTGTCCTATAATCCTCTGTAGAACTTGAAAGTCAGTTGTTTAACTTTTATCATTAACGGAGGTAGCATTTTGATTTTTGTAAGGGCCATTTATTTTTAATTCTCGTTTGATCTTCTCAAAGCAGTGTCAAATAAGCTCTTTATTTCATCCGTACTTTTGAGTTAAAAAAGTCATTTCAGTCATACATTAATAATATAAACATGGATATTAAATTTATTTATTTTATTTGACAAGGCAGAGAAAACTTGAGAGGGAGTGGAGACAGAGAGAGAAAAGAGAGAGGGGGAACCTGTAGCATAGCTTCACTGCTCATGATGCTTCACTGTTGCAAGTGGGGAAGAAAGATGTCTAATGTGGATATCTCTATATTATTATTTGTTTTTTAATATTTTCATTTATTTATTATTGAGAGGGGAGGGGAAAATAGAGAGGGAGAAACAGAGAGACACCTGCAGCCCTGCTTGACCACTTGTGTAGCTTTCACCTTACAGTTGGGGACCAGGAGGCTTGAACCTGGGTCCTTGAGCACTTCAGTGTGTGTGCTTAAGCAGATGCGCCACCCCCTGGCCCCACATTATGATGTATTAATTTGTTTTTGGCTTCTGAAAGCTCTAGAACAAAACTTGGCTTGGATTTTTAAATAGATCTTAATTTCTTCGATATTTTTTAAAATTAAGAATGTTAATGCTTTTCAGTGCAGTCATTGACACATGTATAAAATTTCATTATGTATCAGGGCCCCAAATTTTTCTTCCTCCCCTGCCTCTCTCTCCACTCCCAGAGTCCTTTGCTTTGGTGCAGTACACTGTGTCCATTTCATGTTTCACAGCTGAGTAGCATTCCATTGTGTAAACATAGCTTTTTTAGCCATTTACCTGACATTGTACATAAAACAGATTTTTTAATATTTATTTATTTTCCCTTTTTTTGCTCTTGTTGTAGTTATTATTGTTGTTGTTATTGATGTCGTTGTTGTTGGATAGGACAGAGAGAAATGGAGAGAGGAGGGGAAGACAGAGAGGGGGAGAGAAAGAGAGACACCTGCAGACGAGCTTCACCGCCTGTGAAGCAACGCCCCTGCAGGTGGGGAGCTGGGGGCTCAAAATGGGATCCTTAAGCCAGTCCTTGCTATTTGCACCATGTGCACTTAAAGTACCCGCTGTGCTACCGCCCAACTCCCAGAACAGATTTTTCTTTTTTTTTTTAATTGGGGAATTAATGTTTTACATTCAACAGTAAGTACAATAGTTTGTACATGCATAACATTCCCCATTTTTAGACACCACATGTAAAAAAATCACACAATGTGTACTTTTCTGAAATAAGTATATTTCTCTAAACTTAATTTGATTTGTATGGTGCATTTCTTGTTATTGCCAAATGGATTTCCACATTATTATTAACATATGCCACTATGTTAGTAATAGTCAACATTCATTGACAGATGTTAGATTGATGTGTAGTGTCTGCCATTACTAATACTGCTCTGAAAATTCATATGTCCTTTTTTTTTTGCCTCCAGGGTTATCACTGGGGCTCAGTGCCTGCACCATGAATCCACTGCTCCTGAAGGCTCTTTTCCCCCTTTGTTGCCCTTTTTTTTAATTGCTGTGGTTATAATTATTGTTGTTATTGATGTCATTGTTGTTTGATAGGACAGACAGAAATGGAGAGAGGAAGGAAAGACAGAGAGGGCGAGAGAAAGCAGACCTGTTTCACCACTTGTGGACGACCCCCCCTGCAGGTGAGCCGGGATCCCTACTCCTGTCCCTGCACTTCACGCCATGTGCGCTTAACCTACTGCGCTATCATCCAACCCTCCTTGTCCGTCTTTAATAGATACATCTTTCCATGTATCTAAATAAATGTCTAGAAGAAGAAATACTGTTTCATATGAGAAGTGTGTGTTTAATTGTACAAGTAACAATTCTTCCTAAAATGATCATACAATTTCCCATGAAGAATGTGGAAAACTTATTTATGAACATCTATATATCATTATCGAATTAAGTAAGAGAATATATTTGAAGCTACCCCATTTCACAGTTAGAATAATTATCATGAAAATGGCTATATTATCTGAAACAACATATAGATTCAATAAAGTTCCTAACATAATGCTTACAGCATTGTTTTTAAAAATAATTTAACTCATGTGAAGTGGCAAAGACACTAAATTAAAAAAAAATTCAGGAAAAAATGGAAATACTATTTTCCCACTTTAAACTTTGCTACAAACCATAGTACTGGGGAAAAGACACAAATATCAATGGAGCAAAATAGAAATTCTGGAAGTATGCCCACAGATGCAAAGAAAATTAATTTAAGATAAAGGATCCATGGCCTGGGAGGTGGCGCAGTGGATAAAGCATTGAATTCTCAAGCATGAGGTCCTGAGTTGGCATCACATGTACCAGAGTGATGTCTGGTTCTTTCTCTCTCTCCTATCTTTCTCATAAATAAATAAAATATTTTAAATAAGACAAAGGATCCAAGATCAGACAATGAATAAAACGACAGTCTCTTTAAAAATTGTTTTTGGAATATCATGGACAAAAGTTAATTCAATATAAAAACTTACATGTATGACCCAAACCATCTATTACATAGAAGAAACATAGGTGATATGGTAATTGAGAGGCTTCAGAAGTGGCTCAGTTTGTGAAGCACTGAACTCTCATGCTTGAGGTTCCTGATTTAATCCTTAGTGCTGCTATTCTGGAGTGGTGCTCTGGTTTCTCTCTCATCCTTCTATCTCTGCGCCCTCTGCTGTTACCTCTCTTCCTCTCCCTCTATTTCATGTGAAAATGTCTCTAATAGCTAATAAATACAATAAGTCTAAGATAATATATGTCCCTTGGATGCTAGTCCTCAAATAAGAACCATTTGGAATATCCCTACCTATGGGAGCCGGGCTGTAGTAGCAGGTTAAGCACACAGCACAAAGCGCAAGGACCAGCATCAGGATCCCGGTTCGAGCCCCTGTCTTCCCACCTGCAGGGGAGTTGCTTCACAGGTGGTGAAGCAGGTCTGCAGGTGTCTATCTTTTTCTCTCCTTCTCTGAATTCCCCCTCCTTTCTCCATTTCTCTCTGTCCTATCCAACAACAACGACATCAATAACAACAATAATAACTGCAACAACAATTTTTTTTAAGGCAACAAAAGGGAAAATAAATATAAAAATTTTTTTAAAAAAAGAATATCCCTAGCTGTGACCATGAATTGTGAGCTCAGACTGAGAGGTTATATAGACTCCTATACTATGTATGAATAGACATGGGCCCTAGGTCATAAGTAAGGGGTTAAAAGTTAATGATATTTATATACTTTCCACATGTCTGGGAGTTACTCTCTGCCCGAACCCAGCTTTCTAGTCCTATTCTCAACTCTGACACCATATTCCCAGACAATACTTTTAGTCTACCAGCATATTAGTTATCAGACTCAGACAAAAATTACTAGCCCTTTGGAACATACATAAAATAGACTTCCTAGCTTCTTACCACATAAAGAGCCCTAATTTTATCTGTTGTATTCCTGTGTACTGGGGAATTTGTCCTGCTTTATATCTTATTACCTTTCAGCCACCAAGTTGCAGACGCTACTATGATGCCATCCTGACTACCATGGGCAGTCAACCTTACCAATGCTTCCTGAAACCTCAGTTCCCAGAGCCCTAGCCCACTAAGGAAGGATGGAAACAGGGTGGGGATATGATTGACCTGTCAGTATCCATGCCCAGAGAGAAGCAATTACAGAACAAGACCTTCTACCTCCTGCTTCCCATAAAGAACTTTGGACCATACTCCCAAAGGGATGAAAAATAGGGAAGTTTCCAATAGAGGAGTTTGATACATGGAGTTCTGCTGGTGGGAACTGTGTGGAATTGGAACCCTGTTATCTTATATTCTTGTTAATAATTATTAAACCACTATTAAATATAAATATTTTCCTTTATCAGCTTTATTCTGTCATTGTGAACTCAAACAAATATGTATACCTATATCTTTTTTGTTAAATATGGTACATTTATCCTTCTTGGCATTTACCCAAAGGAAACAAAAGTATTAATATATTCTATATATATTGATGTTTTTATACTATAAAGTCCAATGCTCTATCCACTGCACCAACTTCCAGACCTATATTGATGTTTTTAGTATGCAGCATTCAATAGAACATAGATAAAGTGTGGTGAACCTTGAGAAAATTATGGTTATAGAAGTCAGAGAAAGATAAAAACACAATGGTTTTACTCAAATATGGCATAATTCATGGATTTTAGAGATACTATAAGGACACTTCCTGACCTATGATTAAAAAAAAAATCCTTCAAAGTTTCAAATCCAACAGCAAAAGAAACTAAAGAAAAAATAAACCAGCTGGAATACATCAAGCTGAAAAGCTTCTTCACAGCAAGGGTACTGCTAAACAAACAGAAAGGCCCACAAAGGCATGGGAGAAGATTTTTATACAACATACATCAAAAAACTAATAAACAAAATGCATAAATAGCTTAATAAACTAAGCACCAAAAAAACAAACAACCCCACTAGAAAAAGGAGCCGGGACATGGACAAACATTTTACCAAGGAAGAGATGCAGAGGGCCCACAGCTATATAGGAAGGTGTTCAGTCATGGATCATCAGAGAAATGCAAATAAGCATAGCAATGATATAACATGTTACACCTGTGAGATTACCATACATCATAAAGGACAGAAATGACAAATACTAGAGAGGATGTGGAGAAAAAAGGACAGTTCTTCACTTTTGGTGGGAGTGCAAAGTTTTCTAGCCATTGTGGAAAGCAATTTGAAGATTTATTGGGACATCAGGAATGGATCTACCCCATGACCCAGCAATTCCTCTCTTGGGGGTTTACCCAAAGGAGACATAAACACCTATCAGAAGAGATCAGTTTATACCTATGTTCAGAGCAGCACATTGTATAATTGCTAGAACCTGAAAGCAACCCAGATGTTCAAAATCAGACGAGTGGTTAAAAATTGTGATAAATATATTACCTGTCCGTTAAAAATGACAAGGTTATGTCCTTTGCATTCTCTTGGATAAAACTTGAGGACATCATGTTACATGAGATAAGCCGAAAAGAGAAGGATGAATACCAAATGACATCACTTTTTAGTGGGACTTAATAAAGTAAGATCAGGGAGGGAGACAACAAAGAGAAACATGGACTGAACATGGTGTATTACACCAAAGCAAAGGAATATGGGGAGGGAGAAGGAAGGAGGATAGGAATAAAATTGGGGGGGGGGCTGAGGCTGGACAGTAACATACTGGGTTAAGCATACATAAAGAGAAGCTCAAGGACTGGGGCAAGGATCCTGGTTTGAGCCCCCGGCTCCCCACTTGAAGGGGGGGATTATCATGCTGTGAGGTAGGTCTGCAGGTGTCTATCTTTCTCTTCTCCTCTCTGCCTTCCCCTCTTCTTTCAATTTCTCTCTGTCCTATACAGCAACAACAACAATGGAAAGGAAAAAAGATGTCTGCCAGGAGCACATCAAACTCAAGCAAATATTACCAAAGCATAGACTCCTAGGAAGATACCTAAAATAGACTTCCTAGCTCCTTATTACCCTCATCTCAACTACTTTATTCCTACTTATAGTTTCTGTTTACTAAAAATTTTGTCCTGCTTCCCAGCTTACATTTCAACCGCTAAATTCCAGAAGCTACTGTTTCCATCCTGTCTTACCTGGGCAGATGACTTCACCAGTGCTTCATGGAACCTCACCTCTCCAGAGCCTTATCCTGGTAGGGAAAGATAGAAACAGGCTGGGGAGATGGAATGACCTCCCAATGTCCGTGTTCAGTGGAGAAGCAATTACAGAAACCAGGACTTTCAAATTCAGCACCTTAACTAGAATTTTGGTCCATACTCCCAAAGAAGTAAATGGTAGGGGAAGAAACCAGAGAACTCTGGATACTCACTACACCAGGAACCAAAGTGTTTGTCACTAGAAATTTTGTTTTTATACTACCAATAAAAGGCAGGTGAATCTGGAAAACACCAGAGGAAGCTAGGCACGGTTTTGATTATCTGAGAGAGAAGATGAAAGAAGGAAAGACATTTTGAAGCAGTAAAAGCTCAAGGGGTGAACTAGAAAGGAAGTAAAGACAAGGTGGTTAAAAAATTGAGGGAAGTTTTATATACACAGATATAGATAGCTGTAGAATCAGCTCTTATCAGTGACATGGAAAAACTAATGCAGTTTTCAGTACAAGGGATAGGACACTGAATTCTGTTGGTGGGAAATGTATGGAATTATACCTCTACTGTCTTACAATTTTATAAATCAATAGTAAATCCAATAATAAAAAATAAATAAGTGAAATAAATACTAAAAAAGAATGACCCTCTCTCCACCATCTCTGATATCTTCATGAGGAATGATATAATAACCCTAATCTTAACTCCAACCCCAACCCGAACCCTATTCAGAGGCAGACCTCCATGAATGTGCTAAAAAACACAGCTCTTTGAGGTTATGTGCAGAAGATGCCTTCACTAGTTGTTTCTCCCTGACTAGATTAGAGAGTGAGAGAATGCCTTAGACCAATAAGGTAAATAATTGTATAACTCGGTGAAGGGTCCAAGTTCATAAGGAAGTATACCAAAAATTTCTGTATAAATATGCCCCAATAAATGTGTTCAATATTCTGTTCCAGGCCATTCCCTGGACAGTTCCAAAGTTCCTTGCCTCTGAGTGTTTTTATTTCCCTGTCACTCATCAAACACTTGTAGGAGCTGGACCCCTGCATGTGAGTCCTTAGTATGATTAATACTCTATCTTGAATGGCCTAGGTAACTAGGGAATGAAATAAAGTCCTGGATCACTAAATATATATATATATATATATATATATATATATATGATTTTACTAAGTTTTTATTCATAAAATTTTTTTTAAAAAGGAATTGGCTTTGAATTGTGTGCATTAATTTTGTAGCTTGGTGCCTTATAGTACTGACTTCCTAATTAAAAAAAGAAAAATTATTGGATATTTTAGGATTGCATAAAAAGAAATCTTTGTAGCCAGTTATCCACATTTAGTTTATGCTGTGGGCTGAAACTCTGGGTGCTCTGCCTCCCTGGCCACTCACGGTGAAGGGTCAGAGTGGCACCCTGGGAGTCCTGGGATGACTCTGCATATCAGGTGCAATGTGCAGGGAGAGGAAGAAGCCATGCCAGACTCAACCAGCTACAAGAGAGGCTTCAGAGGGGCATCTCATTTATTGTAGGAATAAAAGCAAGGATATATACCCATAGCTAGGGAGGGGGGGGAGGTTGAGATAATCATTAACTCAAACACAGAGCAACACAATGCATAGTCACTTTTTGACCTACAGACTATTTGATCACAAGTAAAAGGTTACCATACAGGGTTTTATCACAAGCTTCACAATGTATATTTTTCCAGAGGTAAATTGCAGGCACTTTAGGGTAGGGGGGAAGGGAGGCATCTGAGCAGTCAGGATGTTTGTTAGTGGTTTTCAAGTTAACCATACATAGTAATTTGTGGTCTTTGTTTAAAAAACGGATAGGAGTGGCATATGTGGAAAGGTGCCCATGTCTAGGGGTCCAATCATGATAAATCCAGAGGTCAGGGGGGACCTGCCATTTTCTTGACTCAGAGAGGAGAGGGCCAGGAGTCTACCCACTTAAATTCTCATGGAAACAATGGCCTGGACTTCCCGTATAGTGGGCCCACTCTCCAACATTATGCCAGGACTTCATCAGAGTTGCTGTGCCCTTCTTACTCAACCCCAGTTCTTGTGTTCAACCAGAGACAATTGGTTGGCTTTATATCTAGACCAGGATTCTCCACAACAGCTGTCCCTCCCCTCATACAACCTCCAGACCTCATGCATTGCCCAGAGATAGCTGCTTCATCTAAGGTTAATGTCACAACCTCTCCAGTACTGCTGTCTTCCCCGGCCTGCGGGGTTATCGACGGAAACCTAGGGTAGGGGGCGAGAGAATGGAGGGGACAAGAGACACGAAGAACGAGAGCAAGTCATGAGGTCTGATCAAGCTCTGAAAATTTTATTTTGCAGCCGCATTTTAAGCACACACCATGAGGAAGTTCTGCTAAGGTAGTGGGGGGAGGGAGGTGGGTGAGCAACTTTCCAAACTGATGGTAATCTCAGTTCCAATGATCAGAATGTCTGCTCACCAGTTATGTGAGAGACTTAGCTAAGGTTTTGGCTCCTGGCATGTCCTCCCTTTTTACAATTTAAGTGAGGCGGCAATTGAGGGTAAAAGCTAGGAATCTTATCAAGAGATAAGCGGGCATTAACCAGAGGGAGGAAGTATTGACCTGATTTCTCCCGCGGGGTAAACATATAACTGATCTTCCTGCATCTTACACAGCTCTTGGTGTCTTTTTGGGGAGAGAAAGAAGAGCCACTATTTCTAAGGTGAGAAAAACTCACAGCGAAGAATTCTGATGACTGACACCAACCTCCACGCAAATCAGGTTTGCTTCACGGGGGACTCAGAGGCAGACTATAGGGTCCCCCCCTGCAGTGCTTTGCCTTGCACCCCTTACTAGTGCCCATGCCACACCAAGGCTGGCTTGCATAAGTCTGAGTTTTATGCCGCTCCTAAAAGAGGTGTGTCACCCTCAGGTTCAGCCAAGCCTCTGTCAGCCAAATCAAGTCTGTGGTAATATATTTGTAAGGGTTTTGATGCCAAGGAGTCAATTTGTTGTTTTATAAAGCCAATAATCTTATTAAAAATAAAGGGTCCCAAGGTAATCATTAACAAAAGACTAATCAGGGGTCCCATAAGGGGCATCAAAATGTCCTAGTGCGCCACCAGCAAGTCTAAGGGAAGCAGTCAGTGGATGTGATGTCCAGGGGAAGAAACACAGCACGTCTGGTCTTCTGGTGGTTGTCGGCACCAACTGGTGAAATTTTTCTTCTTCATAGAGGGTCAGCTGTGGAACAAGTAAAACTAGGAGGCAAGGACCAGCTAGAGAAGAATTGACATGAAAATATAGGGTGGTATTGTACCAAAACACAGAGGAGGTGCATACACATTAGGTGAGGTTCCTTGAACATGAGGAATATTGGGAGAAAAGTGAGCAGTCAATAAACATGTAAGGATGAAGTCAGCAATGGTAGGTCAGCAGAAAGAGAAGACTTGGATAGGCTGGTGTGGTTAGCTGGACTATATACTGCCATGGCGTCCTTTGTGGTAAGGATTTGCCAACAGGGACTGTGGATTTTGCAAGATCAATAATGTCATCCACCATAATAAAAGGAAAACAAAACATGGACATCCAGTGTTGAAAAAGAGAAAAAAATGAATATGTCTCTGTGACTGGAAAAGTGAGTGGCTTTGTCAATGAGATATAATAAATGGACAATTTGAATTTTTGTAAATATTAAAAAGGCTTAGTATAGTTACTTCATTGACACTTTAGCCAACTGAATACTGGGGGGTGCATTCCCCTTCTTTTTTTTTTTAAATTTATTTATTGAGTTTTTAATGTTCTAAAGGAAACAAAAATACATGGATAGGATGTCTATTGAAGCAAAACAGAGCATATGGCTCCTAAGATTTTTGAGCTTTTTCTTGTTTGAGCTGTAGCCCACATAAATTTAGAAAAAGTATCAACTGAGAAAAAAATGTTTTTGTTTACTAAACATGGGCAGGTGAATTACATCAATCTGCCAGAGAGCATTGGCTTTTATCAATGGGGATTAATCTTAAAAGTCTGAATAGTAGGATCTTAATTAAACAATGCAGGAGCCAGTAAAGTGCTCTCACTATGGCAGGTCAAGCGTTAAAATTTTAAGAGACTTGTAAAAAAGTGAGAAAAATTTTAGGATATGAGTGACTTTAAGAGTCATCACACACCCATAAATAAAAAAGAAAAATGTTTAGTTTTAAATCTTACCATATGAGCAGTCAGTTCTTCATGTGCAGATATACCTATAATTATTTACTTAGGGAGAGAACTTGTACCAAGTTAATTGATGATCTAATGGTTAGAATTGGCTTGAGTTTTTTTATATGATTTTAGAAGGTTTTTATTAAAATATACCAGTATGTTATAGAAAGTCAATACCTAATGTGTTGACATGATAAAATGTTTACCATTTTTAGCATTATTTTAAACTGGTTAGACAGTTTAAGCACACTATTATAACTTAGTTCACTAAGATCTTTACTCATCACAAAGCTATCATGAGTAAGCATAGATATAAAACTCTTAATAGATTTTGCTCTTTAGAACTCTAATATGGCAACTTAAAAGGCTAAAATAAACCTCATAGATTAAATGTTTAAAATAATAATTTTGTTAAATCAGGATTTGCCAAAACAAATCTATCAGACCAGAAGCACCATGTATTACCTTAATTTATCAAGAATAAACCTCTGACAGTGTCTTAAAACAAGCCAGATAAATTTATTTTTTTTACTCTCTAAAAGAACTAAAGTTTGACATGTAGAATCTGTACTCTCAAAAGCCAATTATTTGATAATTTTTGTAGTTTTTCTAAATTGGGGAGTTATCTCAGTAACAACTTTATTAGAAGGAGTAAGTCACTGTAAAAGCAAAAGTAACTAACTCATGAGTAAGATTTAAAAATATCTTAAGTTTTAAAATGAAAGTTTTAACTGGAACATTTTTGTCTATATCAGACATAAAACTCTCTTAACTTTTTACCTAGTCTCTCATGTTTTAATATCTAGAGTTCTTTTTCAGGGAAACCAGGGGCATACTTCTTGAATAAAATGTAAAAAGGTTAGATAAAACATCTATACAGCTCTACATTAGGCCGCCCCAAATTTATTTGATAAGTTTTATTTGGAAAAAAAAAATTTTTTTACATACCTTATTTAAATTAAACTTCATTTATCAGAGCAAAAGCCTCTGGCATGTAAATAATTAACATAACCATTGTGTTATCTTTTACTAACCCAAGCCAGTTTTGCTTGTTTAGTTGAGAAGGTATCTTAAAACTTTTTTTTTCTGAGTCCCTTAAACAATTTTAAGTAAAATGTTAAACTTTGTTTGTTAGGATCTTTGCTTATCACAAAGCTTTCACACCCTTAGGGAAGCTATGAACAAGGGTGGGTACACAACTTAATTGATCTTTCACTTTGATTTGGATAGGTAACTTAAAAAGCTAAGATAAACCTCATAGCTGAAATGTTTAAAATAAATTTTTACTGTTAACATTTCTTTTAGATGACCATTTTGCACTAAATAATTTTGTTGAATCACATCTGCCAAATGAAAAATTTTTATCAGGCCAGGAATATCATGTTTAACCCATTTTTCTTGGCAAGGCCACTGCTCTACACTGACTGGGTTATTAGAAAGCCAGTTCAAGTGTGAAATTAACAAATTAACAAACAGTAGCAGTTGGTATTGGGGTGCTGTTAAGGTTTACAATTCTCACAAGAGTGAGAAAGACTGCAGGGGCATTTTACCATGACTAGAGATCTCAGAAAATCTTCTAACTAATGAATTAATGCTGATATTAGCTATCAGAAGGACGAAACTGTCCTATATTTTACTTTGGTAAAGGTGTGACAACTCTATGAGTCGGGATCTTTAACACCACATTTAACTTAACTGAATCTTATTTAAAACTTAAAACAACCTTTAGTTACTTAGGGGTTAACACACATTAATGGAAACAAGGTACAGACTTAAAACAGACATTCTTGGTGAAAAGAAAAAATTTGCCTTTGAAAAACTGCTTTGGTTTTTTGGATTCCTAACTCACCGACTCTCCACCCCCCGCCCCAGGAGGGGCGTTTGTGGCTAGGGAATGATTGACTGCAGTCTTTGCCAATCTGTGGAGCAGTAGCTCTGTGCCGTGATTGGCTGCACGGATGGAACAGGTGGGCTCAGTTTACCGCCACGCGCGGAGAAAAATCTTTGAAATTCTTTTTCTGGGTTAAGGTACATTTTACAGTTTTAAAGAAACAATTCATTAAATTTCTATCAAAAGTGTGCACTGGTTCTCTGATCAATAGTTTTTAAGTTAGAGAGAATGTCTTGTTTGATTGATTTTATTCTTTCTTTAAAGAATAGCTTGCTAGCCAGATAAGATCTTGCTCAGAATTGGTTTAACGCTTCCTGAGAGCTCTGGTGGTAGCCAGAGGTAAAAACCTGGATCTTTTTTTTTTTTTTGCTGGCTAGTTTTAAGATAATGCCAAATCAAGATCCCACAGTTCTTTAACTAATTGTAAATGGTCTCATTTTTCTTCTACTAATTTGTTTTTTGTGCTAGTTGAGTTTTAGCCTTGGTGGTGTTGGCCAAGTCGAGGACTGGAGCACAAAACGGAGGGGTGGTGGCATAGGGAGGCGGTCTGGACAAAGAAGAGCATGGGGATGGCCGGTCAGGATTATGATATTTGGCCATCTCTTCATCAAGGGATAAGGCCTCTTCAGGAGAAAGACTATCATCAGGCCTATCTTTGGAGGGGGGTCTTAAGGTTGTCAAAGAGGGGTAAATCTTAACAGAAGGGACCTTAGCAGGAGCCATTTTGATTGCGGCAGCCTTAGGGGTGGAATCTCCTGAATCAGGCATGGGAATAGAGAAAGACTCACAAACAGAAGTTTATCTCTTAAACAGTTTCCGACTCTGGCCCATCTTTTTTCATCAGTAGTCCCTTCTAAGGGAAACTATGGACAAACATCATTCACAAAATCGAAAAACTTTTTGAGATCCTTTTTCTTAACCCTTGTTTCTCGTGTCTTGAGAGACTCTTTGAGGCCCCTAAGAAATAAATCATGCTTGCTCAATGCTTGTCCCATAATTGCGTCACTCTTTCTTACCTTAAAATGAATCAATCTCACAGACGGGTAAATCTGCGGCGATCACCACGCGAATCTTCACTCACTCTGGGCTAAAGCGGCAATCCTGTGCAAACCTTCACTCACTCCTTCTCTGAAGTGGCGGTCCTATGCTCCTTGGTCGACCATCAGGGAGCGACGTTCTCTCGGACCCCAGACCCAAAAAGGTCCCACGTCAGGCGCCAGGTGCCCCGGCCTGTGGGGTTATCGATGGAAACCTAGGGTAGGGGGCGAGAGAATGGAGGGGACAAGAGACACGAAGAACAAGAGCAAGTCATGAGGTCTGATCAAGCTCTGAAAATTTTATTTTGCAGCCGCATTTTAGGCACACACCATGAGGAAGTTCTGCTAAGGTAGTGGGGGGAGGGAGGTGGGTGAGCAACTTTCCAAACTGTTAGATGGTAATCTCAGTTCCAGTGATGGAATGTCCGCTCACTGGTTATGTGAGAGACTTAGCTAAGGTTTTGGCTCCCGGCAGCTGTCCATCACTTGCATAGCTATCAGTCTTTGTGCCCCACCCAAAGGCCAGGTTTCATTAGGTCCACACAGGGGCTCTCCCAGTGCCACTGTCATCAACTCATGCAGTAAGTAGTCTGACCTTGCATACCACCTGTTGACATACTCTAGGTCCATGGCAGAATCCTCCTACTACTGCTGCCCCCTCCCACAAATACCAAACCACATGGGCCCTGCCAAGACTCAGCCAAGTCATATTTGATGCAAGCTGCCTCTGAGTGTAAACACCAGGTGGGAACCTGGGGCTGGAACACAGATTCTTGTAACTGTGTGCTCAACCAGGTGCACCACTGCCCAGCCCCTGCCTGTTGATTCAATCTTGGAGCACAGGGAAACTTTAGAAAAGTAATATCTGATACATGATGCCTTATAAATGCTAAAAGAGATTCATACTGCTTGAAATTATAACTATATTGTTATTCTTAATGATGAATTGATAATACTGTTGTGAAAGTTAAAAGGGACAAAAGAATGAAGTGTATTCTTCTTCTTCTTCTAGCATTTGCCCTTCTTCCGTAGCCAGTCAACAGCATCAGGTTGAGCCTGATGTAAAGTTTCGAGACCTCCTTTGAATCTGGAGAGGTGGCAGTCGTTGACTATGTGGGTCATAGTCTGTCTGGAGCCGCAGGGGCAGTTCAGGTCGTCTCTGGCTCCCCAGCGATGGAACATAGCGGCGCACCGGCCATGGCCTGTTCGATAGCGATTGAGGAGGGCCCAATCATAACGTGCTAGGTCAAAGCCGGGTTGACGCTTGCAGGGGTCTGTGATGAGGTGTTTGTTCTTTACCTCAGCTGACTGCCAACTCTGTTTCCAAGAGTCTGGAACAGAGAAGTTCAGTGTAGGCATAGGGGACCAGATTGGGTGACGAGACGTCAAGCATTGGGCAGGGTGGGTGAAGATATCCGAGGATATTGGCAGGTCCGGTCGAGCGTAGACATGGGAAATGAACTTAGATGATGTCGCATCCTGATGACTATCTGGCGGGGCGATGTTGCTAAGAACTGGCAGCCATGGAACCTGGGTGGAACAGATAGTTCCAGAAATTATCCTCATGGAGGAATATAATTTGGAATCGACCAAGTGGACATGGGGGCTACGGAACCATACTGGGGCACAGTATTCTGCAGTGGAATAGCATAATGCCAGAGATGATGATCGTAGTGTGGAAGCGCTTGCTCCCCATGAGGAGCTGCCAGTCTTGCAATGATGTTATTCCTCGCACCCACCTTTGCTGCAGTTTTTATGAGATGTTCGTGAAATGACAGGGTGCGATCGAGAGTAACGCCAAGATAGACTCGCAGGCTTCTCATATAGTCAAGCTGCACATTAAGCTCACGCGAGGCCGAGGCATGGTGTAGATGGAAAGCAGATGATACCGTTTTTGCAGTGCTAAGGATTAGTCACCATTTTTTACAGTAATCAGATATCAGAGACATGTCTTTTGTGAGTGTTTCCTCGAGGATGTCAATCTTGGATGCCTGAGTTGCACAGCAGATGTCATCGGCGTAGATGAACTTCCACAGCAGATGTCATCGGCATAGATGAACTTCCTTGAAGAAGTTTCTGGAAGGTCACTGATGTAAATATTAAATAGCGTAGGAGCCAGAACAGAGCCCTTGGGGAGGCCACTTGAGACAAGTCTCCATCTGCTAGACTTGTCACCCAGATGCACCCGGAATCTTCTGTTTTGGAGAAGAAACTATATAGTGTTGGCCACCCATGGAGGCAGGCATCTTGAGATCTTGACTAGGAGACCACAGTGCCAGACCATGTCATAGGCTGCTGTGAGATCAACAAAGACAGCACCCATCTTTAAATTCTTCTGGAAACCATTTTCAATGTAAATTGAGAGGGCCAGGGCTTGTTCGCAGGTAGATCTTCCTGGGCGGAAACCAGCTTGGGCGGGTGATAGGAATTTCTCTGTAAGAGGAGAAATACGTGACAGAAGCAGCCTCTCAAGGAGTTTGTAACACACGGAGAGGAGAGAAATTGGTCTATAGCTGGCGGCCAGTGTTGGGTCTTTCTTTGGTTTCAAAACTGCTATTATCTTCTCACGATGCCAAATTTTGGGCATAGAGTCGGATTCCAAGATGTGGGACAGGAATGTAGTGAGCCACTTCTTTGCCACGGGGCCCAAGTTAAGAATGAGTTCTGGGGTGATGTTATCATAGCCAGCAGCCGTTCCCGGTTTAACCCTCTTCAAAGCGTCTTCCAGTTCAGACAGTATAAAGGGAGAGAGTTTTGGAGATGGACAAGATAAACGGAAGTGGGATGACCACTCATGGGAAATTTCTCTTTTCCATACTTGGTCGATCTTAGCAAGTATATTAACAAGGTAAAATAAGATTATGAGTTTTGCCTGATAGGCAAGTTAATTAGTCTTTGCACTTAAGACACAGTTTATCACCCTTTTCAGCCTCAGAAGGAAGAAATCTTTTGGAGTTAAATATCATTTCAATTATGATAAAGTATGCATGATTAAGTACAAATTTCATCTCATAGGAAATCAGTTACTCTCACAAGTGTCTCCACCACCTAATGACTTTTGTTTATATCTTTTTTCTTTGGCATTTCTATTTGTTTATCTTTATTTATATGATTATAATTTTTATTATAAAACACTGTATGAGAGTTGCTTCTTCCAAGTTACATCCAACAAATCATATGCAGTAACTAAACTATGTTTCTTTCTGAGAAGGCAGTTCACAGTTCATGGCTGCTGCACATTTCCTCTCTGACTTCCCCATGTACACACTAGGTCTATTGTTTGATACAAACATTATTTTGGGGGCATGTGTTTCCTTTCTTTTTTCTTTTTCTTTCTTTTTTTTTTTTTTTTTTGCCTCCAGGGTTATTGCTGTGACTCTGTGCCAGCACTACAAATCCACTGCTCCTGGCAGCCTTATTTTTTTTTTTTTTTGCTTTATTGGATAGGACTGAAAGAAACTGAGATGGAGGGAAGATAGAAAAGGAGAGAGAAAGATAGAAACCTGCAGACCTGCTTCACTGCTTGGGAAGAGGATCCTCTGCAGGTGGAGAGCATGGACTCAAACCCAGATTCTTGCTTGGGTTCTTGCACTTCAATCTGTTCACTTATCTGAGTGCACCACTGCTGGCCCCCATGTGTTTCATTTCCTTGTCTCAGGTTCTTTATTTTTCTAGTAGATTTAATGACATCCAGTCATAAGTTATGAAAATGAACCAAGCTCGACCAGGGAAAGTTGGACCCCCCCATCAGCAAACCTGTTGCATAAACATACATAATAATTACGCTGAAATTATTTTTATTATATAGCCTTCATATGCACATATTACATATTTTATAGCAGAACACTCAACAAACATTCATTAATGCAAATTTAATTAGACTAAATACACATGATCAGATTGGTTGACAAAAGCAAATTCTGAGAGCAGTAGATTATTTCTTTACCATCTAGTTTTTAAAACATCTGTAAAATGAACATATCATTTTGAACTGTCAACCTAGGGAAAGAAGTAGTAGAATTGAATGACCTGTCTAATGTAATTGAACGATAGGAAAGCCAAAAATGAATGTTTTGAACTGGGTGTATGAAGGACTTACTTGAATCAAAAAGCTTTACTATAGTATATACCAAGTATCCTAAACACTTACTTTAGACTCTTTAACATGACAAGTAAGTTTATGCTATAGGTTTCAGAGCAAAGGAAAAGAATTACTATCCTGAAATAACTAGTTTGAAAATAATTTTGATGTCATTTCTTGTTTAAAACTAAAGGCAAACTAAGTCTGTATACACTAGAATGCAATTAGTCACCTAAAATAAAACAAGAAATTTCCATAGCAGTACTGTATGTTGAAAATTAATACACTACCCTAGGAAAGGATTAAAAGTACAGCAAACTGGTATTAGAATAATCAGTACTGATAAGGTTGAATTTTATCAAATTCAAAATTTAAAATTTTAACAAAGAAATGATAAAAAGTTTTAAAAATATGGATGTCTACTACAAAATAAATGTTTGCATAGGATTTTTATTTTACTTTTATATTTCATGGGATCATTCAACACTTAGCAATCTTAGTATCAAGAACAGATATCTGAAAAAGCTGACAGAATTTAGCCACTGTAAAATGTGTAATCCGTGTCCCATGTTTGATTTAAAGCCAAAAATATGCTTTATAGAGAAATGTATTTTCAATCCTCTATTTTGGTTTCATGTTATTATTTCATTCCCATTGTATTTCTTCACTTTAAAACATTGTTGAATTATGCAAACATGTGTATCCTAGAAAGCTAACTAAGATGTTCTCCAAAAAAAGCATAATTAAATGAGTATATAACTACTATATAACTATTGTTTCTGTGTTAGCCAGAGCACTGTTCAGCATTTACTTACACTAGAACTTGCACCAGGATTAAACCTGGCAGCTGTGGTGACTCAAGCATAAAAGTCAGCTACATTAGCAATGAAACCAACTCACTAGTTTTCATTACTATTCAATAAAGTAATGTACTGAATGATAACTTCAAGACCCTTACATTAAATGTATGATATCTGGTAAAATATTTTTACATTCATATAATTTTTTTAACAAACCTGTCCACTGGGAAGATATTTTCTAGTAAGTGACTGCTGTTGTATTTCAATTGCTATCATAACTTAGAGATCTGCACCAGCCCGTGAAGACTTCCTTCTTCACTCCATCCAAGTAAGAAGCTACCATTTCTCTAAGCATCTCTTGACTACACTTACTTCACATTAGAAAAACATTAGGAGGTAAGAGAGTAGCTGGGACAATGTTGTTAAGTGGTAGAGCACAGAATTCTCAATAGTGAATTCTTGGTTTCATGTAGAAGAACCACACTCAGTTCCCTCTTTCCCTTCCTCTCTCTCTCTCTCTCTTTCCTTCCCCTACTCTCTTATAATAAATTTCTAAAAAATCCAAAAGAAACAGAATAAAGGAAAAAAAATGTGATTAAACTAATCTAAAATAATGGGGGTGGGGAGATATCCTATGAGCTAGGAACATTCTCACCAGAGTGCTGGAGCTGAAGGGTTGACTTTCCATGCATGGTGTCTCTGGACACAATCCAAAGTGAAACATGTTGAAGCAGTTTAATCACTACCAGTTAGCCAAACAATGTCTCCAGTCCATGAAAAAATAGCAACGGAGTCCAAGTGAATAAGAAAGAAAAAGGAAAGAAGAGATAGTAAGAATAGACAATTATGCAAATCTACTATCCACTGCATATTCTAGGGGTAGCAAGAGGAGAAAGGGAAGTAGAGCAGAGATACACACATAGAGAGTCCAGTCTGAGTCAGATTTATTCCCCAAAATAATTCACAAATGAATATCAGTGAATTCAGAAAGACAAAGAAGAAGGAAGGAAGAAAAGGAAGACAAGATAAAAAAAAAGAGAAGCAAGAGAGAGAAAAGAAAAAAGATAAGAAAAACAGCTGTAATAAAATAACAGTGAAAGGAAAGTTTTTTAATTGATTAATTTATTTTTTATTTTATTTTTTTAATTATCTAGGAGGAGGGAGAAGGAAAGAGTCTGTAGAGGAGGTAGGAGTAGTGAAACAAGTTCCTCTCTCAATATATAAGATGCTTAGTCCCCTAGCAATGAAAGATACCCTAAGAGTCAATTCTGGTCAACCTAAAGGAGGGGGGGAAGAGATACACCTTTATATAATATTAATAATAAAATAGAGCAGGGTAAAAAACCTGTCCCAGATTGCCTCAAGTCTCCCAAGCAGAGGCAGATGATTGTTAAGAAGGTAAAAAAAAAACAAAAAAAAAAACCCTCAGGACTAGACAAGAATAGCAGGTATAGACAGTTATGCAAATCTACTATCCACTGTATATTCTACGGGTAGCTAGAGGAGAAAGGGAAGTAGAGCAGAGATACACGCAGAGAGAGTCCACTCTGAGTCAGATTTTTTCCCCAAAATAATTCCCAAACGTATATCAGTGAATTCAGAAAGCTGAAGGAGGAAGGAAGAAAGGATGACAAGAATGAGAAAAAGAAAAAGAGAGAGAGAGAGAGAAGAAAAAGATAAGAAAAATAACAGTAATAAAAGAGCAGTGAAAGGAAAGAGTTTTTATTTATTTATTTTTTATTATTTAATTGGGGGGGAGAGAATGGGTAGGGGCGGTAAGAAGAGTCAAACAAGTTACTTTAGCAGTGAATAAGACACTCGGTACCCTAGCAATGGAAAATACACTAAGAGTTAATTCTGGTCAACCCGAAGGAGAGGGGGAAAGGGATATGCATTTATCTTGTATTGATAATAAAACAGAACAGAGTAAAAAACCTGTCCTGTCTTCAGCTTGGATGGCTCCAGATTGCCTCAGGCCCCCTGAGCAGAGGCAGCTGATTAGCTACTTAGAAAGAAAAAAGGCCAAAGGTTTCAGAAGGGAATAGAATTAGAATGAATGACACCCCCTGGTGAGACAGGAATCTTGGTAAAGAAAGAAGCTCAGCAGGAGAGCCTGCTAGGAGCAGATCTCTGGCCCCCAGGGACTGGTTGGGAGGGGAGTGGGGAAGGGGTGTGCTTCGGGGGAAAAATAATTTAAAAAAATTTTTTTCCCTTTCTTTTTACTCTATTTTTCTAACCCAAATTGAGTTATAGTCACCTCCTTGGTGTCACTGCTAGGATCCCTTATTGACTGTCCTACTAGAGGCAAAAAATCCTACCGTTTCCAGTAGATGTAGTCAGAGCTCAAGCCACTAGCAGCTTCTCATTCATTTGGGGGGGATCTTCCGGAATCCCCCCCAAAGTGAAATATGTTGAAGTGGTACTGGTTGCATTGATTTGGTTGAGCTCAGCAGATGCAATATTAAATGGTATAGATAGAGAAAAGTGTGCAGGAAGACAAGCCATGCCCTGGAATTTCCAGGACTGGGAAAAATAGGGGTTTTATAGAGGATGGGGAGGGTTCCTGCCGTCTTGAAGTTTAAGAAGGCAATAGATAGTTATTATTGTAACCAAATTATTAGGGAATTTGATTTACTTTGAAAATCCCGTGGTTAGGATTGTCTGTATCATACAAGACCTTACCATGATTTATGCCATTTAATGTTATTAACATATAGCTGTATCTTATATAGTGACACACACAGTTGTTTCTGAACTCCCAGGTCTAAGACTATAGGTGATATAATATTTCAATTAAATAGTCATTATTAGAAATGCATTTAAAAATTAGGCTCACTGCTAAAATTCAATCAGGTTATCAACTCAATACCTTAAGTACTTAGATTGCAGACATATATACCCAGAACTGGGATCTACACATAAAAAAAGTTTGAAAGTTTTAATCTAATTTTCCCCTCACATACCGATTAAATAGTGATTTATAAGATTATAAGTTAATAGAAGTGTATATTAACACCATTCCCACCACCAAAGGTCTGTGTCCCCACCCCCACACCCCTATAGTGAAACTAAAAATCTACCCTCTGCCCCCACCCACAGTTATTTACCTTGGTTGAGATTGAGTGGTGCACCTCCTAACAAAGCCACAGAAACTAGATATAGATCAGGGCCTATGAGGCAGAACACATGTGCACATAAGTTAGGGGGAAATATATACCTTAAAGCAAAAGTGCACAGTAGTTTGCAGTGACCCAAAACAGCAGTCAAGTAGAAAGACCTAAAAAAAAAAAAAAAAAAAAAAAAACCACCATAAACTGATACTTTCCCATATTTGGGAGCTGCCCTCTGCCCTGATCCAGCTTTTTAGTTCTAGTTGCAACTCTGACACCATCTCCCCAGAAAATACCTTTAGCCCATCTGCATGTTAGCTGTCGTACTCAGGCAAAAATTAATAAAGTCATGGGCCACTTAGAATACACCTATAATAGACCTACTTTTACCAAAATGGAGACCCCAAATCT
Source organism: Erinaceus europaeus (assembly GCF_950295315.1). Taxonomy (NCBI): domain Eukaryota; kingdom Metazoa; phylum Chordata; class Mammalia; order Eulipotyphla; family Erinaceidae; genus Erinaceus; species Erinaceus europaeus. The sequence continues at coordinate 118,910,533 of NC_080165.1, read as the reverse complement.
CATCTGCTATATTCGTACCTTTATGTTCCTGATTATTAAACAATTTGTTCTGCTTTATATCTTAATCCTTTTTCAGCCACTAAGTTGCAGATGCTACCATGATGCCAATCTGACTTCCATAGGCAAAGAACCTCACCAATGTACTTTGGACCGCCATCTCTCCAGAGCCTTGCCCCACTGGAGACAGATAAGGACAGGCTGGTCAACCCCCATGTTCATCGGAGAAGCAATTGCAGAAGCCAGAATTACCACCTTCTGTACCTCATAATAACCCTGGGTCCATGCTCCCAGAGGGATAAAGAATAGGAAAGCTTTCAAGGAGTGGATTGGAAATGGAATCCTGGTGGTGGGGATTGTGTGGAATTGTACCCCTCTTATCCTATAGTCTTGTTGAATTTTTTATTTTATAAATAAATTAATAACAATAAAAATAAATAAAATAAATCCAAAAAAGGTATAGAAGACCAAATGCACTAGAGTCTTTATAGGTTTTCTTAATATTTTCAAGAATAGCAAAAAATAGGAGCTAATAATCAGAGAAATACAAGGAAGCTCAGAGAACTTACTAGACCAAAACCATGTCAGATGGCAGGGCTGGTGTTGTAGTCCTTATGTAACTGGGTCTTATACTATTTGTTACATGATAAAAAAAAAAAAGTTTCATAGATGTTTACTCAAGAACAATGAACTAAACTTAAAAGTTTGGGCCAAAATTCAATTTCAAATAAATTATTTATATAGGGGCCAAGTGGTGATGCACCTTGCTAAGCACAAAAACCATCCACAAAAACCCAGGTTTAAACCTCTGGTCCTTCCTGCAGGGGAAAAGCTTCACGTGTGGTGAATCAGGGCTCCAGGTGTCTCTTTCCTCCTCTATCGCCTCTTCCCCTCTCAATTTCTCTCTGTCTCTATCCAATAAATAAATAAATAAGTGCATCATTAAAAACTATTTTATATAAATACCCTCCACATCTATCATCATTTTTATTCATTAGGCATTATAGTTCATCTTTTGTCATTGCTCCCTTTTGATAAAGAAGAAACTACTCGGGAAATAAATTTATTGTTGAGGAATTCCCCCTTAAAATTCTACCAGTGACAATTAATTTGATAGCTTTTCTAAACCAAGGATAAAAGAAAGCATAAATCAAAGGGTTCATTGCTGAGTTATAGTAAGCAAACCAAACAAGTATTTCGTAAATATATGTAGGAGTGATGAAACCTAAGAAGGCATCAATTATTGAATCAATGAAATAGGGCAACCATGAAACCAGAAATGCTAGCACTGCAATTCCCAGTGTCTTTGCAGCTTTTCTTTCCCTTTTGGCTACTCTGTCTTCATAATCATCAGATGATCTCTCGGTTTTAGAACTCATGCTTTCAATTTTTCTGGCCTGTTGTTTAACAATCAGGAAAATCTTGGAGTAGACGATTATCATCACTAGTGTGGGGATAATAAATATTAGAAAATTTACCAATACCCAACTTTGATTCACTGCAATTTGACAGCCTCCCACACAGGTGAGAGCGCTTACTAAGTCCTCCAGACCGACTTCATTTGCACCAGTGCCAAGAAGGGAAAAACTATAAATAATGGAGAAGAGCCAAGAGAAAACAATACACACGCCAGCAACAGACATAGTGAACCTGGTGGGATAGACCAGAGGGTCAGTGACTGCAATGTATCTATCAAGAGAGATGAAACACAGATGGTAGATAGAAGCATAACAGAATGATCCTTCGAAACAAGAGTGAAACATGCAGTAACTCTGCCCAAAGTACCAGCAGCTCTCCACAGACCGCACTGTGCTGAAGGGCATCACAGTCACTCCCACCAAGAAGTCAGCACAGGCCAGAGAGGCAATGAGGAAATTGGCTGGAGAATGGAGCTGCTTGAAATGAAGAATTGAAATCATTACCAAGAGGTTTCCAAATATAGTCAGCACAACTCCAAAGCCAAACACTGCATACAGAATCAGGCGGGGGCCTGGAGAATAGGAAGTTTTGATACAGGATCCATTCACGTTCTCATAGCACAGCTGCACAGCTACAGGAGGGGGAATGTCACTGCTCATGATGCTGCTTTGATACCTGATGAAACTGTCATCATTTATTGTGTAGATAAATTTTCTTTCAATTGTTCATAGTTCATTCCAGTTTCCAAAAGACCTTTTAAAATAATGTACATGATGTGTCAGTAATTTACAGTACACTGTCTCCCTCTTTTTAGTTCTTGCTACTTTCTAATTCTAATTTTCAGTTTTTTAAAAGCCATACACACTTTCAATTCATAATTACTTCCCAATGACTAAGCAGTTCTTTTTCATCACCATCTAAACTTTGCTTACTTACCTAGTACTTTGTTATCTGAGAATTTTTCTTCAAACGGCTTTTACATGGTGCATGTACAAATACCACATTTAATTAGTGCTTTTATGCTAATTTATAATCAAAGCTAAGATAATGGCCAAAGCATCTGTCTCCCTAGGAAAGCAGATAAATAATTCCAATTACCCAATACTATTAAGGTTGAATTCCCATAGTGCAAGGTGCAAAAGGAAGCTTGTTAATAATAATTATGTTTATGCCCATCTAATTTCCTGGTGACATTGTCCTTGTTTAGAAATAGAAATTTTCAGAGTCTTTGTCTTACTCTGCCACTCAAGGAAGACTGGTCTTGAAATGAGTGAAGTCTGAAAAGTTCTCAGCTGTGATCAAGAATGAGCTCAGGTTGACAGGAACTCAGAGATTATACAGGCAAAAATAAAATAAGTAAATATTTTTAAATAGATAGACATATAGCTATAGAAATAATAGTCAACCCATATTTTTTTCCTTGGGAGAACCACTACAATTTTCAGTGGAAGGAAGGGGGACACAGAACTCTTGTGGTGGGAATGGTGTGGTGGGAATGGTGTTTACCGTGTTATCTTGTAATTTTATAAACCAATATTAAATCACTAATAAAAAATATAGTAAAAAAAAATTACATGTGAAAAGAACCACAAGGGACTGGGTGGTGGTGCACCTGGCTGAGCTCACATGTTAGAATGTGTAAGGACCCAGGTTCTAGTCCCCAGTCTCCACCCAGGGGCAAAGATTTGGGAGTGGTGAAATAGTGCTGCAGGTGTCTCTCATCTCTGCATCTACCCCTCCCTTCTCGATGTCTGACTATCTATCCAATAAATAAAGATAAAAAAATGAAAAGAACCACAAAATATGTTTTCTTCTAGACAAATTTATTTCTCTTAACCCAATGTTTATGATAGTCATAGGCTTATTAGGCATACTAGATGTGCACCTGTTTTATTGATAAATAACATTCCATTGTGTTATTAATACATGCAATTATTTGCCTGTGTACCTTTATAGTGATTTTATGAAAACTAGTATAAAACTCTTAGAATAGATGTATAATTGTTTTTCTTGTAGATAAATATTTAGAAGTGTATTACTTTATCATATGAGAAGTATATGTTCAACAGCATCAGACCAAAAAAAATATCTAATCTTCTAATGTAGTCACACCAATTTGAACTCACACACACAAAAATTAAAGAACTATTCATGGGGAACTATAAGATGTTTTAGAAAGAAATAAAAGAGGGAATCAGTTCATGACTGACCTTTAGAGTACACATGTAATTATGTGTCAGAACCTGAATTCAACCCTCCAGTGCCTACCTGCAGATGGAAGTTTCAGAAGTGGAGCAGTAATATAGGTGTCTTTCATTCTCTCTGTCTCTCTTCTTTCAAGTTCTATCTCTCACCCTTTATAAAAAAAAAACTTCCAATATGGGGACACTTCACAAGCAGCGCAGCAGTCTGCAAGTGTCTATCTTTCTCTCTCCCTCTCTGTCTTCCCTTCCCCTCTCAATTTCTCTCTGTCCTAGTCAATAAAATAGAAAAAAATGGCCATCAGGATTCATAGTGCCCTCACCTTACCCCAGTGACAATAACCATGGAGGCAAAACAAATAAAAAAGAAGAAAAGGGATAAAATAGATTTCCAGAGTTGTGCAGGAACTGAGCCTCAGTGGCAACTCCGGTTGAAAAAAAAAATAGAAAGGAAAAAGAAATAAAAGAGTAAAAGAGGACATACATTACAGTGCACATGGACCCAGGTTCAAGCCCCTGGTGTCCACCTGCAGAGGAAAATCTTCACCAGTGATGAAGCAGGGTGGCAGGTATCTCTGTCTCTATCTCCCCCCTCTCTCTCATTTTCTCTGTTTCTATCCAATAATAAATAAATAAATATATTAAAAAGAGAAATCTGACTCTTGTACACTATTTATAGGAGTGTGAATTTGTACAGCCATTATGGGAACCAGTGTGCAGATACCTCAAGAAAACCAAAATTAGAGATTATAACAGATCTAGTTTTCCCACTTCAGGCACACACGAAAAGAATGGGTGCATATATATATTCAGTTGTACTGTATAAATATCAAACTAAAAATAATTCATAGTTCTTCCAGAAATAAAGGGGAAGATCATAAGATTACATTGTTTCACAGGATCTGAATGTCAAAATTCTCAAATACTTTCCTGAAATTGGACATCAGTTACAATTATCACTGAAAGCACTGATGTCCTTCTTTTCAGTTGTAAATGGGGACTGGTAGTCTATAACTTTCAACAGCAAAACAGTGATTGAGATAATTATCTGTAGATATCTGTAATCAATTACTTGACTCTGAATGATACAATATTTGTAGCCATGAAGCATTTTTATTTAAGAGATTTATATAGTAAGTTTATTATGTACTTTTGACTGTTTGTGAAACTTGGGGAATAAAATCATGAACAGTGAGATAAAAAAATGGCTATGCAAAAACTTTCATATTTGAAACTATAGAGGTCTCATATTCAATCCCCACCACCACCAAAATTGAGCAGTCTATGGTTAAAAAAGAGAGAGAGAGAGAGAGAGAGAGATGAGTACTAGCAATAGTTTCATATAAGGACTGAAAGCACCCATGAATGCTTTGAAAGAATCTTATCTCTTATAGTTCTAGCACAGAAAGCTAATCTCTAGGCAACTGAAATGAAATAAAAATTGCATTCTCAAACTTTCAATGCTTTTATTAAAATTCTAACACTTATTTTGAAAGAAAGTGGTTCTGAAAATTAGGATGGTGAAACATGGTAGGTCCTGATAAAACTGGTTACCTCCAAACCCTAAAATTTTAAGTCTTTTTTTACCAACACAACTTGATTAAGTCTTGCTCTTCTTTTTTTTTAACTTTTTAAATATTTATTTATTCATTTTCCCTTTGTTTTTGCCCTTTTTTATTGTTGTTGTTGTTATTGATGTCTTTGTTGTTGGATAGGACAGAGAAATGGAGAGAGGAAGGGGAGACAGACACCTACAGACCTGCTTCCCCACTTGTGAAGCGACCCCTCTGAAGGTGGGGAGCCGGGGGCTCTAACCGGGATGCTTACATTGGTCCTTGTGCTTTGTACCACCTGTGCTTAACCACTGTGCTACCACCTGACTCCCAGGTCTTGCTCTTCTAAACTAAGGGTAAATGGGGCATAAATAAAAGGATTTAGAGCAGAGTTATAATAGCCAAACCAACAACGTATCTCATGGGGGATGCTTCACAAGCAGCAGAACAGGTCTTCAGATATCTATCTTTCTCTTTCCCTCTCTATCTCCCTCTCCCCTTCTCAATTTCCCTCTATCCTATTCAATAAAATGGAAAAAATTACCACCAGGAGCAGTGGATTCTTGGTGTCCTCACCGAGCCCCAGTGATAACCCTGGAGGCAAAACAAATGAAAAATAAAAAAAAAGAAAGGATAGAATAATTTGCAGTGAGTCAATAAATATAGCAATCAGAAAGACCTAAAAAGACACCATAAAATACTTAATCAAATAGTTTTTCCTTAGACCTAAATACCCTACTCACCTACGTCCTATTGCACCTCCCTCAAACACTCCAAAGCTAACCTTGTCAGAAAAGTAAGGACTACAAAAGCTTAGTAAGGGCAAGAGACTGGCATACTTTAATGAGTCTACAATTTTTGGGCTTTATATCTTAACTCTTTTTCAGCCACCAAGTTCCAGATGCTAACATGATGCCAACCTGGCTTCCCATGACAGATGACCCCACCAATGTGTCCTGGAGCCCCATTTTCCCAGATCTCTGCCACACTAGAGAAAGAGAGAAACAGGCTGGGAGTATGGATGGACCTATCAATGTCCATGTTCAGTGGGGAAACGATTACAGAAGCCAGACCTTCCACCTTCTGTGCCCATAATAACCCTGGGTCCATGCTCCCAGAAGGCTAAAGAATAAGCAAGCTATCAGGGAAGGGAATGGGATACAGAGTTCTGGTGGTGGGAATTATGTGGAATTGTACCCCTCTTATCCTATGGTCCTGTCAGTGTTTACATTTTATAAATAAAAATTAAATAAAGAAGAAGAAAAGACTTCTGATACACACACACAAAGAAGGGATAAAATAGTTGCAAAAAGAATCTGTCAGTGGTATTTACCGTTGAGTGTAAAACATGAATCTCCCAATAAAGGAAGAAAAATAATCTATCAGTGAATCAATTGCATATGGTAACCATGAGATAAAAATGGCTATCACTGTGATACCAAAGCTGATTTGTTCTATCTATTTATAGCCTTGGCTTTGAAGGTCTCTGATAAAGCTTTTGCTTGGCTACTGATACTGTCAATCATTTCAGCTTGCTTTTGAACTGCAAAAAAAGTATTACTGTATAGACTCATCATAATAAAAGTAAGTATGAAATATAATAAAAACCTATCAAAATACAGTGTTGATTTAGAACAGGCTGACAGAGCCCTACACAGCTGAGAATAATTACTAATTCCTCCAGTCCATCATCATAGACACCAGTGTAGAATATGCCACCACTGAACACAAGGGGCAGGATGCAGGAGTCACCAATGCACATCCCTGACACAGACACTGTGAACTTGGTAGGGTACACCAGAGGGTCCGTAACAGCAGTGTACCTGTCAATGGAGATGAAGTACAAGTGGAAGAGAGAATAGAAACAAAATACCACATCATAGCTAGTATGGAAAGTACAGAAACTTCACCCAAAGTACCAGCAATTCTCTATGGGCCTGACCGTGCTGAAGGGCATCACAGTCACACCCACCAGAAAGTCAGCACTGGCCAGAAAGGCGATGAAAAAATCGGTTGGAGAATGCAGCTGCTTGAAGTGAAGGAGGAAGATCATCACCAGGAGGTTCCTAAACACAGCCAGAATAGCCCCCAAGTCAAACACAACGTAAAGAATCAGCCTGGGTGCAGGAGAGTAGAAGTTTTCACATAGGATCCATTTACATTTTCATAGCAGGCCTGTGGGCAGGGAGGAGTTGCCTCTCACAACGCTATTGTCAACAGTGTAAATACTCAGAGAAGTTTTGTCATTTTTACAAGCATAAAAAACCGAGTGGTTTGTATTTATTGAAATATTAAGAAAGTCTTATTTATATTGAATACCAAGAGTTCTTAGTTACCTAATAACATTTCCATGCCCTGCTACATCTCTACTTTAATCTCTGAGTATATGAAATAATTCCATATTATATTAGGCAAATCTTAAATATAATTATAACATTTTATATCCTTTTTGTACAATAGAATTGAAAATATTTTTCTATACTCAGGAAAAATTATATTCAAGTAAATATGTTGTAAGTCTGCTTTGCTACAAAATTTTCTTACCTTTTGTATCAAACACTGCCTGCTAGTTGGTCTTGATATTTAGGATATTCATTTTTGCCAAAGTTAGCAAAGTGTTGATGTCTATTATCTAGCTGCCTTTTCTGTCATTTTTTTTCCAAAATATTTTGAGGAGCTAATAACAAAAACCCTGTTCACTCCCTGAACTACAGGGACTCTACAGTTTTGAAGATGGGATCTGATTCTCTGTTCTTTGGGGGTTTTGTGTAGATCATTTTATTGTAGAAATAATGTAGGCTGGGTAGTGACACATCTGGTTCTTCTTCTTCTAGCGTTTGCCCTTCTTCCGTAGCCAGTCAACAGCGTCAGGTTGAGCCTGATGTCAAGTTTCGAGACCTCCTTTGAATCTGGAGAGGTGGCAGTCGTTGACTATGTGGGTCATAGTCTGTCTGGAGCCGCAGGGGCAGTTTGGGTCATCTCTGGCTCCCCAGCGATGGAACATAGCGGCGCACCGGCCATGGCCTGTTTGATAGCGATTGAGGAGGGCCCAATCATGACGTGCTAGGTCAAAGCCGGGTTGACGCTTGCAGGGGTCTGTGAAGAGGCGTTTGTTCTTTACCTCAGCTGACTGCCAACTCTGTTTCCAAGAGACTGGAACAGAGAAGTTCAGTGTAGGCATAGGGGACCAGATTGGGTGATGAGACGTCAAGCGTCTCCAACGTAAACGGCTGGGTGATTCGGGCTAGGCAGGACCTCATTATCCCGTGAGGCACTGGGAGGCTTATATACATTGACAAGCTGAATAGTTCCAATAGTAATGGAGTCGTAGAAGGTCGAAGAGGCCGTATGGTAAACGTCCGCAAGACACGATTTGGCGTAGATGGCTCGTCCGTGTTTAGGATGGAGATTATAGCATATTAAATTGAATCCACTGATGGTGAATCGAGCAGCTTCATCTACTGCTATATGTGTTTCTTGTAGGCAGATAACATCTGCCTGATGCTGTATCGCCAATTGACCAATAAGAACGCGTTTGGCAAAGGACAGCCCCTCAACATTAAGTTGGAGGACTCGAAGAGCAGGACCAACAGCTTGAAAGCTGTCAGGAGCTGCTTGTTGCTGGCTTTGAAAGTGACTGGGATCCATGTGGATTCAGTCGGCTAGGAAGGATCGTCAGTTCCCCCAATGAATGGGTACTCACGAGATGCACCACGGGAAGGTCGATCCAATGCATCCCAATGTCTTTCTGTCCTGTCAAGTGAAAAATAAAAATAAATGGTAAAAAAAAAAAAAGAGAGAGAGTAGATTCAGTGTACAGTTACTGAGCCTCAGCAATAACCCTGGTGGCAGAAAGAGACAGACAGGAGGAGGATGAGATGATGAAGAAGTAGAAGCAGAAGAAGGAGAAGAATAAAAGGAGGAAAGGAAAAAATAATAACAGTTTATAGGACAGTTGCTGATACATGACATTTCTATACCACTCTTTCCACCCCTACCAACCCAAACCTCTCTTCACCAAAGTGCCCTGGGTTCTTCATGACCTCTCCACTCTGCCCCATCTACCTCTTACCCCAACGTCTTTTACTTTACTGCAGTTCATCTCACCCAGTCAACATTTCACCCCACATCACTTTTCTCTTCTTGCTTCTTAAGTGCCATCTTTAAGTGAGACAATCTGGTTCTTATCTTTAAGTGAGACAATCCTTTCCCTTCTGGCTTATTTCACTTAACATGTATGATTCCTTCAAGTTCCATCCAAAATATGGAAAAGAAGAAAAATTTAATCATTTCTTAAGCTAAATAATATTCCTGTGTATACAATATATGCCACAACTTTTTTATCCCCGTGGAAAAAAAATCTAAATTTTTCTCATAACAATAAAAATAGGTCTGCCCTATAAACAGGCACTTCCTTTCTAAGGATCTGTCCAAAGAACACAAAAGCACTTATCTAAAGAAATACAAATATATCCATGTTTATAGCAGCACAGCTTGAAAGTAACCATCTTTAGAGTTCAGTTCAAATGTCACTACTTCTTTCAAGTTGTTTAAGTTTTCTGATAATCAATGAGGACCATGTGCCAGGTATATATTAATCACCTTATTAATGATTATCTCAACTCAACTTTACAACATTAAGAGATAGACAGCATTATATCTGTTTTTATTTTATTTGACTTTATTTTATTTTGCCACAAGTGTTATTACTGAGACTCAATAACTAAGTGATGACTTCACTGCCCCAGGTGGGCATTTCTCCTTGCTAAAGGATGAGACAGTGTGATAAGGAGTGAGAAGAAGGAGAGAGATACAGAGAGAAGACAAAGTACCTTCACCACTGCTCTGCCAGAAGTCTGGACTCCAGTCCTCACACACGGTTAAAATACAACCTTTCCAGGTACACTGGCTCCAATACATCCACTCTGCAGATGAGAAAATTGAGGCTCAACTATGTGTTAGATATTAGGCTCAGGCAAAACTACTAAACTAATAGGCTCCTTGTAACAACATAAAATAGACTTCCTAGACTCTTCCCACACAAAGACCCCTAACTTTATCTGCACTGTTCCTACTTTTGAGCTCCTATCTACTAAAGAATTTGTCCTGCTTTATATTTTAGTGCCTGTCGGCCACCAAGTTGAATATACTTCTACAATGACATCCTGACTTCTCTGGGAGGACAATCTCACCAATGTGTTCTGGAACCACACTCTTCTAGAGTCCTACCCCACTAGGGAAAGATAGAAACAGGCTGGGAGTATGCACCAACTTGCCAATGTCCATGTCCATGTCCTGCAGAGAAGTAATTATAGAAGTCAGACTTTCTGAAACCTTCTGTACCCCATAAAGAATTTTGGTCCATACTCCCAGAAGGATAAAAAAAGGAAGTTTCCAATGGAGGGAATGGGACACAGACTATGGTGGTGAGAACTGTATGGAATTGTACCTCTGTTATTTTTTTTATTATTTTTTATTTATAAAATGGAAGCGCTGACAAGACCATAGAGCCAGACCCACCACCAGAGCTCCATATCCCCTGTCACCTCCCCTGATAGATTTCCTATTCTTTAACCCTCTGAAAGTGTGGATACACGGTTATTATGGGGTGCAGAAGGTTGAAGGTCTGGCTTCTGTAATTGCTTTCCCGCTGAACGTGGACGTTGACAGGTCAATCCATACTCTCAGTGTGTATCTCTCTTTCCCTAGCAGGACAGAGCTTGCAGTCTTGTTAATCATTATTAAATCACTAATATAAAATTAGAAAAAAACAGAAAAAGAAATGGCAAAAAATTAAAGTGGTTGAAATTCCAGGTTGATGAAACTTTTCTAATTTCTTAACCCTTACTTTTTAATATTGAGCCTTCCAGAACTAAATTACTGCCCTTCTTTCTGTATAATTTTGCTTTCTGTTGTAACTTTATTGAGAAAATGCCTATTATTGTGCTTTGTGTCTTCTCACTGGTAATTATTTCCTCTTCATTCATTGGAACTAGCAGTTTTTTGGGAAATTTTGGAGCACATAATATTTAGGATCACACTAAGAACATTGTAGTTCTCAGTAAATGTTATGTATTTATATAATCATATTACAAATAATACATACATATTTATTTTACAAACTTTGATATTTAAAAGACATGCTGATATCTTTTAAATTTTATTTCACAGTAATTTAAATAGCATTTCAATGTATTGGCATTTTTTTATAATTTCATTTTAATTGTGCATTCAAAAAATCTGATATTGTTTGTTTTGTAAAATCAGAGCCTTGTGCATATTTATTTATTTATTTATTTAAGAAAGGAAACATTAACAAAACCGTAGGATAGGAGGGGTAAAACTCCGCACAATTCAGAGTATGGATCGACCAGTCAACGCATATGTAATTTTTATCACTCCATGCCTCTCTTTCATTCAGAAAGAGACAGCAAAAAGAGAGTGAAAGAGAGAGCACACTTAAAAGATAACACAGCACTGGAGCTTGGTCCATCACTTTAGCACCTCTCATGTCATGCTGTGATTCAAACCTGTGCATCCAGTGCAAGCACCCTACCTAGCGAACTGTTTCTTTGACCTTCAAAACTTTTATTCTGGGACACTATCCATGTTTGTTTGTTTTTTTTTTCCCCTTTTATTCTCTGCCTCCTTCTCCTCCTTCTTTACTTTTTTTTCAGATCATACTATTGGGTAAATAATGGTTTCTAGGAATGTTGTGAGCACATGATTACATTTCTCTTCATTATTATTATATTATATTATATTATTAAAAATGAAACACTGACAAAACCATAGGATAAGAAGGGTACAACTCCATACAATTCCCAGCACCTGAACTCTGTATCCCCACCCCCTTCCTTGATAGCTTTCTTATTCTTTAACCCTCTGGGAGTATGGACCCAAGGTCATTGTGGGATGCAGAAGGTGGGAGGTCTGGCTTCTGTAATTGCTTCCCCGCTGAACATGAGTGTTAACAGTTTGATTCATACTCCCAGCCTGCCTCTCTCTTTCTCTAGTGGGGTGGGGTTCTGGGGATTCGGAGCTCCAGGACACATTGGTGGGGTTGTCTGTCCAGGGACGTCTGGTTGGCATCATGCTAGCATCTGGAACCTGGTGGTTGAAAAGAGAGTTAACATATAAAGCCAAACAAATTGTTCTCTTGATTTGGGTAGTGGTTTCTTTTGCTGTGAAGAAGCTTTTTAATTTGATGTAGTCCCATAGGTTTATACTTGCCTTAGTCTTCCTTGTAATTGGATTCGTTTCATTGAAAATGTCTTTAAAATTTATGCGGAAAAAAGTTCTTCCAATATTTTCCTCTAAGTATCTGATAGTTTCTGGTCTAACATCCAAGTCCTTGATCCACTTGGAATTTACTTTTGTATTTGGTGAAATACAGTGATTCAGCTTCATTCTTCTGCATGTTTCAACCCATTGTTTCCAACACCATTTGTTGAAGAGACTCTGCTTTCCCCATGTAATAGTCTGGGCCCCTTTGTCAAAGATTAGATGTCCATAGGTGTGGGGCCTCATTTCTGGGCTCTCAATTCTATTCCACTGGTCAGTGTGTCTGTTCATGTTCCAGTACCAAGCAGTTTTGATGACAATGGCCCTATAATATAGTTTGAGATCTGGCAGTGTGATGCCTCCGGTTCTGTTCTTTTTTCTCAAGATTGTTTTGGCAATTCTAGGTCTTTTCTGGTTCCAGATAAACATTTGTAGCATTTGTTCTATTCTCCTAAAAAATGTGCTTGGGATCTTGATGGGGATAGCATTAAATTTGTAGATGGCTCTGGGTAATATATTCATTTTGATGATGTTAATTCTTCCAACCCATGAGCATGGAATATCTTTCCACTTCTTTGTGTCTTTTTCAATTTCTTTGAGTAGTGACTCATAATTTTCAGTATACACAGAATGGGAGAAGATCTTTACATGCCATACATCAGATAAGAGTTTAATAACCAACATATATAAAGAGCTTACCAGACTCAACAACAAGACAACAAATAACCCCATCCAAAAATGGGGGGAGGAATTGGACAGAATATTCACCACAGAAGAGATCCAAAAGGCCGAGAAACACATGAAAAAATGCTCCAAGTCTCTGATTGTCAGAGAAATGCAAATCAAGACAACAATGAGATATCACTTCACTCCTGTGAGAATGTCACACATCAGAAAAGGTAACAGCAGCAAATGCTGGAGAGGATGTGGGGTCAAAGGAACCCTCCTGCACTGCTGGTGGGAATGTCAATTGGTCCAACCTCTGTGGAGAACAGTCTGGAGAACTCTCAGAAGGCTAGAAATGGACCTACCCTATGACCCTGCAATTCCCCTCCTGGGGATATATCCTAAGGAACCCAACACATCCATCCAAAAAGATCTGTGTACACATATGTTCTTGGCAGCACAATTTGTAATAGCCAAAACCTGGAATCAACCCAGGTGTCCAACAACAGATGAGTGGCTGAGCAAGTTGTGGTATATATACACAATGGAATACTACTCAGCTGTAAAAAATGGTGACTTCACCGTTTTCAGCCGATCTTGGATGGACCTTGAAAAAATCATGTTGAGTGAAATAAGTCAGAAACAGAAGGATGAATATGGGATGATCTCACTCTCAGGCCGAAGTTGAAAAACAAGATTAGAAAAGAAAACACAAGTCGAACCTGAAATGGAATTGGAGTATTACACCAAAGTAAAAGACTCTGGGGTGGGTGGGTGGGTGGGGAGAATACAGGTCCATGAAAAATGATGAATGAAATAGTGGGGGTTGTATTGCTAAATGGGAATCTGGGGAATGTTATGCATGTAAAAAAAAAAAAAAGAAGTAGAAACGCAAAGCAGAAATTGACTGAGTTTGGAGTATGGCACCAAAGTAAGAAAGCAGAAGTATACTAGAGTTTGCAGTGAGTACCTCCCTAATACTTCCTCTCCACTTTTCCAAGCTTTGGGTCCATGATTGCTCAACAATTTGTTTGGCTTTGTATGTTAACTCTCTTTTCAGTCACCAGGTTCCAGGTGTCATCAGGATGCCGGCCAGACTTCCCTGGATTGAAGACACCACCAATGTGTCCTGGAGCTCAGCTTCCCCAGAGACCCATCCTACTAGGGAAAGAGAGAGGCAGACTGGGAGTATGGACCGACCAGTCAACGCCCATGTTCAGCGAGGAAGCAATTACAGAAGCCAGACCTTCTACCTTCTGCAACCCTCAATGACCCTGGGTCCATGCTCCCAGAGGGATAGAGAATGGGAAAGCTATCGGGGGAGGGGGTGGGATATGGAGATTGGGCGGTGGGAATTGTGTGGAGTTGTACCCCTCCTACCCTATGGTTTTGTTAATTAATCCTTTCTTAAATTAAAAAAAAAAATTGTTGACTAATCATGAACCTAAAAGTTGGAATAGTGCAGATGAAGTGTTGGGGGGAGCTCTCTGTTTTGTAAATAGCTAGTAGGAGTATTTTAGTTATATTCCAAAGGTCCTGTGGCTATACTAGTTTTTTGTTGTTTTTTTTCCCTGAGCCTAGAGCACTGCTCAACTTTGGCTTACGGTGTTACCAGCGATTGAACCTGGGACCTGCAGTGCCTCAGAAATAAACATCTCTTCAACAATTTGTTTGGCTTTGTATGTTAACTCTCTTTTCAGCCACCAGGTTCAGATGCCATCAGGATGCCAGCCAGGCTTCCCTGGACTGAAGACCCCACCAATATGTCCTGGAGCTCTGCTTCCCCAGAGACTCACCCTACTAGGGAAAGAGAGAGGCAGACTGGGAGTATGGACCGACCAGTCAATGCCCATGTTCAGCGGGGAAGCAATTACGGAAACCAGACCTCCCACCTTCTGCAACCCACAATGACACTGAGTCCATGCTCCCAGAGGGATAGAGAATGGGAAAGCTATTGGGGAGGGGATGGGATATGGAGATTGGGTGGCGGGAATTGTGTGGAGTTGTACCCCCCCATCCTATGATTTTGTTAATGTCTCCTTTCCTAAATAAATAAATTAATTTAAAAAAGAAATAAATATCTCTTGCATAAAATAATGTGTTATTTACCCAGTCAATAATTCATGCATAAAAGTTAACACAGGAAAAAAATAAAGAACAATTTCTTTAAATTTGTTTTGTGAAGTCAGAGAGAATGAGTAAACTTTTATTATCATTAAGCAATCAATTTCCACATTGCCATTAAATGTCTACTGATACTACACATGGCATATCTTAAGATATAAATTTTCATGTATCCAAGGGCTTGAACAGATGTTCTGAAAGCAGCAGTTTGGCTTCTTCCATTCTGTTGTTATTTTGAAAGTGAAGAAAGAACTGAACCTTGCATCCTGGGTCAGGAATTTTACCTGTTAAGCAACCTTTTGTGGTACTTAACCTCATTCCACTCTGGTTCATTGTGGCTATGGACTGACTATGCCACTAGTGTTTTTGTTTTCTGTGATTAAATATGCTTGTTGGTTTTTATCTGTTTACTTTTTCTAATACCATACTGATGTAGTAAACATATTTAGACTTTCTATTAAGAAGAAAATAAACCACAATCTTCTGGGAATCTAATCTATAGCATGCATTAATGCCATCCAGCCCCATGGTTTGTGAATTTTAAGTGAAATGCAGAAAAATCATAATTTCTCACACTTTCAGTGGTGTTTCTTCCCTTCCCTTTCTCTTCTTCCAAGTTACCTCTCTGATGCTACCTTTTCTGTATAACAGAAAACAATAAGATATGAAAGGAGGAGAAAATTTTCTGTGAAAGTATAGCTAATACCCAGATCCCTACCTGAGGAAGTAACTTAGTGTCCTTACAGACAGGATCAAATCCAATGGATTAAGAATAGGTATTAATTTAATTTTTTGGAATATGAGGGAAATGTGTTCTCAAAGATAATGACTAACTTATTGGTTGTTGGGAAAATAAATGTATATTTTTCTATATAAAAATTAGTCATGATTTTTTCAAGAAACAAATATTTTGCAAGTTAAATTTATTGCTTTAATACAGTGTTACTAATTCATTAAAAACAAATCTGTATATATAGTGCAATAAGTTTTACTTTATGATTCATTTTTAAGTAAGTTTATAATGAAGTTGAATGAATAAGTTGTCTACATTTTTCTATTGAAGTGTAATTAGCATACAAAATATATTAACTTCAGGCATATAGCATAATGATTCAATATCTGTATGCATTGCTAAACATTAAGCATTAAGATACATTGAAAAATATTTTCACAAATAATTTTAAAGATTTATTTTTATTTAACTTTATGAGAGAGAAAGAATGAGAACAAGAGAGTCCAGAGCACCACTCCAGGAATCAAACCCAGTGGCATGGGCCTCACACATAAAAGTTCTGATCTCTAACCATTGAGGAACCTCCTTTGGATTGACTTTTTTGTTGTTATTGTTGCTGGACCTTCACTGTTATGTATGTATGTATGTATGTATCTGTCTATCAACCTATCTATATATTTATATATCATCTATCTATCTCTCTATTATCTATCTAGATCACAGCACTAACTTCCCCTACTGTTATGGGACCTGGGCCTTGAATTTGGGTCTCATGCATGGCAAAACAGGCATGATCTCGGGCAATCCATCTTTCTGGTCTCAAAACTAATTTTTTATTTTTTAAAAAAGAAGCGGGCCAAATAATTTATCTTTCTTACAAAAAACAATAATATATGGAATAATTCCATTTTGCTTTTATTTATTGATTGTCTATGCTATCTATCTTTTTATCTGTGTCAATATGTACATCTTTCAGCAATCTTGAATTAATAAATGAAAGAAGATTTCAATATAAGCAATTAATGCTTTGAAAAAAAACAGTTATAAATATTGGAATAGGCCATCACTGGTCATCTCCATCAGGTACATCATACACTCTTTTGTGGGCCTTTACATGACCTTGCCCTCAATGCGGAATAACAATGATAGGAACTGCCCCACTCTCTGAAGGGAGGCTGGGTCAACATACTACATACTCTGCCATTTGAGGAAGATGGGTCCTGAAATGAGTGCAGCCTAGAATGTTCCTAGCTATGACCATGACAAGTTCAGACCTACTGAGATGCAGAGGGTACACAGGCTCCTGTGCTGAATATGGGCTCCAGATCAGATTGATAGGGCTTACAGTTAACCATTATTTATATTTACTTTTCCCATATTTGGGAGCTGCTCTCTGCCTTGATCCATCTTTCTTGTCTTATTTCCAACTCTGAGACCAACTTTCCAGACAATACTTTTAGCCCACCTACATGTTAGTTGTTGGGCTCAGGCAAAAATTAGAAAAGTCATGGGCCCCTTAGAATATACCTAAAATAGACTTCCTAACTTCTTCCTAAATGGAAAGCCCAAATCTCATCTGCTGTATTTTTACCTTTAGGTTCCTGATGATTAAACAGTTTGTTCTGCTTTATATCTTAATGCTTTTCAGCCACCAAGTTTCAGATGCTTCCATGATGCCAATCTGACTTCCCTGGGCAGATGACCTCACCAATGTGTCTTGGAACACCAGAGCCCTACCCCAGTAAGATAAAATAGAAGAAGGTTGGGGGTATAGATCAACCTGTCAATGCCCATGACCAGTGGAGAAGCAATTACAGAAGCCAGACTTCCCACCTTCTGCACTCCATAAATATCTTTGGTATATACTCCCAGAGGATAAAGAATAAGGAAACTTCCAATGGAAGGGATAGAATACAGAACTCTGGTGGTGGGAATTGTGTGGAACTGTACCCCTCTTATCTGACAGTCTTGTCAATCACTATTAAATCTATTAAAAAGAAAGAAATATGGGAGTAGAATGATTAGAGATCTGCAGAAAAGATGAAAATAGGAGTACCATGTGCATAAAGGCTGTCATTGTATTTACTAGTAGAAACATTTGCTTCAATTCAGAGCAAACATGTAGCAAAGGTACTTGTTTTTTCTCTTTCCTTGGGGATATAGCCTAAACAAATTTTAAAAGTGCCTAATGAGACAAAATAGGCCTAACAAAAATAACTCTTATAAGACCTCAAATCCCATATGCTTTCTTATTTTCAGGGCCCTATCAACTTGCTACCCAGAATATTGTACTAAGTTGAAAACTACCCTTTACTTTGTTATCTAGATTTCACTTTCTAATGACTTAATAGTGAAGTCTTTCTTTCTTTCATTTTTTCTTTCTTTCTTTCTTTCTTTCTTTCTTTCTTTCATCTTTCTTTCTCTCTTTCTTTCTTTTTTCTTCTTATGGGGCAGATGGCCAGTTTACCTGTGACCAGAAAAGCATATACTTGTGGCCCTGGAAAGATTATAAGGCTGACATATGATATTTTAAGGAGGAAAAATTAAAGTGGCAAGATGTGAATCTTTATACCTTTAAAAAATAGGTTGCATGTTTCCAACTGTTTAAGTAAATGGAAGGAATTATTCCTTCAAGAATAATAAAGTCACTCAGCCATCACTGAAATGGACAAATAAGATTTATTACCTGCTTAGTGGTTGAGTTCCAAGGAAACAAAGATTTTTAAATACATATATATGTATATATATATATATACATATATATATATATATAGTCAAATTCTGAAATTGGGTTATGAAAGTACTCAAAATTAAGGTTCAAAGAATGTTTTACAAAGTTAGATTTTACAATCTTGAGCTTAGGAACATCCCAGAAAGAAAAATGTATAAATCTTTAATTTTCTAGATAAGGAAACTCTGATAGAAAGGATAAATATTAAAGACTTCAGAAGTCTGACACAGTGCTGAAAGTAGCATTACCATGACAAAAACTCAGAAATCTTGATCTCTTAGCTTCCTTTACATCCTCTATTTTAATTATCTTAAAGAAACAAGTGGGATTCTAAATATTTCCACAGATATCTGATTTACTGAATTAAATAAGTTTACTCTCTTTTCTGCTTTCAATTATAGAAGCATTGACTATAAAGTGCTGTATCTCTTTCCAAAAATAAAGTTGTTTTTCTCTCCCCCATACTGCCCAGAAAGCATGGCACAAACACATGATACCACACAGCCCACTAGTACAGCATCAACCATGCTTACTGCAAAGTGCTGTTCCTTGCCTGCATTCAGTTGAAGTAGTCATTCTTGGTACAAATCAACAGTGGGTGTCCTTGGCGAAAAGATCTCTCGACTCAGAATGAGTTTCAGTGCCTTCCTGAACCACCGATAGGAAAAGACATAGATGATGGGATTGCAGGCTGAATTGAAGTATGCAAACCAGATAAAGATGTCAAAGACTAATGGTGGTGTGATGAAGTTAAGGAGGCTGTCAACAAGTGTGTCGATGGTGAAAGGAAGCCAGCACAAGAGGTATATGCCCACGGCAATGCCCAAGGTCTTGGCAGCTTTTCTTTCACGCTTGGAAGCCCCAGTCTGACTTTTGGTCATGGTACTGATCTGCTGAACCTGTTTGGTAGCAACTATAAAGATCTTCACATACAAGCCAATCATAATGAGGCAAGGGAAAAAGAATACAGGAAAGTTTAACCATCCCCAAAATTTATTGAACAGTAGTTGGCAACTTCCCACACAAGGCATCTCTTCCAGCCACTGGCTGAGCCCTCTCTCAACCACATCTGTGTAGAGGAAAAAGGCAGTGTAAGTTGCTGGAACTCCCCACCCTGCTAGGATATACCTGAATGCTACCTTGATTGTGAACTTGGAGGGATACAGCAGGGGCTCACAGATGGCACAATGGCGGTCAATGGAAATAAAACAGAGATGGAAGATGGAAGTGAGGCAAAAGAGAGTGTCCAGGTAGGTGTGCAGGCGACATAAGACGTCTCCAAAGAACCAGCAGCTTTCCACTGAGCGCACAGTGCTAAGGGGCAACACCAGCAAACCCAGAAACATGTCAGCCAATGCCAGAGAAAGCAACAAGAGGTTGGTAGGAGTGTGAAGTGCTTTGAAATAAGACACAGCAAACACGACAAACAAATTTCCTAGTACTGTTATCAGCATGCCAAGTACACAGGTCAAGTAGATGACCAGCTGGACCCCCAGGGGATGAACTGTCCTCGGGCAAGACCCATTCACCTGGTAGCAGAATGCCACAGAGTGTTCTTCCTCACCTTGGCTGGAGACAGTGTTCATTTATGATTTCTGCTCTTCTCTCTCTCTGGGAACTGGCCACCTGTGCCACAGATGAAAAACAGAATTTACTGCTAGATAACTAGAAAGTGAAATCTAGGAGCTGAAGTGCATAGTAATTTGGAAGATGGTACAATTTCCTGGGTAATGAGTCAGCTATATCCTAAAGTTAAAATACAACAGGAATCCTAACAATTACTTCAGTTAGCCTTATTTTGTCTGATGAGGCACTTTTGAAAACTGAAGAATGCTCCTAAGAAAACAGAAAAATGTTGTTTAAAACTATATAATTTCTCAAAGAAAACAAAAGCCACAGTAGATAAGATTCAACTATTGCAATCATCTTTTCCATTTTGATGGTTGTTATAAAATGAGATTTAAATGTATGAGTCTAAAACAAGTGAAAAATAAATCCTTATTAACAAACCATACTTAGGGAAGGAATAACATATGAATCTACCTTTCAAAATTAGGTAAATTGACAAAGAAATCAGCAGATAAATTTTTTTTCCAGCTAAAGTTTTTAATCACATGTCAGCTCTTCCCAAAGAAGAGATTCTGCATAGAAAACAAAGAACAGATGATAAAGAGTAAAAAATACAGATGTTAGCTAGACTTAGATATCACTTTTAATATAAAAAGTATCAAATCACTATGTTATATGTCTGAAATAAATGTTGTTTGTCAATTATACCTCAATTGAAAAATACAAGAAAATACATTTCAAAGTTTTTTTTAAAAAATAGGTTATGGAACACAATGTCAGAGGATCTAGTGGGGGTTGTATTGTTATATGGAAAACTGGGAAATGTTATGCATGTGCAAACTATTGTATTAACTGTCGACTATAAAACATTAATCCTTAATAAAGAAATTAAAAACAAAGAAAAGGAAAGAAAAAAAAGGTTAAAAATTGAAAGAAAATGCAGAGTAGTTTTTTCATTATTGACACTCCACTTATTTTGTATAAATATGCAGATGTATTTTTCCCTTTGTTTTTATTCTGATACACTTCACAAAAATTGGAATGTGTGGTACAAAAATAATAGGTTAAAATTAGTTAATTGTACTATTTTAGTTTTGCATTCTCCCCAGTTTCTAAGGATAACATAACAGTGTTTACATATCTTGAGAAAATTATTTGATGTGAGGGAAGAATTTTGTCTATCTTAACATTAATCAGTGAAATTTTAAGTGTAACAGTAAATCACATTTAGTCATTCTAAGCTACTTACAGGGATAGAAGTCAGAATCACTTCATGGGAAGAAATCTTCCTCGTAGTAGGTGTGTCTGTGGTATATAGACTCCTTTCCCATCAATGAAGTATACAGATGTGTAATCACTTAATGATTTTATACTTCAAGTAGAAGCTATTTCTTTATGTCATATGTTATTCAAATGGGGGCACTGTAGGATTACCAAGGGACCTAGTTTGCACTGTTCACAAGTCTCAGCAGTTTAAAGTTTCTTCTCAGTACATGATCATTTATCCTGCTAATTAAGTAGATGTCAAATGTAAAGACAATATATGTACTATGTATATCATATCTATTAATTTCTTATTGGTTTTATATATCTCTTGTACTTTTTAATTATTTATGCACATTTCTCTCAAAGTGAGAAATAATATATCAAACCTTTTTGGTTTGTGATCCTGTATGGATTCATCATGACTTTTTTCTTTAGTATTCTAACTTCTTTTATTTGGGCTTTTATTTTTACACTTTATTTAAGAAATAATGATTTACAATTACTGTCATATGAGTAAAATTTCTTATCTCCCCATGTTAAATGTCTGCCTACTTCTTTTACTACTAACTAAATTTTTCTCTACCACTGTGCACTAGGTCCCCAATTAAAGTTCAAAGTGCTGTACTGGTTAAAGAAATAACCTAAGGAGTGCTCTGGGAGGTGGTTCAGTGGATAAAGCATTGGATTCTCAAGTATGAGGTCCTGAGTTCAATCCCTGGCAGCACATGTACCAGAGTGATGTCTGATTCTTTCTCTCTCTCCTTATATCTTTATGAATAAACAAATAAAATCAAAAAAGGAAGAAAGCAAAGAAAAGAAAAGAAAGGAAGGGATCAAGTGGTGATACATATGGTTAAGTGATTATGTTACCATGCACATTAAACATAAAATGGTTCAAGTCCCTGGTCCCCACCTGCAGGGGGATGCTTCACAAATGATGAAACAGTGCTACGGGTCTCTCTGTCTTTCTGCTCTCTCCCTCCTTCTCAATTTCTCTCTGTCCTATCAAATTAAATAAATAAAGTTAAAAAAATAACCTAGGCAGGAGGTTAGATTGTTTTGCCTAAACCTGAGAAACTTTACACGTGTACCAACAACTGTATTTGCAGTTTACTATGAACCATTTATTCTCTTAATAAAGAAATTAACAATAAATAAATAGCTGCAGACAGATGAGCTTGTCTGGACAAGGAAAAACTAGATTCTGCCATTTTCTAGGATATCATGTCTCTCATTTCCTCTGTTTATATATTGGTAAGAGTGCTTACTCTCAGACTGTTATATCTGTACTTCATAGAAATGTTATCAAGAAAAATACTTTTTTTTTCCGTGTTAGTAAAGGTTTTATTCAGACACATAGTAAGACTTCTCTTTTTCTTCTCTTTTTCCTTTTATTTAAAATAAGGAAACACTATAAACTATAAACTATAAGATAAGAGGGATACAACTCCACACAATTCCCACCACCAGAACTCCGTATCCCATCCCCTCCCCTGATAGCTTTCCTATTCTTTAACCCTCTGGGAGTATGGACCCAAAGTCATTGTGGGATGCAGAAGGTGGGAGGTCTGGCTTCCCCGCTGAATATGGGCATTGACAGGTAGATCCATACTCCCAGCCTGTCTCTCTTTTTCCCTAGTGGGGCGGGGCTCTGGGGAATCGAGCTCCAGGACACATTGGTGGGGGTTGTCTGTCCAGGGGAGTCTGGTTGGCATCATGCTAGCATCTGTAACCTGGTGGCTGAAAAGAGAGTTAACATATAAAGCCAAACAAATTGTTGACTAATCATGAACCTAAAGGCTGGAATAGTGAAGATGAGGACTTGAGGGGTGGGGATCTCCATTTTGTAGATAGCTAGTAGGCATATTTTACTTATATTCCAAAGGTCCTATGGCTATACTAGTTTTTTTTCTTTCCCCTGAGCCTAAACTCTGATATGCAGGTGGATCCAAGTTATTGTCTGTGGAGATGATATTATGGCTGGAAAAAAGAACAGAAAACTGGATCAGGGAAGAGAGTAGCTCCCAACTTTTCTAAGGTTGTTTCAAGAGTTAAATAAACCAATGGAAAACATCTAGCACTAAATGTATAATGGGAACACTTAGTACGTGTTCATTGGTGGTGTTATTATTATGCATTTCCATAACCATCAATTATACCTGACTTATCTAGGAGTTGAGGTCAAGTGTTAGACCTCCAGAGATATACACTAACTTAGGTCTGATGGAAACTTTGGTCTAACTTTCTTCTATATGCAAACTGAGTGAGAAGGCCTATTTGACCAGCCATTTCATGAACTCCTTCAGAAAAAAAAAAAAAATCTTCAGTCATATTCTGGTTTTTTTTTTAAATTTTTTTATTTAAGAAAGGATAAATTAACAAAACCATAGGGTAGGAGGGGTACAACTCTACACAATTCCCACCACCCAATCTCCATTTCCCACCCCTTCCCCTGATAGCTTTCCCACTCTCTATCCCTCTGGGAGCATGGACCCAGGGTCATTGTGGGTTATAGAAGGTGGAAGGTCTGGCTTCTGTAATTGCTTCCCCGCTGAACATGGGCGTTGACTGGTCGGTCCATACTCCCAGTCTGTCTCTCTCTTTCCCTAGTAGGGTGGGTCTCTGGGGAAGCTGAGCTCCAGGACTCATTGGTGGGGTCTTCAGTCCAGGGAAGCCTGGCCGGCATCCTGATGGCATCTGGAACCTGGTGGCTGAAAAGAGAGTTAACATACAAAGCCAAACAAATTGTTGAGCAATCATGGACCCAAAGCTTGGAATAGTGGAGAGGAAGTGTTAGGGAGGTACTCACTGCAAACTCTAGTGTACTTCTGCTTTCAGGTATATATTTTGCAGTAGTTTATGGATACGTGTGAACATATGCTCTCTCTCACAGAAAATGGTGTATATCTAGGTTTTGGGACTTTGTTAGAAAGTGAACCACCTGAGATGGAATTAGAGTATACTATGAAAGGAAAGGTCTCACCCAAGTAATGAAGCTGAAGGGTTGTCATTCCACACATGAAGTCTCTGGACACAGTCTGAGCTGAAGCGTGTTGAAGTGGCAATCATTGCATTGATTAGGTTGTGATCGGCAGATGCAATATTATTTGATATGGATTGGGAGAGGCATACGGGAAAGTGGGCCGTATCCAAGGGTTCCAGGACTGGGGGAAGTAGAGGCTCTCTAGTGGAGATGTGAGGTTCCTGCTGTCTTAGGGTTCCAAAAGACAATGGATAGTTAATGTTATCATCACATTATTTGGTAATTGGGTTAACTTTGAAAAGTCCTTTTGTTAGGGTTTGCTGTACAGTATCCAGTATCTTGTATGTAGCTGTGCTATTGGTTGCTTCTGATCTACTTGGTCTAGGCTTTTGAGAGAGTCCGCCTATCAAATACACAGCCTATATATTAAAAAGATTCAGTCTGTGTTTTAAAAAACTTCGAGACATACAATTAATTTTCTCCCTCTCATATTAATTAACTAGTGATTTATATGACTACATTTTACTAGGAGTGTGTATAAACACCATTCCCACCACCAAAAGACTGTGTCCCATCCCTCCCACCCACTCCCACCCCCCACTGGCCCAGGAAGCTGCATGTCTAACCCTCGCCACAGGGCTTTTACTTTGGTGCCCTACTTACAATTTGGTCAGGTCCTGCTTGTAGCCCAACAACAGATGAGTGGCTGAGAAAGCTATGGTATATATACACAATGGAATACTATGCAGCTATCAAGAACAATGAACCCATCTTCTCTGACCCATCTTGGACAGAGCTAGAAGGAATTATGTTAAGTCAGCTAAGTCAGAAAGATAAAAATGAGTATGGGATGATCCCACTCATCAACAGAAGTTGAGGAAGAAGATCTGAAAGGGAAACTAAAAGCAGGGCCTGACTGACTGCTTGTACTGGAATGGGACTCTGACTTTTCAAGGGTTTGATGGGCTAACACATATCATGAGAAGCTAAGATACAGTACAATGTGAGACTAGTCATATAAATCACCATTTCACCAATAAAGTAATTTTAAAAAATAAATAAAGAGTTAAACTCCCTGAGGCTGGGAGATAGCTCACTTAATAGAGTGAACACTACCGTGCACAAGAACCTGGTTTGAATCAGCAACAACACATAGGAATACCATGCATAGCACCAAGGGAAGCTTCATGAGTGGCAGCAAATTATTATGGTGTCTTATTTCTCTAGCTTCTTTTCTGTCTCTCTCTGTCTAAAAATAGAAGGAAAAAGAACACTGTACCAGGAGTAGTGGAGTGGCACATGAGTAAGGACTCAGGAGGCAACATAGATGACTGATGATGATAGGTGACACATAGATAGATAGATAGATAGATAGATAGATAGATAGATAGATAGATAGATAGGTAGGTAGATAGATGGTAGATAAATGGATGATAGATAGATAGATAGATAGATAAATGATAGATCAGATAGACAGATGCTAGATAGATATTTAGGGTCTCAGTAGGGTGAAAGGGGGCTCGGATGAGACATGATCAGATGGCTGGCTGAATAAAAGGGAGTGCATGTGGAGATACCCATGGTGCTGTCACTGGGAATCTTGAGACACTGAAATTCTCCAGAGCAACAATAAGTCAAGAAACAATGAAGAAAGAAACTAGCAAACACACTCATCTGAAGATACCTATGTACATCTATGTTCATATCAGGATGATTTGTAATAGCTCATCTTGAAAACAACCCAGATATCCAGATGAGTGGCTGTTAAAAATCAGGAAATCATCTCCTTCACTCTATGCTGGATGGAATTTGAAGACATTATGTTAAATGATATAAGTTTTTTTTTAAAAAAAAAAAAAGGGGGGGGAAGGAGTGAGTCATCGGTAGCGCTGTGGGCTAAGCACACATGGTGTGAAGCACAAGGACCAGATCCCGGTTCAAGCCCCCGGCTCCCCACCTGCAGGAACATCCCTTGACAGGCAGTGAAGCTGGTCTGCAGGTGTCTGTCTTTCTCTTCCCATCTCTGTCTTCCCCTCCCCTCTCTATTTTCTCTCTCTCCAATCCAACAACATTAATAACAACAACAACAATAATGACTGCAACAACAATAAAAAACAAGGGCAGCAAAAAGGGAAAATAAATAAATATTTTTAAAAATTTTTAAAAAGGACTAATACCAGATGATCTCACTTTTAAGTGGAACTTAAGAAACAAACTAAAAAAGGAAAGCACAAAGTGAAACTTGGACAGGTCAGTGTATAGTGTACCAAAGCAAAAGACTCTGGGGAGGAAGGGTTTAGAAAGGTATAAAAAGGTTTTGGGATATTGATGTGCCCAAATGCCAGCAACCATATGGTAAAGCACTAACCCCCAATAAAATAAAACTAGATGATATAAAATAAAATAAACTGTAGACTTCAGCTGAGACAAGCATTACCTTCTAAGAGCTAACTCTTAGGGACCAGGTGGTGGTACACCTGGTTACTACACACATTACAATGAGTAAGGACCCAGGCTCAAGCCCCTGGTCCCACCTGCAGGGGAGAAAGCTTCACGAGTGGAAGCTTCACAAGTGGAAGCTGCAGGTGCCTCTCTGTCTCTCCTCCTCTCTACCTCTACCCCTGTCCTCTCTAATAATAAACAAGCAAATAAATAAAATTATGTCTTAAAAAAAAACTAACCTCTAAGGAGGGAAAAGTTACCTCTTAAAGAAAAAAATACAGTTGGCTACAATCTTCTCCCAGCATAAATAGGGATTTTTTTACTACTGTAATCAAAGTTGTCTTGGTCAGTGACCTTAGAATCTGCTACTTCTGCTCAAGAGCCTGCTGATAGTTCAAGTAAGGTACTCTGTGTATACACAAAAGAAAAACTAGCATGTTAAACTTGTTACGAGTTACTATGGGGAACTTGATAACTGTATAAAAGGGCAAGCGCCATTGTGCTCAGGGCCTAGTCTTTTTTTTTAAGAGGTTAAGAAACATTTACTAGGTGATCAGTGAAATGCATTAAAGTGTGCTTAAAAAAAGGGGGGCTGGTGGTGGAGGGGGGGCATTACCAGAGGAGGCATCATGCCTACTCCACTCTTATCTAGAGTAACACACTTGGGTCTGACATGACCTGCTCCCACTCAAGGATGGGGAGGGGGGGAGTTCCTAGCTAATTGCTAGATAGGTGCTCTTTCAGTTGAACCAACCAAGAAGAGTATAATTCAAGTTGCAGATTGCTCATACTCATTTGCTTCTGTTCTCTAAGCCTGCTTGTTTGAAAGGTATAAAGGCTGTCACTGTGCCCTCATTTGGGACCTTGGGTACTCAGTGTCAACTGAACTCCATGTCTGCTCCTAATAGAAGCTCTTTCATGTTTTGTTTCTTTGTTTGTTTGTTGTTGTTGTTGAATGAGGTTGTTTTTTTTAAAGGAAACATTGACAAAACTATAGAATCAGAGGGGTACAACTCCACACAATTCCCACCACCAGAACTCCGTATCCCGTCCCCTCCCCTGATAGTTTTCCTATTCTTTAACCCTCTGGGAATATGGACCCAAAGTCATTGTGGGATGCAGAAGGTGGGAGGTCTGGCTTCTGTAATTGCTTCCCCACTGAACATGGGCATTGACAGGTAGATCCATACACATTGGTCGATCCAGGACACATTGGTGGGGTCATCTGTCCAGGGAAGTCTGGTTGGCATCATGCTAGCATCTGTAACCTGGTAGCTGAAAAGAGAGTTAACATATAAAGCCAAACAAATTGTTGACTAATCATGAACCTAAAGGCTGGAATAGTGAAGATGAGGAGTTGCGGGGTGGGGATCTCCATTCTGTAGACAGCTAGTAGGCATATTTTACTTATATTCCAAAGGTCCTGTAGCTATACTAGTTTTATGTTTTTTGTTTTTTTTCCCCTAAGCCTAAAATCTGATATGCAGGTAGATCCAAGTTATTGTCTGGGGGAGATGATGTCATGGCTGGAAAAGGACCAGAAAGCTGGATCAGGGAAGAAAGTAGCTCCCTAATATGGGAAAGGTGTATAAATACTGTTGACTATAAACTCCACTGATTTGATGTGGTCTGAGGCCCATATTCAGCTTAGGAGCCTATGTGACCTCTGCATCCCTGTAGATCTGAGCTGGGGCCTAGTCTTTTGTGTGTTCAAATCCAGCAGGGTCAATTGGCATAATAAACACTGCTTCCTACATTAAAGCTTCAGTCCCATCTCTGCCTGACAATCCAATAACCTAGCTGCTGCTGACTATTTGTAGAGCAACCCAACGTCTCACTGCTGCACAATAAGAGGATATTCCAAGGGCTGGACCTCTTATCTCTCCAGGCCTAGATGTGTCCATGTAGCTTTCCTCTACTCTCGTCTCTTAGTAAATAAACACTTGGCTTGCTTGAAAATGATGATGTCTGCGAGATTCCCCTTCTGACCTCCAGTGAGATTCAGAGAACGAGAAAAATGTAAACACACGGTAACAGACATTTTTAAAAGAAATTTCCCAAAGAGTCTAGATCCACAAGAGAGTGAAAAATATTTTTAAATCGTTGACACTTCCTACAAAACATTTGAAGTATTAGGAAAAAAAGAAAACTTAGTATCTATCCTCCAGCTTGACCAAGTAAGCACAAAAAGCTTTATTCTGACTGCTGCAAATGCTTGAGTTTGATATGTTTTTTCCACTTTATGACTTTGCTGGTCCTGTCTGCAGTTGCTCAATACAAAATCCTGTACATGTGGCCCAAACCTACAAGAACAAGAATTAAAATTTCTTCTTTACAAATATTCTCTAACTGCCCTCTGCACTCTTAAACATAGGAGTATTTGCTTGTCCAACATTCTTTGTTTTATTATCACTTATGCTTATGAACTTTCAGTGCATCTCCCCCACTTTCTCAACACTTATATGTTTTAGTTATCCAGTGAATGCACTCCGAATTTTTTATGGAAAAAAGTATATTATGGGATACAGAGGCAAATAATACAAGAAGATAGTCTAGTGTACAAGGTATCCATAATCTAGATGAAGAAATCATAACACTTGTGAACAGCCAACTTTAACAAAGCACGAGTCATACAGACAGATTTGGGGTAGTGGGAGGGCATAGAAGGAGTATACTAAATTGATTGGGGGCTAGCTGATGGCAACCCTGATTAAGTGTACACATTACAATGCACAAGGACCTGGGTTCGAGCCCCTGGTCCCCACCTGCAAGGGAAAAGCTACACGAGTGGTAAAACAGAGCTGCAGGTGTCTCTCTGTCTCTCTCCTCCTCTATCTCCCACTCAATTTCTCTCTGTCTCTAAACAATAATAAAACAAATAAAACATAAAAATTAAAAATAAAAAACCAAAAGGTCAACGGACATACGAAAAAATTCTCCAAGTCATTGATGTCAGGGAAATGCAAATAAAGACAACAATGAGATACCACTTCACTCCTATGAGGATGTCATACATCAGAAAAGGTAGCAGCAACAAATGATAGAGAGGTTGTGGAGACATAGGAACCCTCCTGCACTGCTGGTGTGAATGTCAATTGGCCCAACCTCTGTGAAGAGCAGTTTGGAGAACTCTCAGAAAACTAGAAATGGACCTACCCTATGACCCTGCAATTCCTCACCTGAGGATATAACCTAAGGAACCAAACATATCCATCCAAAAATATCTGTGTGTAACTATAGTCATAGCAGCATAATTTGTAATTGCCAAAACCTGGAAGCAACCCAGGTGTCCAACAACAGATGTGTAGCTGAGTAAATTTTGATCTATATA
The DNA here is from genome assembly GCF_950295315.1 of Erinaceus europaeus. Taxonomy (NCBI): domain Eukaryota; kingdom Metazoa; phylum Chordata; class Mammalia; order Eulipotyphla; family Erinaceidae; genus Erinaceus; species Erinaceus europaeus. Next base: position 118,880,234 of record NC_080165.1, on the reverse strand, counting down.
CACAATGGAATACTACTCAGCTATTAAAAATGGTGATTTCACCTTTATCACCCCGTCTTGGATGGAACTTGAAGGAATCATGTTAAGTGAGTTAAGTCAGAAACAGAGGCAGAAGTTGTAAAAAAAAGATTAGAAGGAAAAACACTTAAGCAGAACTTGGACTAGAGTTGGTGTATTGCATCAAAGTAAAAGACTCTGGGGTAAGGGGGAGGGTTCAGGTCCTGGAACATGATGGCAGAGGAGGACCTAGTGGGATTGTATTATTATATGGAAAAGTGGGAAATGTTATGCATGTACAAACTATTTTATTTTTCTGTCAACTTTAAACCATTAATGCCCCAATAAAGAAATTTTTAAAAAAGAAAAAAAAGCATAGACCATATATTGTTAACCACAGCACTATATTAATTTAGATTAGATAATTTTGTCTTTGGGGCAGCTTCCCTGTGTATTGTAGGATGCTTAGTAGCACCCCTTACCTCTGTCTTCTATATTAGACTTTTATTGTAATAACCAAAAATTCCTAGTCTATCCTAGAGGTAAAGCTATACCTGGTTGTAATCCACTGAATAGAGAGTCAAAGACTGTATGAAAGATGAAAATAAAGTTGTGGAGGAAAGATTTGGAAAAGAGAAAGACAAAAGGGATTCAGAGAACAGATATTAATTGAGGTAATAAATGTTATCCTGAACTTCTGGGGAAATTATCAACTTGTGGGTGAAGAATAAGTTTGGTGAATAGTTAGTATGCCAGAGCCATAACACGTAACTTGTATATATACTAATAATCAATGTACACGTATTAAGTCAAATATATACACAGGAAGAAAGAAAATGGTCTTATCTTTTCTTTATTAATTCTTTTCATTTAGACAGTCTTAATTTTTCAAAACATTTCATAGCTTACAATTCTTCCAGAAAAGAGATTTAGGTCAGAACCAAAAAAAAACTGGAGTAAACTACACTTTGCTTCTTCAACTCACTGGTATATCCCATAATTAAAGTTTTCAGTGTTCTCAAAATAACTATTCACTCCTCTAAAACAGAAAAATAATCTGAAGAAATGTTTAAATGTATGACTGTCATTTAGTGTAAAGGTCCATTATGTTTCATCTCCATTGTTTAAGAAAGAACAAGAGAAAGAAAGAAAGAAGGAGAGAGATACCTCTAAGATTCAAGCTAAAATACTGGAGCTATAATTTTGGAAATTTAGGTATCAGCAATCCTCGGGAAAGATTTTTTTTATTGAAATTGCCTTTCCCAAGTCCCCAGAAGTGAGCACATTGGTATTTCTGGCGTATTCTGAAGTCTAGATCTGTTGCTCCTGCTTATTTAGGCTTCTAATATACTGACTGGAAGAATGTCCTTAACAAGTCAGTAAAAGCCACTATTTTTCAAGGAAAAGGGCATCTAAAATTTCCCACCTGGAAGGGATCTTAGAGAATGGAGAGCATGGCCTAGGCATGTGCAGGAAACAGACTTAGTGTAGAAGAGTCAGGATGGAAGATGATGCCTGTGAAAATCATTCTCAAAGCCTTACGAAACCAAGGATAAAACATGCCATAGATAATGGGATTGAAAGTAGAATTGAAGTAACCCAGCCAGAGGAAGGCATTGTACAAATCTTCAGGAGTTGTGAAATTAATGAAAGGGTCTGTGATTGTCAAGACAAAAAAGGGCATCCAGCACAACACAAACACTCCCATGACTATGCTTAACGTCTTGGTGGCCTTACTTTCTTTTTTCGATGAAGACTTTGTTTTGCTTTCTGACCCAACCTGTTTCGTTGTAGGGCCCATCCCAATTTGCTTAGCATGCCTCCTGGCTACTGTGAAAATGTGTATGTAAATCCCCACCATTACAGTCCCAGGGAGAAAGAAAGCTATAAAGGAGGCCAGCACCCCCCAGAGCTTGTTAAATATCAACACACACAAACCCTCACAGTCAATGGCTACAACAAAATCTTCAGCACCGATTAAGTTTAATTCTGAGAACACCAGGCCAAAGGCAAAGAAGATTGGAATAGACCAACTAATGAATAAAAAGACTTCTATGACAGGAATGGTAATTTTGGTGACATAATGCAAAGGGTCACAAACAGCATAGTAGCGGTCCACTGAGATGAAACATAAGTGGAAAATGGAGGTGGTACAGAGCATGATGTCACAGCAGCTGTGAACTTTGCAAAAGAGGTCTCCGAAGTACCAGCAGGACTCAATGGACCTGACCATACTGAAGGGCATGACTACACAGCTCAGCAAGAAGTCTGTGGTGGCCATGGAGAGGATGAGGAAGTTGGTCGGGGAGTGGAGCTGTCTGAAGTGGGCAATGGAGATGATCACTACCATGTTGCCCAACATGGTCATAACTATAGCAGCAATCATAGCAATATACATGGCACAAACACTCGGTAAAGACCTCACATTTCTAGGGCATGAATTGTTAACAAAAGCAAAGCAATACTGTACTTGTGGAGAGTTCCAAAAATCAGGTGAACTCATTATCTCTGTCCTCTGGGTACTGTGTGTCTTTGTCAAATGTACTGCATTCTCCTTTCTGTGAAAAAAAAAAAAAGGAAAAACAATAAAATATATTAAAGATAATCACAAAATAATTTTTCACCGAGACCCAGCTGATCAACATTTATATCCTAGTTTCATTTTCTCAAAACAGAAATGGTGATTACCAAACCCTAATGTGTGGGTGAATCATCTAGACATTTTTGTTAAACCAGTTATGATTCTGGGAGGGTGGTGAATTCTACATTTCTCACCTGCTCTAAAAAGATACCAGAGAATTTAGTTTGAGATCCTTTCCTTCAGTGAGAAAGAGCTAAAGGCAATTGAGTGAATATTGTCCATTCAACATCTTAAGTTATAGTAAAAAGCAAATAAATAAGCTTGGTTAAATCTGTGTTCTAACTATACTAGGATGTAACTGTTACTTAGAATTTCAAATTCACTAAACTTTCCCTGTAACTTTTATAATAAATAATGTGCCAAAAATATCCCCTTCAAGAGTTATCAGGTACTGTGAAACTATTGCTTAATGTTTATAATTTGAATGTTTCTTCACTTGGTGGGTGTCTGAAAATCTTTTTAATCCTGCCACATTATAACATAGAATGAAAGTAAGGAAATAGTGAACAACATAGCTTCCAGAGTTAAAGCAACGTATGGAAATAAAAGACACGTTTAAGGTACGAGATTATATTTGAATAAAGAAAGGGGAGAAATAAATCTAGTGATGAATCTATAAAGATCATGTTCTCACTTCTCACGTAGCAGCTGTATGGAATTTAAATTTAAGTTGAATTAATCTTGTCCACAAATTCAATTCTTAACATTGGTAACAATTTAGAGTAGCAGAGTTCATTATTTAAATTGTCATTTTAAAAAATTTATGGGGCGGGGATAGATAGCATAATGGTTATGCAAAGAGACTCTTATGCTTGAGGCTCCAAAGTCTGAAGTTCAATCCCCCACACCACCATAAGCCTGAGCAGAGCAGTTCTCTAGTTAAAATATATCTCAAAATCAGATTCTATCAATAAATATTTTTTTAAAAAAGAATTTATGCAGTTTCCTTTAAAATGGGAAAGTTTCCAGTGGAGAACTCTGGTGGTGGGAACTATATGGAATTGTACCCCTGTTATCTTACACGCTTGTTAATCATTCATTATTAAATCACTAATGAAAATTTATTTTTTAAAAATATGAAGATAATGGAATTGACTCAATCAGAGTAAGAGATTTGATTTGCCTTTTCCAGATTCAATATTGGATTAACAATTCTGACAATTCTCACAAATGACAAGCATTTGCAGGATAAAAAGAATCAACTACAATAAATGGACTTTGACTTGAAAGTAAACTAAAACTCACTGACTTGTTAGTAAAACTAACTCATGTGTATGTCCTCACTATATTTACTTGGAAAACATAATAATGACAATACAAGTACATTTGGAAATAAAAGGTACAAGATTAATGCTATAACTCACCACTTTTTCTAATGTATATAGTTTGTTGTCTTTACATATGGCTATTTTAGTTGCTCTGATTGTAGTCATTACTTCTTTTTAGATTACATTGTTGTTTAAGTACTTTTAATTGTTCTAATAGAAGTTTATGCAATTTAATTAAAATTAATAAAGAAAAACAGAAGTAAAATATAAAAAAACTTTTTTAAAAAAGTCATCTCCATAATAAACTGCAGCCTTTTGGAGCACAGCATTTTTTTCAGATTAGTTGAATATTTAATAGAATAGAGGGTTCTTTAGAAGTCATCTTCAAAAAAAAAGATAGTCATTTTTAATACAACAAAGTTAAGTTAAATTATTATTATGGGGTATCACTGTTAGATCTTCTTCTTTTCAATGTATTTGATTACTTCTCACATTCATTCCTCAACCCTGAGACTGAATATAATGAAAATTGAAACTCCTCATTGTTTTCTTTAATTGCTGTGGTTTTTATTCTCTTTCTTGTGTGAATTAAACATTTTTCGTTAATATTTAAGTTTTTCCGTTAGAGATACTTAGTGATTACCACAGATTATTTAACCTTTTGTAATGAAATTAAAGGCATAGAATTCCTCATATAAAGTAGTATATTCTGTAAAAATTAATAGTATAATTCTGGAAGTTGTAGGTTTTATTTTCAAAACTTTGAACAGATTAGTAAACTATTGCTTCTTAGATCTGCAAGTTTATTTCATTTTTCAAAAATGTATTTAAAAACAATTGCTAGAAATTAATAGTTTTAGATCATGTTTCTGGTGAATGGCTATATAAAAAACATTTGAGCACGTATATGTTAAATTAAGATTAAAAGAAAGATTAAATCAAATATTTGAGTTATTACATAATAGGATGGTTGCTAAGGTAATATCAAATATAATTTTATATCTCTATATTAAAAACACTTGATCTTTTGTTCATAGCAAGATATGGTGGTCCTGTTGTATTCTCCTGCATGCTGCCACCCAATTACCTCAATACCATTTATTGAACAAAGTCTCTTTTCTCCATTTAATGTTTTAGGGGCCTCTTGGCATATAGTAATTATCCACATGTGTGTAAATTTACTTCTAAGCTCTCACTTCTATTCCATTAATCTCTGTGTCTATTTTTGTTCCAATGCCACACAGAACATATAATGTGCTGACACCTATGCTATGGACATGTGAAACTGTACACTTGTGACAAGAGTCTTTCAACTTCACATTTCCTGCAATAAAGCAATCTATCAAAAAAAAAAAAATCACACAGTCACAAATCTTCTTGGCTAAAACTTACAGGAAAAAAGTGAAAAAAATGCAAATACAACTGCAGAACTACAGCTTTGATTTAAAAAAAAAAGTCATGAAATTAAATGTAGTTGGAATTTTGTTGTTTGTTGAAATATTTAATAGAATAGAGGTTTCTTTCCTTTGGTTATCATCTCCAAAAAGAATATGGTAATAGAATAAGGGATATTGTAATAGAATAAATATAAATCTCCCATGACCTCTCAGTTTTACAATGGGACACTGTTGTTATAATTTGCTCTCCTTTTTTAAAAAAAACTTTTTTTTTTATTTCTTTTCCCTTTTTTGGCCTTATTGTCTTTTTGTTGTTGTTTCTGTAGTTATTATTGATGTTATTGATGTCTTTGTTGTTGGATAGGACAGAGAGAAATGGAAAGAGGAGGGGAAGACAGAGAGGGAGAGAGAAAGATAGACACCTGCAGACCTGCTTCACCGCCTGTGAAGGGACTCCCCTGCTGGTGGGAAGCCAGGGGCTCGAACCGGGATCCTTATACAGGTCCTTGGGCTTTGCGCCATATGTGCTTAACCCACTGTGCTTTCTGCCCAACTCCTTCCTTTTTTTTTTTATCAGTAACATTTCAATAAAGAGCAAACCTAACATTTCAGATAATAACCTAATAAAAACTACAGAAACTACTTTTGTGGCAGGTTAAAATAAACTTTTTATGACAATTCTGGGAGCAAGAATTGCACTGCGTTTAAGTTTGAATTTCGTTTGGAACAAGACTTCAAAATAAAGAAATAAAAAAACCTTTATAATAATTATTTTGAAAGTGTAGGTATTCCCTTAGGATATTAAGGAAAACAATGAAAAAGAATATTGTAATAAATTTTCTCAAGTATTAAATGCTTAAAAACACATTAGGGTAACTGTTTTTTTCCTGAAATTATAAGATAAATATTTAATAAGTTCAAGAATTTATTATAAAAGAGTTGAAAAAGTTGGGAAAGGACACATCATACTTCTTTATCAGGCATGATCTTACTAGTTGCACAGCAGAATTACTCCATTGCTGAGAATATTTCTGTGAAGATGATGATTTTATCTTATTTTGATATATCTCATTCTTGCTATAGTGTCCTATAATTACCTTTGAAATAGATTTCAGAAAGATCTGCTGAAGATATTTTCTATCATTTGTATTTTATAATTTCAGCAACACAGTAATTGATTCAGTAGATGATCTAGACTTATCTTATAGATTGGTATTTTGACTTTGGTTCCTTTTAATATAAAAAAGACAAAAAAATGAATCTAATTTCTCTCTCTCAACATATTATCCTCTGTTATATTAGAATTCATCTGGCTAATTATGTATTTTGGAGCTAAAGCTCATCTCATCTGCTCTGCCCAAGTTTCTTACCATGTAAATGAGTACTGCACTCCATGGCTCAGCCCCTCACTGATTTCATTCCAGAAAATGAACTTAGGCCCAGGTTGTTACAGATAGATTCTTAACAGATTGAGCTATAAGCTATATTTATGCACAGAATAAGCCTCCTGAGGATGAATTATCTATGTCATACTTTTGATAGGTGTGTCCTTTAATAATCTTTAGAGGGCTGCCAGCAAAGAGATTGCAGAAAGTCACCAGAGAATTTGCTCTGTGAGAATGAGCCAGTGTTATGGCACTGTCCTTGCAACTTCAAAGGGGCAACATGGGCTAACCTTGCACAAGGTCAGTGGTGGAGAAGAAACTGGGAGTAGGAAGTAGGTAGGAAGGAAAGAAAGAAAGGAGGAAGGAAGGGAGAGAGGAAGGGAGGAAGGGAGGAAGGGAGGAAGGGAGGAAGGAATAAAGGAGGGAAGAATGGAGGGATGGAAGGAGGGAAGGAAGGAGAGAGGGAAGGAGGGAAGGAGGGAATGAGGGAGGGAAGGAAGAAAGGAAGGAAGGAGGGAGAGAAGGAAGGAAGGAGGGAGGAAGGAATGAGGGAGGGAGGGGAGGAAGGAAGGAAAGAAGGAAGGAGGGAGGGAGGGAGGGAGGAAAGGAAGGAAGGAGGAAGGGAAGAAAGGAAGGAAGGAAGGAAGGAAGGAAGGAAGGATAAACCTAGTTTAAATCCAGTTAAGTATTCACTTCACTAGTTACCTAATATTATATGTTTTTCAAAGAGGGTGTTTCTTCAGTCAAGAGTAAAAAATTGACTCACTTATTATCCTTTTTGATACCATAAAAGTCACTGATATCCATTCATTCAGAAGTTTGTTTTAGTCTATCATTATCCATATAAAGGCCCTAGTCCAAATAAAAAGCAGTAAGGACATGTTCCAGTCAACTGAATACAAACCAGAAACTTTCCTTTTATCATTTTATTGGAGAAGCTAATGGTTTACAGTATAATTGTTGACACATGGGCAAATTTTCTCATTTTGACATGACAGGTGTCTGAAAAGCACTCTCAACCTCAACTTAGGTCCTTTTCCATTACCATGCACCAGAACCTCAAAACCCTCCCTCCCCCTGGCCATCTTCCCTAGCCTCCTTCCCCAGAGTTCTTTGCTTTGGTATAATACACCCAAACCAGGCCAAGTCAAAGTGAAAACCTTCATTTGATGACCTCTTGGGGGGAAGTATTTCCATACTTAGTTTACATAGTAGCACCATAGTTCTAAGTTTCAAGTAGCTCACACTAAAAATACTACCATCCACCAAGACAGAAATCACTGTATTTCTTTCTCTAATTATTTGTATATTGAATAAGCATTAGTACTTGTCAAAATAAAATAAACTATCTTTATTTGAATAAACTAATTTAAAAGTAGTTTTGATATATAGTATATATCCTTCGATGGTTTCTGTCATAAGCCAAAAATCCTTGGTAAATGAACGCAGTTAGGAGATGTTGTCTGTGACCATACCAACCTATACATACCTAATCTTGTCTGATCTCAGAAGCTAAGAAGATGTTGGATTCTCTTTTCTCTTTTATGATTTCTACTTTATCAAAGGGTTAATGAATTACAGTACACTTGCTAACACATGGGTGCCATTTCTGATTTACCTGTGATAGGTGTCTGCAAAACACTCATACTTCCAACTTGTGTCCTTGTACACCATCATGTGTCAGGGCACCAATACCCTCTCCATCCTTCCTCTTCCTCTCTTTCCCCAAAACATTAAAACCACTCAAAGTTTTTATATTGTATTTTCTCTTTCTGTCCTTGTTTTAACTTCCACCTGTAAATGAAAGTACTTGATATTCATTGTTCTCATTTTGGCTTATCTCACTTAACATGACTCCTTCAAGTTGAGACAAAGGAGATACCATGATCATTTTTAGTGGATGACTACATATAATCACAACTTTCTTAGTCACTCATCTGTTGCTGGACACTTGAGCTGCTTCCAAATTTGGGCTATGCTATCATGAACCTAGGTGTGTGTGTGTGTGTGTGTGTGTGTGTGTGTGTGTGTGTGTGTGTGTGTGTGTGTAGGTAGGTAGGGGAGGGGGGTATTTTAAAGGACAATTGGGCATTTAAGTCCAGATGGTAGAATAAGATGATAGTTTGGTGAAGAGTGACATGTTCTGATACCTATCTTAGGGAAATGCAAAAATATCCCCTTGTTTCAAAAATTGGTTTGGCCAAGATTTTTATATTGAAATGTTAAATGTATAAATGGTATAGATTTTAAGAATCTTTAAAGTGTGGCTGGCAAAATATTTCACTTGGATTGCCACAAACCCAGCCCTCACTTCACTGAAGTAAAATTCAGTGCTGTGTTTCCCTTTGTTTCTCTTTGTCTTTGGACTAAAAAGTCCAAACAGTGAAGCCCCAGAGATGGAGAAAGAAACATAGAAAGATATAATGATAAAATTACAGGGGAAAAAAAATGGAGAGAGAGAGAGAAAAGAAATGAAATCTTCAAATGTATTTATGGCTAAATCATCAATTTTTTTAAAAAAATATTTTTTATATTTATTTTTCCTTTTGTTGCCCTTGTTGTTTTTCATTGTTGTTATAGTTATTATTGTTGTTGTTATTGATGTTGATGCTGTTATATAGGATAGAGAATAATGGAGAGAGGAGGGGAAGACAGAGAGGGGGAGAGAAAGATAGACACCTGCAGACCTGCTTCACCGCCTGTGAAGTGACTCTCCTGCAGGTAGGCAGCCGGGGCTGGAACCGGCATCCTGATGCTGGTCCTTGGACTTTGTGCCACGTGCCCTTAACCCACTGTGCTACAGCCCAACTCCCTAAATCATCAAATTTACATGATATATTTAAGAACTGCAGAAGGTTCATGTATTACCCTTAAATTATCAAAAAGTAATTGACCATTTTATTTCAGATGAAATCAGGCATGTTCAGGGTGTTATGGTCATAGATCACATTTTATTTCATAAACATAAATAAAATGTTAAGGGAATTCAATGTTAGGTATGTTGCATTTGGGTTTGTGGTAATCCAGGTGAGATATTTTGATGAAAGAGAAATTTGGAAAGGAATGGTAAAGAGTAAAGAGAGGAGAGAGAAAGAAAGACACAGCACTGCTCCATCATTCATGAACTGACTTAGGAGATATTAACCAATATGCAAGTTATTCATTTATTTCCTGACACCCTGAAATGCAGATTTCTCTCTGCCCTATCAAGTCACATAAACTTAAAGAGAAGTTGCAAAATAATAATAATAATAATAATAATAATAAAATTCTAAGTTAAATGATGAGGTAAACTGCTAGTTGATATTAATAAACAGCCTTGTCATATTTCCTTCATGTGTCTTCATGTTCACAGTATTTCCTTTTCAAAATTATTTTAGTGGAATCAGATAGGAGCTAAAAACCTCTAGCACTATATTTTCTTTATTTTAGTGGACTTTGTCCCACGTGTGTTAGGTTAAAATCAACCTATTGTGGAGTACACATACACATTATATGTCTTTTGTATATTTCCCCCCATTTGTCTGAGGTAAGTGTCAAACAAGTAGCGTTCACAATTAATAATTGATAGACTAACTGACTGGTCAAAGATACTGAATGTAGTTATTTTGCATATTGCAGGGTACATACAGCTGTTACTGAAATTTAATACAATAAAATTTGCAGCAATCTTGGAATGTAAGGCATGCATTTCAGGTCATAAGATTAGTATTCTTCTCTTAAGTAGTCTATAAACTTTTGTAATTTTTAAAAATTTTTATTAATGTGTTTCAGGAAAAAGATTTGCAGTTTCTGAATTGGAGCTAAATATTTTTCCTGACACTATGTGCTTAAGAGCTTTTCGAAACCATGGGTAAAAGAAACCATGAATGAGGGGGTTGCAGGTGGAATTGAAGTAGCCAAGCCACACTAAAAGATCAAGTATTATTATGGGAGTGGAGTAGCCTAAATATGGGTCAATCAAAACAGCAAGGAAACAAGGCAACCAACAAGCTAAAAACACCCCCATTACTATGCCCAGAGTCTTAGCTGCTTTTCTGTCCTTTTTCTTAGACAAAGTTTGTTTAACTTCCCCCTTTGTGTTTTCTGGCAGGTTGCTGATGACCCGAGCATGTCTTTTAGAAACAATAAAGATTTTGCCATAAATACCAACCATGATGGAACCAGGAGTAAAGAAACATGTAGTGAACAATATTGTCCCCCAGAATTTGTTGAAAGTAAGTGCACAGAAATTGAAGCAAGCCACTAGAATCTCATAGCTCTGCATACCAGAAACATTGGCCTCAGACAGAACTAAAGCAAAAGAAAAAAGAGCAGGGGCTGACCAGCAAAATGCCAACAGCCTCTTGATTGTGGAAGTGGTCATTGTGGTTGTGTAGTGCAAAGGGTAACACACAGCATAAAATCGGTCAACAGCAATAGAACAAAGATGGAAAATGGAAGTCAGGCTTAACATCATGTCAAAACTTGCATGAAATTTACAAAAGCCATCCCCAAAGTACCAACAGCTCTCCACTGATCGCACCATGCTGTAGGGCATAATGACAAAACCCAGCAGAAAGTCTGTGGTTGCCATAGAGAGGATCAGAAAATTTGTGGGAGAGTGGAGCTGTTTGAAATGTGATATGGAAATCATTATAACTAAGTTTCCAAAGATCGTGATAACCATGGCTCCAGTCATAACCAAATACATTATGACTCGGACATGAAAGGGACGGTTGGTCGGAGGACAGGATTTATTTCCAAATCTTGGACAACTGGATAGGTCTTCAGGAATATAAGTTAGATCCATGATGTTTTCTCTCTTCAAATTCCTTTCTAGGAAGATGAGGCAATGCTTCTTCTCTTCTTAAAATTTCAGCTCCTAATGAAGTTTAAAATCACTTGTTACTAATTCATGTTGACTATAATTTAATTTTTTAAATTATATCAACTATGTTTGCTTTCTGTGCTACTTACTGCACATTAAAATTTTTTTCTTAGTTTCTAATGCAAACATTGATAAAAATTAAGCATTTGTTTGTGATATAAGTCACATACATTTGTAAGACTGATCTTTTCTTACTTTTGATAGAAATGGGCCTTGCATATTTAACTGCTCCGGGGTATATTGGGTTGTTGGAAAAATCATGACATGACTTTCTATACAAAAAAAAAGTGCATTAAGACTTTTCCAACAACTATATATATATTCACCAATTTATATTAAAATTATATATGTATATCCAATTTTTTTTAGTTGTTACTAGGGATTTACCACTTTATGCTGACTCTAGTAGAAAAAGAGACACACACACACAGAGAAAGAGAGGGAACTAAACACACATAGAAAGAAAGGGAGCAACCAAAACACATGAATTTCACCTGTTGTCATGATACCTCCCAAGTTAGGCTGGAATTTGAACATAGAGCATGCAGATGGCAATACATTCACTCTACCCAGTGAGTTATCAATCCAGTCCAAAGAGTCAGACTTCCAAAACAAAGTTTTATCACAGATTTAAAATATATTGAGGTGAATCTTTGATTGATCAGTTAAACACATTCATTTCAGAAGAAGGAATTAGCCTAACAACAAGTACTAAGAATCTAATTTTCAAATTCTTAAAATGTCACATTTACAAGTATCAAGTAATATAACAATTGCTCCTGCTGTGTAAAATACCCTGTAGTCTTCTAGAATCTAACTAGCTGTGTAAAGAATTTTCAGTTCCACTGATAACTGTGCATCTATGAATGCATAAATAATTTCAAATTATCTTTTCCATTTTTATTTGTTGAGACAATATCAAATGATAAAAAATTATTCCAGGGTGATATGAGCAAATAGTGTTACTATTCTTAGTAATTTGTTCAAATTAAATAGAATAAGCAAGATTTTTTTTACTTGAACACATATTTGGATAATACCCAAATTACAAATTATGTACATTACTTTTCTCTTTAAATTTTGATTGCATTGTGCTGGCTGAAATCTAAGGCTGAAGTCCTCAGTATTTCAAATAATTTTACTATAATAAAAATATACATAAAATAATTCTACTACATCATTCTCCTTGAAAAAGATTAGAAAATTAAACTACTCATTTTATATTTTATTAAAATTTAATTTTGATAAATAAAATTGATCTTAAAGGGGAAGTCAGGCTGTAAGGCAGTGGGTTAAGTGCAGGTGGCATAAAGCACAAGTACTGGCATAACGATCTTGGTTCGAGCCCCCGGCTTCCCACCTGCAGGGGAGTCGCTTCACAAGTGGTGAAGCAGGTCTGCAGGTGTCTATCTTTCTCTCCTCCTCTCTGTCATCCCCTCTTCTCTCCAATTCTCTCTGTCCTATCCAACAACGACGACACCAGTAACTACAACAATAAAACAAAGGCAACAAAAAGAGAATAAATAAATATTTTTTTTAAAAAATTGATCTTAAAGTATAAATTCTTACTATAAATTCCATTTTTTTAATTTTCAAGATTATTTTTAGTATGAAAGAAAATTCCATCTAAAGGCAGATTTGTCTTAATTTTTAACTAATTAGACTTGTTAAATAAAAACAGGATGACAACATTGTTTAATGTATAACTTCAAAATTAAAGCTGATATCAAAAAAGGGGTAATGGCATATATACTATAACAGAAAATATAAGAAAATGCTTGAAATTTATGAGGTTTCAAAATAATACATCTTTTTGTTAATTCTCTAGTAACTAATAGTGACCATAACGAGCATTTAAAGACTTTACTAATAAAGTTATTTGTATGGCATTCCAGGTATGATCAAAAACATTTTAAAGGGGCACTGAAAACTAAGATCAATACAAGAAAATTATTGATTCTATAAATGTACTTTATAGGTTTCTTTTTACAATAGTTTATGTACCATGATGTCAAAATAAAATATCATCTTGGTATGTAAATAATTTATACCAAATTTTTCACATTTCATAAATAAGGTCTGGTAGTGGACAGAGGTGGTATCTTTTAAAACATCTTCTCAAAAGAAATTTGGGACAAAAAATATGTAAGTGTTAGAAAACATATAACTCAGAATGGGGAGAACAACTTTCAGAGAGTAGGGACAGAAAGGAGAACGGAAATGTAAAGCACACCAAAGGCTTTTATTACAATTAGCTACAAAGTACCATATTTTAAAAATTATATAGATCAGGAAAACATTGTCACTAAGATACTGAGTGGTGGTTGCACCTGGCTGAGCACACATGTTGCCCTGCACAAGGATCCAGGTTTAAACCCGTGGCCTCCACCTACAGGGGAGAAGCTTCATGAGCAGTGAAACATGGCTGCAGGTGTCTCACTACTTTTCTATCTTCCCCCTCCCTCTCAATTTCTCTCTGTGTCTATCCAAAAATAAATTTTAAAAAATCCTCTATAAAATTGTCACTAAAAAAAAACTAAACATTTGAGAATATATTAAGAGTGGGGAACCCAAGAACAATTCATCTCAAGAAGTCTATTATCAAACACTTTCATGGTGGATACAAGGAGAAAGATCTGAGAATGCACATTTTGGTTAGAACATCATAGCACAGTCTTAAAATTTAGAAATGTGAATACTCAGCTTCTGTTTTCTGGAGACACTCGTCACAAAATTTCTTCCCTTTAGTCTGTAATAAATACTTCTGCCACCTGTGAGCACAGTAGTCTACGTTGTCCTACAAATATCTACTTTATGGCTTACCCAATCATTACCTTTCTTCTGTCTGATTGCTAACTCCTTCATCTCTGACAACTTTATGACTCAGCTCAAATATCATTTCCTGATTAAAAAAAAATTTTTTTTACTTTCTCTGTTGGAGATAATCTCAAAATTATAGACTACTAGGGTGACCAACAATCTTAGAAATAAGTGGCTCTACACCTTACAGTTGACTTTGATTTCAAATAGTTTTATTTACCTCTAGCATCAGACTTTTTTTTATCATTTTATTGGTAGGTTAATGGTTTACAGTAGTTTACAGTAGTTATTGATATATGGGTACAATTTCTCATCTCCTCATGATAGACATCTGCAAAACACTGCCAACTTAAATCCTTTTCCACCATCATAGTATAGTACTTTTTTTAGCCTAGTACTTTTTTTTTTTGGGGGGGGGACTCTTAATTGTTTTATTGACATGAACCTTTAGAACCTTTAGTGGCCATAGCAGCCTGGGAGCAGGGTAGGGATGGAGGGGTCAGGAGGGGATTTCTACTGACAATACAGTTCCAGAAACCTCTAGGGTGGGGCTCATATTCCTACATGCTTCTCTCAGGTCATACCAATTGATTCTGCATATTCTGATGACAGCCTAATCAATGCAACCAGTATGCATTGAACCTCAGCATGCTTCACTTCAGACTGTGTCCAGAGCATAGTACTTTTAAAAACTATATTGACTAAAAATTTCTTAAGAAAAAAATGACTTTTCTAATTGTTGCAATGCTTAACACAGACTTGTGTACATTAAAGGTAAGCAATAAAAGCTTATTAAATCAAATGAAAAGAAATTAATTTCAACATATCATGAACCCTCATTAGTTGGCATCTTGACTCATGGTATTACATATATCTTCTTCAGTAGAGGATAAAATATTAAGAACATAATGTGTGCAATTTATAAACATTTCCCACAGTAAAATATATTGTAAATGAAAGCCAACCAACAATAAAAGTTCTGGGTGTCCTGAAGTTTCTAAAATATGTGAAAGGCACATGCCTATTACTTTCCTCTCACTGCTTTATGTATATAAAATAGCTAAAGTCCAACATTATATAATAGAGGTATTTTGGTTTCCATTAAAATAAACTTCTCAAAATCTCTTACTAGCTCTAATAATAAGCAAAAAATAATTTCTGAGCAATATGGGCTCCAAAAGTGTCATGACCTCATCTACTTTACTTACCCTTGCTAATCAACATAAACTCTGTAGACTAGCTACCCCATCATTTCCTAGAAATAGTTTTATAAATGAGAAATCTCAGATGCAGCTCAAATGTACATCTTAGTAAGATAACTGCATCATTTATGCACTCGTGGAGTTACAGAGAAGATTTTAACAACAAGGAAACTGCAATTTTAGTTAGTAGACTCTCTTTGAATTTGAAATGAGTAATTTTTAAAGAGCCAATATTGCTCACAAGAGTAAATAATACCAAAAATAAAAACTGCAGCCTCCACTAGTGAGCTAAGCAATATATAGAACAAAATTAAAATATATTATCAAAAAGAGTTACTTTTTGAACTACTGAAATATATAACCACCTTACACTAAATGAATTATATCTTGCTAGTTCTACTTTGGACATCTTATATGCCACTGCACAAAAATAGGTAAACCTTGTCAAATTTTGATGAAACACATGGAACTCTTTCACTCAGATGTCATACTAGTCATTTTATGAAGTAGTTATGAAAAAAACTTAAATATATTATACTATATTTTTAATAATATATATAATGTGTACTCTACAAAATATCATTTATAACCTTCAATTACTTTGAAACAAAGACTGAACCATCAATAAAAAAATAGAATATTTCCAATTATTTTTACTAACTCCATTACCTTCCCCTTCCTGAAAAGTTAGGTGTGAAAAGTTAGCATAGCTTCCCGTGGCTGTACAAACATGACGTCCAGAAATTCTGGAAAGAGTAAAGTAAAGGATTGGAATATCTGATTCATATAAGTTTGCACTTACTCTCAAGAGAAATGAAGTGGAACAGTGAGATACAAGAGATCCATGAAAGGAATTAGTGATAGAGCCCCAGTAGAATTGTTCTTTTTACTCTCTTCCCTGAGGGAAATTGAAATCTATGTGTAATTCCTAAATAACTTTCAATTTGTTGTTTTCTAAATGAAGAATAACAATCTCATGGTCATTTGGGTTTCATTCTGGAAAAATAAGGTACTGAAGACATATTCAAGACATATAAATTCAAGTGTATTCAAGACATATAAATATAGCTAAATATTGACTGAAGATTTGTCTGAATCATGAAAAGTTTCTATTTATAGTTGGATTCTTGATTGTAATGTGGTGTTGGGCTGGAGAAAATTATTTATTTTTGCTACAGTTTGTTTAATTTTTTTTTAATTTAAGTAAAAGAGAGGGGGGAAAGATAGTGAAGGTGTAAGAAATCTTGAAAAAAAATTAAGAAAGAACATTGGGGGCCAGCTGGTGGCACCCCTGATTAAGTGTACACATTACAATGCACAAGGACCTGGGTTCAAGCTCCTGGTCCCTACCTGCAGAGGGAAAGCTTTGCAAGTGCTACAGGTGTCTCTCTGTCTCTTTCCCCCACTATCTCCCCCTACTCCTTCTATTTCTGGCTGTCTCTGTCCAATAAATAAAGATAATAATTTAAATTTTTTAAAAGGAAATGCTGAATAAAAGGTCAGGAGAGCTCATAACCTGTGTTGCTTCAATAATTAACTGTAATCCTAGGCAAATCGCTTCCTCTCTGGATTGAGTTTTCCCACATGTTACTTCCCATAAAATTCTACATGTTGAATGGAAAAATTACTAGCTCTGGGAAATAAAAATATAAAGAATGGTGGAGGATGGAGAGTATGTAGGAGGCTAGAGTGCTCTCTTCCACCAGCAACTAAGACAGTCATGACTACTATATTCTGAAGCTACAATAAAGGTGTCATAAAAAGGTACCAACTAAAGTTATATTTTAATGGAGGAGAATAATGGAGCAGAATTTTACAAAGAAGTGATAAAAGAAATAGTGGTTTAAAATATGAGTAAGGTCCAAATAGAAAGAGAGAATTGTCACAAGAAAGTATGATCTACAGACAACTGACAAATTTTTATTTCATCATTAAGCAACAGCCTAATAATCCCATCATAAATATTTTCATTCTACAAAAGTGTATAAAATTGTTTCCAATAAATGTCTATAAGCAGCCTACACCAAGATATTTATTTTTATTTTCTAAAATCATGAAGTTAATGAATTAAAGGTAAATTCAATTACTGTTAATTCAAAATAATTCTACTTCACAGTAAGATTAAAATTTATTTTACTAATTTTGAGCAATAACATGCAGAAAATCTTTGTGTGCATTTATATATCAAGACAGAATTAACTGTGTCATTTTATTAAGATTGACAAAGTAGACTCAATATTATCCAACATACAACATGAGTTCTCATTAAACTTTCTATTTTTTAACTACACTGTTATAGAAAATTGGTTCATCTCCAGTCATTTTGTACTTACAATCTCTTTCGCCATTTTAAAGAATCTCCACTACATCACCTCTACCCTAGAGGTGATAGAAAAGAAACACCTTTCTGGTCGTCCAGCTAGGAAGTAACCGCTGTAGAAGGTGGACAACGTGGTAGCTGATACATAGCAGACCCACCTTTGAGCAAGTAGGTAAGATTAACAAGCTGACTGCTGAATGGCCAGTGTTTAACTGTGCTTTGTGCAGTGAACTAAGACAAAAGCAAATTTGAGGCACTTGTTAGCATTTTTCCACAAAGAGAAAATGTTTATTTTATAAATACTAATGTACAGCAAATGAAAATATAAAGCAAAAAATATTTTAGTGAGAGTTCACTTACACCTACAACCTCCCCCCAACACACACACACATTCTTTTTGAAAGGCAATATTTATCCTCTGTGCCAATCATGTATTATGAGATGGTCTTCTTTCTTCTATTCTACTTTGATTTCTACTAAAAATGTTGTTCATAGCTACTGTTATACTAGAACCACTTCTTACAAAAGTAGTTGCTAAGTTTTCCAGAACGTAAGAGATCTGTGACATTGCAATTGTAGCTTAAAATCAGTGAAATGAAAACTTTTTTTCATATATATGTCAAGGAAATCATCAAATTCTCTAAAGTATGCATATCTGTGGCTTCTTTCCTTTTCAGAACTAAATACTAAAAAATTATCACTAGTTGCAAACCATTAAGTCAGTTTTTACAGGTTAATAATATATCTTGTTATATTTTAAAAGATAAAAAATATAAAGTTCCCCAATATCCACAGGATACCTATAAATGTTTCTTTTTCTTCCAGCTGTGGCTCTATTGTTTTATACGTGTATACATACATGGTAAACAACAAGTTATAAAGGACTCAAAATACAACTCCTTTCAGTATTTACATTACATTTATTAAAAATTAAAGTGGTAGTTAGCAACACAAACTGTGATTAAGCCTAAGGAAAAAATACTACTGTATTTCTTTAGTACATCAAGGTACTAAATAGAATCATTTTCTTAATAAATTTTCAGAAAATTCCCAATTTCTATAATCAAGATTATACACGAATGAAAGCACTGGTGAAATCTATGTTTTCATTTCATCTTTTATTTAAAAAATATATGATATCACAATTGTAAAATCTAGTAAAGGATTAACTCGGCTAACAGATGACTGCTTCCAGAAAGAAAAGGCATTTTTTTTATTATATTTCCTTACCTATAGTATTTAGTTAGGAGTGTTTATATCACACACACACACGCACACGCACACACCCACACAGTTAAGTGACTTGCTCTTTTATACTCTAGCCCTTTTCCTTCAACTCACTCACACAGAATAAATCTATTCAGTTTCTTTTTGAGTAAACAAATTCGTATTATGGAAATGTGAGCTGAAAATTTTACCTAACAAAATGTACTTAAGTGCTCGGCGAAACCAGGGATAGAAGAAACCATATATTAAGGGATTACATGTGGAGTTAAAATAGCCAAACCATGTCAAAGCATCAAACAAAACAACAGGAGTAGAGAAGTTCAAAAAGGGATCCAACAAAATTGTGAAGAAACAGGGAAACCAACATAACAGGAAAACTCCCATCACAATTCCTAAGGTTTTGGCTGCTTTTTTGTCTTTCCTCATTTGATTGTTTTGATTTTCTGGCAAGTTATTAATTGCACGAGCATGTTTTCTGGATACTGCAAAAATTTTGCCATAAATTCCCACCATTACAGACCCAGGAGTAAAGAAACCTGCCATAAACAATGTGGTCCCCCAGAGCTTATTGAACATCACTGGGCAGGAACTGGAACAAGCAACCAAAATATCATAGCCTTCGATTCCAGCAGCATAAGCCTCTGAGAAAACCACACTGAATGCAAAAGCTCCAGGAACAGACCAACAGAGAAGCAGTAATCGCTTAATGACTGGAATTGTCATTTTTGTGGAATAACGTAAAGGGTAACAGATAGCATAAAACCTATCAACAGCCACTGAGCAAAGATGGAAAATGGATGTTATGCTAAGCATCAGGTCAAAACTGTAATGGATCTTGCAAAATGTAAGACCAAAATACCAGCAATTCTCCACTGATCTAACCATACTGTAGGGCATAATGGTGAATCCAAGGAGGAAATCGGTAACTGCCATGGAGAGGATGAGGAAGTTGGTTGGTGTGTGAAGCTGTTTAAAGAAGGAGATGGAAATGATCACGGCAAGATTGCCAAACACTGTGATGAATATGGCTCCTGCCATAAAAGAATACATGGCAACACGAATACCCAGGGACTTTTCATTTTCTGGGCAAGATCCATTTCCGTATTCAGAGCAGTCAATGGTTTCCTTCAGAAAAAAAAAAAGAACGATCACGTGGAATCCAGTCAGATGAAGCATAGTATGTCTTACATAAGTTTTCATAGAAACAATAAGGAAAAAATAGGAGACTCAAGACAGATTAATTTACTCTGAAATGGTAGTTATGGACATTCTCATTTATTTATTCTATTGTTTGTAACTTTGTGGTTCCTGGCCTACTGTATTTAACTATTACCTACTACATAAGATCTTTGGTAAAAATATATGTCATAAATACAAACTCTCACTTTATTGCAGGGTCTGAAATTGAAAAGGAGAAAGAAGAGGAAGAATGGTGGCAAAGAAAAGAGAAGGGAGAGAGGACTGAGGAAAATAAAAACTTCATTATTAAATTTACTGTGAATTATTTCTTTCACACACACATACTAAACTAGACAAAAAAATCTACATGGCATCATTTACAGCTATAGCTAGACTATAATATAATGCATGAATTAACTATAATATGATGCATGAATTAAGATAAATTTCTTTTTAATGTATGTTACAGCAAAAATACTATCTAAAAACAAAGCACAACTATTGGGTTGTTGGAAAAGTCTTTTTTTGCATAGAAAAATATGTCATGACTTTTCCAGTAACCCAATATTAACATCGCAGTGGCAAACGCTAGAAGAAGAACATCGCAGTAAAATTTTGACTGTTTATGATAGACTAGATCCCAACAAGTGAACAGTAAATACTAAGTTTCTGTGATGTAAGAACAACATACATTGAGCAATAACTACTTTTTGTTGTTGTTGTCTCCAGAGTTTTTCCTGAGGCTGCACTATGAATCCACTGCTCCTGGAGGCCATCTTTTTTCCCATTATTGTTGTTGTTGTTATTGTTGTTGCTGCTGCTGCCGTTATTGTTGTTAGGACAGAAATTGAGAGGGAAGGGGGAGTAAAAGAGAAAGACACCTGCAGACCTGCTTCACCGCTTGTGAAACGATGCCCCCTGCAGGTGGGGAGCCGGGGTCTCGAACCAGGATGCTTTGCGCATGTCCTTGTGCTTTGCACTATGTGGTTTTAACCCGGTGCACTACAGCCCAGCTCCCAATAACTACTTCTTAAGTGCCTACCATATATGAGAAAATAAGACAAAATAAGCAAACAAAAAAAATCTATGAAACAGCTAAGGCGATCAAACACTTAACATCTAAATAACTCTACATAAAAGGTAACAAGCAGTTGTGATTGAACTGGCGGGGAAGGGGGGGTGTAGCACAGAATTTATGAAAAAAGGTTTTCATGCCTGGGGTTCCAAGGTCCCAGGCTTAACCCCAGAAGGACCATAAACCAAAGTTGAGAAGTGCATTAAGGAAGAAAAAAAAATGAAAGTAATTAAATGGCCAAAGAGAGGTCTGCCCCAAACTTAGAACCAAAGATCTAAAGACAAGAAAATTTCAGGCTACAGTTGGTAAGAATAATGGAACAAGAGTGAGACTTTTGATCTGGCTGACATTAGATGGAAAATATTTGAACTGAAGAAGGACAGGGACATCCCACGCATAAAGGTTGAAGAAAACATAAAAGAAGGACATCCCACGCATAAAGGATGAAGAAAACATAAGTTTGTTTAAAAAAAAAAACAAAAAAAAAAACCTTCAGGTGACATTCTCAGTTGCTAGAACACCAGAGAAAAGAAGAGTTGAGTGGAAAAATGGAGGATTTCTTCACTGTCAACCCCCAGTGCACTGTCGATATCTTCTGTTACACTACAAGAAGTTCTCTTGCTTTAGTCTCCATCTTAAATAGTGATCTTAGAAAGATTGATGCAATAAAGGTATTTATAAGAGAATGAGTGCAAGAAAGTTTTTGCCAACTGATTTTAAGTGGTCAATCCAAGAGAATTTTAGACTTATCTTTCCTGGTCTGTTGGCCTGTTCCCACCTGTGTGAGGTAATGACTTTACTGTGTGATAGGACATGTTTCAACAATGAAAATGAAAATGGAGAAGAAGCCATCTTACTTCTGTGATATGGATGATTGCAAGCACAGAACAAGAACATCAAACTGCATTTGGGGTCTTTACCAACTAATACTTTAACTACTGTTTATTGAATGGCAAGGCTTATCCCTAAAAGATAATTTTGCCAAAAAAAATTGTTGTTGTCAAATTCCTAAAATGTGTATAATTCTTTCTCAAAGTGTGAACATTTTTTGCAATTCTCACAGACATTCTAATACATATTTCTCTCCATTTCCTCCTAACATCCTCACAAGAAAAATGATTAAAAAAAACAAGAGGTGCAGCATTCCCCCCCACCCACCCACATACCATATTTTTCAGTTAATTCCCATTTTTGTTGGCCACCTGAAGACCAGGTAAGAACACTAGAGTAGAAAATAGTAGAAGGAAATGCAGTATTATGAACTTAAAAAAAAAATTACATGCTCATTAGAAAAAGCATAGGATAGCTGAAAAAAATTGACATATTTTAAAATCATTTTACTTCTCAGAAAAAAAAATTAAAAGGAAAAATAGCACACAGACGTATACACAGCATTCTTGTTATAAAAGTAACTCCAAGACAACAATAAATTTAAAAACTAACTTGCAAGCTTCTCTGTGGTCCTAAATTAATAATTTTGATATTAAACATCTTACCATTCCTTTTTCACAAAAAAAAAAAAAAAATTACATCCAGCCTTTCTAAACTAAACTCAAAGTATAGGCTTGAATTTCATTCCTTTTAGCAGCTAGGAATTTTATTTAGCCAATAAATTCTAAGAAATATAATACTGTTTTTGGAAACACAAGCCATCATGTGAAAGTTTGTATATGTTATCCTCATAAGCTCACCACAAAGCAGGAAGGGACATAGTATATGACTGCTTGGTAAACTCATCAGATAGTACTTTTTTTTAATTTCTTTTTAAAAATTTCTTTATTTTAAATTTCTTTATTTCTTTATGCAGGGATTAATGTTTTACATTTGACAGTAATTATAATAGTTTGTACATGCATACCATTTACCGGTTATCCACATAATAATACAGCCCCTACTAGGTCCTCTGTCATCCTTTTTGGACCTGTACTTTAGACATTTCTTTTTTTAATATTTATTTTATTTTTATTTATTTCCTTTTGTTGCCCTTGCTGTTTTATTGTTGTAGTTATTATTGTTGTTGTTATTGTTGGATAGGACAGAGAGAAATGGAGAGAGGAGGGGGAAGACAGATAGACATTTGCAGACCTGCTTCACCGCTTGTGAAGCGACTCCCCTGCAGGTGGGGAGCCAGGGCTTGAACTGGGATCCTTATGCCAGTCCTTGCGCTTTGGCCCACTTGTGCTTAACCCGCTGCGCTACAGCCCGACTCCCGAGACCTGTACTTTAAAATAAGCTCTATTTAAGTATCATCTGTCCATGGTTTACTTAACATGTATCTTGTATGTCTCAGCCACAATCAGTTTAAATGTGTCAATAGTCATATCTTTGACATCCAGGAGAATAATTGCCTGTGAAAGCTAAATACATATGGAAGTATTTCTGCATTCTTTTCTACAAAAGTAATTTTCTCTATTCTTAAAAATATTAATGAAAAAAAAAGAAAATATTAAGGTCAGCTCAGAAAGACATAGATGGCAGCAGAATTAGTATCAAGTCTGGCCTTTTCTCCATTGCTATTTAGTTCTACAAGAAACATAGGGTGGGGTCGGGCGGTAGCGCAGCGGGTTAAGCACAGGTGGTGCAAAGCGCAAGCCCCCGGCTCCCCACCTGCAGGAGAGTCACTTCACAGGCGGTGAAGCAGGTCAGCAGGTGTCTCTCTTTCTCTCCATCTCTCTCCCCCTCCGCTCTCAATTTCTCTCTGTCCTATCTAACGACGACAACATCAATAACCACAACAACTGAAAAACAAGGGCAACAAAAGGGAAAATAAATATAAAAGAAGAAGAAGAAGAAAAAAAAAAAAAAGAAACATAGGGACAAAACAAAAAAAAAATTAAACCTAATAAATTATTTGCTCATTAATTTTCTGAATGAATACCATGTCTAAACTAAATTCTATCAAGTTAAAAAATAAAAGTAATTTCTTTTTTTACATTTTATTCATTTATTTTCCCTTTTGTTGCCCTGGTTTTTTATTGTTGTTGTGATTATTATTGTTGTTACTGATGTCGTCGTTGTTAGATAGGACAGAGAGAAATAGAGAGAGGAGGAGAAGACAGAGGGGGAGAGAAAGATAGACACCTGCAGACCTGTGAAGCGACTTCCCTGCAGGTGGGGAGAGGGGGTTCCAGTGGAGATCCTTGAGCTTTGCACCACGTGCTCTTAACCCGCTGCCATTACCCCCGACTCCCATAAAAGTAATTTCTACATCTACTGACAGTGATAAAGTGCACTATTGTGACCACAATAATGAAGACCTTTATGATTTTTCCACTGCAGTCTCTCTTTCTCTCTCTCTCTCTCTCTCTCTCTCTCTCTCTCTCTCTCTTTCTCTGTCTGCCTGTCACTCTCACTCTTGTTTGTTGCCTGGTGGTTAAATTTGAGTAGCATTTCATATTAAATATTCTGCTTTAACAAATATTCTTAAACATTTTAAGAAATTCTATAGTTCTTTAGTATGTTAATCATTCTTTCATTTTCCTGATAATCTTTTTCATGCTTTCTTCCTTCTTTTCCTACACCCTCTCTCTCTCTCTCTCCCTCCTTTCTTTTCTTTTCTTTCTTTCTTTTTGGTTAGGTAGAGAATGAGAAGCAGAGAGAAATGAAAGAGATTACAGTACTGAAGCTTTCTTTCATGTGGTGGGGGCTGAGTCACACACAAGGAAAAGCAGCATGCTATCAGAGTAAGCTATTTCATTGGTCCACTAATTCTCTCTGCTTCCCTAGAATTATCTTGCCTTTATTCAAGCTATTGATACCTGTCAGTTGTTCAATTTCTATCAAAGTTCACCATTAATGAATTTTAACACATTAAGAATTACATATGAATGATCTTTATTAAGCCTAACATATAATGGGCCATAATCCAGAACTGAGCAGGGCTCTAATTAAAAGAAGAGGAAGAAAGAGGAGAAGAAGAAGAAGAGGAAAGAAGAGGAGGAGGAGAAGAAGTTGTTTTTCTCTGGGGCTGGGTGGTGGCCCACCTGGTTGAGCACACATTATCTGGTCCCCATCTGCAGGGAGAAAGCTTTGCAAGTGGTGAAGCAGGGCTGCAGATGTCTCTTTCTCTCTGTCTCCCTCTCTATCACCCCCTTCCCTCTCAATTTCTGGCTATCACTCTCTCCAACAAATAAGTAAAGATAATTTTAAAAAATGTTTTAAGGTAGCACCTTTGCCTTTTCATATACATTAGAGAGTCTACTTTTCATTTTTAATCATTTTTACATCCTACATCTCTCATCTTCTACATTCTGCTACCCTCTTCTCAGGACCATGAGCAATTCTACAGCATTACTGGAGTAGCAAAGAAAAACCTCAAGAAAAACATGGATCTGCCCTTCTCCACATACCTGTTGCATTGTAGAAGATACCGCTGTTAACTAAGTTCTGTATAGACAGACCTTTATTTATTTGTTCCTTTTTCCAACTGCTATGAATGTTTACATGAACCTGGAAGAACTAAAGTATATGAATTGAACTGTTTTATAACTTAATGAAGAGTCTCAAGGGAGCTGGGTCGAAAAAGAAAAAAAAATAGAAAGAAAGAAAAATCATCACCATTTTAAAGTGTAACAGCTTAATGAGTTAAACCACTTCTACATCCTCTCAGGAGTCTCTGCTTACAAAAATTTTCATCACCTACAACACTGAGGACTCTAACTCTGCTATTATATAACAGGTTGCAAAAACAAAATCTGCACCACTGAGTTATAGGTGACCCTAAGGAACCTGATCCCTGTCACACATGGATGCAATCAATGGTTCATGTAGAAAAATTAAGCCTTCCATGTCTTTAGGAAAATGTGAAACCATGCCAGTCTATATTTTGTCTCGCATTCTAGTTACTGAGAAGAGACCTTATCACTCACTGTTTTTTTTCCTTCCTCTATTAATGTACATTACAAATAAAACCAAAAGGACAAGTAGAACCTGCTAGATCTAGAGGAATGAGGCATAATTATTAGTTCTGTAATTTACATGACAATGAAAAATCTCAGATACTACAACTGGCTTAAGTTTCCTCTTATCATTTTTTTTTAAATCACCTTATTGGAGGTGAGGGTAATGATTTGCTGTATAGTGTTGACTCCCGGCTAACATTTTTCACCTCACCGTGATATGTATCTGCAAAACACCTTCATTACCTCTTTGTTTTTTTAGCTTACAGGGTCTTTTTTCCTTTGTGCTATTTTAAAATTGGAAAGTTCCTTTTCACTGAAGGGGGAGGTATGAGAGGCAGCATATCTCAAATGTAGATGAAAGAGAATATTGATCAAGAGATTTTAGTGCATTTGGTTTAATTAAGATTAGATATCCTCACAGTTATTGCATGGTCATGTAACTTGTTCAGGCCCACACTTGAGGTAATATTCTCCTGTCATTTTCTTAAACTTTTAATATTTTTAAATCAGTTTTTAATTTGTATTTTACAATGGATACCCCCATAATTTAGAAGTCTAGTTTTGGCTCAGTCTCTCTAAGGAAAGCTTTTACAAAAGAGACAACATAAAGCTACTTTTCAGAGTATTCATATTTCTGTTGTGAAAGGCTGGGAAATGATGTAAAATTACAAATACTGCATCGGGTTTTCCAAGGTTGAATTTAATAATTTTAAAATTTCAAAAGCTATTATTGCTTAAACTTTAATAATAACATCTATCTTTTTTTTAGAAAGTAGATAATAAATTGCTTTATTATTATTATTATTATTTTATTTAGAAAATAAGTGGACCCAGGATCTTTAAGGGGTGCAGAAGGTGGAAGGTCTGACTTCTCTAATTGCCTCCCTGCTGAACATGGGCATTGGCAAGTTGATCTATACTCCCAGCCCATCTCTCTCTTTCCCTAGTGGGGTAAGGGTCTGGGGAGGTGGACCTCCAGGACACATTGGTGGGAAGTCAACATGGCATCATGGTAGCATCTGGAACCTGGTGGCTGAAAAAGAGTTAAGATATTAAGCCATACAAATTGTTGACTAATCATGAACCATTTGTGGTACTGTTAGGGTTAAATTTTTGACAATTTGACAAGTGGAGAAGGTATATTCTTACATTTGACTGCATTTTCCTCATTGCCAATGAGGTTTAGCATTTATTCACATATTTATTTTATTCATTTCTTTCTTCTTTGTGAAATCTTTTCATTTATTTTCCTTTTCTTCTCAATTTATATAAACATTTTTCTATATTTTACCTCCTCTCTGGGGTATATATGCAAAAGAAGTAAATACACTCATCCAAAGAGATCTATTTACACATATATTCGTAGCAGCACAATTTATAGTAGTCCAAATTTGGTAGCAACCCAGCTGTCCAAAGATATATGAATAGCTAAGAAAGTACAGATATAGATATATAGATATAGATACAGATAGATAGATAGATTATAGATAGATAGATAGATAGATAGATAGATAGATAGATAGATATTACTCAGCTGTTAAGAATGATGAAGTCAATTCCTTTGCCTCATCTAGGGGTAAGCTTGATAAACCAAAAAGAAAGGGATGAATATTGGGTACTGTCACTCACAGGCAGATTAAAGAAACAAGAACAGAGAGGAAGAACACAAAGTAAAGCTTGATGGGTGGAGTGTGTTGCACCAAAGCAAAGGACTCTGGGAAGGAGGTCAGGTGGGGAGCCGGGGTTCAAACTGGGATCCTTATGCCGGTCCTTGTGCTTTGCGTCACCTGCGCTTAACCCGCTGCGCTACAGCCCGACTCCCCCAGAACTCATTCTTAACCTGGGTCCCGTGGCAAAGAAGTGGCTCGCTTCATTCCTGTCCCACATCTTGGAATCTGAGTCTATGCCCAAAGTTTGGCGTCGTGCGAAGATTATAGCGGTTTTGAAACCAAAGAAAGACCCAGCACTGGCCGCCAGCTATAGACCAATTTCTCTCCTCTCCGTGTGTTACAAACTCTTTGAGAGGCTGCTTCTGTCACGTATTTCTCATCTTACAGAGAAATTCCTATCACCCGCCCAAGCTGGTTTCCGCCCAGGAAGATCTACCTGCGAACAAGCCCTGGCCCTTTCAACTTACATTGAAAATGGATTCCCGAAGAATTTAAAGATGGGTGCTGTCTTTGTTGATCTCACAGCAGCCTATGACACGGTCTGGCACCGTGGTCTCCTAGTCAAGATCTCAAGATGCCTGCCTCCATGGGTGGCCAACACTATATCGTTTCTTCTCCAAAACAGAAGATTCCAGGTGCATCTGGGTGACAAGTCTAGCAGATGGAGACTTGTCTCAAGTGGCCTCCCCCAGGGCTCTGTTCTGGCTCCTACGCTATTTAATATTTACATCAATGACCTCCCAGAAACTTCTTCAAGGAAGTTCATCTACACCGATGACATCTGCTGTGCAACTCAGGCATCCAAGTTTGACATCCTCGAGGAAACACTCATGAAAGACATGTCTCTGATATCTGATTACTGTAATCAGTACCAGTTTCCGGGTGTGTTTTTGTTTATATTTATTTACTTTCTTTATATGTCACATATAAATCAGGCATCTAGTGTTTGAGTTTCTCCTTTTGATTTGCTTTTCTTGACATGAGCCTCTTCAATACTAGTCATGTTATCACAAAAGGCATTATCTCATCATTTATTATAGCTGAGTAGTAATACACTGTGTGTATATAACATGCCTTCTTTATCAGTCAAGCCGTCATTTGGACACATGAGCTGCTTCTGTATTTTGACTGTTGTAAATAATGTTACAATGAACATAAGTATGGATGTATTCTTTCAAATTAGTGTTTTTTATTTTATTTTTATTTTATTTATTCCCTTTTGTTGCCCTTGTTGTTTTTCATTGTTGTTATTGATGTCGTTGTCGTTGGATAGGACAGAGAAAAATGGAGAGAGAAGGGGAAGACAGAGAGAAAGCTAGACACCTGCAGACCAGCTTCACCGCTTGTGAAGCGACTCTCCTGCAGGTGGGGAGCTGGGGGCTCGAACTAGCACTCTTAAGTCGGTCCTTGTACTTTGCGCCACTTGTGCTTAACCTGCCGCCAACTTCCTCAAGCTAGTGTTTTTATCATCTTTGGATGTTTGAAATTTTGTTGATTTTATGAGTGCTTTATGTATCATAACCATTAGTCGCTTGGTACACTGTATGCAAATATTTTCTGCCACTCAGTATGTCTTTCATTTCAATGAACTTCTTTCACTATGAAAAAGTTTTTAGTTTAATTTAATACTATTTTTTTTTGCTTTTGCATCCCTTTTACTAATATTCTAATGTTCTATTTAAATATGTCCTATTAGTGACATAATTCTTTATTTTTAGTTGATTGGTTTATAAAGCTGTATGTGTTTAAGGTGAATGACTTCATATAGCTTCAACTTGTGTGTTCCCACACCAAACCCACTAAGTGCCCACACCAAGTGCCAATCTTCCTCTTCCTAAGTTCACTTGAGTTGACTCACTAAAACCACCAATATATTCAGTATCATGAAATGTTTTGTTTATATTTTCTGCAATATACTTTATGATTTAAATCTAACAGACAAGTCTTTATATCCATTCTGAGTTGATTCTTGTGCTTAGTGTGAGATTTTAGTTTTCTTCCAGTTTGCTAACACCATTTATGCCCTGGGCTCATCTATCATAGGTTAACCCTTTACATATACAAGGCTTTGTGTCAAATTTGCTTCCAATGATCTGTATTTCTACTTTTATTCTAATAATACGTGGTTTGGGCATGTGATTCATAGCTCCGCAATAAAATTAGAATCTGGGGGGCAATTTTTTATCCATTCCTTTAAATGACACCATGGGAATTTTGATAAGGATCATGTTAAACCCATATAAAGTAAAAGGTCATTTTAATGACATGATTGTTTTAATACTTGAGCACCAGATATATTTGTGTATTTACTTTATTTTTAATAGTGACTTCTAGGTTTCAATATACAAGTCATTCTACTTCCTTTGATAGATATTCCTAGGTACCTCATTATTTTTATTATACATAGGATTGCTTACTTGATAGTTTTATCATTTTAGTTCATTATTTATACAGACATGCACTAGATTTTCATGTATTGATTTTGTAGCAGACCACTATACTATATTCACGTTATTTCCAATTTTTTTCAGTTAAATATTTAGAATCTGAGATGTATAATATCATAACCTCTACATACATAGATAGTATTATTTATGCTTTTCTGATTTGGATTGCAGTTATTTTTATTGTAGTAGGAAGAGTTTCCAAAAGTGTGATAAATAATAGTACTTTAAATAATGAACTGTCCCCTCTTCTGCTTGATCTTAGAGAAGAATCAGTTTTTCACCCCTGAATGTGATACTTGTTTAGGTTTGCTATATTGGACATTAACTGTTTTGAGGCGTGTTTCTTCTATTCTCTTATTGAGAATTGTATGATAAATGAGTATTTGGGACTTTCTTCTCAAATGCCTTCTTTGCCTCTTTTGATATGGTCATGCAATTTTCCTCTTTCTTTTATGATATTGTGTATTATATTAATTAGTTTGAGCATTTGATCCATCCTTGCTTCCCTGGGTTATTTCATCACATCACTTGATCAAAATTTCTCCCTAATATTTTTCCCTTTGGATATATATGGAGAAAGAGACACAAAGAGACGGGCAGACATCATAACATCAAAGCAACTGTGTACCGAGTAAAGCACACATTACTATATCTCAGGACCTGGGTTCAAGTCCCTGGTGCCCACCTACAGGGAGATGTTCACCAGAATCTTTCTCTTTTTAAGTTTTTGAAAGATATTTTATTTATTTTTATTTTATGGATAGATACAGAGAGAAGTTGAGAGGAGTGGGGAAGATAGGGAGAGAAACACCTATAACACTGTTTCACTGCTTGTGACACTTTTGCCCTACAATTGAAGAGTAGGATCTTGAATTGGAACATAGTAGCTTGTGTTCTCAACCAGGTGCACCACTGCCCAGCCCCACAAGTTGCTATTTTAAGTAGTGCAGCAATGCATATAAAATTTCATACTGGGAGTCCAGCGGTATCGCAGCAGGTTAAGCACACGTGGCCCAAAACGCAAGGACCTGAGTAAGGATCCTGGTTCCAGCCTCCAGCTCGCCGCCTACAGGGAAGTCGCTTCACAGGCTGTGAAGCAGGTCTGCAGGTGTCTTGTCTTTCTCTCCCCATCTCTGTCTTCCCCTCCTCTCTCCGTTTCTCTCTGTCCTAACAACGACGACATCAATAACAACAATAATAACTACAACAACAATAAAAAAGGGCAACAAAAGGGAAAATAAATATAAAAAATTAATTTTAAAAAGTTCATACTAAGAAAAAAGCCAAATAATAAAGAAATAGCTGAATTGGTAGAGCTAAGGACTTTCATGCCTGTAATACCGGTATGATTTCCAGAGCTGCATGCATCAAAGTGCTCCATTTCTTTCTCTTTCTCTCTATCTCTATCAGGTGGCGCAAAGTGCAAAAGCCAGAGTAAGGATCCCAGTTCAAGTCCCGGGTTCCCCACCTGCAGGGGAGTCATTTCACAGGCGGTGAAGCAGGTCTACAGGTGCCTTTCTCTCCCCCTCTCTGTCTTCCCCTCCTCTATCCATTTCTCTCTGTCCTATCCAACAACAACGACATCAATAACAAATAACTACAACAATAAAACAACAAGGGCAACAAAAGGGAATAAATAAATATTTAAAATAAAATAAAATAAAATAAACCCTTTAAAAAAAAGGGCCAGGGGTACACATGACTGAATTCATTATGCTCAAAGACCATGGTTCAAGTTCCTGATCCTCATTTGCTGAGGGAAAGGTTTCAGGAGTAGGAAAGCAATATTGCAGGTGTCTCTCTGTCTCTTTTCTTCTCTATCTCTCTTTCCTTCTCAATTTCTCTCTGTCCTGTCAAATAAAGATAATAAATATTAAACATAAAATAAAATTGTCGTAAAACTACATGTTCTGACGAGGAGACGGAGAGAGAGAGAGCTTGAGAGAGCAAGCCAAAGCAATATTCCTGTAGCACAATGCTGGCGGAGGGTTGAACAAGGAACCTGAGGTATACAGAAGTAACATGTAGACAGTTTAAC
Source organism: Erinaceus europaeus (assembly GCF_950295315.1). Classification (NCBI taxonomy): domain Eukaryota; kingdom Metazoa; phylum Chordata; class Mammalia; order Eulipotyphla; family Erinaceidae; genus Erinaceus; species Erinaceus europaeus. Next base: position 118,847,797 of record NC_080165.1, on the reverse strand, counting down.
TATCTCCCTAGTCATTCATTACACTTTTTTAAGATATAACTACCCTGTGATCTAACATATGTTACTATATGTTCAAATTTGTCATTGTGTTAATCCCACCTCTGGTCTGCCACAAGCTGGGAAAATAGCAGCTGGTATGGTGTTTTGTCATATTGTGTTTTATTTTATTATTCCTTGTAATATAAACCACAAGGTAAAGTAAATAAATTTTCTATGTGATTTTCATTTTTTCCCCAAATTTTTATAACTTTTTGTGCTTAGTAGAATATACAGAAAAAAATTTTTTAGTCTTAGTCATTTAAAAAAAAAAGTATCAACACATTTCAAGGGTATGATAACATTGTTTGCAAACTCTTGTTGTTCATTTAAAAAGTCTTGAGAGAATTGCTAATGACAATAATTAAAATGTGTTGATTGGCTATTTACCAGTGTCCATTGCACTTTGTTTATGGTTTGACACTTCGAAGCTGCAGCAGCAGGCCCATAGTCCAAAGAGACAAGTGAAAGGAGCACCTCTCTCACTGTGCTCTCATTTGCCAGACTTCTGAGTAAATAGAGACCAGAGGGCATCATTAACACATTTGTGCTTATGCTTTTGTTATAATAAGAAATATTAATAATTTCACACTACAAGTCATTGGGGGAAGTAGCAGTACTTAATCTAGATAGGGAAATATTTATTACAAAACTTTCTTTACAGAACCAAATGTTTAGGGAATTCTCAGACTCTTAAGCAAAAGCAAAGTGTTGACATGAGAGAAAAAAAAATACTTTAACTGACGCAAGAGAAGCAAAACCATGACTTCTACCTCAGCTTTCATTTTTATTTGATGAAAATATGTTTTAAAAGTTAGCATCATGAGAAAAGAAAACAGAGTCACCAATATTTAATGTATATGTAAATTACATATATCAAATGAATTAAATGTTTCTGTCAAAAGAGGGTATAGCATAGAATAAAGTCATTTCTTGTAGCAGGAAATACATATATTTTGCTTGTGTTTGTTGCTTCTGTCATCTGTCTCCACTATATTATGATTATAGGTACTTTTTTAAAATTTCTGCAATAATTAAAAGTGGTCAGATCTCTCCTTGATATGTTGCAAATACTATGTGACCTTGTTATCAAAAGCATCTTTCTTGTTACAAAAGGCCCTAACAGCATAGACTACTGGATTGGGGATTCATTAAAAAAAAGAAAAACAGTTTTTATACATGGGGTCAAACTTTGGTTTTTCAAATGAAACCATTAAAAATCTTATTTCTATTATTACAATATTTTAAATTCTTTTTAAAATTCTTTTTATTTATTTATTTGATAGAGAAATTGAGAGGGAGTCGGGTGATAGCGCAGCGTGTTAAGCGCACATCAAGTGCAAGGACCAGAGTAAGGATCCCGGTTCAAACCCCCCCACTCACTACCTGCAGGGGAGTCACTTCATAAGCGGTGAAGCAGGTCTGCAGGTGTCTTTCTCTCCCCCCTCTGTCTTCCCCTCCTCTCTCCATTTCTCTCTGTCCTATCTAACAACGACGACATCAACAACAACAATAGTAACTATAACAACAATAAAAAAGCAAGGGCAACAAAAGGGAAAATAAATAAATATAAAAAAATTTAAAAAGAAAGACAGAGAAATTGAGAGGGAGGAGACAGAGGGAGGAGAGACAGACACCTGCAGCCCTGTTTCATCACTCATGAAGCTTTCCCCCTGCAGGTGGGGACCAGAGGTTTAAACCCGGGACCTTGCACTCTAACATGTGCACTAAAGACACTGGGTTGGGGGCGGGGAGAATAGAGCTCCAAAAAGGATGACAGAGGACCTAGTGGGGGTTGTATTGTTATATGGAAAACTGGGAAATGTTATGTATGTACAAACTATTGTATTTACTGTCAAATGTAAAACATTAATTGCCAATAAAGAAATTTTTAAAAAGTTGTTATGGTTGTGGTCTCTCTCTATCACTATCTCTCAATCTCTCTCAGTCAAGGTGGGATTCAATATGTGAGTAAATTGTTCTCACACTCCGACTCCTTCCTTCCTTCCTTCTCTCTCTCTCCTTCTTGCTCTCAGCCCATAAAAAAGGAAAAAAAACAATTTTATCAGACTGGTTAATAATAAATAGTTCTGTTGCATATATTTATCAATACTATATATGTATATATAAATATGCAGCATTCTGTACAGATATATTTGATATAATTTTTTTTTTACCAGAGCATTTTCACTTCTACATATAATGATGCCAGGGGGCTCAGCAGCGGTGGCAGATCCAATTACACACATAGAGTACATATAATGATGCCAGGGACTGAGCCTGGGACCTCTCAGTCTCAGGCATGAAAGTCTGAGTTACTTTCCTAGATTTTAATTAAAAAAAAATTTTAGAGGGAGAGAGAGAGGAGAGAGCAAAAAAAATTAAATAAAAATGTACTCTATAGCAAATACTGACATATCAGAAGACTAATAATGCAGATATATGTCATCAAGTTCACTTCTTTCTGTACAGAACTGGGAATAAACTTCTGCTATTGCTTTGCTTGCTTGTAGTTGTGGTATGTATTAGGAAGGAAAATTATATAAACATGCACAAGCTTTAAAAAAAACTGATGGGGGGCGGGTGGTGGAGGGTGGTTTCATAAGTGGTGAAGCAGGGCTGCAGGTGTCTGTCTATCTCTCACCCTCTCTATCTCCCCATGCCCTCTCAATTTCTGGCTGTCTCTATCCAATAAATAAATAAAGATAATAGTAAAAATAATTTAAAACCTGACAGGGACTGAAAGATTACTTATGCAGTAAAGTATGTGCCTAGCCATATGAAGTGTGAGTCCTAGTACTATATGAGAGTGTCATAGATATCACTGTGGGGAACACTATAAATAGTAAAGCAACACTGTGTTCGTCTCTCTCTCTCTATCTATCATTTCTATTTCTACCTCTCCCTCTAAAAGATAAATACCCTATGTAATATTTGCCTATTTCAACTTCTCTGTATAAACTATCTTAGCATAGTCTAAGCAAACACCAACATAGAAAATCCCAATAAAATAATAATACATAATGCTAATAAGTGGTCTGGGAGGTGGCACAGTAGATAAAGCACTTTATTCTCATGCATGAGGTCCTGAATTCAATCCCTGGCAGCACATGTATCAGAGTGACATCTGGCTCTTTCTCTCTCCTCCTATCTTTCTCATGAATAAATAAATATATTCTTTTAAAAAAGCATACTAATAGTATTTATTGTCTTCATTGTGTAGAGTAATAAACTAATGTTTAGTGACGTTTAAGTAGATATGTTGAAACAATAGCTAATGAATATTGGAGTCAGATATTATTTATTGAAATAATGTTTTACACATTTCTTTATAACTTAGGGGTGTTCATTTTGGAGTCCTTTAAAATATGTTAGCACACCTCACTCACCACCAAAATACTAACCTCTTTCCACCACAGGTCTTTGGGCCCCATTCTCACTCCTTGGTGACTAACCTTAGATGTACAACCATAGAATAAGGATTTGTTTATATTTGACATTGCCAGTTCCCTTTTATTCTTTTGTTTGTTTGTTTTCAAGATTTTAAGATTTCACCACCAAAGTTCTGTCCCTCTACCATCCACTGACAACCACCATAATTCTCACAAAGTATTAGAGAAAGTTTGCAATTTGGCTACTTTTGTATAAGTTGATGTTGCACACATAACTATATTGCACCAGTGATGAAAACCATCTTGTAGTCTTCCACTTCCATACTTACTTCAATATACATAATCACCTCAAGTTCCATTTTGTCCAATAGGACACAGTATCATCTTTACTAACTGCAGAGACATATTCCATTGACTAGAGAAATCAATTTCAAAATGGAATATTAAGGCAGTATTTGATTGTGGAAAGCCAGATACCAGAACAGTGCCGTCATCACTGATGAAATTGAACACCATCTTCATTATTCTAGTCTTCTGAGTCTCTCTGAGCCAGTGTTTTCAGAGAAAAAAACCTTTCAGAGAGGATGCAAATGGTGGAGAAAGGTAGCTGGAGAGTTCATTTAAAATATTCATATGAGGGAATTTGGGCAATAGCGCAGCAGGTTAAGCACAGGTGGTACCAAGCCAAAGGACCAGCAAAGGATCCCAGTTCGAGCCCCTGGCTCCCCATCTGCAGGGGAGTCGCTTCACAGGCAGTGAAGCAGGTCGGCAGGTGTCTGTCTTTCTCTCTTGCTCTCTGTCTTCCCCTCCTCTCTCCATTTCTGTCTTATCCAACAACAACGATGTCAATAACAATAACAATAATAACTTCAACGATAAAACAACAAGGGCCACAAAAGGGAATGAACAAATAAATATTTTGAAAAAAATTTATATGAGAAAGAGACATAGTATATTGCACCAAAGGACTTTGGGGTGAGGGGGCAGTATACAGGTGCCGGAAAATGATGACAGAGGAATACCTAGGTGGGGGGTTAGAGTGTTATGTGGAAAAATGAGACATGTTACACATGTACCAACTACTGTATTTTACTGTCAACTGTAAACCATTAATTCCCCAATAAAAATAATAAATAAATAATAAATGATTTGAATAAAGTTAAAAATAAATAGGAATTTTAAAAATAGATGTAAGGCTTGTGTCTCACAAAACTGTGATATGAGTTGAATTGGGATCCTACAAGTAGCACAGTGGATTTGGTGTTCAGCTCTCAAGCCTGAGGTTCAGAGTTCGATCCCTAATCACAAATGCCAAAGTGATGCTCTGCTTTACTACCAGCCCCATAAATAAAAAAAATAAATAAATCTTAAGAGGAGGTATAAGGTGGTTGGTTGCCTGGCAGAGTGCACTCACTACCATGCACAAGGACAGGGAGTGGTTCAAGCCACTGTCCTCATCAACAGTGAGGAAGCTTTACACACTGTAAAGCAGCACTGCAGCCCCCCCCCATGTATTTCCCCCTCCCTCTCAAATTCTCTGTCCTATTAAATAAAAAATATATATTTTGTAATCTGGGAGGTGGCACAATGGATAAAGCACTGGATTTTCAAACATGAGGTCCTGAGTTCAATCCCTGGCAGCACATGTACCAGAATGATGTCTGGCTTTTTCTCTCTCTCCTTCTAGCTTTCTCATAAATAAATAAATAAAATACTAAGTAAAAATATTTTTAAATGTTAAAAAAAGAAATGACTCTTATCACAATTATCAATAATGCCTTAGAAATGTTTGCTGATGAAATATAGCATGGAAGGGATCAAAAGGGAAAGAGAGAAAAAGAGAAACCTGAAGCACTGCTTCACTGCTAGTAAAACTTCCCCCTCTACACGTGGGGAGCAGAGTTTTGAACCTGGGGTCTCAAGTATAGTAACAAGTTCTCTCTACTAGTTGCACCACTGTTCAGCTCCTAAAATTGATCTCAAGCCATGAATGTAAGTTAGTATTATTGAATGAATCTAAATCCGTAGTGCTAATCAACAAACACAAATTAAATGAAATTAATATCAAAAAATAGTAAATTACATAATCTAACTAAGAATCTTTGTGCTGCTCCTAATTAGAGAATGTTATTCAAAATTTTTTTATTATCCTATTTATATATAGGATAGAGACAGCCAGAAATTGAGAGAGCTAGTGGTTAGAAAGGAAGAGAGACGAGAGATACACCTGCAATACTGCTTCACCACTTACAAAGCTTTCCCTCTGCAGGTGGGGACCAGGGCCTCAAACCTAGTTCCTTGCACATTGTAACATATGCACCCAAGCAGGTGCACCACTACCCGACCCCACAAGTGAATTGTTTAACTTTGTATAACTTATATTTTCAATTCTACTATCCCAGGCATGATCTTGAGATATGTTGAAATCCTTTAAGATATTTCCATCAATTTCAATAGAAGGCAACAGGCAAAAAAAATATTTTAATGTATAGTATCTTAAAAATAAGAAAATGACTAAAAATATATTTATACACCAACACAATACAACAATACAGTCAGAAAAAAATTGTTTCTACTAACTGCAAACAATCTACATGATAGTTTCTTTGGCAAGCCACCTACTTTACCATATACACTATTCAGGTTCCATCCTGGGCACCACCTCACTGGGAGAAGCTTCAGTGTTGTTGTCTCTTACCTTATCTCTTCCTGTCTCTTTTTATCAAAACAAGTATCCCAGAGCAGGAATTATTATAGATATAGATGTAGATGAGCTATAGATAGAATAACATAGTTCTTTCAGGAAATTAACTATTAGTGATACTGTTACTTTTATTTTGTTTCTCTATATGATATTTAATTTGCACTTTATCTTCGTCAAATTTCCTATAGGAATCAGAAAAGTCTTCTTGGAAATGACTCAGAGGTCCAACAACAGGTAAATGGCTAAGAAAGATACATATATATATATATATATACAATGAAATACTCTGCTAACAAAAGTGATGAATGCTTTTCCTTTGCTTCATCTAGGATGGAAATTGAGGGCATTATGTTAAGTGAGATAATTCAAAAATAGAAGGACAAATACCAGTTGATCTCATTAACACGTAGAACTTAAGAAACATGCTAGAAAAGAAAAACACAAAGCAAACCTTGGACTGCGCAGGGTATATTACACCAAAGCCAAAGATGCTGGGGTAGAGAAGACGAAGAAGAGTCATGGGATTATGATGTCAATAACAACACTGGAATCCACTACCCACCCCCAATATAATGGAGGAAAAAACATAAAATCAATAGATAAAAGATAAAAATCAAGATATAAAGGAATTGGGTTGGTATTAATAGTAATAGTAAGGGTTGGTATTAATAGTAAAATGCATATGAGCGATTATTTAATAATAACATTTAATGTGTACTTTTAGTTGATGCTACAAGATATATATATTCAAGCAAATAGGTAACAGTCATATTTATTTTCATCCCCAAAAATAGACTTGCGGTTTTTATCCACTGAATTTTCCTGCTCTACTGAGGAAGTTACCACAATCAGTTTCAAGTCATGTCTTTGGAAAGGAATGAAAAGTTCTTTAAAATGTAGACCCCAAAGTCTTGAACTGGATATGTTTCAATAGTAATAAGAAGAGTGGCAAAGACTGTATCTACTATGCCTCAAGTAGGAAGCAAAGTATAAACATCTTATCTCACTGTACATTCTTTGACTAAAATAATTGCTAAAGGAACCATATATTTACTTGGGGCACGTGGTTGATGTTGGAGAATTTACAGATAGGGTGGCCAACGGTTAGTAAAACAGTAAAATGCAACATTTCTATGGATTTGAGTCTAAAAATAATTTCAATCTAGATGAATCCTTTTGGAAAATTTTACCAAGTAGAATCATCTTCAGTGCTCTTCTGAACCATGGGTAGAAAAATGCATAAACCATTGGATTAAAAGTAGAGTTTAAGTAACCAAACCAGATCAGTGTATCATTCAAGGCTGGTGGAATGGTATAATCCAGGAAAGGATCCATGACTGTGCAGACAAAAAAAGGACACCAGCATATCAGGAAAACCCCCATCACAATCCCTAGAGTCTTTGCAGCTTTCCTTTCTCTTCTTCGTGAGATTCCATTTGTCTCTTCTAAGCTAATGTGAAATTGGCTTGTATCGTCAATTAATCGTGCATGTCCTTTAGCTATGAAATATATTCTATAGTAGATACACACCATAACAGATGCTGGTATATAGAAAGAGGTCATGAAAGCCAATACCCCAGATGTTTTGCTAAAGAAAAGTGAACAACTCCCTTTGCAGTGAATGTGTTTGTAATACATCTCTTCAGATCCTTTGAAGTTCAATTCCAGAAATATCATTCCAAATGCGAAGAGAGCAGGGACACTCCAACTAACAAAGATCATCATAAAAATCACCGACCTTTTGATCTTGACCTTGTATCTCAGTGGATCACATACTGCATAGTAACGGTCAATGGAAATGAAGGACAAGTGGAAAATGGAGGCTGAGCTCAACATGATGTCAATGCTGGTGTGAATTTTACAGAAGACTTCACCATAGTGCCAGCAATGCTCAACAGATCTCACCATGCTATAAGGCATTACCAGACACCCCAGCATGAAGTCCACAATGGCCATTGAATGGATGAGCCAGTTAGTTGGAGTATGAAGTTGCTTGAAGTGTGATATGGAAATAATCACAATCAAATTTCCAACAAGTGTGGTAAGAATTATGAGTATCATCAAACTATACAAGGAAATGCGAACACCATTTGACCAGCTATTTTTCACACAAGAAATATTAATTATATTGTGGCATAAGGACGTCATTCCCGAAGGCTATTTCAATTTTTTTGTTTCTTTATGTGTTAAGGAATCTTTCTCTAAAATCCATAATCAAGCCAGAGTTCTTTCTCCCTTTATTTCCATATGGCTATCCCAGTAATCTGTGAGGGAAGAAAAAAAAAATAGTAAAACGTTGGCAGTTTTACTCCTTTCAGTTCTGAAGTAGTTATGTACTACTGCTTGCCAAAAGTTTATTTTGGAAGCAATTTTTATTTTAAAGTTTAGCTCTATAGTTCAGTTCAATAAAATATTTTAATATCTACTTGATACTAGATGCTGCAATATGTATTTACATATCCGAACGATTATTTTTGAAATATGTAAAATTTCTAGTTTTTTAGGTAAGTAAATCAAATGATAATTTTTTTTCATAGCTATCATCTATGGAAATAGTGTTGGACTGGGGAGGATGGCAAAATTATTATGCAAAAGATTTTCATGTTCGAGTTTGCAAGTTCCCAGATTTAATCCCCAGCATCGCCTTAAGCCGGAGTTGAGCAGTGCTCCGGTAAAAATAAGTAAATAAAGAAATATAATTATAAAATGAATTGGATAAATTAAGTAGCTTTCCTCAAAAGGGAATCTAAAAGAACAACTTTATTTTCTTTTTTATTAATATTTTATTTATTTATTATTATAATTGGATAGAGACAGAGAGAAATTGAGAGGGGAGGGGGAGATAGAGAGGGAGAGACAGAGAGACACCTGCAGCACTGCTTCACCACTTGCAAAGCTTTCCCCCTGCAGGTGGGGACCAGGGGCTTGAACCTATGTTCTTCTACACTGTGATGTGTGCACTTAACCAGGTGTGCCACCTCCTGGCCCCACACTCTATATTCTAAAGGACAGATATAAAATGTCAAAAAGTTTATCATTTAAATACGTTATTTAAAAAAATAAAATATCTACGGGAGTCGGGCTGTAGCGCAGCGGGTTAAGCGCAGGTGGCGCAAAGCACAAGGACCGGCATAAGGATCCCGGTACGAACCCCGGCTCCCCACCTGCAGGGGAGTCTCTTCACAGGCGGTGAAGCAGGTCTGCAGGTGTCTATCTTTCTCTCCCCCTCTGTCTTCCCCTCCTCTCTCCATTTCTCTCTGTCCTATCCAACAACGACGACAACAATAATAACTACAACAATAAAACAACAAGGGCAACAAAAGGGAATAAATAAATGAAATAAAATATAAAAAATAAATAAATAAATAAAATATTTACATCCAACTTTAAAAGCACTCATAATTTCTGTTTATTATTTACCATTTTGACACCTAAAATATTGACATTATATGATACAGAATGTTTTATTAGCCTTATCTTACTGACAAGTAGTAGTAAAACCCTTAGTATTGACAAAAGTTTTTGAGTTTTTTTATTTTGTTTTCATAAATTCAATTTTGCTTTATTTTAGGAAAAATTAAAGAGGAAAATGTTATCAAGGACATTAATCTTTGAACTTTAATATATGAATACATCATGTTTAAAATAATAAGACCTACTAGTGAAATGTGCTATCGTGGACCTCATTATTAAAGATCACCTCAAGCTTTAATAAATTTGTTCTTTTTTATTATTATTCACTTCATATGAGTTAAGCAGAGTTTCACATGAGAGAAGTCAGGTCACTGAGGAGCAAGCACTCCTTCACTCTACCTGATGAGCTATCCTTCCAATCAGTAAGAATTTCAAACATGCTAAACAAAGTACAGGTGTGTGGCAAGAAGTGAGGTGGCGCAGAGAAATGCACACAGAAAAGAGGACAAGGAATATGAGTTTTTGCGTGGACCATGGATATGTCAGCAGAATATTTTTCTAAAGCTCTGAAATCCACTGCAAATCTTGTTCATGGAATCCCAATTTACAAAAGACAAATATGGGAGGTGGGGCTGTGCTGTACTGGGTTAAGTGCATATAGTACTAAGCACAAGGACCGGCTGCAAGGATGTCGGTTTGAACCCTTGCCTTCCCACCTGCAAAGGGGAAGATTCACAAGCAGCAAAGCAGGTTTGCAGGTGTCTATCTTTCTCTCCCCTACTCTTATCTCTCCCTCCTCTCTCAATTTCTTTGTCCTATCCAATAAAATGGAAAAACACAAATGACCACTGGGGGCAGTGGATTCATAGTACAGGCACCAAGCCCGGTGATAACCCTGAAGGTAAAAATAAAATAAAATAGAAAAAATAAAATAATAAATAAAATTGAAAAGAATTAATACCATCAACTATGTTTTCCCTGTATACTTCATTGTAAAACCCATGAGGCTCCACAGAAACCAGACTGAAAATATCCATCTTTTTTAAATGTATGATTTGATTCTACAATTCTCAGCTAAATTCTAGAATGTACAACAGAGAAAGAAAGAAGAAGAAGAAGAAGAAGAAGAAGAAGAAGAAGAAGAAGAAGAAGACGGAGAAGGACAAGAAGAAGGACAAGAAGAAGGAGAAAGAAGAGGAGGGGAGGAGACAGTAACTTTCTGGCAACGAATGAACAAATTCTTACAATATTCAAAAATGCTGCAAAAAATCAGTAAGTCTTAGACTTCCAGAAGTTAGGCATTTTTTTCATATCTTCACGTTCACTTGGTTTGGTAGGTTACATACATTAAGAACACATAGGAGTCTGAATTTATACAAAATTATAATTCATGGAATAAAATATTTATATACAAAATATATATTTTAATAAATTAAAAGGATATCTCTTCTAAATCCTTTCTGCTTGCTTTTTCCAGGAGGAAACATTCATTGCAAATGAATCTGAAAGATTTATTTCAATATATAGCCAGGTCCACTCCATAACTAATAAAGAGCAAAACTAATATTTTGGCTATTCTAACTAAAAAAAATGAGTTTAGCATTTTACTAAAACAATAATAAATTTTTTACGATGAAATTTAGTGTGCATTTATCTAAACTCTCTCAAGTTGTAAATCATCTTAGACATTTTTTCTGTTTTTTTCTCTTTCAATTTATTTTTTTTCTTTATTTGGGGATTAATGTTTTACAGTCAACAGTAAATACAATAGTTCATACATACACAACATTTCTCAGTTTTCCACATAAAAATATAACACCCACTAGATCCTCTGTCATCTTTTTTCCAAGACCTGTCCTCTCCCCCTCACCCACCCCAGAGTCTTTTACTTTGGTGCAATACACCAACTCCAGTCCAGGTTCTGCTTAGTGTTTTCCCTTCTGATCTTGTTTTTCACCTTCTGTCTGTGAGTGAGACCATACATTAAGACATTTTTTCTTACTACCTATTTTTTTCTTTCTTTTACCTGTGATACTAACCTCCTAAAGGAATAAAGCGATGTATTTTTAAATCCTTGTTTGGAAGTGCTTGGTAATTAATTACTAAAAGTCAAGAACTTTGGTGGTGAGTGTTATGTGGAACTATACCTCTGTAATCTTACAGTCTTGTAAAACTTTATTAAATAATTAATAATATATTTTTTAAATTGCTATTTAATGTCATGTTGAGTAAGACTGGTCAGTAGAAATGAGGTTCCAAGAACAGAAGTAAAAAAGGAGAAGTCAATTGTTCAGTTTTGGAAGAGCAAACTCTTAGATCTGACAATGTTGCATGTTTGTACTTTGTACTTCTAAAATCAGTTCCCAGATAAAATGCAAATGACTCAGCTGCTTCTTTAGTCATATATTTGCAGAGCCAGAGAAATAGACATGGTTCAAAGATATAGAACTTCAAAAAGAGTATCTTGAAAAGTTAATAATATTGGCAATTAAAACAAAAAAAAATTGCAACTTTAAGTTCCTTTTCGCCAATAAAACTGCCTTACACTCTTAAAAAAAAAAAAAAAAGATAAATAGCCATCAAGATTATTATTCAGAGGGTCAGGATACAACCCTTCGTTGGAATCAGTCATCTTATTAACATTCTTCTGTCTATAACTGAACCTAGACTGAAGCTCCTTAACTCCCAGATTTAATTCTCAGCACTACAAGTAAGAGCTGAGCAGTGAGCTGAACTTTTTCTGTGTGTCTCTTTCTTCCTTCCTTCCTTTCTTTCTTTCTATCTCATGAAAAAAAAGAAGAAGAAATCTTATAAAGTATGGAAGAATTCTATAGAAAATGGGTCAGTTAGATAGCTCACCAACTAGAGCACCTGCTTTACCATGTGTATATAACCCAGATTCAAATCCCTGATAAACTAGATTGCACTGAGAAGCCTCAGCACTGTGGTATCTCTTCCTCCCTCCCTCTCTGGTCTTTTCCCTGTTTCAATACAAAGCTTTAAGTGTAAAACCACAAAACATGAAAAATGTAGAGAGTATGTTCAATACACAATGCTAAGTAGAAATGTTCTGTACCTAGTTGCATGTGAGGATTGGTCACAGGTAAAAGGGAAGGAGGTCCCCAATGTCCTTCAAAATAAGCAACATGGAGTGAGGAGGGGAAAACCTTTTGGAAATAAGTTGTAATCACCAGTGCCCAGGTGAGTAGAATCTAGAAAAGACAGAAGTTATAACAGGACCAAATTAGAAACTTTTCAGCATTTACCAGCCCTAAAGGAGGTTATCTGAGTTCCAAAATAGTGTGAGAGAAAGGTAAATATCCCCTGCACCATATCCCTGTGAGAATGAGTAGTTCTTCAAGGACTTGACTGTAGGATGGCCTACAGTTGCCAAAGCACAGAATAGATATATTGTCCTTTTTATAAATAAAAAATTTTTTAAAAAAGAATAGATATATTGATGAGTCCTTACCAAGTCTGCAAGTCAAGTGGATAAGCAAAGGCATTTCTGAGAAGAAAATGTGTAGCAGTTAAATTTTTTGAAAATTCAAGTCAAAGGTCACTTAATGCCTTAAAGTAAAGCAAGAATGCATAATTATCCTTGACCCAGATAGAAGTCAGAATCTCAAGGCCTAATTGGCTTATCAATTTAAAGTGACTTTGTTCTTCTATGTGCTACTTTTCTGATTATTAAATATATAGGTATGGGATATTATAACCAGAATTTTATTTTTCACCCCAAAACATTCTATGGACTTTCTATATTTGCTTGTCTAATTTGAGAGAGGGAATGTAAAAATAATGTGGATCTAAAATTGCAGTAAATTTTGTTTTCATTCAAATTAGTTATACGACTTTTCATTGCTCCTAGATAATATATTTTTTTAAATCTATGGTACTAAAGAAACTATTGCACTCAAATTTTTGGTAAACTTTTTTATCATTTTATGGGGGGGGTATTTTTTACAGTACAGTTATTGAAACATGCATGCTATTTCTCACCAGCCATGATAGGTATCTGCAAAACACTGTCACCCTCAACTTTGCTCCCCTTCACCATCATGAAACAAGACCCCAAAGCCCCCCCCAAGAAACCATCCCTTCTCCCTCCACCCACCCCCCCAGAGTCCTTTGCTGCGGTACAGTAACCAAACCCAATTTTGGTAAACATATATACATTTATTTGTTTATTTATTTGACAGAGACAGAGAAAAACTGAGATGGAAGGGGGAAATTCAAAAGGAGAGAGAAATGGAGGCCATCAGCCCTGCTTTGATGCTTTGATGCTTGTGAACCTCCACCCCGAGAGGTCCAGGGGTTCTGACCCTAGGCCCTTGTGCATGGGAATGTGTGCAGCCAATCAGGTGCAACACCATCTGGCCCCTAGTTTTGGTAAATTTCTTAATCTGCTTTTTTTTTGCTTATTGACTGAATAGAGACAGAAAGAAATAAAGAGGCAAAAAGGAGATAGAGAGGGAGAAAAAGAAATACCAGTAGCAATGCTTCACTACTTGTGAAGTTCCTCTCCCTTCCCCTTCCTCACCCACCCCTGCAGATGGGGACTGTGGGCTTGAACCCATGTCCTTGCACATTGTAACATATGCATAGTTTTGGTAAACTTTTTTTTAATCTCTTTTTTAAATTTATTTATTTTTTGTTGCCCTTGTTGTTTTTATTGTTGTTGTAGTTATTGTTGTTGATGTCATCATTGCTGGATAGGACAGAGATAAATGGAGAGAGGAGGGGAAGACAGAGAGGGGGAGAAAAACATAAACACCTGCAGACCTGCTTCACCACATGTGAAGCAACTCCCCTGCATGATACTCCCATGTAGTGCTGGGACTCAAGCCAGGGCTATGCACTTGGCAAGGCAGGCACCCTGCCCTGTGAGCTAGTCTTCCAGCCTCATCTCAAATGACTATTGACCAATTTATGATCTTGGAACATTATAAAGAAAATAATGTCAGTGAAAGGCAATTAAGTATACTAAACATCATAACTATAAGGTTCAAATAAGGTCAAGGTTTAAAATATATTAAGAAAGTCATACATGCTGTGTGAAGCCCGTGAATAGTCCTTGAGTATAATAAATTGAGATGACAATTGATTCACCCTATAGATGAAACCAGAAACTTGCTGACATTCTGCACTTGATTCCAGAATAATCATTTCCTAAAAAGTGGAAAATAATTGATAGGCTATTATTCTTCTGAATGCGTGTCTCAAACCCCAACTAAAAGAGCAGTGGATATAGCTGAACTAAACATTCTAGTCTAGTAAGATCCTACTTGCAAGTGCTACCAGTTGTTATCTCTTCTTTCACTGATTTTAAGGAAAAAGAAATTATGAAGTTCTCCTATTTTACAGTTGCCTGACTTTCTTGCCTAATGAAAGATACTTGCTAGATACTTGGTCTTAGCTAATACAAAACAGAATTTAACTTTATATATTGTGACTTTGTAGGAACAAAAATAAGACTAAATCCTACCTCCTTATGAAAATTAAATTCTTTAAGGGAATAACTTTTATAGAGTAATGAGAGGGAAATTTTAAGCCAGAGACTTTTGTATGCAGGAAATAAGTCATAAGTGTGAAAGACTTTCTAGCATATTCAAGTATTCAGGAAATATGTTCTTTTTGAAAAAACAAACTACTTCGGACAATTGTTACTTGCTAGTTGAATATTAAAAAGTATGATATTTAGGATTTCAAGAATTGAGAAGTTAACTTACAAAAGGGTTTATAATCAGCTTAGTGCAATATCATATGATCCTGGACTATGCTGAAAATATTTGTGATGTTTTATATTTATGACCAAAACATTTCCCTTGACTAATTATTTGACAAACACAATGTCAAGACACTATGGTGAGTACATTACAAAAATTATGTAAGCTGTTTAGCTAATTTGCCTTCATATTAAAGTTGCAATTTTGCCAAATTCCTAAACTAAACCTGTATCCTGATTTTATTCTTCTATTTTACTCTTCTAAATTTGGAAACAAAATTGGAAACGTATCTGATAAAAGCTTTGTTTCAAAAAATACATTTGAAACATTATAATCTACTCAGTATCTTCTTGAAAATACCAGAATTTTATTGCCTATATTAAAAGAGACAATAGTGAAACAAAGTTTCCAAATGTTTAAGTCTTGATTCTCAAAGTTAAGACATCAAAAGCAAACATGAAAAAATCCATTTGTTCCCTTGTACATCAACAGACACTGGTATATGAGAGAAAAACAAAGTTCATCAATATTATGGGTTCAGTAAACTATACCATGTATACATGCATAATATGTTACATATCATACTTAGTAGCTTATCATAACTAAAAGCTGATTTAAAATATGGTATGTATAGACAACACACTAAAGTGTAAACTTATTCAAAAATGAACCAAGAAATTTCCATCAAGTAACATTTGTGGAAATAAGATGCTTAATTCTGTAGTTTGTTATACAGTTAAATAAGTTTTGATTTCAAAACCTGTAAAAAGTATTATGAAAATTGGTATTGTGTTAAAATTAACCCTGATACATAATATGGAAATTCCTCTTTCATTTATTTATAAGAAGAGAAGTTAAAATCATTTCAATTTTTCAAAACTTGTAGTTTTCTATAGGTGAATGTTTCATAGCAATGAAACACATTCTAAAGAAGGAAGATTTCTAGAAACTACATCACTGATTTTCAGCTTCTATTACCAAAATGAGTATTAAGTGAATTACAGATACTACTTTCAAGTTTATGCATTAAACAGTCCCAGGCTTTAGTGTATAAAGAACTACAAAACATTGATAAATCTATTTTCTTCTCCATTTTTCCAGCAAAAGACTACCTCCTGCTCTAGGCTAATCTCTAGGAGCTGATGTGACTGCTCTATATATTCAGACCTACCTTCTCACATAAGAGTGGGTGAGTAACAGCAGAAACATGGCCTTGTGGAGAAACCACCTGCATCTCTTCCCTGGACACCTGCTGCTCACAAGGACTGCTTTCCCCTGCTATAGCTAACACTGACAGAATGACGCAAATATGAAAATATGGGAAAGATAAGCTGACAATAAATCTTTCTGAAACAAGGTAACAATATAGTATGGAGAACTATCACTGTAAGGTGCTTTTATTCTATTCCAGCATCAGGAAGCTAGCACTGAGCAAGCTAAATAGAGAAGGTAAATATTATACTTATTTTAAAAATAATCGCAAGCATCTACTACCAGTACCCACAATTATGGGGTGTTAACAGCACTGAAATCAAAACATATACCCATTAAAACTGCTCTAATTGTTGAATGATTTGAAAGAGAAGTGCTCCTGTGTTAGACATCAGTACAAAGGAAACAGCATTGAAAAAACTTTCATTTTAAAAACAGGTAACTTATGCCCAGCAAAGAAATATTGTTACAGGGGAAGCAATTACAGAAGCCAGACCTTCTACCTTCTGCAACCCACAATGACCCTGGGTCCATGCTCCCAGAGGGATAGAGAATGGGAAAGCTATCAGGGGAGGGGGTGGGATATGGAGAATGGGTGGTGGGAACTGTGTGGAATTGTACCCCTCCTACCCTATGATTTTGTTAATTAATATTTTCTTAAATAAAAAAAGAAATATTGTTACAGATCAGAATATACTTAAACTTGATAATATATTATATTGAAAAAATAAGTCAAACAGATTTTAAACAGATTTAAACTGCAAAAAGAAGAAATGAATATTCTTTATTTTTTTTAAATCTATTCATCATGAAAGAACAAATAGAGAGAGTAAAGAGAGGTCATCACACTGCTCAGCTCTGACATAAAGTGGCACTGGGGACTGAACCTGTGGCCTCTGTATTTTGAGATATTCAAAAAATAAATGCATTTTATGTCATGACTAAATACATATGAAATTTGCATCCATAATAGATGCAAACATGTTTTTTTTCATATTCAAATTCCTATACTTTGTTCAGTTTACCCTAGTATTTCCCATTTTATTCTATCTTTTTAAAATAGTAGTAGTATACAGGGAGTCGGGCTGTAGCGCAGCGGGTTAAGTGCAGGTGGCGCAAAGCACAAGGACCAGTGTAAGGATCCTGGTTCGAACCCCGGCTCCCCGCCTGCAGGGGAGTCGCTTCACAGGCGGTGAAGCAGGTCTGCAGGTGTCTGTCTTTCTCTCCTCCTCTCTGTCTTCCCCTCCTCTCTCCATTTCTCTCTGTCCTATCCAACAACGACAACAACAACAATAATAACTACAACAATAAAAAAACAACAAGGGCAACAAAAGGGAATAAATAAATAAAATAAAATAAAATAGTAGTATACAAACCCCAATAGTGAGACTGATCACAGTTTTTTTTATTTTTAAAACACAGACTGAATCTTTTTAATATATAGGCTGTGTATTTGATATGTGGACTCTCTCAAAAGCCTAGACCAAGTAGATTAGAAGCATCCAATAGCACAGCTATATACAAGATACTCGGCACTGTACAGCAAACCCTAACAAAAGGACTTTTCAAAGTTAACCCAATTACCAAATAATGTGATGATAACATTAACAATCCATTGTATTTTTGAACCCTAAGACAGCAGGAACCTCACATCTTCACTATAGAGCCCCTACTTCCCCCAGTCCTGGAACCCTTGGATAGGGCCCACTTTCCCGTATGCTTCTCCCAATCCATATCAAATAATATTGCATCCGCCGACCACAACCTAACCAACGCAACAATTGCCACCTCAACATGCTTCACCTCAGACTATCCAGAGACTTCACGTGTGGAATGACAACCCTTCAGCTTCATTACTCGGGTGAGACCTTTCCTTTTACAGTACACTCTAATTTCATCTCAGGTGGTTCACTTTCTAACAAAGTCCCATAACCTAGATATACACCAGTTTCTGTGAGAGAGAGCTTATGTTCACACGTATCCATAAACTACTGCAAAATATATACCTGAAAGCAGAAGTACACTAGAGTTTGCAGTGAGTACCTCCCTAACACTTCCTCTCCATTATTCCAAGCTTTGGGTCCATGATTGCTCAACAATTTGTTTGGCTTTGTATGTTAACTCTCTTTTCAATCACCATGTTCCAGATGCCATCAGGATGCTAGCCAGGCTTCCCTGGATTGAAGACCCCACCAATGTGTCCTGGAGCTCAGCTTCCCCAGAGACACACCCTACTAGGGAAAGAGAGAGGCAGACTGGGAGCATGGACCGAACAGTCAACGCCCATGTTCAGTGGGGAAGCAATTACAGAAGCCAGACCTTCTACCTTCTGCAACCCTCAATGACCCTGGGTCCATGCTCCCAGAGGGATAGAGAATGGGAAAGCTATCGGGGGAGGGGGTGGGATATGGAGATTGGGTGGTGGGAATTGCGTGGAGTTGTACCCCTCCTACCCTATGGTTTTGTTAACTAATCCTTTCTTAAATAAAAAAAATATTTTTTTAAATGCTGCTTTAGCAGCATGAAAAATAATTTACCTGTTGAAGTCAAGATTTGCATGCCACAAATCAGACAAAAGAATGCCAGTTCCGTACCTGGCACCATATGTACCATATCTCTCTCTTTCTCTGATTCGTGTAAGACTACATGTGTGACTGTGTATGAGTGAGTGTGTGTGTGTTTCTGTGTGTGTGTGTGTGTGTGTGTGTGTGTGAATGTGTGTGTGTGTTTGTGTATGTGTGTATGTGTCTCTATTGGCCTTTTGTATCATTTTCTGTGGTGAATATTCGGTCTAGACCCCCTCCTTCCATTTTTGGATAGGGTTATTTGGGTTTTGCTAGTTTGGTGAGTTCTTTATATTTTTTGGTTATTGGTCTTTTATCTTATTTATGGTATGTAAAGACCTTCTCTCAATCTATAAGGAGTCTCTTTGGGTGGTAGTTTTTAAGTTGTGCAGAAGCTTTTCAAATGGATGTAGTCCCATACTGGTTTATTTATTTATTGTTTTATCTTCCTTGTAATTGGACTTGTGTTACTGAAGATGCCTATAAAAATCAGATTGAAAAAGAATTCTGCTAATATTTCCTCTATATTTGATAGCTTCTGGTTTAACATTGAAGTCTTTGATCCATTTGGAATTTACTTGTGTGTGGTGAAACAGATTGGTTCAGCTTCATTCTTCTGCATGTTTCAACCCAATTTTCCCAACACCATTTGTTGAAAAGTCTCCCCTTATTCCAATTGGTAGTTTGGACCCCTTTATCCAAAATTAGATGTCCATAGGTGTGGGAGGGCTTATTTATGGGCTCTCCATTTATTCCACTGGTCAATGTGTCCATTTTTGTTCTAGTGTTAGGCATTTTTAATACAGTGGCCCTATAATATAGTTTGACATCTAAAAGAGTGATACCTCCAGTTCTATTCTTTTTTTCTCAAGATTTCTGTGGTAATACTAGGTATTTTCTGGTTTGAGATAGATGTGTGTAGCTTTTGTTCTATTCTTTCAAAAAAAAATTGACAGAACCTTGATGGGGATTGTATTAAATTTGCATATGGCTCTGTGTGGAATAGTTATTTTGAAGATGCTAATTCTTCCAATCCAATATCTTTCCAATTCCATATGTCTTTTTCTATTTTCTTGAATAGTCACTCATAATTTTCAATACACAAGTCTTTCACTTCTTTTGTTAGGTTTACTCCTAATTTATTGTTTTTGTTGCTATATTGAATGGGACTTATCATGAGATCAGAAGCCTGGAAATCAATGAGCTCTGAGAAAAAGAGGACCTTATTTTATTTATTTATTGGGGGGGTTAATGTTTTATAATCAACAATAAATACAACAGTTTGTACATACATAAATTTCCCAGTTTTCCACATAACAATTTAACCCCCATGAGGTCCTCTGCCATCGTAGTCCAGGACCTGAACCCTCCCTACCCCTAACCACCCCAGAGTCATACTTTGGTGTAATGCACCAACTCCAGTCCAAGTTCTACTTAGTGTCTTCTCTTCTAATCTTGCTTTCCAACTTCTGCCTATGAGTGAGATCATCCCATATTCATCCTTCTGTTCCTGACTTATCTCACTTAACATGATTTCTTCAAGATCCATCCAAGATGGGCTGAAAATGGTGAAATAACAATTTTTAAAGCTGAGTAGTATCCATTGTGTATACAGACCACAACTTACTTAGCCACTCATCTCTTGTTGGACACCTGGGTTGCTCCCAGGTTTTAGCTATTAAAAATTGTGCTGCTGTGAACATAGGTATACACAGATCTTTTGGGATGGGTATATTTGGTTCCTTAGAATATATTCCCAGGAGAGGAATTGCAGGGTCAAAAGGTAGGTCCATTTCTAGCCTTCTGAGAGTTCTCCAGAAAAAGGCCTCTTCTTTTATGTGTTCTCTTCCATTTCCTAGTTGTATTACTTTAGTAGGGTTGCTGTAATAAATACTACAGACTGACAAATTTATATAACAGAAATATTTCCTCACAATTTTGGAGACTAGAAGTCTGATATCATGGTGTTGGCAAAATTGGCTTCTCCCAAGGCCTCTCTCTTTAGCTTGCAAATGACTGCTTTCTTACTTTGTGCTCATGTAGTCTTGCATATCTCTGAGATTTCTTTATATCTCTTTATATGGTTTCTAAGATCAAATCTCTAGGTTAGATAATTTGTTTTGCATCTTATTCACCTATTAGATAGAACCTGATAGACTGCTCATGTTGGCACAATCTAAGCTTGGTCTTTGTCAGTAACAATGAAGTGTCAGGGACATAGCATAATAGTTATGCAAAAAAGACTTATCTGAGGCTCAAAAATACCAGGTTCAATTCTTTCCTCACTGCCGTCACCAGAAAGTAGAGCTGAGCAGTGTTCTGGTTGGAATAAATAAATAAATCTAAATAAATAATAAATAAAGGAGGAAGATAAGTGAGAGGAAGAGGAGGAGGAATGATTTTTACTGAAACTGTATCAGTCACTGGGCTAAAGTCATTACAGAAAACCTCTAGTTTAGTCCCATAGCAGTCAAGTTAAAATTAGTTTTACAATTTCTTTATAAAGAAAGGAACTGGGAATTAAATAAACTGGTATAAATTGAGTTACTATTAAGTGGCAACAGTGGAATTAGACTCCAGGCTTCTGTGACTACAAGTTCCTTCTTTCTTATTTTTAAGGTTTAAATGAAATACTTCCCTTATTTATACCTAATTTATCTAACCACATACTTCCCAAATTACTGGATAGGAAAAGTGAGATAGCTCTGCAAATAACTTTACTTAATGTCCATTTAAGTGGCTAAAAGTCAGGCAGATGAGCAAACAATATACAATTAGTAATTCTGAAACATTTTCAAAATAATATTTTTAAACTTTCTTAACCACTGTAATAAATAAAGATATTTTATCAACCACATCACATGTTTATTTCAGGTCAGATTAAGTGATATTTGTTTACTTATAGAATATTATCAGAATATAAGGGGGTTTGCTATAATAACTTTATAATCAATCCTTACAACTAGTTCCTTACACCAGTACACCAGGTACACCTGGTGGCAGATTTTTCAATTAATTTTTACTCATATTATGAAAGCAAATAAACTCTCAGTTAATTATCTTTTAAAAAGCAAGATGAAATTTTATCATAGGCAGGAAGTAAAAAGTCAGCTGGTTCACAACCAGTTTCAGTTACTTCAGTGTCATAGCCTGATAAAATAATATTTTATTATCCTATTATTTCCACAAAGTGTATTCAGTCACAATATCTACAAAGTACGTTTCCCAAATATTAGCTATCAGATAATTTATCACCATACTAACAGGTGGGTATTTTCCGCTTTGGCAAGAATTCAATGTTTCTGAAAGATATTGATGGTTAAATAACCATTAATGATAATAAAAGCTTTTGCCATACTTCTGTGATTTGCCTACCATGCAGAACAGATTTCAAAATAGTATGGTTAAAAAAACTCACTCTTCTAACAAATATCCATTGATCCTTCTAAACTTACCTCAAAAGTCTAACATATTCCTACTTTATGTCAACAGTCTTCTTTCAGTCTCTCCAGGAAGGCATGCTACGACAGAGATGGCCAGCTAAGTTCAACCTTTGTTCCAAAACATTTATAGGTTTTAATGTTAATTCTGGACTTTAACCTTAACTTACCATCTAAAAAAGTCTGTGGCTAGTAAATCCACAAGATTCACTGTCTTAGACATAGTCTGTATTTTTCTTTTTTTTTCTTTTCTTTTATTTTATTTATTTATTCCCTTTTGTTGCCCTTGTTTTTTATTGTTGTAGTTATTATTATTGTCGTAGTTGTTGGATAGGACAGAGAGAAATGGAGAGAGGTGGGGAAGACAGAGAGGGGGAGAGAAAGAGAGACACCTGCAGACCTGCTTCACCGCTTGTGAAGCGACTCCCCTGCAGGTGGGGAGCCAGGGCTCGAACCGGGATCCTTATGCCGGTCCTTGCGCTTTGCGCCACCTGCGCTTAACCTGCTGTGCTACAGCCCGACTCCCAGTCTGTATTTTTCATAGATTTAAGGTTGCAATTGAAATCTGGTTTCAGTAATTAGGAACTAGTTAGCCCTGGTAACAGCATAACAATTTTAAGAAAGACTCTGAGTCAAAAAACCTGTGAAATCACCTCCAAATACAGATTCTCTGAAAACTGATTAAGATAATAAACACCTGGAAGGGTCTTTCTTTCTTTCTTTCTTTCTTTCTCTTTTTTTGCCAATAAAGTTATCACTAGGTATCAGGGTGTTCATGATGAATGTACTGACCCCAGTGGCCTTTTTTTTTCTTTGACAGACAGATATAGGAAGAAGGGGAGAGAAAAAGATGCCTGCAACACTGCTCCTCCACTCAGACAACTTTCCCCCTATGAGTGCAAGCCAGGCATTGAAGCCAGCTCACTGAGCATGGTAATATGGGCTCTCACAAGGTATCTCACTACCTGGCCTCCGTTACTTTATCCTATTACATTTTGTTATGTCACAATCGATAACTAGTATACTCATCAATATTAAACAGAACAGAAGCATTTGGGTTTGTTGAAGCCTTTAACATATGTTAGTATGTTGTCTGCTTTAAATTACAATTCCTTTTCCTAAATGCATAAGAAATTTCTCATTTTCATTTTTCACTTATTTCAATCAAATTTCTTTGCTTTGTTGTATCTTAAAATCTGGAGGAAGTATAGCTTCACACTTCCATATGTGTATAAATTTCACTGCATGCACCACCAAATTGTAGCACCATAACACTATCAAATGACTCCACCTACCACTTCTTCCCAGTCTCCCTTTTTCCCTGTGGTAAACACCATATTTTTTCATAGAGCCTCGGAGTTATTTTTGTTGTGTTTTGCCAGTCTATTTGCTTTTGGATATATAAATTTCACATGAATGAAGACATTCTATAGTTGCCTTTCCATAATTATGTCATTTAGCATTATCACACACCAAATCCTAACCATGTTGTCAAAAAGAGCACTATTTCACCATTTTTAATAGCTGAGTTGTACTCCACTACATACATACAACTTATGTTTATTAAATTATACAGTATTTTTAAGATGAAAATTTTCCACACAAATGCTTGCTTCATGACTGTTTCTGTAGTGTAGTGGTTATTATCACGTTCACCTCAGAAATGCTTACTTCAAAATGCTATGCACATTGTAGCCAACACTCTGCTGTCCTTATAGAAGGTCATGTTTTGTACAATGTGAAGTATCAAGATATCAAGGCTGTGAACATTAACTTTAGTGAAGAGCTGTTTTGTTTCAACTTACGAAAAATGTATGTTTTGTTTCACTAAGTAGAATAATGCCAAGAGATTATACTTTTATTAAGAAAAGAACTAGTGCCATATTATATATATATATATATGTATGTATATGTATATATATAATTTCATCAAATGTGATTTTTTAGATTCCTAAGTACGAAGAACTACTAGTTATCCATAATTTCACTACCATTTCATCAATAATGCTTCCCTGAGAGTATCTAGTTTAGTCTTGGGGAACTAGAAGAGCTGGATACTATTCCTAGGTAACAATTTTGTCCAAGATTAAGATATGGTGGACAATGGAAGTGAGGAGATTTGAATTTGTTTCAGTTATCTGAGGTTACCATAATAAAGTAACAAAAACTAGCTTAAGTGATAGGAATTAATTTTCTCCATAATTTTAAAGCCTAGATATTAAAGACCAAAGTATCAGCAGGGTTTTATTTCTTCTGAGGGCCTCTTTGGATTAGATGACCATATTTCCTGAGTATTTTCACATGATCTCTCCCTGCATATCTGTTTATTAGATGGCATATATGTACTATTGAATTAGGGGCTACCCTCATTTGACTTCTTTTAAAATCCTGTCTCAAGATGCACTCTGAAATGTGGAGTTAGGACTTCCATATAATGAATTTTAGGACCACATGACATAATAGTAGCATTTCTGAATCCATATGATGAATTTTGGATGGATACAATTCATTTCCTAAGAGAACTCAACTGTGTTATTTAATAATATAGCAAAAAATAAATCATTGATACTCTCAAGGAGAAATTAATAAGAGGTATATGCTATAGCACAAGTGGTAACAGTTTCAGATTTATTGTAGGTAGAAAAGTCAATAGCAGCAAAATAATAAATATGGGGGAATATGTGAAATTTGAAGATGACAATCTCTGAAGGTCATCTTGAAAGCTTGCTGCCATAGAACACGTTGGGGAGAGATTGGGAGGGGGTGGGAGTGTCAGAATACTTTATATTATCATGAAATTAACAGCATAAATTACATTCTTAAGTGAGTAAATGAATAAAAATTGCTTTCTGGATCATTTAACTTCATCAAGGTGTAAAATTTTAAAAACTGATTTAAATGTTGATCTTTCTTAGAACTGTGTTGGATGTGAGGGCAATCTGGCTGTGACATCTGTCACACCATTCATTGATTCAGCTAATCTGGCTGGCTAGGCGGGTGTCCCCTTCATCCCCCCACCTCTCCATGTGTGTCCCTCTGGAAGCTGCGCTCTCGGTGGAAGAGGATGGCCTTCCCAGAATAGAGACGTACTAGTCTTCGGTAGAGGGTATATGAGTAGCTGCGTTCCCCTGCTAGAACCTCCAAACAAGCTCTCTTAGAACTGTCGTTTGTAGCAAATATGTATCAAAAATATCTTCAACAGAAAAGATAAAATTTTCAATACTAAAAGTACATCAAAAACATATATTTTTTCCAACTATAATACTATCTCCCCAGATAATACCTTGGGACCACCTGCATGTTAGCTCTCAGACTCTGACAAAAACTAGTAAAGTCATGGGCCCCTTGGAATATACCTAGAATAAACCTAGCTTTTTCCAAAACAGAGAACCCTCAAATCTTCATATTCATATTCTGCAATATTCTTGCCTTTAGGTTCATGATTAGTCAACAATTTCTTCTGCTTTATATCTTAATTCTTTTTCAGCCACCAGGTTCCAGATGCTAGCATGATGAGAACCTGACTTCCCTGGACAGAAGACCCCACCAATGTGTCCTGGAGCCCCATCACCCCAGAGTCCTGCCCCACTAGGGAAAGAGACAGGCTGGGAGTATGGATCGACCTGCCAACACCCATGTTCAATGGGAAAGCAATTACAGAAGCCTGACCTTCCACCTTCTGCACCTTCTGCACCCCATAATGACCCTAGGTCCAAACTCCCAGAGGGATAAGAGAGCTTTGGGGAGGAATGGTATAGGGAGTTCTGGCAGTGGGAATTGTGTAGAACTGTATCCCTCTTATCCTATGTTCTTTTCAATATCTCCATTTTATAAATTAAAAAAAATAAACTATATGTCTACTAAAGAAATACAAACTTGAAAAGTAGGGCAGGGGTAGATAGCATAATGGTTATACAAAGAGACTCATGCCTAAGGCTTCAAAGTCCCAGATTCTATGCCACTGCCACTAACAACACACACACACACACACACACACACACACATACACTACCACCATAAAACAGAGCTGAGCAGCGCTCTAGAAAAAAAAGAAAAGAAAAAAAAAGTAATCAGAACTGGGTATAGATACAATAAAGGCCATTTTTAAAAAGACAAGTAATGCTTAACTATAATGTTTAACTCTAAGAGAAAATATTTTAAAAGAAGCTAGTAAGTTTATTAGTAAGTAAAAGGCACAATGCATTCATATGAATGCTCTTAGATGGTTACCAAAAAATATACAAAACCAAATATGACTTCTTTCAAAATTTTTGCAATATACCAAATGAGACAAAATGTTTTATAACATGATACATTATAATAGTAAATACCAATCCTATTTATAGAAGTAATAGTCATTTAGTTAGGATCTGTCAACCTAGTAGATTAAGTCTTATTAATCGGGGCAATCTCTTTTGTGATAGTAATATAAAACAAAGCAAATAAAAATAGTCCATTTCTCCTTGAATGGAAGAATTATAAGAAAAACACTCAAGTACAGTTTTGCCACTGACTTGTATTAATGTCATCAATACTAAAGTCCACTGCTATTTTATTTTATTTTATTTTATTTTTAGATAGAGACAGAGAGGCAGAGAAAATGAAAGAGATCACAATACCAGAATTTCCTTTAATGTAGTGGGGACAGGGCTTCAACCTGTGTCTCACTGTAATAAAGCAGCACATTATTCAAGTGAGCTATTTCACAGACACCACACACACACACACACACGCAATACTATCTAATACTTCAGGCAGAAAGTAATAAACTTTCTCAATAAGCAACCAGGCGTTAAGAATGTTACCTTTTCTGAGCATATATTGCTGTATCACTACTCAAATCAGACATGAAAATTCAGACCAAAAACACAATATAGAAAGCCTCCTTCACAGGTTCCTTGATAAAACTCAGTTGCCTTCTTGTAACTTGATATCAAGACAAAGATAATTAATTGAGTCCATGTTTGATGGCTTTCTAGTAGAAGTATGCAAGCTGAGTAAATCATTAGAATATGTATGCACTGTAGACCATTAGAAATGACAAGAAGCTTAACAATGTACATATCACAGTTGGTTTTTCTATGACTGTCATAAACAACTGGAATAGCTAACACACACACATTGCTTTCCATGAATGTGCCTAATTTTTTAAATGCACTAATTTATTTAATTCTTACCAAAAATCCAAGAAGAGGTTACAATTATTATTCTCACTTTTTAAATTTTTTTATATTTATTTATTTTCCCTTTTGTTGCCCTTTTGTTGTTGTTGTTAATTGATGTTGTCATTGTTGGATAGGCCAGAGAGAAATAGAGAGAGGAGGGGAAGACAGAGAGAGGGGGAGAAAGATAGACACCTGCAGACCTGCTTCACTGCCTATGAAGCGACGCCCCTGTAGGTGGGGAGCCAGGGGCTCGAACCAGTATCCTTACGCTGGTCCTTGCGCTTCACGCCAAGTGCGCTTAACCCACTGCGCTACCACCCTACTCCCTGTTATTCTCACTTTACAAATCTTTACCTTTAGATGCTGTCACTACTTATCTGGTTTATATTGCCTGATGTATGTATGTTTATGTAGTATATAGATATAAATTATATAATGTGTAACTATATATTATTTAATATACATACTAATATCTCTGTACATATACTAGACATACACACAATAATATACATATATGTACAGATACAAAAATAATTAATTCACTAACATAGACACTACTATTAAAAGCCCAGATACATTTTTTTCTCCATTCATGATTTTTTAATTATCTAAAATAAAAACCAGAAGCTATAAATGTTCTACCAATTTAAGATACACAAAATTATCATGAGTATGAGTATTAGTCTTAGTGCTGTGCTTTGACATCTGATGAAGTATTTAATTCAAAATCCTTCTCATACAGCCTCCCAAACAGAGTTACTGTCAACACTGGTCCAGATGGTGGCTTCAGACTAAATAAGCGTCCATCACTTGACACCTAGTTGAAACACAGAGAAGGTGGCTGTGTCAAACTTTAAACTACACAACTTCAGGACTCGATTAAGCCTTGGAACAACCAGATGTTGAAATAATAGAAATTATAACCTAATTCTGCTGCCAGATTATTTGATGGTAGAGATTACTAAAAACCTAGAAATAATTCATACATATTTGAAATGCCTGGAGTCAATAATTTACTTACCTGAGGAAGCACCCATAATAGGCTATTCTTCTCAGAGAAGATAATGACACTTCCAGTGGCCAGAAGGGATTGTATCAAGGGGAATGACTAAACTGAGCCTCAGACATCCCAGTCACTCACAAACTACAGTCTCCTAGCCGGCCTAGTGCCCCCTGGCTGCTCTTTTCTTGGTTTTATTTTACCAGAAAAGGAGCCTAAGAGCAGAACCTCAGGGAAGTGTTAGTGTAAGAATATAGATGAGCTGACTCAGTGACCCAGAAAGAGGAAGGGAGGATTACTAAAGAGAGGTTGGCAACCTAAGGCTCTATGATAGAAAAAGATGAAGGTTTCCCTGAGCCCAACAGCTAACTACATGTAGGCATGCCTTTAAAGGTACTGTCTGGGGAGATGGTGTCAGAGTTGGAAATAGGACTAGAAAGCTGGATCAGGGCAAAGAAGTGCTCCCAAATATGGGGAAAGTATATAAGTATCATTAACTGTAAACCTTATCTATTTGATCTGGGGCCCATATTCAGCACAGGAGCCTGTGTAACATTTGCATCCCTGTAGGTCTGACCTCGTATTCTGTGGTCATAGCTAGGAACATTCTAGGCTGTACTCATTTCAAGACCCTTCTTCCTCAAGTGGCAGAGTATGTTGAGTCAACCTCCCTTTGGGCCCCTTGGAATATACCTAAAATAGACTTCCTAACTTTTCTCAAAATGGATACCCAAAATCTCATCTGCTATATTCCTACCTTTAGGTTTCTGATCATTAAACAATTTGTTCTGTTTTATATCTTAATGCTTTTCAGCTACCAAGTTGCAGGTGCTACCATGATGCCAACCTGACTTCCCTGGGCAGAGGACCACACCAATGTGTCCTGGAGCCCCACTTCCCCAGATTCCTGCCCAACCAGGGAAAGAGAGAGACAGGCTGGGAGTATAGATCAACCTGCCAATGCCTATGTCCTGCAGAGAAGCAATAAAGAAGCCAAACCTTCCATCCTCTGCACCCCACAGATTTTTTCCTTGGGAGAATGTGGTAATGTACCATCGTGACAACAAAAATTCAACATTTCTTCAATAAAGTGATATAGGAATTGGGGGAAAGAAAAAAGGAAGGAAGGAAGGAAAGAAAGAAAATGTGGCTGGGCAGAGCATTTGTGCAATAAAAAATCATTTTTTGATTCTGAAAGATGAATGTTTGCTTTTTTGTCAACATCAGTCACTGTTAGATTCAGGTTTTCTTTTTTCCTCTTACTCTGTAGGTCGACCAACTGTAGTCTTTGCTAACACCAAGAGAGAAATTCTTTTTAACTTCTGTAGGTCATTAGTACCTAGTTGAAGGCAATGGACCTCCTCTGGTATAACCACTCCTGAACTCTATTTGAGCTCTCTCTCTCTTTTTTTTTTTTTTTTTTTTTTGCCTCCAGGGCTATCTCTGGGACTATGAATACAGTGCTCCTGGGGGTTGTTCATCGTTGTTGTTATTGTTATTGTTGTTGCCATCGTTGTTGTTGGATAGGACAGAGAGAAATCGAGAGAGGAGGGGAAGACAGTAGGGGGAGAGAAAGATAGACACCTGCAGACCTGCTTCGCTACCCGCAAAGTGACCCTGCTGCAGGTGCTGAGCCAGAGGTTTGAACTGGGATCCTTATGGGGGGTCCTTGCGCTTCGCACCATGTGTGCTTAACCTGCTGCGCCACCGCCCAGCCCCCATTGAGTTCTCTTTTTACTCAACCTAAAACAGCTAAGCCCCTTCCCAGTAATAATTTCTTTTTCTTTCTTTTCTTTTTAATGCTTTGTTTGGTGGAGATAGAAATTGAGGGTGGAAGGGAGATAAGGAGAGACAGAGAGACAACTGCAGCCCTGCTTCACCACTTGTGAAGCTTCCTCCCTGCAGGAGGGAACGGAGGCTAGAACCTAGGTCCTTGCACATTGTAGTATGTGTGTTATATCGGGAGTACCACCACCTGTCCTCTATTTCTTTATTTTCACAGACACACAAATAATTGTGCTAAATGTTCCAAATAAGAAACAGTCTTCTTAGTGTCTTTCATGATTTATAAGGACAATTGAACCCTCTCTAGTTGAAATGTTGTTTGTTTTTTGTTTGGTTGGTTGGTTTTTGTGTGTTTGTTTTTACATTTTTAGTATTTGGGTATTTCTCTTATAACCAAGCAAGAAGAAAAAAAAATTGACCCTCACCCTACCCTCAGCCTGTAGGCTTGAATATTGGCACTGTAAAACAAAAAAAATTAGAAGAAACACAGACTTGAACAAATCAACAGTTCCAAACAGGAATTGAAGTAGCTGCACACTTAGAAATGGACATTTACAACCCCCAATCTCCATACCTAAAAATGATGAAGTAATTATATGGAACGGCATGCCTGACAACAAGAAACAGACATCCAAAAACAAAACAAAACAAAGAGGAGGGTGGGGTAAAATAGGACACTTGGACAGGTAGATTTGGGTTGGAATATTTCCACCTCCACATTATCAAATGCCTGTTTCTTTATTATTTCATTTTTTTAAAATATTCATTCTCTTTTGTTGCCTTTGTTTTATTGTTGTCATTATTGTTGTCATTGTTGTTGGATAGGACAGAGAGAAGTGGAGAGAGGAGGGGAAGACAAAGAAGGGGAGAGAAAGATAGACACCTGCAGACCTGCTTCACCACTTGTAAAGCAACTCCCCTGCAGGTGGGGAGCCAGGGGCTCGAACTGGGATCCTTACTGCTGGTCCTTATGCTTTGTACCACCTGCGCTTAACCTGCTGCGCTACTGCCTGACTCCCTATTATTTTATTTTTAATAATCTTAACACAAATTACTCCATGGGGCTATTATGGAGCATAGGCAGACAAACCCTGAAATACCAATATCTAGGTTGTATTTCATTCTTATATGAAAGGAATTGGCACTAAGCTGGAGAGATAGCATTATGGTTATATTAAAAAAAGACTTTCAAGTCTAAGGCACCAAAAGCCTTAGGTTCAGTCCTCAGTGTCACCTTAAGCCAGAGATGAGCTGCTCTGGGAAAGAAAGAAAAAAGGAAAGAAGGAAAGAAAGAAAGAAAGAAAGAAAGAAAGAAAGAAAGAAAGAAAGAAAGAAAAAGAAAGAAAGAAAGAAAGAAAGAAGGAAGGAAGGAAAGAAAGAGAAAAAGAGTGAAAAGGGGAAGGGAAGGGAGGGGAAGGGAAGGGAAGGGAAAGGGAGTCTGCAGTGCTAGGAAAATAGTATAATGGTTATGCAAAAAAAGATTTTCATGCCTGAGGCACCAGAGGTCCTAAGTTCAATCACTAGCACCACCATAAACCAAAGCTGAGTAGTGCTCTGGCAAGAAGGAAGCTGTAACAGAGGGAAGGAGGGAGAAAGGATGGAGGAAAAGAAAGAAAGAAAGAAAGAAAGAAAGAAAGAAAGAAAGAAAGAAAGAAAGAAAGAAAGAAAGAAAGAAAGAGAAAAGAAAGAAAGAAAGAAAGAAAGAAAGAAAGAAAGAAAGAAAGAAAGAAAGAAAAGAAGAGAAAGAAAGGGGGGGAAAAAAAGTGAGTTGGCAGTGTTAAGCAAAGATGCTTACCTGAAATTCTCCAGGAGCAAGCTGAACGTCACTCAATAGCACCTCAGGGAAAACATACTTGGTTTTGAAAGTGCCACTGAGAGAGAACATTTCAAATCTTGTGGAAGCAGTTTCAACTGACTCACCACAAGTATGTAAATTTGTTGTTTTACATTTCAATAGAGTACAAACCTAAGAAAGGAAATACAAGCCAGTAAGTTCTAAGAAAGCTTATTGAAATATTCTCCTGACTTAAAGGAGATGATTGTGTTTCCTGGTTTGATAAAATGTTACTTCCTCATTAGATTAATTCAGTTTATTGCTGAATAGCAAGCAAAACTAGTAATAAAAGTGTAGGACTTTGTGCAAGTCACTGCCAAGTAAACTGAACCATAGAAAGAAACAATCATATCTTCTGTCCATATCTATGAATAATGCCCTATTTGTCCCAGTACTTTTAATAATCAAGTGTTCAAATTTTTAAGTTTCCTTCAGGGTCTCGGAAACATCTCATCACAGATTTGCATCATGAGATTCTAAATTCAAGCCCCCACACTGCATACACTAGAGTGTTTCTCTCTTAACTCACACTACCCATCTGCCTCTTTCCCTCGAAAAAACAAACAAAAAACACACCCTTTTAAGAGTTTAATTTTAGATACTATTTTTTTATTCCTGCTTATTTCTGTTTGTTAACATTTTGATTTTAGGATAGAAACAGATAAATTGAGAAAAAAGGTGGAGATAAAGAGGAAAGGGAGACAACTACACACATTTCACCACTCATAAAACTCCCCCCAGTAGGGACTGGGAGTTTGAACTCTGGTCTTTGTGCGTGGTAATATGTGTGCTTTACCAGGTGCACCACCACCAGGCACCCTGGATACTAATTTATCTTTATTTTATTGCCAAGTACAACAATGGAAAAACTTAAAAATTAAAGCTATACTAAATCCTAGAGTTGATCTAGAGGTAACCATTGTCACCTGGAAAAGCCATAGTTTTTATCTAAGCAAGGACAGAAATAGTTGTTACTTTACTACAGCTATACTATATAATACATATTTATTGAACAGAGATTTAAGTATCTGAATAATTTCCCATGTAAAGTGGTCAAATGAAAATTCATGCATACACCATTCTTCAAACTTAGGCCAGACCACTTTCATTCCTTGTTTGTCTAAATCAGTAGACTCTAACTGGTCTTCTTTTTTTCCATTTTTGCAGTTGGAGGACAAGCCCTATAGGGTGTACAAATGAGTGGGGATACAGAGCACACTGGAACAGACTTTCATGCCTGAGGCTCCAAAGTCCCAGATTCAATCCCCCACACCATCATAAACCAGAGCTGAGTAGTGCTTTGGTTAAAATAAATAAATAAATAAAAAGGGGGGGTGGCAGGTGGTGGCACACCAGGTTGAGAGTACGTGTTATAATATTCAAGGACCCAGGTTTTAACCCCTGGACCCCACCTGCAGAAGGAAAGCTTTGCAAGTGGTGAAGCAGTACTGGAGGTGTCTCTCTGTCTCTGTCCCTCTCTGTCACCCCCTTCCCTCTCGATATCTGGCTGTCTCTATCAAATAAATAAATTAAAATATTTTTTAAAGATGATGTACAGATAGCTCTGAGGTAAAGACAGAGTACACGGTCCTATTCTGTTACTTAGAAAATCAACCAAAGTCAACATTATTTTTTAAAGACACAGAGATTTAAAAAAAAAGGGGGGGATTTTAAAAACTTATTATTTTTTTAATTAAAAAAAATCTATATTCACACAGGATAGTATATTGTTAAAAAAAATTGTAAAAAAGAAAGCTTATCACTGTCAACAATGTGGAAGGACCATGAGGATATTCTTTTTTTTTTTTTCATGAGAATATTCTAACTGAAATAAGTCAGAGAACTACAAATATCATATGGTCTCAATTGTATGTGGAAATATATATGTGTGTATATATAAATATATTCAAGAATATTCCAAAGTTTCTTCCTCTGGGAACTCTAGTTACTTCAGGATTGTGGTGGCTAAAGAAAGGAAAACTTGTTGTTTGGGTTTGAGATAGCAAGACCTCACATGTGCACACCACTACTACTCCTGAGACAATTTTTTTTCTCTCTCTCTTTTGTTTCAGATAAAGAAAAGAGACAGAAACTACAGTACCAATCTACCATTCATGGATCTTACACTCAATGTTGTACTGCTTTCCATGTGGTATCAAGGTTTGAGCCCAGGTAAGGTGTGTAGTCTACTTGATAAGCTTTCTCCTGAATGCAAATTTAGAATTGTAAGCTCCAAGATATGTCCGATGCCAGTAGTCTAAATACAGGATCATTGCTCAACAACAAAGGTAGAGAGTCCACAAAACTAATCTTCCTATTAAAGAAAAGGAACTACCACTGCTCTCCACAGGAGCCAGTATGCAGAGATAAATTGGGAGAATAAAATGAAAGAAGCAGAGAAAAAGTCAAGGGACTGCTATTTTGTTTTATAACCAAGTTTTATCACTTAAAAACGTATCATAAAGTTTTTAAAGATCACAAAATTTTAATTAAAAATACATATTTGATGAAATACTACCATGTAATTTTAAAAATGGCATTATGTCCTTTGAGATAAAATGAATAGAACTGGAGGTGATTGTGCTCAAGGAAGGAAGGGAGAAAATGGAAGATAACTATCAGATGGTTTTGTTCATTTATATGTTATAGGGAACTGAAGTGTATAAACTTGCAAATAAATAAATAAGGAAAAAAGACCAAACTGTCTCCATAACTTTGTGAGAACTAGGGTAGCTATTATTGGGGGGGGGGGGGGGGGGGGGTTTAGTGGGGATGCAGAATTTTTGTGGTGAGTGTGGTGTGTCACTATACTCTTGTCATGTTATAATTTTATAAACCATTATAAAATAACTAAGAAAAAATAAATTTTAAAAATCAATATGAGGTCAGGGGAGATAGCATAATGGTTATGTAAACAGACTCTCATGCCTGAGGCTCCTAAGTCCCAGGTTCAATCCCCTACACCACCAGAAGCCAGAGCTGAGCAGTGCTCTGGTGTTTCTCTCTGTGTGTCTCTCTCTGCATCTCTCTCAAAAAAAAAAAAAATCAATATAATATCAATGTAATGTCATATATGAGACATATACTACAATACATGTCAGCATATCATGATGGTAGCATTTATAGGGCAATAAATATTCGTCTACAGCATAATTTGCTTAACTGATTTCTAATTATTGGATATTTTCTACCTGTGTTCTTAATAACTTTCTCCTCTTTCCTCCAGCACTTTGAAAACTGACTGAGTACTGTTTCTTCCTTTATTTCCATCCCCCTATGTTGCCCCTTCCCTTCATCCTATAAGGATAATATAGACTTTCTCATATATGATAAAACATAAAACAAAACAAAAAAAGGCTTACCCTTACCATGAATCTCTAGCTTGTCCCAATTCTATTTCTTTTTTTCTCATTTCAGACTCAGTTTCCTATAACTATTTACTCACCCATCTATTCTCTCACTTCCCTTTGACTTTTCAGCCCACTGTCATCTTGAGTCCAGGAAATCCTACTCTTTCATGATCATAATGGTAAATGTATTGCATAAATATGTTTCACCATTTCCTCCTGCTATGAGCATCAACTTCCTCACTATCCATGAGAGTTCTCTCCCTCTCTCTCTCTCACAAATGTGAGGTTCCTACTCTGTCCATTGCTGCCTAAATATTGCAACTCAATATTTCCAGGAAGCCCAGAGTTCTTTACTCTCTTCAGTCTCCTCTGATGTAGCACTCACTTTTGTAAATTTAAGCACTACCTGTATCCTGCTAATGCTCAAGACAGTATTTATAAATCTAATATCTCCCTAAAGTTTTGTGATTGGGATCGTATATTCAATATCTTACTAGATAGCTCCAAGTATTTCTTTTTTTATTTTACTTATTTATTTTCCCTTTTGTTGCCCTTGTTTTTTTTTTTTATTGTTGTTGTAATTATTGTTGTTGTTAGTGATGCCATTGTTGTTGGACAGGACAGAGAGAAATGGAGAGAGGAGGGGAAGACAGAGACGGGGAGAGAAAGAAAGACACCTGCAGACCTGCTTCACTGCCTGTAAGGGGCCTCAAACCGGGATCTTTGAGCCGGTCCTTGCACTTTGCGCCACGTGCGCTTAACCTGCTGTGCTACCGCCCAACTCCCTAGCTCCAAGTATTTCAAAATCATCACATTTAAAACTTAACTGTCTCCCTCTGTCATCCAACCTTCTTGAGAAGTGTTTGTGTCCTTATTTGCCAGCAGCAACAATTAATAGTCACTCTGCCAAAATGGAGAGATTCCTTATAGAATGGAAGAAGATCCCTATATGGCAAACAAAAGGCTAATAACCAAAATATATAATGAGGATGTGGACTAAATCTTCATTCAACTAGGGAGTCTGCATTTGTGCTACAGACAGTGTCAGTGCAGCCTATTTGATGAAGATAACACTGTAAGTGATGAGTAGGTAGAGGTTATCTTGAGCAAAGTAAATAACATGTGTAAACATACAGAGGTTCTGCAGATACTGACACACTAGAAGTGGAACTGTAT
The DNA here is from genome assembly GCF_950295315.1 of Erinaceus europaeus. Classification (NCBI taxonomy): domain Eukaryota; kingdom Metazoa; phylum Chordata; class Mammalia; order Eulipotyphla; family Erinaceidae; genus Erinaceus; species Erinaceus europaeus. Next base: position 118,810,996 of record NC_080165.1, on the reverse strand, counting down.
CAATATAATAGGAAGCCATGACACATAAAGGCAGAAATAAGGGGAAATAATAGGAGGAAGAGACCACATACCAAGATTTTATGAGTCTGTCATAATAAGGAATTTAATTTACCATCTAGAAGACAATGAGGAATTTCAAATAAGAGATAGATATGATCAGATATGGCCTTTGGTGATTTCTATGGTTAGAATGTGGAGAGTGGACTAGAAGGAACTGAAAATATCAATAGCAAGTCCTGTTAGAAGCTGCTTTTCCTTAAAGGTTACATTTCATCAGCCTGTAATCACTCCTCCTTTAACATGAGGGGCTATGAGATGTTTAAAAAATTGCAGCAACAAACTATTCTACTGTGCTTCTCAGAAATCAACTCTACATATCTCCATGACATTCTTAGTGTCAACTTCTTCTCATGTTAAGTGAGATAAGCCAGAAAGAGAAGGATGACTATGAGGTGATCTCAGTCATAGGCAGAACTTAAGAAATGGATAGGAAGGGGAGACACAAAGTAAAATTTGAACTGGTTTGGTGTATTGCACCTAATCAAAGGACTCCAGGGAAGGACAGGAGGAAGCCTGGGGGAGGGGAGATGTCAGGTCCTGGTACATGATGATGCAAAAGGGCCTAAACTAGAGGTGAGAGTGTTTTGCAGACACCTGTCATGGAGAGATGTGAAATTGTACCCATGGGCTAAGAATGGCACTGTAAACCATAACTTCTTAATAAATAATAACAATAAAATTAATTAATGTTTAAGAGAATTAAAAAAACAAGATAGACATTAACAAATATAAGATAGTTGCATCTGTTCAGGAATGAAATTTAAGAGATCAATTATCCATAGAATTTATCTGTAAGTTGATTGCAATATCACTTTACATACTGAGGTTGTAAATAAATGTTCTGATGTTCTCCTTTTTTTTTTTTTTTTTTTGCCTCCATGGCTAACAAAACCACAGCTCCTAGCAGTCATTTTTTTCATTTCATTGGATAAGACAGGTAGAAATTGAGAGAGGAAGGTGATATAGAAAGGGAGGGAGACAGACACACCTGCAGACCTGCTTCACTCTGCAGGTGGAGAGTGAGGGCTCGAACTTGGGTCCTTCAAGTACTTATAATAAAATAATTATTCATCTAAAAAAAATTAAAATAACGGAGTTGGGCGGCAGCGCAGCAGGTTAAGCACAGGTGGCCACGTGAAGCACAAGGAGCAGCATAAGGATCCCGGTTCCAGCCTCCGGCTCCCCACCTACAGGGGAGTCGCTTCACAAGTGGTGAAGCAGGTCTGCAGGTGTCTATCTTTCTCTCCCCCTCTCTGTCTTCCCCTCCTCTCTCCATTTCTCTCTGTCCTACCCAACAACGACAGTAACTACAACAATAAAAACAAGGACAACAAGAAGGGAATAAATAAATAAAATTTTTAAATAATTATTCATCTAAAAATCAAATTAAACAGGGTATTCTGTATTTTACCCTCAAACACCAAAATAACTAGTACCTGTAAGTAATATCTCCCTTCCATAGTATGTAGTCCATCAAATGCCCCTAAGACATAAACTTCATCTGATCTCTTTTCAGATATGGTATAGTTTAGAAGACAGCAGAGATCATTCTCACAAACTGTGTAATTTCCTGTGACTGCTGTAAGCTCCAAGAAGGTGAATTCATCATAAAACACATGGCCTTTAAATGTTCCATTTCCTGTTGTAACTGAATTTTTATCACTGGCATAGGAAGTCCAATTCACCACTACTGGGTGGTTTGGATAGGAATCCAGTTGAGAGAGGAGGAGTTTACCCTCCCTTGTCTTCATATCATAATGAAATGCTCTTGGAGAATCAGGTGCATAGATGCCACTTCCTGGAATTGGTAAGTCAAAAACAGCATTTGAAATAGGAAAGTGAATAGGAATGGTCAGCTGCTACTTTATCTCATTAACATTTTGCTCCCTTTAAGCTTTATAACTCACCAAATCCAGTAAGCTATGCTAATAAAGGCAAACATGTAAAAGAATATCTAAGAGTATGACACCAGGAATCTGAAAGCTTCAAACAAGCAGTGCTGCAGATGGGGGGTGGGGTGTATACGCTCAAGTAGAATAAAACCACATAAATCTACCAACAACTTTCACTGAGATTCTTTCTATAGCATAGCACAAGCTAGATATGCAAAAGAAGAAGGAGGAGGAGGAGGAGAAAGAGGAGGAGGAGAAGGAGAAGGAGAAGGAGAAGGAGAAGGAGAAGGAGAAGGAGAAGGAGAAGGAGAAGGAGAAGAAGAAGAAGAAGAAGAAGAAGAAGAAGAAGAAGAAGAAGAAGAAGGAGAAAGAGAAGACATTGAAAAACAGTTTAGCAAGGAATGCATGTTAGCTAGGGGGAAATGTGACTTTTGTTTTCAAGTCCACAATTCTGAAAAACTATACTTTACCTGTCATTTTCTTGGAGGGTCTATGAATATTCGATGCAAGAAAATTTACTTTCATGCCCATTGCCCAAGCTGAGTGAAATTCAATAGCAGACAAATGTGGCAAAACATTCATCCAAGCTGTTGGAAAGAGAATGGTGTCCACGTGGAAATCTTTCACGAGGCTAATAGCAGGATTGTGGAAGAGTATATCAAAGCATGTAAATATACCAAATTTTCCAAAGGTGGTATTGAAAGTCACAAATTCAGGCTCCTTGGGTGCATTGAAATAATTTTCATTCATGAAGAGGTTTTGCTGCAATGAGAACATGAAGTAAGCAGGGGGAAGCTTCTTTTAAGAAATCAGCTTAGATATCATAGTATCTGAACTAGAGAGTCACACATCTGTTAGGTGAAGTCCACTTCATTTATGACCACTATTGTCAAGGAAAGGAGCAACTTGTTTGAGAATCAGATATATATATATATATATATATATATAGCCTTTAAATCAATATCCATATTTTATGAGTGTGTATACAAAAGAATTCTTATCTCTTGAGACTCCTTGAATCTTAAAAGATGTAAGAGCAAAATAAACTAACTTTGAATTTGCAAAAAAAAAAATTAAAATTAAAATAAAGCTTGACTATTTTCTGTGGATAGGGAATGTTTTTTGGGACCAGAAGTATGGCTCAGTGGTATAGCACAAGCCTTGCATAGTTAGGCTGAGCATGATTGCTGATGCCATGTGTGATGTCATCTACTAGTATCTCTCTTCAACACACAATAAATAAATTGATAAATAAATAAATAAATTTTAAAGAGAATATTCTTTTTTGTAAAAAAAAAAAAAAAAATACAATTTAAGTGGCCCAGGAAGTAGTATCGTGGATAAAGCAATGGATTCACCAGGATGAGGTACTAAATTCTACCCCCAGCATTGCATGTGTGAGTAATATGATGCTCTGGTGTTCTCTTTCTCTCGTTTTCTTTCTTTCCCTTTCTTCCTTTTTTAAATTTTTTTATTTCTCTTTACTTTTTTTTTTTTTCTCTACCAGCTTTGGATTATGGTAATGCCTGACACTGAACCTTGGACCCTGAGCTTGAAGCATGAGTCTTTTTGCATAAAACCATTAGGTTGCCATGTTCATCGGTGAAGCAATTACAGAGGCCAGACCTTCCACCTTCTGCATCCCACAGTGACCTTGGGTCCGTACTCCCAGAAGGTTAGGGAATGGGAAGGCTATCAGGGGAGGGAATAGGATACGGAGTTCTGGTGGTGGGAACTGTGTGGAGTTGTACCCCTCTTATCCTATGATTTTGTCAATGTTTCCGTTTTATAAATACTATTACTACTAACAATAAATTAAATTAAATACTATCTGGACAAATGCAAAAAAAAAACATATTAGGTTATCTTTACCAACCCTCTCATTATTAAATAAATGTTTACAATAAAAAGGGAATAATTTTAAAGAATATTTTTTAGCTCATTTGTCTTCAAGAACAAATCTGTCAAGGAAGGAGCTTTTCATTCTTTCTCTGGCCCATTTTACTTTTGGTCTGGGAATTTTTCAACATAGGTACCTTGTACTCTCATCTACTCTCTAAAACACATTCCCATGTTGCTAAATGCACAGGAAACTAGTTTAAACCCCCTTTGAAGGAACCCACCACATCTGCCATGGCTTTCTTAAGCTTTGTTTCTTTTCTGCTTCTAAAGTACTCACATTATTACCGTCAGTGATGATTTTTTTCCCATTTTGTCCACTTAATATTGTTAAACATTCAGTAGCTGAATTATTCGAAAAATAATTCTACCTTATGGTAACGTGCCACCAATTTTCCCTGAGAATCAAACACTACATCAGTGTTGTATTGATAACGACCATCAAGGGGACACTGAGGGTCACTGGTATTACACGACTTCTTGTCACCAATATTTGCCACAATATAGATTGAGTTGTTCTTGGCCAGGCAGCTGAGTTTTTCTTGAACAGGGGTGCGACCAAATCTGTCATTTGTCCATTAGGAGGAAAAATATAAAGCATAACCTTTAAGGAAATTCACAATTGCCTGAACCTATTATTTTGTATATAAATAAATTAATTAATAACAAATAGCAGTAGACAGGTTTAAAACAAAACCAGTATTCAAATGATGCTCATGATTTTGAGAATTTTTTTATCGTTTTATTGAGGGCATAATGGATTACAGTACAGTTGTTGACACATGGGCACAATTCCTGTGGTGCACTGCACTAAAGCTTGTAGGGATTTTATTTGTAGGAAATTATTCTAAGAGGCTCTTAATCACATTTTTAATTGAATTTATCTTAACTATGATCATACATTAATTTATATGTTTGTTTTACAATGACTGGTAAATATTTTGTTTATTTGCTTGTCTTCTAACAAAAATGGTGCTCAGTTTTGGAATATGTAGATGCCAAGGATTATACTTGGGGCCTGGGAGCCTCAGACATGAAAGTCACTTACATAACTAGGTATGCTGTCTCTCTGGCCTGTCTGCCACAATTTATAGACATTATGGGACAAAGCTACACATTTCCTGTTCACCAAATCCATGGGTGACATAAAAGTACTAGAATGAGTATTTGTTATTATTATGTTTTTTTATTAATTTATTGGGTATAAACAGCCAAAAATTAAGAGGAAGGAGGGAGATAGAGAGGGAGAGAGACAACAAAACACCTGCAGAACTGCTTTACCACTTGTGAAGCTTCCTCCTGCTTGTGGGTATGGGGGAAAGGGGCTTGAATCTGGGTTCTAGCACATTGTAACATGTGCACTCAACCACGTGTGTCATTGCCCAGCCTCTGGAAAGAGTATTTGAATTAAAACACACACACACACACACACACACACACACACACACACACACACACATGCATACACAATTTGGAAATAGGAGAATTCTAGGCATATCAAGTAGTAACCGTGAGGTATCCAGCCTTCTACCTATGTAACAAGTCCTTGACAGAATCTTAGGTAATTATACTGAGTATTTGAATGCTTGCAACTTGGAGAGGGAGGCTAGATGCTAACTGTTGTGAATTTCAATGAAATTTAGCTCCTAACATAATAGTAACTTCCCAAGCCTCACCCACACACAAAGCTCTTGAAAAGACTTTTAACCTCACTAATCTGTATGGATATATAAACCAAAAACCATTATGAAATAACACCTCAAGCCATTTAGGATAGTTACTGTTTTGAAAATCGTTAAATGTAGGTGAGACTGTGGAGAAATCAGAGTCCTTGTGTACTGTGTATGGGAAAACAAGATGGTAGAGCCAGCATGGAAAAAAAAAAGTTACCGTATGATTCTACAATTACAATTTTGGCTATAGAACCAAAAAAAAAAAAAAAAAAAAGTTGAAAACAGTTTATAAAAGACATGTTTGTAGATTCAAACTGGCCTTAGTCGTAGTATTCAGTAACTAAAAGGTGGGGGGAAAAGCAAAGGTGATACAATATACTAGTGAAATCTTAAAAAGTAAATTCTGATAATATTAACCGCAATAAACTGATGATTAAAAGGTAAATACAATACAATTCCATTTATAAGCCATAGGTAGAACAGTCAAATTAATGAGATAGAAAGTAGAATAATGGCTGCCAGAGTCTTTAAGAGAAGGGACACAGGGAGTGTCCTTTTATTTCCCCCCAGCTTTACTGATGTACAGTGGACATTAATACTGCTAAGTTTAATATGTTAAATGTAATGATTTCAGGCAGGTCTGTATCTGTTTTGAGAAAAGTTTGGAACAACTGAGTGAATTAGCACACTCTTGGACTCCAGAGTTTATGCATAATGTTTATGCAAAAAGACTTTTTCATGCCTGAGGCTCCTCTGCTCTAGGTTCAGACTTGGGGGCTACTTAAAGTCAGAGTTGAGCAGTGCTTTGATTAAAAAAATAAACAAACAAACAAACAAATAAATAAATAGGAAAAGAGATCGTATACCTTCACCACACAGAAAGACCATTGTTTTTTGCTTTGAGAAGAACATTTAAAATCTAACTTCACTTTCAAGGGTACAGTATTATTAACTATAGTCACAGTGCTGTACATTAGATCACCAAAATTTATATCTAGCAGCTTGTACTGTTGAAACATTCCATCTTCTGCACCACATAATGACCCTGGGTCCGGGAGCCAGGCAGTAGCGCATCGAGCTAAGCGCAAGGATGGGTGTAAGGATCCTGGTTTGAGCCCCGGCTCCCCACCTGCAGGGAAGTCCCTTCACAGGCAGTGAAGCAGGTCTGCAGGTGTCTATCTTTCTCTCTTCTTATCTGTCTTCCACCCCCTCTCTCCATTTCTCTCTGTCCTATCCAACAACGACGAAAACAATAATAACTACAATAAAAACAAGGGCAATAAAAGGGAATAAATAAATGTGAAAAAAAGAAGAAGAAGAAGAAGCTAAAATGACCCTGGGTCCATGCTCCCAGAGAGTTAAAGAGTAGGAAAGATATCGGGGAGGGAAAAGAATATGGAGTTCCGTTGGTGGGAATTGTGTGGAGTTGTACCCATCTTATCCTATAGTTTTTGTCAATGTTTCCTTTTTATAAATAAAAATTTTTAAAAATATATTACGGTCGATTTTGCCTACTGCTAATATCTGACAACTACTGTTTCTATGAGTTCAGCTTGCTTAGATTCTACATGTAGGAGAGTTCATAAAGTTGGTTTTTTGTTGTCCCTTTGTTGTCCTTTGGTCGTTCTCTGTTGGGCTAATTTTCCTTAGTACCTATGTTGTTGAAATAGCAGGGGTTCCTCCTTTGTCAGGACTAATTGAATCAACTGCTGTAGGGTAAATGGAAACTTGACGCCATCTGCTGGTAATAGTAATGAAAGTTTTTTTGGATAACAAACGTTGACCATTAAGATCTGTGGTAACATATTCTTGAAAGATAACAAGAAGCATGAGAAACTACTACCAAAATACTATTTTAAAACATTTATAGAAAACATGGCCATTTGGTATTTTTTGCATTTGCTTCAATTAACATATGAAATACAGACATAAAGTGAAATGCTGAACCTATAAAAGTGTACCATGTTTTGATCACCTAAAGAGATAGACTATGTAGGGGCCAGGCAGTAGTGCACTGGGTTGAGCGTACGTAGTTACAAAGCCCAAAGGCTCTCGCAAGGATCCAGATTAGAGCCCCTGGTTCCCCACTTGCAGGGGAGTCCTTTCACACTTGCTGAAGCAGGTCTGCAGGTGTCTTTCTCTCCCCACTCTACCTGCCCCCCTCAATTTCTATCTTTCCTATTTAAAAGAAAAGGGGGGAGGCTTCCAGGAGCTGTGGATTTGTAGTAATGGCACCAAGCCCCAGCAATAACCCTGGAGGGGAAAAAAATTAAAAGTTAAAAAAAAATTAAAGACCTTCAGATAGAGAGGCAAAAATAAAATAATGGTGTGTGTGTGTGTATGTTGGGGGGAGGGGGTATTTAAAAAATAGAGAGAGACTATGTACATTATTAACTGGGTTGTACATATGTACATAGTGGCCACCACTTGGCTCCTTAAGGTATGTTTGAAAGTGTTTATTTTTTACCCCTCTTCATCCATTTCTGCCTGCTCCACCTCTATCTAATAACCACCAAGTTCTGATTTTTGCTTTGTTTTGTTTTTGATTCCACAGATAAGTGAAATCATAAACAAATTCTTATCACTGGGGAGGGTGGGGCCATGAACTTTAGTGATGGGTGTGGAACTATACCTCGTTATTTTATAATCTTGTAAATTACTATAAAATCGCTACTAAATAAATAAATATGTAAATTACATAGAAGCCTAGTATTTTGAGTTTCTGAAACAGTGTTAGTTACATATTTTTCTCTACCCACCTTGAAATTGTACCAAATATTCTAATATGTCTCTATTCAAACTACATTTCATAAGCTGTGTATACCGAAATAAGGTTGCAAACTTATTAGACCACATGCCCTTATTTAGAATTTTAAAAGTTCTTATTTTTAGGCTGGCATGTGAACTCACCTGAAGACTGCTTTGCCATATGCTTGGCCGAGGTTTGAGCCAAGCAGCCCACCTAGCCTTGCACATTGTAACATCTGTGTTCAACTAGATGAGCCATCACCCGGCCCCTACTATTACCTCAGTCACTTCTTAAGCACTTCTCAGGGAAAAAAAAAAAAAAATTACATTGAATTTGATAGTGTATATATTGCTTTCTAGCTCTGACTTATGTGACTTTATAATATTTGCTTTCCTATTAAAATAATGTATAGGATGTGAAAAATAATAATGCTTTACTGGAACCTGGAGATGACAATTGACATGCAGTGATCAACAAAAATTTCTTAATTAAAATAAGTTTATATTGTAGGGGGACACACACGTGGTCACGTGTGGAAGCGGGATCCCCCTGGGTCCGCCATAGTGCCGATGAAAAAGAATTTCCAGGGGACACGAGTTTAGGTGTATGATATCTAAATTCTTTATTTAGACGTGCAAAGTAAAAGTTTAGAAAAAGAGCTCGGGAGATAGATTTCCCGAGGGTCTTTGGCCCCAAAATCCCAGGCTCAAGTAACCCCTAAAGTCAGTAAGCAAGGCCCAAGACGGCTCTTTGTTCAAAACCGTTGTTGTAGCCTTGCTTACATCACATAGGAGCTCACTTTTTTTTATTTTATTTTTATTTTTATTTTTTTTATTGGGGAATTAATGTTTTACATTCAACAGTAAACACAATAGTTTCTACATGCATAACATTCCCCAGTTTCCCATATAACAATACAACCCTCACTAGGTCCTCTGTCATCCTTCTTGGAAGTGTATCAGGAGCTCACTTTTCATTGGCCCGATGGAGTAAACTCCTCCCCTTTCATATGAGGCGAAAAGGGTAAGGGGAAACCCTTCACCAATCTATCTTCGTGTCACATGTGCAAATTCAGTGAGAACAAACTATGTGCTAGAGGTGTGTAGTGTGCATTCCGGTTCCATGTGTGCAAATCTAGAAAAGTGTACTCATGGTGTACTCCCCATGAGTCCCTGTGCCCTGAATGTCCCCTCAACAATATTTATAACTGGATTTTATTTACCTGTTGGGATCATTACAAGGGATCCAATTCACTTGAGGGTCTGGAATATCTTCCAAGTATGGATAAATAGTTTCCCTGCTGAAGTTCATGCCATAAACAGCATCTTCTGGAGTCACAATAATATGTGCACCCTGTTCAAATATTGAATGAAAACATTTCTCAAATCAGCAAGTAATCAAGTAGGAGATCAGAAGGGGAAACCGAGGGCATAAGTAGCTAAAACTAGAGATTCGACTTCCGGAGGCGGAGCTACGAGCAGCAGATCGCTTTCTCTCCTCTCCTCTCCTCTCCTCTCCTCTCCTCTCCTCTCCTCTCCTCTCCCGGATCAACTAGGAATACCAAAGGAGACCACCCGGACCAAAACAAGACAGGACTAGAATGACCACAGGAACCCAGTAAATGTGAGTACACATTTTGTGAGTACAAACACGCGTGGCTGGTGACAGAGAGGAGAGAGGGGCCTAAGGAGAGATTAAGTGGCTGCTAACAGTTCAACAGTTTATCAGTGGAGACACCACCTCCAGTCTGCTCCACAACAAGGGGACAGCTGAAGGGAGGAAAGGACTCCCCAGAGACTCACCAAGTGCAACTCTGAGTCTCCATTGCTACTACCCTCAGAATCTGGAGCAGCAACAGGGAGGGACACCAGGGGACAGAGATCTAACTGGGAAACTCAGGAGAAGACCTATACCTTGTTGGCATAGCTGAGGGGATGTGAAAGTCTCTTTGCATAACCACTAGATTATCTCTGCCACACCCTGCTTTATCTCTTGGTCAGGAGTCAGTGATTAAGCTAAGAAGCCTATTGATAGTTTAAAAGCCCTCAGGCTCCCATAGCCTACAGGGAAGAAAAAAAAAGAGGCTTTTACACCACTGAGCTCCAACTCAGGGATTGAAAAAACTGTTAACATATATAAAATGGTTAAAACAACAAGAAAAAATATTGGAGACTCGAACCAGGACAAGAGTCCAGCTAAAAGTCCTCCAGAGGGTGAAGCACAAAACAACGAGTTCAACATCCAAACATTAGCTAAGGAAATAATAATAGGAGTGAGTAAAGAATTTGAAAAAATTGTAATCAGAAATTCAGGAACAACAAATGAGAAAATGGAAGAAAATTCTAATTATCTCATGGTTATTAGAGAGCTGAAAGCTGAAATCGCTGAGCTAAGAAGGCAACTAGCTGAACAAGCTAAAACAGTATCAGAGCAGGGCAACAAAATAGATGAACTCCAGAAAGCAGTAGAGGGCAGAGAGAATAGAATCTATGAGGCTGAAAACAGAATTAGCAAGATTGAGGATGAATTAGAGACAACTAAAAAAGAAGTAAGAGATCTCAAAAAGAGATTAAGAGATGCTGAAAACAACAACAGAGTCCTATGGGATGACTTCAAAAGAAACAATATACGCATTATTGGCTTACCAGAGGAAGAAAGAGAAGGGGAGGAAGAAAGCATTCTCCAGGCCATAATAGCTGAAAATTTCTCTAGTCCAGACAACACCAAAGACATAAAGATTCAAGAAGCCCAGAGGGTCCCAAACAGAATTAACCCAGACCTAAAGACACCAAGACATGTCATACTTAGATTGGAAAGTAGCTAACACTAAAAGCCAATCATTTGTATTTCTTGACCTCTCAATCTTGTTCCTTTGTTTGCTGCATTTTTTTTTCCAGGCGCTATTTAGTTCATGCTTAAGGTCACGCCAGAAACAAAACCTGGGCCATTTGAGACTCAGGTATGAAAGTCTTTTGCATAATTACTATGCTATCTCTCTTACCCTTGTTTTCTGTATTTTGTGACTTTTTTTTTTAACTTATTAACATGAGAAGGAAAATGCAGAACAGCCTCACTCTGGTAGATGCAATGCCAGGGATCAAACTACAGGCTCACCGAAGACTGAGTCCAGAGACGTTAACCCTGCCCCCTACCACCATTTCTGTTTTCTAACTACACCATAATCATTTCTGTATGGTCTTATCAGTCTTTCCTAGATAATAATGGTTTTCCAAGCTGCTCACAGATTTTCCTGTCATTGCACTTGTTAACCATAAATCTTTCTGAAATCAATCTACTTCCTGAATTTTGGCCAAGTTGTTTCACTTCCTCCTCTCTCCATTTCACAAATGTGATTTTTGCTTCTCAGATAGAAATTCAGTTACTGGATGCAGGAAGTGTTTTAGGCCTAAAGTATAGCTTGAATTAACCTGTATATCTTTACTTGGGAAAGATGCTTTGAAAGCTGCTATATTCATAAAGAAATAAGCTGCACCAAAAGAGAGAAGAATCTCAGAACTCCTATCAATCAAAAGTGTTTCTCGTTCTTTCTGTCTAGCTCCCCTTTCCCTCCCAATTTTAATTAACCAAAATTAATTAATTAATTAATTAAAAATAAAGTGTCTCCAGGAGGGGTAGATTCATCAAGCAGACATAACCTGTATAATCTGAGAACCAGTGATAACTCTGGTGACAAAAAACATATATATTAAAAAAGTAACTGTGCTGTCTCTTGATAGTCAAGCTTTTATTTTATAAACTGCTCTATGAAGCAATTTAATAGTATTTCTTCAGGAGGGAGAAAGGAATACTAACTGTGATTATTAAACAAAAGGTTCCTGGCTACCCTATAGATCTCTACTAAGAAGACAGGAACCTTGAGACTTGGTACCTGCTGTGCTGCTGATGTGATTGCTCCTTCCAATATATCCAGATTTTGGTTCATTAATGTTAACGCCTTTTCATGGGACACTGGTATGAGAGTGTCAGAGAGCTGTATCACTGCATGTTCATAGACAGCTGCAATAAAGGTGTCCAGGGAACTGACTTTCAGAACACAGAGATCCAAAATCACCATAAAAGTCTGCAACTGATGAGTAATCATTCTGAAGTCCACTGATTTCCTGAAACACACAACAAGTACTGATGTTTATAGAGAAAAAAATATGATAAATTATTACCACAAACAATCTCCAGAAATCAGTACTTAAGATAAGAAGAACGACAGCAGAGAAGCAATTGCAGAAGCTAGACCTCCCACCTTCTGCACTTTATGAAGATTTTTGGTCCCTACTCCCAGAGGTATAAAGGATAGGGAAGCTTCCTGTGGAGAGAATGGGTTACAGAACTCTCTGGTGGAGGGAATTGTATGGAATTGTACCTTTTGTTATCTTACAATATTGTTAATCACTATTAAATCATCAATAAAATTAAGAAAGAAGAAGAAGAACTGACTTTTGGGAGTCAGGAGGTAGCACAGCAGGTTGAGCGCATGCAGCGCCAAAGGTAGGGACGTGTAGTGATCCCAGTTACAGCGCCTGGCTCCCCACTTGCAGGGGAGTCGCTTCATAGGCGGTGAAGCAGGTCTGCAGGTGTTTTTCTCTCCCCCTCTCTATCTTTCTGTCTTCCTCCCTCGATTTCTCTGTCCTGTCCAGCGACAGCAGCAACAGCAATAATAATAATAACAACAACAATAAAAACAAGGGCAACAAAAGGGGAAAAAATGGTCTCCAGGAGCAGTGGATTCGTGGTGCAGTCACTGAACCCTGGCAATAACCCTGGATGCAAAAAAGAAAAAAAAACTACTGACTTTTAAGAAAATCTTTAAAAAAAAAAAAATGGTAATTATCTCTGGGAAGTAAGAGGGTGAGGATAGGAAATTTTGATAATGGGTATGGTGTAGAACTATAGATTGTAATCTTATAATCTTGTAACAAACTATGAATAATAAAAATATTTTTTAAAAATTTTATCACTTTATGTCATTACAACAAATAGTTCTCCCTTGTTGTAGTGATTTTTGAAGCTCAAATAAGGAAAAGTATGTGCATTCATTTCCTAGGACTTCTCTAACAAAGCACCCCTAACTGGATGGTCTAAGAAACAAATATATTGTCTCACAGCTCTGGAGGTTAGACATTCCAGGAAGAGTTCAGTAAGACTGGTTCCTTCAGAGGGTTGTGAAGGAAGGTTCTATTTAAGCCTCTCTCCTTGATTATTATTGTTCTTGCCTTTTGTGTTTTCACTCATGTGAATAACATTTTTTTAATTTTTTATTATCTTTACTTACTTATTTATTGAATAGAGATAGCCAGAAATCAAGAGGGAAGGGGGAGACAGAGAGGGACAGAGACATCTGCAGCTCTTCTTCACCACTCACAAAGCTTCCCCCCTGCAGATGGGAACTGGGGACTGGGGACTGGGGGCTTGAACCCGGTCCTTGAACATTATAACATGTGCACTTAAGCAGGTACTCCACCACCCAGCCCCAACAATTTTCCTTTTTATATAGATACCATCATTGGATTCAGCTTAGAAATTTTTCCAAAATACCATTGTCTTAACTAATTACATCTAAAACAGTTCTATTTCCAAACAAGGTCATATTCTAATATACTGGTGTTGTTATAGACTGAGGAGGACTAAAATGTTATAGTTTTCTGATCCCAGACTTCCTGATACTTATTAGTCAAAACTCTACTGATTGTTACCTTTGCATCTGAGTTTACAAAATGTTTCATCTTTCTACAAGTTGTATTCCTTTCACAAACTTTCCCTGAGGCCTGTGTATCAGGTTCTTTCCCATTATCACAAAATCCTCTAAGGTGAAGTCTGGTATTCTAGAGACTCCTACACAAAGGCAATAGAGAGGTTGACTTGCCACCGCCATCACCCATGAATGTTTAGCTGCTGCCCTAAGAGTCTGGAGATTGTGCAGGGGATAACTAAGATAAATTCCATATTTTATGGCGTCAAAAGAATGTACCTGACATTGTAACATTTGGATAATGACAGTTTCAAGTACCCTTACCCTGATGTCTTTTCCCTTAGAAATGTGTTCTGATCTTTGCTTTTTAATGTATAAACACCTATTGTTTTGTGTAAACAATGTCATGTAATGTAGGGAAATTGTGAGGATGTGGTTGAGCTTGGCAGGGCTTGACTTGAGGGGACATCCATCCTGTCAGTCTCTCTCTCTACACTGAGAGGTCTATCGAGGAGGGACACAACCCCTCAAGGTTTGCCTCATCTTATCAGACTCCCTGCCTCACAAAGCACCCTGCATTCCTGATACTATGCCCTGTTCCCTTATTATCTGCTTTTTGCACATATACCTAAGTTTCTGACACTAGATATGTATAATTAAAGAAAAATTTGAATGTTAAAAAAGATAATTGAACTTAGAAGTTTACTCATTACTGAATACTATTTTGTATCTGCAATACAATAAGAGAAGATACTTAATATTTAGTGAAATGAAAACAAATGGGGCTCAATTTCTGAAATCCATCAGGAGTTTATGTATAGCTACTTACCATAAAGTTCAAGGATAAAGAAATTTTCATATGTTGTCAATAAAACTACCATAATGATTTGTCAGAAAACTTTAGTATGACATCTTAATAAGCAAGTAAAAAAAGAAAGAAAGAAATTCCAAATTATCAGCTAATTTGTTTAGCTCTCTAAAATGAGACCTAGATCTTAAAGACATTCTCACCACTAGGACATTCTCATCACTAGCACTGCAAGAATTAACTGTTAACCAGAGTTTATCATTCAAATATTTAACTCGAAAAAATATGAAATATCCCCCATTTGATTCTAAATGATTCTATCACCAGTATACCTTATAATCCCACTGGATAAGCAACTGTAGAATGCTGCAATTCACTTTCAAAAGGACAACTTCTTAAACAGAAATGGCATAATGTGCATATGGCCTTGTCACTCCAAGAACAAATATACAGAGCCTTATACACTTTGAATTTTTTAAATTGCAATTCTTCCAATCATACAATTGCTGAGTCACTTTCTTCCATAGGCTTGTTCATTACCAAAGCCAAAAAATCCTTTATAAGGGCCTTCTATGAGGAAATAATTGGCTACGCCGTACCCCACTACTCACAGGGGTAGAGGCTATGTATGCTTCTGTCCTTTCTTCAGTAGGACCAGTATGGTTGCCAGCTCAAGCAGTGAATCTTTTCCATGAGTTGGCCACAGACAAACTCCAATCCTATTCCAAAGCTGTCTCTCCTGAAGATTCAGTCTCCCCTCAAGAAAGGAATACAACATCTCACAAACAGCCTCAGCCTTGAGACTGAGACTTGCTCTCTGCTACCTCACACCTAGAAACAGTTGACTATGAAGGCTACAAAACTGCTAGAAGCAGTTCTACAGCTTCTGAAACCAGTTCACCAGAGCATGACAATCCGAGGCCCTGACTGTTTTTCTTCAACACCCTGAATACACTATGATCAACACTAAAGAACCACCTCCTAAGCAATTACAGAAGCCAGACCTTCCACTTTCTGTACCCCATAAAAATTTTTGGTCCATACTCCCAGAGGGATAAAGATTAGGGACCCTTCCAGTGGAATGGAGAGTATATGGAATTCTGATAGAGGGAATTATATGGAATTATACCCCTCTTATTCCACAATCTTGTTGATCATTATTAAATCACTAGAAAAAAGAAAGAAAGAAAGAAAGAAGGAAAGAAAAGGCAGGATCATAGAAAAAATGGCAAATACATATAAATATACAGAAAATTACAGAAATAACAATCAACCCATATCTGTGACCTTGGGAGAATTTCTGTAGTTTCCAGTGGAGGGAATGAGGACAAAGAACTCTGGTGGTAAGTGGGAATTTTGTGAAATCATACCCCTATTATCTCATAATTTTGTAAATCTATATTAAATCACTAGAAGAAAAAAAACCTACCTCTGAGCCATATAGAAGATTAGAAGATTATCCTGATCATTTTATATCCATAAGAACTCTATTAATGTCTGTTTTTACATAAAAAGACAAGGGAGGGGCCAGGTAGTGCCACACCTGCTTGAATGCACATGTTACAATGCACAAGGAGCCAGGTTCGAGCCCCCAGTCCCCACCTGCAAGGGGAAAACTTTGCAAATGGTGAAGCAGTGTTACAGGTGTTTCTCTGTCTCTTTCCCTCTTTATCGCCTGATTCCTCTCAATTTCTGGATGTCTCTGTGCAATAAATAAATAAAGATAATTTTTAAAAAATTTAAAAATCATTTAAAAAATAAAAAAGACAGGGAAGATGTTGTAGAATTTTTCTGATCCCAGATTTCATGATATTCATTGGAAAAGTTACTGATTGTTTTCTTTGCATCTATATTTACAAAATACCTTATTTGTCTATAAGGTATATTCCTTTCACTAATTTTCCATGAGGCCTGTATTTCAGGCTCTGTCCCATTATCACAAAATCCTGCTCTAAGGTGAAGTCTGATGTTTCAGGTGACTCCTGAGTTACCTAACAAGCTATACAATAAGATACTCTGTTGTCCGGGAGGTGGTGCAGTAGATAAGGGACTGGACTCCCAACTATATGGTCCAGTCCCTGGCAGCACATGTGCCAGAGTGATATCTGGTTCTTTTTCTCTATCCTCCTATCCCTCTCATATATATATATGATATGCTGAGTGTCAGGGAGTAGACTCAGTGTTGGATCACACACCTTACATCCTTGAGTTCAGTCCCCAAACCCCCATAAAAGTAACAAAGGCAAAGTAAATGGAACTACATGGATGATGGAGTGGTACTTTGGCCTTCCTTTCTCTATGTCTGTCTCTTTGTCTCTCTCTCCCTCTCTCATAAAAAAAGGGAGGAGGGGGTGCCAAGGAAATGATTCAGCAAAAGAGTGTATGAGAGTCTGAGCTTGCTTTCTGACACTGTATTTAAGTACAAAATAAGAGGGGCGGGTGTGTGGTTAACCACACATGTTACCATGCACAAGGACCCAGCTTTGAACCTCCACTCCCAGCCAACAGGGAT
This sequence comes from Erinaceus europaeus, assembly GCF_950295315.1. Taxonomy (NCBI): domain Eukaryota; kingdom Metazoa; phylum Chordata; class Mammalia; order Eulipotyphla; family Erinaceidae; genus Erinaceus; species Erinaceus europaeus. The sequence continues at coordinate 118,793,699 of NC_080165.1, read as the reverse complement.
GACATGTCACAAGAAATTAAGCAGATTTACAGGTATCTATCTTTCTCTCTCCCTCTTTCCTTCCTCTTTCCTTCTCAGTTTCTGTCTATCCTGTCAAATAAAATAGGAAAAGAGAGAGAGAGACTGCTGGGAATGGTAGATTCATAGTGACAACACCTAGCCCAAGCAATAAAAATAAATAAAATTTAAGATATTTTTGAGAGAGAAAAAGACACATTCACATTACTTTTAATATACTGTATATTGATATAATCATTCTATTTTACTATTAGCTTCTGTTGTTAATCTCTTGCCTATGCCTACTTTATAAATCAAATCTCATTTTAAGTATGCATGTATATGAAAATACATAGTTTATGTGTTATTTAGTTCTATCTGCAGGTATGAGGCAGATAATGGAAACTTTAGACTTTGTCTCCTATAGACAAAAGAGTATTGCAATACAGTATTACAGTACAGTATAAACTTTTCAGTAAATCTGGAGATACAATTGTTAAATAACAACATATGAAAAAGAAACTCTGAAATAACAGATAAAATTGGAATTGGTTACCAAGATGTTAAATAAATTACTTCATTGACCTTAGGAAAGTAGATTAAGTAGGAATGTCTAATTGAGTTTCCCTGCCTACAATAGAAAGAGCTTGATGTTCTCTCTTGATGTTCCAACAATACAACAAGAAAATAGAACAACTATTCATCAATTTTTCTTGGATACATCATAGAATTGAAGTCACAGGACAAATTATTGCCTAAAATTACAGAGTTTGGTTCTTACCTGTTGCAGAAGTCTACTACAGGAGTCACTACTTAAACTAAAAATAACCATTCAAACTGAAATTGATAGTTTTCTGGAAGCCTGAATGGTCCCAGTGTTAAGAGGGACTCAGAGTTTTATGAGCTTTACTTTGAAGATTCCCTTTTTTTCTATGATCAAATAACAGTGGAATGTGGAAAAAGGTAGGAGAAAAAAGGAAAAGAACCTGTCTGTGCTTCCTATAGAAAAAGAAATATAGCCACTTTAAAGTAAACCCAAAATGGTAACATTCTTCTTCACAGGAAATTGTTCTCAAGAAAAACAATTTACCAGAATATAATGAACCTGAAAGAATCTCAGCCCTAACATTTCTAACCTTAATCCTAGTCAAGGTTGAAAGAAGAACAGAGAAGCAGCTATGAATTAAGATCCGTGCAGGTTTACTGCAAGAAAAAAGGTTTAATCATTAGACTGTGAAAGTAACGTAACAGGAGTGATATTAAAATAGGGCTACAGAAAGTCACAGCATTACTCTCCTTTTTATACTGGATTTGATCTTTGGACTGGATCAAATCAACATGACAAAAAGCCAACAAGAATGTGAATACCCTGTTTGAAAGGACAGATACAGAGAACTTTTACCTGCTTACCTCTCCACTTGATCATTACTTAATCATCCATTACCTCAGCATTCTTTATTGTTCAACCAGAACCTCTAGACTTTTGTCCCTTCTCAGGGATTCACAGCTGAACTTCTAATATAAACCTGTGCTCCCCAGATTGCAATTCTTTGATTCGAAATAGAATTGCTTTGCCTTTTTAGTAGCCTTCTAAATTTTTACATTAAACAGCCTGCATAGCCCTTCCCCTCCCTGGAAGCCTTAAAGCCACATCAGTCTGATTTATAAAACCTACCTCACAGTGGGAGGCCAACAGTTTAAACTGGAACTGCTATTTTTACTGAGCTACAGGGAGTGAAAACATCCCACATTTCCCAAGTCTAAAGTCTCCAGACTTGGAGATTAGAATCCATACCTCCAAATCTGAATAAACACACCTCCATACCTGAACGAGAGTGGAAGGAATTTGCTTGAAAAGAGAGAAGGGGGAGGAGGTTTGGAAGGCAACATGACCAACACTCCGAGCGCTCCACATTGGTACTATGCCTTTAATTTTAATAAATCACATTTCCCAGGACAAATGAGATCTTGAACTTTTCAGCAGTGTATAAGTGGGCCAGAGGTGCCTATAATAATAATAATAATTTAAAAAAACCATCACACAATGTTTGATAAAGAAAAAAAAAAAAACTTTTATGGGGCCAGGAGGTGGCACACCTGATTGAGTGCATAAGTTCCAATGAGCAAAAATCCAGGTTTGAGCTCCACCTGCAGGGAAAAGTTTTGTAAGTGATGAAGCAGTGTCAAGTACAGATGTCTCTCTGACTCTCTCTCTCTCTATCACACCCTTCCCTCTTGATTTCTGGCTGTCTCTATCCAATAAATAAATAAAAGATAATAAAAAATTTATTAAAAAGAAAGACATTGGCTAATGGGGAGAAAGGAGGTATGTTTCTCAAATCTGCTCCCACCCACCCACACACCCCACCACCCCAAGCCCCACACAATGAAGGAGAACTAAGATAAGTTTCTCAAATCATTTTGCAATTATTTTCCCCCTTTCCTTATTGTCTTCAATTATATAATTTTTCTCTTCTCTGGTTACGTGCAGGATTGGTACACCAATCAGTCATGTGTTAAAAGTGAAGTCAGGTGTTTTTAATGGTTAACTTTTGTGCCCTTTCTGGTACCAATAGCTATTTATTTAACCATAGTTCTTCACGCTAAGCTAGAGTTCATTTCTCTACCCAGGTATAAATGAAAATCTCTTTCTTAGACGCAAAGTTCCTATACTAACAATATGGATGTTAACTAGAATTTCCTAATATGCAGTTCCAAAATTAGTACAGTCCTGGGCCCCTTGGAATATACCTAAAATAGACTTCCTAGTTTCTTCCAAAATAAAGATCCCCAAATCTCTTCTGCTATATCCTTAGCTTTAGGTTTCTGTTTATTAAACAATTTGCTCTGCTTTATATCTAATGCCTTTCAGCTACCAAGTTGCAGATGCTACCATGGTGCCAACCTGACTTCCCTGGGCAGATGACCTCACCAATGTGTCCTGGATCCCCATCTCCCCAGAGCCCTGCCCCACTAGAGAATGACAAAAACAGGCTGGGGGTGGGGATAGGTTAACCTGTCAATGCTCATGTTCAGCAGAGAAGCAATTACAGAAGCCAAACTTTCCACCTTCTACACCCCATATTGATCCTGGATCCATACTCCCAGAGGGACAAAGAATAGAAAAACTTCCAGTGGAGGGGACAGGGAACACTGATAATGGGAATTGTGTGGAATTATACCCTTCTTATCCTACTGTCCTGTTGATCATTATTAAATCAATAAAATTTAAAAAAAAAGAATTTCCTGACAATAGTTGTCATTCTACTTTTGCTCAGTTATACTGCCATGCTGGAACTGGATCTCCTGATTCCTACTGACATTGACAAACAACCTATAGCCTGCCAGGCTTCCCAAGCACTACCTTTTTGCTCATACAGAAAAGGGAGCCTGGGGCACTTCTTTCCAACAAAACTCGTGTGTGAAGAGATTTGACTAAAACATCTAGAACCTACCAAGAGGAAATGAAAATTTATTAAGTAATTTTAGTTAGGAGGCAAGCTAGTGGCACATCTGGTTGAGTGCACATGCCATAAGGCACAGGGACTCTGGTTCAAGCCTCCAAGTCTCCACCTGCAGTGGGGAGCTTTTCCAGCAGTGAAGCAGGGCTGCAGTTGTCTCTCTGTCTTTCTCTCCAAGTCTCCTTCTATGTCTCCCACTTCCTTCTCCCTTTCTCTCTGTTTCTATCCAACAAATAAAGTTTTAAAACAAGGAGATCCTAATTGAGCTAGAAACCCTGGTTTGCATATTATTGCCTATATTGTTAAAGAAAAAAGGGATTTTATTTTCAGTCTATTAGTGCTAAGAAAAAAGTGATAATTTGCTTTTTAAACATTTGTCTTATAGAATGGAGCTCTGGTTAACTTCTACTTAAGAAATGGACTTTAATTCTTTTTTGCCCACCATGCACTAGAAAGGGCAATGCCCAGTTTTATAAAATGAGCTTTTTAGCACAGAAATGACTCTGAAGACCTGGTGTCCTGCATGTGAGCAGAAGAGTTGAGACAATAGTAAAAGTAAGGTGACACTAATAGAGGGGAAAAGACTTAGAAATGTTTTGAGTAAGCTTTCTGTTCCCTCTCACTGGTGGGGGAGAGGATTTGAGAGGCATATCTCCCTTTCTTTCAATGATCAATAATTTTCTTTTTCCTTTTAATAAAATTTTACTTAGTGTTTTCCATATCAGCTGTTGGTGTTACTGGTTAAAAAAAGAAAAATGATAATGAATTCACCTTCACCTCATCTTGGATGGAACTTGAAGGAACCTTTTTTTTAAAATTTTTTTAAATATTTATATTCCCTTTTTGTTGTCATTGTTGTTTTTATTGTTGTAGTTATTGTTGTTATTGATGTCATCTTTATTGGATAGGACAAAGAGGGGGAGAGAAAGATAGACACCTGCAGACCTACTTCACCGCTTGTGAAGACTCCTCTGCAGGTGGGGTGCCAGGGGCTCGAAGGACCTGGATCCTTGCGCTTTGCGCCACCTGCACTTAACCCACTGCACTACCACCGAACTCCCAAGGAATCTTGTTAAGTGAGATAAGCCATAAGGAGAAGGATGACAGAAGTTGAGAAATAAGAACAGAAGGTAAACATATAGCAGAACTTTGACTGGGTTTGGTGTATTGCACCAAAGTAAACAATGGGGGGTTGAGGGGGGTAGAGTGTTTTGCAGAAAACAGAAGTTTTACACATGTGCCAATGACTGTATTGATTGTTTTTAAATCTCTTTTTTATTATTATCCTTATTTATTTATTGAATAGAAACAGTCAGAAATTGAGAGGGAAGGGAGAGATAGAGAAGAAGAGAGAGAGATACCTGCAACCCTACTTCACAACTTGCAAAGTTTTCCCCCTGCATGTGAGGACTGGGGGCTCAAAACTGGGTCCTTGTAACATGTGTGCTCAACCAGGTGTGCCACCACTTGGCTCTGTATTTACTGTTGATTGTAAACCATTAATCTTCGCAATTAAATATTTTTCTTTTCCTTGGTGTAATGCATCAGTAGCAGAGGAGGACCTAGTGGGGGTTTAATTGTTATGTGGAAAACTGAGAAGGAGTCAGGCACACCTGGTTAAGCGCACATATTACAGTGCGCAAGGACCCAGTTTCAAGCCCCTGATCCCCACCTGCAGGGGGAAAGCTTCACAAGTGGTGAAACAGGGCTGCAGGTGTCTCTCTGTCCCTTTCCCTCTTTATCTTCTCCTCCCCTTTCAATTTCTGTCTGTCTCTGTCCAATAATAAATAAATAAAGATATTTTAAAAATAAAACTGAGAAGTATTACATGTGTATAAACTACTGTATTACACTGTTTACTGTATGCCATTAATCCCCCCCAAATTTTTTCTTTTTCTCTTTTTCAGATTCGCTAAACACCTACATGAATGGAGAAAATTGCCTCTTTTTTATGTTTAAAATATTATTTCTCTATCTTCTGTTATAAAAAAATGTTATGGGTGGTCTGGGAGGTGGTGCAGTGGATAAAACACTGGATTCTCAACCATGAGGTCCTGAGTTCAATCCCAGACAGCACATGTACCAGAGTGATGTCTGCTTCTTTCTCTCTCTGCCTATCTTTCTCATAAATAAATAAATTCTTTTTAAAAAATGTCATGGCACAATTATTTAGCCTCTGCAGAGATTCAAAAGACATTCCAGAAATGTGAGGAAAATAAGAATGTGAGGAGAATGCAGTTTATTTAATGTTAACAGTCCACAGAAAGAGTTCATGCTCTTAAAGAATTCTGGACCCTGAACAAAGGAAGGTGCAGCTTATATAGACTTACATAATCTTCAGATTTATTGGTATATCACTTTAAGGGGGCTGGGGCACTTAAGGAATGTCTGATCTTCCCCAAATTGCCACTAGCTTGCTATAAGACCTTCTATATTTTGCTTACCTCAGAATCTCCTCTGTTGATCTAGATGACCCAAAGAGATCAGTAAAAAATGAAAAGGCTAAATTCACATGGTTATTCTGAAAATGAGATGAAGATATCTGGTGAAATAAGAAAAAAAGCTATTTGTTTTTTGTTGTTATTTAAAATTTTTTTATTATCTTTATTTATTGGATAAAGATAGCCAGAAATATACAGGGAAGGGGAAGATAGAGAGGGAGAGAGAATGAGAGATACCTGCAGACCAGCTTCACCACTTGTGAAGCTTTCCCCCTGCAGGTGGGGACATGGGTTGGAACCTGGGTTCTTGGCACTGAAATATGTGCACTTAAGGAGGTACGCCCAGTCTAAAAAAAAAAAAAAGCTATTTGTACATGTGTGTGTGTGTGTGTGTGTGTGTGTGTGTGTGAGAGAGAGAGAGAGAGAGACTGTGATTTATAATAACCAAAACATATTTGCTCTTTAACTCAGAGTTCCTGGATTCCTAGCAACAACCTGTGAGATTTTGTTATGTTAATGAAGTGATTTATCTAAAGGTCTGTGTGGACTGGTTGCTAGGACAACCAACTAGGTTGGTTGTTTTTCCTTACTGGAAAAAACAGGACGCAGATGCGGGAAGCAAGCATGATTACAGAAGTTAAAAATGTAGTTAGGACAGCCCATTACTGTGGTCAAGGTGACCTGTTTTGAGAACAACTGAACGATGAGCTGTTGTTTGGCAAGTCTGGAAGGTGGAGGGCATGGCACTTGGCAGGCAGTAAAGGAGCTGAGCATGTTTTAAAATTTTCTACAGCTTGGGACTTTCACAGGTTTGGATTTAGGTCAAGATGGAGCTAGTTATGGATGGACCTGCCAATGCCGATATCCAGTAAAGAAGCAATTATAGAAGCCAGACCTCCCACCTTCTGTACCCCAAAGATAATTTTAATCCATACTCCCAGAGGGATAAATGATAGGGGAAGTAAACCAGAGAGAGTGGACCCTCTTCCAAAAGGAAAAGCTAAGGTAAATAAAATAAGAAATGGTGTGGGGTTAGAAATGGTGGGCAGTAAGGGGGTGGGGTAAACAAGATATAACATGGAAATACAAAGCATGGCTCATTAAATAATAAGGGGCATGGGCTGGGGAGATAGCATAGCAGCTATGCAAAAAGACTTTCATTCCTGAGGCACTCATGGTCCCTGGTTTGATCAGCCACACCACCATAAACCAAAACTAAGCCATGCTCTGAGGAAAAATAAATAAATAAATAAATAAATAAATAAATAAGGTGCAAACTAAATATCAAAGGGACACTGATTTAGCCGTGGTGACTGAAAACTGAGATACCCACAGGATTTAGTGACTGTATTGCTCTATATGAGAGTGCACAAAAATCAGTTTGCATGAGGTACACAGGTCCTAGGGTTGGTGAACAGGTGAAGTCACCGGGTACTAACTCAGCCTCTAGATAGTTATCTAGAAGAGAGAATCCTAGAAAGAACTAACACATGGTCTAGGAGGTGGTGCAGTGATAAAGCTTTGGATTCTCAAGTATGAGGTCCTGAGTTTGATCCTTGGCAGCACATGTGCCAGAGTAATGTCTGGTTTGTTCTCTCTCCTCCTATCTTTCTCATTAATAAATAAAATTAAAGAGAGAAAGAAAGAAAGAAAGAAAGAACTAACAGGAAGTCATAAGAACATCCATGTCCTCCTGCACAAAGGGGATATAGAGGGCACAGGTACAATTTTAGGTTTTAAGTGTCATAGCTCTTAGAGAAACAACCCAGAAACAACGAGAGCAGAGACAAAAGGTAACAGATTTAATATAATTGAGTGGAAATTTGAAGAAACACCTGGAAAATCTAAAAAAATAAATAAATAAAAATTTTAAAACTTGTCATGTATTTTTTAAGTAGACAAAAATATTCCCAAAGTCAGAGTAATCCTCAAGGACTTTCACACTTCCCGGACAGGCCCTCCTCTCTTCTTGGATGCTTCTTCCCAAAGTTAATCAGTGATCAGCAAAAAAGAACTCAGAGCTTCAGGTTAAAGGGCCAAAGGTAACTGGGGGAAAGATGAGAAGACATCGTCCCCACCCCGTCTCTGGTTTATGGCAGCACAGGGGGATTGAATCTGGGCCTTCAGAGCCTCAGGCATGAGAATCTGTTTGCATAATCATTGTGCTATCTACCCCCTCCCTTAGTATAGCAAAGACTATGAAAAAGGCAGGGAAATAATTTATTTTTAAAATCAGTAGCACAGAATTACTGGCAAGGAAAACAAAAATTAAAACTTTATTGGGGATGGGGAACTACTGGCCAATTAGTGGGAAAGAACAGTATCTTTCAAATCAGATCCCCCACCCCATGGAGGGGTGGGGTGAGACAGAGGTTCATTACTCAAATCATTTCTAAAATCAAAGTCCCCCTATTAGTTTCATCTCTCCTGCTAACAGGCTGGACTCCTATCTTCAGTGTTAGTCATATGCCAAAAAGCCCATTCTGAGGTAAGCCTAAGTGAGGTAAGTCAGAAAGAGAAAGATGAGTATGGGATGATCACACTCATATACAGAAGTTGAGAAGGAAGAACAGACAGGGAAAAGCAAAGGAGAATTTGACTGAGTTTGGAGTATTTCACCAAAATAAAAAACTCCGGGTGGAGGGTGAGGGTAGATTTTCTTTTTTTTTTTTTCTTTTTTTTTTTCAATTATTTTATTATGTTTATTTATTGAATAGAGATAGTTAGAAATTGAGAGGAAAGGGAAGATAGACACCTGCAGCACTGCTTCAACACTTGTGAAGCTTTCCCCTTGCAGGTGGGGACCAGGGGCTTGAACCTCCGTACTTGGGCATGAGGGTAGATTTTCAACTTCACTATAGGGGGGTGGGAGTAGGGACACAGACCTTTGGTGGTGGGAATGGTGTTAATATACACTCCTATTAACTAACAATCTTTACGTCACTATGTAATCAGTATGAGAGGAGATAAGAAAAAAATTTTTTTTTAAATAAGTAAATAAAAATTAAAAGCCTAATTGGTAAAATTTGAGTACTTCTCCTGATCACAGATATATAAAAAAGAATTAAAGTATTCATATTTAGCACGGGAGCCTGTGTAACCTCTGCATCCCTGTCAGTCTGAGATCGCATTCCATGGTCACAGCTGGGAAGATTCTAAACTGTACTCATTTCAGGACCAGTCTTCCAAGCCTTCCTTCAGAGAGTGGACAGTCCCTTCCATTGCTGTTTTATATTGAGGGCAAGGTCCTGTAGAAGCCCGCAAGAAGGTGCATGTATTACTGATGGAAGTGACCAGTGATGATGGAGAGAGGGACCCACCAGATCTAGGCCCATCACATCTATGTGGGAAACCAAGGATTTAGATGATGGAGTGGCCTGGTAGTGACCAAAAAGATCATCATTCAAGTATTCTGGTCTCTTGCCCTTATCCAGCTTTTGTAGTCCTTACTTTGTCTGACAAGGTTAGACTTAAAGTGATTGAGAGAGGTGAGGTAGGGGGTAGGAGAGATGGGTATCTAGGCCTAAGTAGAAGTAGAAAATACTTGATTAAGTATTTCTTGGTGTCGTGTGTGTGTGTGTGTGTGTGTGTGTGTGTGTGTGTTTTAGGTCTTTCCACTTACTTGCTGCACTTATTGAGTCTGTCCACTAACTGAAGACTATTGTGTACTTTTGCTTTAAGGTATATATTTTCCCCTAACTTATGGGTACATGTGAACATGTACCCTATTCCTTAGGCCCTGGTCTATATCTAGGTTACATAACTTTGTTAGGAAATGCATCATTTGAAATGGAACTAGGGTGTCCCATGTGTTAGGAAAGGTCTCCGCAGAGTATTGGAGCTGGAAGGTTGACATCTCAGGTTTGGTATCTCTGGATACAGTCCGAAGTGTAATATGGTGTGGTGGTAATGGTGCATTGATTTGGTTGAAGTCAGCAGGTCAGACTGATGGGGTTTTCAGTTAAGGGTATTTATATACTTTCCTCATATTTGAGAGCTACTCTCTGCCTTTCTAGGCTTATTCTCAGTTCTGGCACCAACTTCCCAGACAATACTTTTAGCCTACCTGCATGTTAGCTATCAGACTCAGGCAAAATTACTAAAGTTTTAGGCCCCTTGGAACATACCTAAAATAAACTTCCTAGCTTCTTCCCACACGAAGGCCTCTAGTTTCAACTGTTCTGTTCTTACCTTTAGGTTCCTATTTATTAAACCATTTCTCCTGCTTTATATCTTACTGTATGGCAGAGGGTAGATAGCATAATGGTTATGCAAAGAGGCTTTTATGCCTGAGGCTCCAAAGTCCCAGGTTCAGTCCCCTGCATCACCATAAGCCAGAGCTGAACAGTGCTCTGGTTAAAAGAAGAAGAAGAAGAAGAAGAAGAAGAAGAAGAAGAAGAAGAAGAAGAAGAAGAAGAAGAAGGAGAAGGAGAAGGAGAAGGAGAAGGAGAAGGAGAAGGAGAAGGAGAAGGAGAAGGAGAAGGAGAAGGAGAAGAAGAAGGGAGAAGAAAAGAAATATATCTTACTGTATTTAAGCCACCAAGTTGCAGGTGCTACCAAGGTGCCAACCTGACTTCCCTGGGAGACAACCTCGCCAATGTGTCCTGGAATCTCACCTCTCCAGAGAATAAAACACTAGGGGAATAAAACAAACAGACTAGGGGTATGGTTAGACCTGTCAACAACCATGTTCAGTAGAGAAGCAATCACAAAAACCAAACCTTCCACCTTCTGCACATCAGAAAGAATTTTGGCCCATATTCCTGGAGGAATAAAGGATAGGGAAGCTTCCAATGGAGGGGATGAGATGGAACTCTAGTGGTAGGAGTTGTATGGAATTGTACCCGTGTTATCTTACAATCTTGTTAATCATTATTAAATAATTAATAAAGAAAGATTAAAGTTCTCTTCTTGGGGCTAGGTGGTGGCGTACCAGGTTGAGCACACATGTTACAATGTGCAAGGACCAAGGTTCAAGCCCCTAGCCTCCACCTGTAATGGAAAGTTTCATTAAGTGTTGCAGATGTCTCTATCCCTCTCTATCTCCCCCTTCACTCTCCATTTCTCTCAGTTTCTAGCTTATAATAATAAATAAAATATTTAAAGTTTTCTTCTTAACTAAGTGTTAGTCAAAGTCCTTTTCATTAAGGACAAGTGGCAACTATTATTCCTTAACACTAACAAATGTAAATTTAAATATTTTTTATTATTTTTATTTATAAAAAGGAAACACTGACAAAAAAACATAGAATAAGAGTGGTACAACTCCATGAAATTCCCACCACCAGAACTCTATGTCCCATCCCATCCCCTGATAGCTTTCCTATTCTTTATCCCTCTGGGTATATGGACCCAAGGTATGGGGTGCAGAATGTGGAAGGTCTGGCTTCTGTAACTGCTTCCCCACTGAACATGGGCATTGGCAGATCAATCCATACTCCCTGCCTGTCTCACTCTTTCTCTAGTGGGGTGGGGTTCTGGGGAATCGGGGCTCCAGGACACATTGGTGGGGAACTGCCCAGGGAACTCCGGTTGGCATCATGTTAGCATCTGGAACCTTTTTAACAACAATAAGTACAAAACAGTTTCTTTGTTTTTAAATAATTTTTATGGAGGTTGGTAAATGGTTTGCAAAGCAGTTATCCACAGAACATTCTCACTCACGACCTAGGTCCTTTTATATCATATGCAGCAAGACCCCAAAGTTCTCTTCAGCCATTCCTACCCTCTCTTTCCCCAGAGTCCTTTGCTTTGATGCAATACACTATGCCCAGTCCACTTTTCACTTTGTATTCTCCCTCCTTGTCCCTATTTTTTATCTTTATTTATTTATTGGATAGAGACAGTCAGAAATTGAGAAGGATGGGGGTGGATAGAGAAGGAGAGAGACAGAGAGATTAATTTTTCCTCTCTGCTTGCTCACTTGCAGCTGCAACAAAGTCTTAAGGATCTGGGGAGCTTAATCAGAATTAGATAAACTTTAGGATAGTATAATTTCAGAAGGTACTGTAGGGTATAAAAAAGATAATATTTTTTATTTCTATTTTAACATCTAATTTCCACACAAATGGACCATAAGAGTTGGATAAGCAGGTAATGAAACAAGCAGCCAAACCATAAAAACTATGGTGATTATTACTGGGGCAGAAAGGGGGAGGAGATTTTAGTGGTGGATAAGGTGTGAAATTTTATCCCTATAATCTTTTAATCTCATAAATCATTATTAAGTCACCAATAAAAAAGGTTTTTTAAAGAAGTCATTCATAGTTACTTAAATATTGTTCTTATCAGGTAACCAATTACTTGGGTTGAAGCCATTGTAATACTTCATTTAAATGTTTCTTTGAAGTGCTTGTCTCCAAATACAGCCACATTCTGGAGTACTAGACATTGGAATGTCAACATATGAATTGTGGGGCATGGAGAAAAAACACAGTTCATTTGGTTATCAGTTTGGATAAGGTGCAATAAGGTGTCTCCCATTAAATGGTTTCTGGTTAAAGACGGTCAAAAGATGTACCTATACAGGCAAAAAGGAGGGAGGTAGTCACTACTCAGAACAGGTTATTATAGTTGGAAAGGGTGACAGGCAGACAGATAAATGCCAGTAAGCTTCATTTTTATAAATATTTATTTATTTTTGGATAGAGACAGAAATCAAGAGTGAAGGGTAGACAGGGAGAGGAAACCTGCAGTATTGCTTTACCACTTAAAAAGCTTCCCCCCAGGGAGCCGGTTCAAGCCTCTGGCTCCCCACCTGCAGGGGAGTCCCTTCACAGGTAGTGAAGCAGGTCTACAGGTGTCTGTCTTTCTCTCCCCCTCCTGAGCTCTCCATTTCTCTCTGTTCTATCCAGCAACGATGACATCAGTAACAACAACAATAAGAACTACAACAATAAAAAACAACAAGGGCAACAAAAGGGAATAAATATTAAAAAAAAATAATAAATTTTTAAAAAAAGCTTCCCCCTGCAGGTGGATACTGAGGGCTTGAACCCAAGTCCCTGTGCACTGCAATGTTTGTGCTCAACCAGGTGTGCTACCACTCAGCCCCAACCAGCAAATTTAACATCTCCTGCTTCTCCTCTGCTCCCCAGTTCTTCTTCCAGAGTGCTGAGTCTACTGGCCAACAGAGACCCCAAGACATCATGGGCTGCAAAACTAAAAGCCCAGTCTTTTCTTATTTCCTCCATGACCTCACTTTAGTTACTGAACATCTTTGGTTTCCAATTTAACTCACTGATGAACCCTCTAATATTTCACCTCCCCTTACCTTCCACAATTATGTAAAATCTAGTAACAATGTACAAAAAAAAAAAAAGATGCACTTACTCTTTGACTTTTTGCAACTTAATTTATTAGAGTCAGATACCTTCTGTGCAGTCAATGGCTGACCTGTGCATTTACAAGTGGGAGCAACACTTGGAAATATCATAGTTCTTACAAAAAGTATATAAAGGGATTACTCCAGTCCTTCTCCCAAATATGTATTCCACTATACATAGACATACTCATACATATGTAAATGAGCTTAATGTAGAAGATGGATATCATACTCATTAATGATCAAATATGTAAGCCTAATCCAATACATAAATCAAATATGAAAACTGTAAGATGTACACATACATCTGTTATTTGTCTATTATATTTTAAATTTCTTGCTTCAGCAACAAATGACACCTCTCTAAACAGACACTGTAGCCTTTTTATTTTCTCCCATTCTTTACCAGGTTAACTGTGGGGGAGAAAAAGTAACAGTAAAGGGAATCACTGCAATTTCCAAGGCCCCTGCCCTAAACGTGGAGGGTCCTTCTCAAACACTCTTCCATAGAGGGCCATAACCAAGACAGGCAAAGGGACTCCATTCCGGCTCTTCAGACGTCCATCTCTTAAAACCTGAATATAAAACACATATGGTTAATTACAATGCAGAGCTAGGTTTCTAGCACTGAGACTCTGACAATATCACTCTAAAAGCAGCACTAAGTAGTCAAAAGTATCCAGAATTTGATGTCAAAAGATCCATATTTTTTAAGAAACAACGACAGAAAAAGGAAAACACAAAGCAAAGCTTAGCTTGGCAGGGAGTGTACTGCACCAAAGCAAAGGATTCTGAATAAGGAAAGGTTGGGAGTGGGTGAAGAGCTCTCAGGGCTTGATGTATTATGATGGGAAATATCCCAAGTTGACAGTGATAGTGTTCTACAGACACCTGCCTTGGAGAGATGAGAAATGAGACCCATGTGTCAACAACATATGGTAAGCCATTAATTCCCTAATGATCACACACACACACACACACACACACACACACACACACACACACACATTAGATCTAAAGATCTAATAACAGAAAGATTTAGAGTAAAAGTGATGCAAATGACTGCACAGGTAGTCAGGTAAGATAAAGTATAAATTATTTTTCTTTCTATTTCATTTGGCAGAACAGAGAGAAATTGAGAGAGGAGGGAGAGGTGGTAGTGAGGGAGAAAGATATCTGCAGACCTGCTACACCATTCGAGAAGTTTCCTCCCTGCAGGTGAGAACGGAGCTCAAACGTGGATCCTTGCATGTGGTAATGTATGAACTTAATCAGGTGCTACTACCTGGCTCCCCCAAATTATTTTCATCGAAAGTCTTATATATTATTAATTATTATCATTATACAATGTCTCAAATTAATGTACCCACAAAATAAGCTGCATCATTCACAAATAGTATTGGTTTGACTTCTCCATAACTTCACATCATATGTATGTAAAGAAAAGAACCCTAAACTCTGCATCACATTCTAAAGACAACTGTCTTCAATATCACGGCTTCCCATTTTTCTTTTATGGCAGAGAAGCAGAAAGGTAGAGAGAGTGGACAAGGCCACAACATCAAAACTTCCTTTACTGAGATGGGGACCAGGATGGAATCGGGGCCACCCCTTGGCAAAGCAGCAACCCAGCTGAGCTTTCACCAACTCAGATACCCAACTGAGCTTTCACCAGCCCTACACAAGTCTTAGAAGTCTTACTTGTATGATGTAAATCATAATACAGCAAATTATTTCACTTTTCAAGTATTTTCATTATGCCAATCTACCACATCCATTCAAAGAAATGTATCATCGTAAAAAGCCTCTACCAAGGGGGCAGGTGGTGGTACACCTTGTTAAGTGCTCACATTACAGTGCACAAGGACCCGTGTTCATACCCCTGGTCCCCATCTGCAGGGGAAAACTTCACGAATGGTGAAGCAGGGCTGCAGGTGTATATGTGTGTCTTTCTCTCCCTCTCTATCTTCTTCTCCCCTTCCAATTTATCTCTGTCTCTATCCAATAATAAATAAATAAAAATGATAATTTTTAAAAACCTACCTCATAATGTCTTTCAGGGGCGAGCTGACTTCCACTTAGAATGATCTGTGGGAAAACATAACTGGTTCCAAATGTGCCACTAAGGGAGAATTCTTCAAACTTGGTAAAAGCTGACCCCACTGGCTCCCCACAAGTACTTGGGTCAGTAGTTTGACACTTCAGCAAGGTACATATCTGTGCAGAAAAAGAAAAGGTCATGGAGTTATTTTCTCTGCTAAATAACACAATATCAAGGGATAAAGACATATTTATAGATAGCCTCGCCAGTAAAGTTTTTCAAACTTGTGAATCCTAAAGACAATTTAGTGGGTCTTGATTTTGTGGTTAGTGATTTAATAATGATTGACAAGATTATGGGATAAGAAGGGTACAACTCCACACAATTCCCACCACCAGAGTTCTATATCCCCTTCCCTTCATTGGAAGTTTCTCTACTCTTTATTCTTCTGGGAGTATGGACCAAAGATATTTATGGGAAGCGGAAGTTGGAAGATCTGGCTTCTGTAATTGCTTCTCTGCTGGATATGGGCATTGGTGGGGCTATCCATACCCTCAGCCTGTTTCTATTTTTCCCTAGTGGGGCAGGGCTCTGGAGAGGTGGGGTTCTAGGACACATTGGTGAGGTCATCTGCCCAGGGAAGTCAGGTTGGCACCATGGTAGCATCTGCAACTTGGTGGCTGAAAAAAATATTAAGATACAAAGCAGAACAAATGGTTTTAAAAAAAAGGAAACTAAAGGTAAGAATAGATAAGATTTGGGGTCTCTATTTTGGAAGAAGCTAGGAAGACTATTTTAGGTATAGTCCAAGGGACCCATGACTTTACTTATTTTTGCCTCAACCCAATAGCTAACATATCCTGAGACTTCTCACATACACAGCCTTATAGCTTCAAGTCATTTCCCCATTCAGATAGCAAGACAAAGTTCCTCCTCTGTGTTGTCATGGTTCAAACTTAAGCCATAAGCATGATCAGGCATGCATCCTGCACAGTGAGCTCTCTTTTTGACCCTACTGATTCTATTTTAATATCAATTATGTTAGAAAGTGCTTGTTTCAATTAAATTTCTCTTTTAACTCAATCACACCTCTTCACCGCAATGGAGATAGATTTCAGTTGGAGACTGTTAGAAAAGCACTGTTCTAAACATTTTGTTCTGTTTTATATCTTACTGCCTTTCAGTCACCAAGTTGCAGATAGCACTAAGATTCCATCCTGACTTCCCTGGGCAGAAGACCTCAGCAATGTGCCCTGGAACCTCATCTTTCCATAACGCTATCTCACTATCTCACTAGGGAAAGATAGAAACAGGCTGGGGGTGTGAATCGAAACAGGCTGGGGGTGTGCCAACACCCATGGACAATGGAGAAGTACTTAACCACCTTCTGCACCCCAAAAATAACTTTGGTTCATACTCCCAGAGGAAAAAAACAATAAGGAACTCTGGTGGTAGGAACTGTATGGAATTATGCCCCTATTAACTTACAATCTTATAAATCAATATTAAATCACTAATAAAATTTTAAAAAATAAATAAATAAAGGAAATAAATAAAATGGCCTGACAGAGAAGGGAAAGAAAAGTACATGGAAATCTCAACTTTCTAAATATGAGTGTGACCCGCTGAGAATAAATTAATCTGCTTTATGTTTTACCTTGTAGCCAAGGGAACTAATCGTGCTTTTGCTATAAAACTACAATGTTTTCATAGTATTCTCTAATTCCATCCCAGGTGGTTCACTTTCTAACAAAGTCCCCAAACCTAGATATAGACGAGGTTCTGTGAGAGAGAGCATATGTTCACACTTATCCATAAACTAGTGCAAAACATATACCTGAAAGCAGAAGTACACTAGAGTTTGCAGTGAGTACCCCCCTAACACTTCCTCTCCACTATTCCAACCTTTGGGTCCATGATTGCTCAACAATTTGTTTGGCTTTGTATGTTAACTCTCTTTTCAGCCACCAGGTTCCAGATGCCATCACGATGCCGGCCAGGCTTCCCTGGATTGAAGACCCCACCAATGTGCCCTGGAACTCTGCTTCCCCAGAGATCCACCCTACTAGGGAAAGAGAGAGGCAGACTGGGAGTATGGACCGACCAGTCAACGTCCATGTTCAGCGGGGAAGCAATTACAGAAGCCAGACCTTCCACCTTCTGCAACCCACAATGACCCTGAGTCCATGCTCCCAGAGGGATAGAGAATGGGAAAGCTATCAGGGGAGGGGATGGGATATGGAGATTGGGTGGTGGGAATTGTGTGGAGTTGTACCCCTCCTACCCTATGGTTTTGTTAATTTATCCTTTCTTAAATAAAAAATAAATAAAAAAAAAACTACAATGTTTGGGAGCTGGGTGGTAGCACAGCAGGATAAGCACACAAGGCGCAAAGCGCAAGGGCCTGTGTGAGGATCCCGGTTCAAGCCCCCAACTCCCCACCTGCAGGGGGTTGTTTCACAGGCGGTGAAACAGATCTGCAGGTGTCTATCTTTCTCTCCTCTTCTCTGTCTTCCCCTCCTCTCTCGATTTTTCTCTGTCCTATCCAACAACAACAAGGGCAACAAAAAAAACCGGGGGGGTGGGGGGGATGGCCTCCAGGAGCAGTGGATTCGTAGTGCAGGCACTGAGCCAAAAAAAAAAAAAAAAATACAATGTTCTGAAGGAATGAGGATGGAAGGCAGAATTATAGATAGATATAACATTAAACTAAATACTGCAGCATAATATGTATTTATTATTTTTATTTGTTTTTACCAGATTACTGCTCTAGCTAGGTAGTGAGCCTGGAATTTCAGTGTCTCAGGCATAAAAATCTTTCTGCATAACCACTATTCTGTCTCCCAGTCCCCAGTGCAATTTTTTTAAACATTTATTTATTTATTTATTTTCCCTTTTGTTGCCCTTGTTGTTTTTCTTTAATTGTTGTTGTTATTGATGTTGTCATTGTTAGATAGGACAGACAGAAATGGAGAAAGGAGGGGAAAACAGAAAGGAGAAGAGAAAGATAGACACCTGCAGACCTGCTTCACCACTTGAGAATTGACTCCCCTGCAGGTGGGGAGCCGGGGCCTCGAACTGGGATGCTTATGCTGGTCCTCAGCTTTGCGCCATGTGCGCTTAACTCGCTGCGCTACTGCCCAACTCCTCCCCCAGTGCAATTTTTAAAGAAACCCAGTGAAGACCTAAAAGAGAAACCAAAGGAAAGTCATTCTCATATAGTTCAGTATTTCTACCTGTAAGTAATATTGGCCTTCTACTGTATGCAGTCCATCAAAAACACCTAGTACATACACTTCATCTCTTCGTTTCTCAGACATCTTGTAAGTCAAATGGCAACAGAGGGTTTTCTGACATACTGTATATTCTCCTGTGTTTTTCTTCAGTTCTATGAAGGTGAATTCATCAAAATAAATCCTACCCATAAAATCTGACTGTTTGGATGAGGGTGGCATGACACTTTTGGCATAAGCACTCCAATCAACAGTCACAGGGTAGGTAGGTCCACTTCGAGGTCTGGACTTCAATTCTGAGAGTAGAAGCTGCCCACTCTCTGTTTCCATGTCATAGTGATACACCATGACTCCTTCTGGTGAGTAGATTCCACTCCCTATGGGTGAGAAAAAATAATGGAAGTATTGACTATATAAGTTGCCTAGCCACAAACTAATAAAATCAATGCCATAAGAAATTAAATACAAGGTTATGGAAGTGTAAGCACTTTCAAGACTTTCAAGACTTTGAAGGAGAGATCTTGTTAGCTTGGATTAAGTTCTAATTTGTTCAGATAAGTTCTAATAAGTTCAAATATAGTGAGCTACTTGGACTAAAATTATCATGTGATTTGGTGCCTTATTTATTTTTCTTTGATAGCCTTTTCTTTAGCCAATTTGGTAAGAAATCAGAAAATTCCCAGCATGAAGATTTTAGCTCTTTGCCAATGTATATAATCTATTTGCGTTTCAGAGTCAATGAACAGCAAAGAAGTTCAGAGTAAAGAGAATTTTAAATTGAATTAAACACGGACACAATAAAAGATAAACTTTAAAAAGCTGATTAGATCTTGTGGTCCGGGAGGTGGCACAGTGATAAAGCTTTGGACTCTCAAGCATGAGATTCTGAGTTCGATCCCTGGCAGCACATGTACAAGAGTGATGTCTGGTTCTTTCTCTCTCCTACTAGCTTTCTCATAAATAAATAAAATCTTTAAAGAAAAATCAGATTAGATCTCAAGTGATTTCATCATGTAGTAGTAAGATCAATTTCGATATTACTCATAGATATTGAATCTAATTCCTTAGATCTGGTTATGATTTTTTATGGGACTTAACATCTCTCTAGCCACCAAGTTCTCCAAATGTGAAATTGAAATAATAACATCTGCCTCTTCCTTTTCTCACAGGGATAGCATGCCTTAAATAATGTTGGAAGAGATATACATGTTATTAATGATGCTATGGCACTAGAGTTAAGAAAAAAGTCACTGGAGCCAGGTGGTGGCACACCTAGTTGAGCACACATGTTATTACATGCAAGGACCTAGGTTCAAGCCCCTGGTCCTCACATGCAGGCGAGATGCTTCATGAGCCCTGAAGCAGTGCTACTGTTGTTTCTCTCTCTCTCTCTCTCTCTCCCTATCTATCTAGGGAGGGAGGGAGAGAGAGAGAGAGATTTCCCTTTCGCTTCTCAATTTCTTTTTGTCCTATCAAAACAAATAAATAAATATATTTTTTAAAAGAGTCATTAAGGTGAAACCTAAGAAACAAAGCAAGGTAAATACAGAGAGACAAGGATACATTACTACATGCAAGGACCTGGGTTCAAGTCTCCAATCCCTGATTGCAGGTGGGAAGCTTCATGAGTGGTAAAGTAGAGCTGCAGGTGTCTATTTCCCTCTCTATTGGCCCTTCTTAATTTCATTCTATGTCTATCAAAAACCAAAAAGAAAAAAAAATGCCCACCAGGAACAGTGGATTCATTGTGCAGGCACCAATCCCCAGCCATAACCCTGGTGGCAATAAAAAATAAATACAGGGAAACATATTAATAAATCATGCCCTATTTCAGGAGATTCAAGGACTCAAAAAGGCAGTGGGGTGTGGGAGAGGAGGATAGGATGGGGCTCAGGGCCCAGTGCCCTGTGGTGGCAGTGAATGACAATTAGATGATTAGGTGTTGTGTGCTGTCAACTATTTTAGAGATGTGAAACTACCTCAGTGACTACAGTATTGTAAATCAGAACTCCCTCAATAAAGCCATTTTTCAAAAAGAAAGTAAAGAAGCACAAGAAGGAAAGTATGACCTGAACCAATTAAATAGCTCTTGAGTAGGGCACTGCTCTGCCATGTGAACGACCGAGATTCAAGCCCAGTCCCCTCCCACAGTGAAGGAAGATACTGTGTTGTTGTCTCTCTCTCTCTCTCTGTCTCTCTCCCCCCCCCCTTTATGGAAAGAAAGAAAGGAAGGAAGGAAGAAAAGGAAAGAGAAGGAAGGGAGGGAAGGAGGGAGGGAGGAAGGGAGGAAGGAAGGAAAGAAAGGAGGGAGGGAGGGAGGGAGGAAGGAAGGAAGGAAGGAAGGAAGGAAGGAAGGAAGGAAGGAAGGAAGGAAGGAAGGAAGGAAGGAATTAAAAAGGAAAAGAAAGAAGAGACAGGGAAATCAAGCAGTAGTGCAGAGGGTTAAGCACACGTGGCACAAAGCACAAGCACCGGCATAAGGATCCCGGTTTGAGCCCCTGCTCCCCACCTGCAGGAGAGTCACTTCACTGGCAGTGAGGGAGGTCTGCAGGTATCTAGCTTTCTCTTCCCCTCTCTGTCTTCCCCTCCTCTCTCCATTTCTCTCTGTCCAATCCAACAACAATAACATCAACAATAATAACTACAACAACGATTAAAAAAAAAAAGAGCAACAAAAAGGAAATAAATATTTTTTAAAAAAGAAGAAGAAGAGAGAGAAAAAGAAAGTATGACTTGAAAATCAAGTATTCTATGGCTGGCCATGCCAGTTTGTGCATCATGAGTTACCTGTCATGTGCATACTGGTGTTGTGGGTATTTGCAGCAAGAAGATTGACTCTCATGGCTCTGGCCCATGCAGAATGGAAGGGTACAGCTGAGAGGAGGGGCAGCGTGTTGTACCACGCTGTAGGGAAGAGAACACTATCAACTTGAAACTCATCCACAACCAACACAGCTGGGTCATAAGAAAATATGTCAAAGCAAGTGAAGATGCCAAATTTCCCAAAGGGTGTGTCAAAAGTCACAGTTTCTGAATCCTTGGGGAAGTCGAATTGAATTTCAGGTTCAAAAAGATTGTACTGTTGAGAAAAAGAAAAAAAAAATGGGGAAGAGTTAGGAAGGAAATTTCCAAGGAAAGATGATTAATACCCATAAAATCTTTTCTCACATGTGTGTTAATGTGCACATTATTCCCATTACACATACATTTGTGGAAATCATACCCACTATACTACTACGAGTTTTTTTATGACAATAATCATGAAACTTCATCATTCCACAACCAATGAATGAAATATTGTCTGCAAATTACAGCTAAAATGTAAGTTTTTCTGTTATAAAAATCACAGAATGAAATTTTCAATCTTACATATTTCAAATTGCTTTTCACTGCATCCTTTAAATACCAACAGCACTATCCATATGACATCTAACTCACTTAAATAAAAGTAGTTGTCATGTCTCCCTCTGATCCTGCTAGATTTAGGTAAATGAGGCAAAATGCATTTGAAATTAATTGTGACAGCTAACCTTCTTAATTAGTGGGTCATTAGTATTGTTTTCGCCCTGGTTATTATTCCAAAGTCCCATGCAATCTGGGCTCAGGGGGACATCATATGCTTTACTTGGGCTTTTATTTGATCTGACACGTGTTTATATGCTCTGGCAATACCTCCTTCTCTGTTCAATGAGGATTCCTCACTCCTCCATTCTTCACTGATAATGGTAGCTTACCCTCCATCAGAGGTTTGGAACCTAGCTGGAGTCAAGGAGTTGCAAAGTTTGTCTGAGAAATGCACTTTCTCTGGATTTGTTGCTATAAGGACATAGAGTTTATGTTGAGCTATAATATGTCTTCTAAAAGGGCAGCTAGCTTGTGAAAAAAGTCTGTAACATACCCATCCAAAAAGATTTGTGTATACCTATGTTCTTAGCAGCACAATTTGTAATAGCCAAAACCTGGAAGCAACAAATAACAGATAAGTGGATGAGCAAGTTGTGGTCTATATACACAGTGGAATACTACTCAGCTATTAAAAATGGTGACTTCACCGTTTTCAGCCGATCTTAGATGGAGCTTGAAAAAAAAAATCATGTTAAGTGAAATAAGTCAGAAACAGAAGGATGAATATGGGATGATCTCACTCTCAGGCAGAAATTGAAAACCAAGATCAGCAGAGAAAACCCAAGTAGAACCTGAACTGGAGTTGGTGTATTGCACCAAAGTAAAAGACTCTGGGGTGGGGGTGGGGGGTAGAGTACAGGTCCAGGAAAGGGATGACAGAGGGGTGGGGGTGGGGGTTGTATTATTATGGGAAAACTGAGAAGAGTTATGCATGTACAAACTATTGTATTTACTGTCAACTGTAAAACATTAATCCCCAATAAAGAAATTAAAACAAACAAACAAACAAAGCAAGTCAAATTTATCCAAGAAAAAAATAATTCTTACCTTATGGTAGCGTGCCACCAGTCTGCCCTGAGAATCAAACACCACATTGGTGTTGTATTGGTAATGGCCATCAGGGGGGCACTGAGGGTCGCTGGTATTGCATGATTTCTTGTCCCCAATATTTGCCATGACATAAATGGAGTTGTCTTTAGCCAGGCAGCTGAGCCTTTCTTGCACAGGGTTATAGCCAAACCTAATTCAATAGATATTGGCCTTAAATTTAGTATACTTTAGAACTTCTGAACTTCCAAAAGAAAATGTTACTTTATTTGCCTATTAGTTGTAACACAACAGTTCTAAGTTAAGAATTAACAAAAAAAAAAAAAAAAAAGATTTGAAATTTTGCTTGAGATATAGTCTTCACCCTTATGAGAAGCCCTGAGATAAATACAGACTGTGAAATTGAATTGTAGTTGAAGACATCATCTTAAGTGAGATAAGCCAGAAAGAGAAAGACAAATACTGAATAATCTCACTTATAGGGAGTTGGGCGGTAGCGCAGGGGGTTAAGCACACCAGTACAAAGTACAAGGACAGGCGTAAGGATCCCAGTTCCAGCTCCTGGCTCCCCACCGACAAGGGAGTCGCTTCGTGAAGCAAGTCTGAAGGTGTCTATCTTTCTCTCCCCCTCTCTGTCTTCCCCTCCTCTCTCCATTTCTCTATATCCTATCCAACAACAATAACAGCAACAATAACTACAATAAAACAAGGGCAACAAAAGGGAAAATAAATAAATAAAATATTTTTAAAAATAATAATCTCACTTATAGTCAGTACTTAACACATAGGAGGGAGAATACAAAGTGAAATGTGGGCTTGGCATGGTGAATTGTATCAAAGCATAGGAATGTGGGGAGGGTTAGAGAGGGGGGCTGTAAAGAACCTTGGGTCCTGGTGCACAATGATGTAAAAGGACTTAGGTTGTGGATGACAGTTTTCTGTAGAGACCTTTCAGAGAAAGATGAGAAATTGTTATCTATGTGTCAGTGAATGAATGAGCTATAAGCCATTAACCCCCCCAAATAAAAATGAAAAATTAATTAATTAAATTGCATTTTAGAAATGTTATAGCAATACCAAATCCATCGCCTTGGGGATGTTATTCTAGAAATAAGAAGGAATCGAGTTGATAAAATATTAGTAGGTAAAGATTTGAAGCTGGTTTCAAATATGTGAAAGGCTCCAATTTAAAGGGAACTTATCTATATAGTATTTAGAAAGTACAAAGACCAAAGTAATTTATAAAGATAGAAAATATTTTTAAATAGTTATCCATATATCTTGGGGATGCTGTATTGCACCAAAGTAAAAGACTCTCAGGTTAGAGGGGAGGGTTCAGGCCCTGGAGCATGATGGCAGAGGAGGACCTAGAGGGGGTTAGATTAAGATTGTGGAAAACTGAGAAATGTTATACATGTAAAAACTACTGTATTTTATTGTAAACCATTAATCCCACCAATAAAGAGATATATGGTATTGAACGAAAGTAAAAGACTCTGGGGTGAGAGGGAAGGCTCAGGTCCTGGAACATGATGGCAGAGGAGGATCTGGTGGGGACTGAATTGTTATGTGGAAAACTAAGAAATGTTACACATGTACAAACTACTGTATTTTACTGTCACCTGCAAACCATTGTAAACCCCAATAAAGAATTTAAATATATATATCTTGGAGAAATGTACTCCTGTGACAAGAATAATCCTATGAATCAACATTTCACCAACAAAATGATATTGAAATTGGGGGGGGAGAATTAGCAGCTAGAACATTATTCAAAGGAGTTAATTTACTATCTGTTGAAAATTTCAAGTAAAAGATGGTATATCCAGGTAACCACAGTCCAGTTAATTAGCATGGTTCAATAAAAATTATTATGTTTGAAACTACCAATATTAGCAATCAGCAGCAGATACTTTAATCTTCTTCTTTAAATATCTTCATACCTTAGCCTAAATTCCATATTTTACTTCAAAATATAATCATGAAATACAGACATAAAATATTATCTGTGGGTAAATTAATGTTATATAGTTCAATGTGTTTCAACTTGTGTATTTGAAATGCCTATTATTTTCCACTGAAGATTTTAGGAGAAATAAGTTTGTATAATCAAGTGTTAAAAAAAAAAGGTTGTGTTGCCACCAGGTTCCAGATGCTACTATGATGCCAGCCTGACATTCCTGGGCAGACAACCCCACCAATGTGTCCTAGAGCCCCGCCTCCCACAGCTCTGCCCCACTAGGTAAAGAGAGAGACAGGCCGGGAGTATGGATCAACCTTCCAATGCCCATGTTCAGCAGAGAAGCAATTCCAGAAGCCAGACCTTCCACCTTCTGCACCCCACAATAATCATGGGGCAAAAATCCCAGAGGGATAAAGAATAGGAAAGCTATCAAGGGAGGGGATTAGATACAGAGTTCTGGTGGTAGGAATTGTACCCCTCTTATCCTATGGTCTTGTCAATATTTCTATTTTATAAATAAAATTAAAAAGAATAGATACAGAAAAAAAAAAGGTTGTGTTTGGATTCTAGCTGTTCTGATTACCTATCTGAGAACTAAACTCTCTTCCAGCCTCCCACATTAAAATGAGAATAGTTATACCTATACTAGGGATGCTACAGTGCTATCACATCTGTCTGTCTATCTATCTATCTTTTTCTCTATCTGAAATAAAAAGAGCAAATGGTTTGGTGAACCACCTGTGCCAACTGGGAACAAGCCAGTGCTCAATAAATATGTAAATAATGGACATTATGGATATTGTTTAACACTGTGGTTCAGGATCCCAGGATAGGGATCCCCATGTGCCCAGTTCCCCCTTCACCACCTGGAAAAAGAACTGAGGTCAGGACAGGCTGAGTGGAGTAGTTCATATCTTCCCAGGGAACGTGCCTTCTGCCTGGTGGCCATCCCAGATTGATATCCAGGATACAGTGCAGAGTGACTTATACACCTACTGGTACCACTGGCACACAGAGACATCACCCCTTCGGCTGTCGTTGCCATTTCAAACCGATGGAAAGCCAAGTAGTTCTGCCAGCATTTGCTGGTTTGGTTCTGGTTTGAGGAACCAGCTGTCAAATGGAGCAGTCTTGTAGTTGTCGGTTTTGGTCTTGATGTCTTCTGTCATGGTGCTGACTGCTAAAGACAGTAGTCCAGATTTTTTTTTTTTTTTTAACTATAAGAAGACAAGGGGCCAGGCAGTGGTGCAACTGGTTAAGCTCACACATTACGTTGCACAGTGACCTGGAATCAAGTCCCTGATCCCCACCTGCAGGAGAAAAGCTTCACCAGCAGTGAACCATTGCTGCAGGTGTCTCTCTCTCTCTCCTTCTCTATCTCCCCCTCTTCTCTCAATTTCTATCTCTATCAAGTAATAAATAAGTAAAAACATTTTTTAATAATTTATTGATTGAATGATAAGAAAGATAGGAGAGAAAGAACTCTGGTGCATGTGCTGCTGGGGATCAAACTCAAGACCTCATAGTTGAGAATCCAATGCTTTACCCACTGCGCCACCTCCTGGACCACTAAGTAAAAAACATTTAATTTTTTTAAAAAGTCTGATGTATAAGGAGACAATTCAGAAAACAAAGGACTTTATTCCTCTAGTCTCTTTACAGTTGGTCTTGTGCTTATCTTTAACTAGAAAGAATAGGATTAGGGAGCTGGGCTGTGGCTCTTCCAGTTAAGCACACATACCACCATGAAGAAGGACCTGGGTTCAAGCCCCCACTCCCCACTTGCAGGGGGGTAAACTTCACAAGCGGTGAAGCAGGTCTGCAGGTGTCTTTCTCTCTCCCTGTCACTCCACCCTTCTCAATTTCTCTCTGTCCTGCCAAGTGAAAAAGAGAAAAAATGGTAAAAATGGCCACTAGTAGCAGTGGATTCATTGTGCAGGCAACAAGCCCCAAGAGATAAACCTGGTGACAAAAAAGAAAAAGAAACAAAGAAAAAGAAAGGAAGGAAGGATGGGAGGAAGGGAGAAGTGGTTTATGATTATGTTTCATACCATTTCCTTTTATTTTGTCCTTGGGAAAAACAGGGCAATATTGTCAACATTCATTAAAACCTTTGAGCAAAATTATTTTTATCTTTTCATAAGTACACTAATGTTTTAATATTTGCTACTGGTTCTTATTAAAAAAAACACAAGAAGTATGGGATGTGTCGGTATTTTAAATGACAGCATCTACTTTCACCAGTATGGCTGGCCATACAGCCCTCTATTGTCCTTTTAGTAATAAACATTACCAAGGAAGAAATGGTGACTTTCTTTATAATACTATTATCTTATTAAATACTAAATTTTTCCTTTTCTAACATAGAGCTGAAAGCCTGTAGTTTGAATGATGTCTGAAAGACTCAATAATGTTTAATATTCTTTAAGTCACTTATCTTACCTACATAAAATAATTTGTTGAACTATTAGATTTAGAATACCTTTCCCCTAGGTTAGTCAGTTTTATGAGCTTAGGCAAACAGAATGTTTTAAAATACCTTTATTGAATTACTGGAAATAAAGAGTCTTTCCTGCTCTGGGGAAAATCCCACAATAAAATAAATACTGAGGGCCAGAAGAAATGACACAGTGACTTACATAACAGACTTTCATGACTTAGGCACCAGATTCAATACCTGACATGCCTATAAGTCAGAAATGAGCAGTGCTCTAGTAAAGAAAAAAAAAAGGAGTAAATTAAATAAAATAAACATTTAGTCATAGTTACATGATTGTGGTAAATACAGGCTATTCAACATTCAGAGCATATTCCAGTGGTGATGATCCCAAGGTGAGACATGACTCAGTATCTCTAGAACTACTGTGTTGCAGCATTGGACTTAACTTTAAAATCAATTTCAAACAATCAAATTATTAAAGATGTTATTATTTGCTCCTTTCTTGTATGTAATTGAAATAGTTCTGAACAGATACAAGTAAAATAACATTATTAAATGATTTTAATGCAGTGATTCTATAACTTAAGCTACATGTTGACTTTTGAAAAAGTAAATGTGCATAAAAGAATGTATTCCACAAATCAAATCTTTCTTCCGTTTTATATAGATTTTCTTGGGCTGAGAAGATAGATACTCAGTAAGACATTAGTCCTATCATATACAAGGCCTGGGTTTGAGCTCCCACATAGAAATGCCGTCACAGCACCAGCAATGCTGCTACAATGTTTTCATGGCCTATGTATCTACCTACCTATATTTTCCTGTATCTGAAATGGTGAAAGATGCATGTGTGAGGTTCTGGCATGACAAAAAAAATTATTTTTAAGAAATATGTACTTAATCTATAGCAATATATAATTACTACAAGAGCTGGGGTTACAGCACATTGGTTATGCAAACGACATCCATGCCTGAGGTTATGAAGTCCCTGGATCAATCCCTGCACTACCATTTGTCAGAGCTGAGTGATTATTTTTGTTAATAATAATAGCTATTATTATTATTTTCTTATTACAATTTCTCAAAGGATAAGAAAACAAAGAAGTTTGGGTTTAACTTCTCCAACTAAAAATTTGTAATAGTGATAATTAACAAAGGAGACAGCATAATACAATACAGATTCAATATACATTACTCCATTTGACTCTTTTATTCTGAAAGGGAAAGAGGAGAAGGAAATTGTTTTGACTTCTTTATAAATAATCAGAGGTGTATCATCTGAGGCTCTAGTCAGAGAATCCTGGGATTCCCACACAAATATGATGGGCTTAGACCTCCTATGGATCCCTCTCTCCACCATCACTGGTCACTTCCATAGGGAACATCATAAGAAGCCCTCTTGTGGCCTGCTCTAGGACCTTGCCCTTGCCATAAAGCAGCAATAACAGGGACTGCCCCACTCTCAAAGGAAGACTGGTCCTGAAATGAGTACAACCTAGAATGTTTCCAGCTATCACTATGAACTGCATGCTCAGATGGACAGAAACTCAGAGGTTATACAGCCTCCTGTGCTAAATAAAAATATATAAATAGGCCCTGGGTCAGGTGGATGGGATAAACAGCTAATTTTATTTGTAGATTTTTTTTTTTCCAAGATTGGGAGCTACTCTTAGCCCTAATCCAGCCTTCTAACCCTTTTCTCTACTCTGACACCATCTTCTCAGACAATATTTGTATCCAACTCCTTGTTAGCTATTAAACTCAAGCAAAAAACTACGACAGTTGTGGGTCCCTAGTAACATGCCTAAAACGAACTTCCTAGCTTCTTTCCACCTTGAAATCCCTGTTCTCATCTGCTATGTTCTTACTTCTTGTTTCTTGTTCATTAACCATTTTGCCCCACTTTATACCTTGCCACCTTTCAGTCACCGAGTTACAAACACTATCATGAAAGATCCTGACTTCGCTGAGCATACATACAGCAATGTGTCCTGGAACCTCACCACCCCAGAGCCCTACCCCATTAGGGAAAGATAGAAACAGGCTGGGAGTATGGATCGACTTGCTAATGGCGATGTCCAGCAGAGAAGCAATTACAGATGCCAAAACTCCCACCCTATGGACCCCAAAAAGAATTTTGATCCATACTCCCAGTGGGGGAGAAATGGTTGGAGGAAGATGAACAGAGGGCTCTGAAGTCCAACTCCATCAGGTCCCAGAGAGAGAGAAGAGAAAAAAGGGAGGAATATTTGGATATAGTAATAGGTGTATGCGTGACTTGGAAAGGAAGAGAAGATGGGACCTTAAAAAGGAGGGGGTGGAAACACATGTATACAGATATAAACAGATAGTTGTAGAAACAATAGTTAACACATATCTGCAACCTTAGGGAACTGCTACAGCTTACAATGGAGGGACTGGGGATTCAGAAATCTGGTGGTGGGAACAGTGCAGAATTGTAAACCTGTTACTTTCTAATTGTTTAAATCAATATTAAACCACTAATAAAAATACTGAAATAAATACATAAATAAGCAGAATATCTTGTGATTATAATTGATGTGATAGAATGTGGTCTCCAAATCATCACTTTCTTTTCAAATCTAAGCTAATGCCCACCCACCACACTTATTCTATTGCCAAAGCTATAAGAGCTCTTTGGAAATGTAAGCTCATTCATCTCTTTTACCATACTTAACAAAAATAGGCAGACATTTGTGAATAAGGTTACTTATATTTGGGAATGCAGGTCCAGATATTATAAATCTCTCACTCTGTTGAAATACAATGAAGAACAATTGTTATAAAAACTGTACATTCGTGCTATTCATGAAAGAAAACTCTTATTATATTGCCAACAAAGATCATTCCCTTAGGTTGTTGATCAAACAAGAGATAAGCCAGATAGTACATGTTGTGAGTAATCAATGCTACAGATTATTTGCTATTATCACTAGTCAAGCTTACTGAATTTGTTATGGTATTTCACAATGTCACAATTTCTTTTTGTTTGAAAAGAAAAAGGCAGTAATATTACCTCTTGGGGTCTCTACAAGGGATCCAGTTCACTTCAGGGTCTGGAATGTCCTCCAGATAGGGATAAATGGTCTCCCGTGTGAAGTCCCAGCCATAAATCCCATCTTCTGGAGTCACAATGATTTGGGCGCCCTGATCAAAATAAGTAACAACAAAAATTTCTCATGAATTACAAGCCCTAAACACTCAGCAATGTTTTAAATCTGCTTTACAATAGTCCATCTAGTATTTAAAAAGTGTGTGCGGGGGGGGGGGGGGGGGCGCTGGCTATACCCGTCTGGCTGCCAATTTAATCGCTTTCTCCAAAACATCTATATTCTTGTTCATCAACAGCAAAGCCTCTCCTTTCGAAACAGCTGTCTCTGTTCTGTTTGGCAATATAACAGCATGCTCATACACTGCAGAAATAAAAGTATCCAGAGCACCAACACGCAGGACAGAGAGAGCAAAAAGAGCCACTGAAAAATGTGGTAAAATCATTGTTAAATTTTGATGCTCCTTGATAAACTCCTATTGTCAGAAAATAGTTTGATGTTAAAACTGTTCCCCTTACCAGCTATTTATATTTTCCCATGAATGCATTGCACAACAGTGCACTTGGAAAAGGATATTGTGAAATAAGGCTATCAGTCAGAAGTACATAGTTTCATAAACTCAAGTGTGCAATGTTATTGTTGACACAGTTCAGAGGCACACCCACCTCTGAAAGTGGAATTAATGAGCCAACTAGAAAAGTCAAAGCATATTGGCTTTGGTAAAATATATTTACTGATTTTCAAGTGAAGCTCTGGCTCATTGTCCAAAAGTACTGATACACTGCCCTAAATCCTGTTTTCAAGAGGCTGTTTCTTTTGTGTTTCTAAAATGTTAAATATTTTAAAGATAATGTTGACATTTATTTAACTCGACTCTGACATTTCCTCTCACTATGCTCCAACATCAAAAAATATCTTTTAAACATTTCCACTAATAGGCCCAATATTATGCTATTCTAGAAGTAAGTAATCATAACAATCATTTGTTGAGAACTTATATGCCAGAAAAAGAAAAAAAACTCCAATTTTAATAGAATTCAAAAATGGCTAGAGAGAACAGATAGAAACATGCTATCGTTTGGACACATTTGTTTATGACCAGTTTCCTTCAACTATTGTGTTATAAGAATATATTACCTGGGAGTCGGGCAGTAGCACAGCCAGTTAAGCACACGTGGCGCAAAGCACAGGACCAGCATAAGGATCCCAGGTCAAGCCTCCAGCTCCCCACCTGCAGGGGAGTCACTTCACAAGCGGTGAAGCAGGTCTACAGGTGTCTCTCTTTCTCTCCCCCCTCTCTCCATTTCTCTCTGTCCTATCCAACAACAACAACATCAATAACAAAAACAACAATAAAACAAGGGCAACAAAAGGGAATAAATAAATAAATCTTTTTTTAAAAAAAAATTTTATAAATGAATGGTAGAAAGAAAAAAAAAAAAAAAGAAAAAAATCGACCCACTGGGAGTAGTGGATTTGCCATGCAGATATCCAGTGCCAGCAATAACCATGCTAGCAATAAAAACAGAATAAAATAAAATAAAATTCTAGTCTGTGATCAGGATTTGACAGTAAAAGCATACACCTTCCATCCAGCTACTTACTTCCTATTTTTATTTTCCCATTAGTATTACATATTAACCAACAGGAATGACTATAAGGAAATATGTTTGTGTTCTCTCCAAATGACAGAGTTCTCACTAACTCACTATGTCCTACATGTTAGACTATAGGCCTATATTAGACTATAGGCCTAAATTTTTTTACCTTTCAACTAGAAAACAGTAATCACCTCAACAGTTCTCTGAGGAGTAAACATATAATGCATTTAAGGATGTTTACACAAAACCTAAAATATGGAAAGCAGACTTTAGGTAATACTATTTTTATTATCATCAAGGTATGATCTTTAATTTCTTTTTTTTTAAATTTTTTATTTAATAAAGGATTAATGACCAAAAACATAAGGTAGGAGGGGTACAACTCCACACAATTCACACCACCCAATTTCCATAACCCACCCCCTCCCATGATAGCTTTCCCATTCTCTAGCCCTCTGGGAGCATGGACCCAGGGTCGTTGAGGGTTGCAGAAGGTAGAAGGTAGAAGGTAGAAGGACTACATCAAATTGAAAAGCTCGAACTGTGATCCTTATGACAGTCCTTGCGCTTTGTGCCATGTGCGCTTAACCCGCTGCGCTACAGCCCGACTCTCCATAAATCATGCATTTTTTCATACTTTGTGAAACATTTCAGGTTTTATAACTTTTGCTTCAGGAAGTTAGACATTATGCAATGACTCTGTTTCATGTTATGTGCCTTTTTAGGTAGTGATCTTTCACTTCCAGAAGTTTTAACGTTGACTAGAAGTCAACAGTTGGCCCCCAATCCACTGGTTTGTTTTGTGAACAATATAAGCAGATAGATAACTGCTCAAAGATTCTAAGCAACAGTTTTTCTGTTTCATCTACAGAACTGTTAGCTGTGTTTCAATGTATTAAGAATTATTTTTGTGTTTTATTTTGATTCTTAACCCTGATGGCAAAAATATACAATAAAGAGTCTGCAATGGCAAGTCACAGCACTGACTACAATGAGTAAAGATAAAAAATACTTGATATTGGGGAGTCGGGCGGTAGCGCAGCGGGTTAAGTGCATGTGGCAGGAAGTGCAAGGATGGGCATAAGGATCCTGGTTCAAGCCCCCCGGTCCCCACCTGCAGGGGAGTGGCTTCACAGGCGGTGAAGCAGGTCTGTAGGTGTCTTTCTCTCCTCTGTCTTCCCCTCCTCTCTCCATTTCTCTCTGTCCTATCTAACAACGGTGACATCAATAACAACGATAATAACTGCAACAACAATGAAAAACAACAAGGGCAACAAAATGGAAAATAAATAAATAAATAAAATTTTAAAAAATAAAAATAAAAAAGAAGCCTTAAAAAAAATACTTGACATTGGGAAAGTGCAAAGGAGTTGGAACGAATACACATTGCTGCTGATAAGGATGCAAAATTTTTATTATCATGTGATTTGAGTAATTTGTATACATGTACATTGTATAATGTGATTATGTTAAAAATAGAGAATATATCAGCTCTTTGCAAAAGTACACACAAAATGTGACTTAAGTTCCATATCCATTATCATAACAATAACTACTAAATTATAATAATAACCTAATTTATTATTGTGATTTAACAAAGAATTAGAATTTTATCTCCAAGGAGTACATAGACAATGATATATAAACCAAGATATGAATGCCTCAGCTGTGATTTATTAACTTATTTATTCATATTGTGAACATATTCATCAAAATAATTTTGCATATGTAAGTCTGAAAATTCAGTCATTTCTTTAGGACTTTTAATATTAAGTGACCAGTAATAAATGTACTTCTATTTTTAAGAAACATGAGATATACATTTTTTTTTAAATAGACAACCCAATCCTTAAAAATGTTACCATTAGCAGTTTTGATAGATGTGTTGAGGAATTCATGCCTGTTAAATTATCCCATAGGTGTAGAGCAGTTTGGAACTATGAATAGAAACAAGTGCTGAAGAGGATGTGAGTGGAAATATACCCTGTGGAAATATACCCTGTGGATGTGAGTGGAAATATAAATTGGTTCATCCCCTGAAGAAAACAGTATGGTGATTCCTCAAACATTAGAAATGGACTTACTAACCTGAACTGGAGTTGGCGTATTGCACCAAAGTAAAAGACTCTGGGGTGGGTGAGGGGAGGGAGAGAGTACAAGTCCTGGAAAAGGATGACAGAGGACCTAGTGGGGGTTGCATTGTTAAGTGGAAAACTGAGAAATGCTATGCATGTACAAACTATTTAAGAAACAAAGAAAAGAAAAATGCAAGGTAAAACTTAGACTATCTGTGGTCTACTGCAACAAAGTTGATTCTAAAGTGGATGAGAAAGTCTGGAGACCCAGTCAACAATGATGGAGGGAGATATCAGCTAATGGAAGGTGTGGTGTGCAAACAAGCACCTAGGATGGAGATATAAGAAACTGTACTCAAGTGGTAACTGTCCTGTAAATCATCATTCCCTCACATACACTAAAATAATTTTTAGGGGACTGGGCAGCAGCACAGCGGGTTAAGTGCAAGTGGTACGAAGCACAAGGACTGGCGGTAAGGATCCTGGTTTGAGCCCATCTGCTGGGGAGTAGCTTCACAAGTGGTGAAGGTCTGAAGGTGTCTATCTTTCTCTCCCCCTCTCTGTTTCCCCTTCCTCTTTCCATTTCTCTCTCTATCTTATCCAACAACAACGACAACAATAACAACAATAACAACAATAATAATAACAACAACATCAATAAACAACAACAAAAGAGAAAAAATAACCTCCAAAGGCAGTGGATTCATAGTGCAGGCACCCAGCAATAACCCTCGAGGCAAAAAAAAGTAATTTTTTAAAAATGATGAGAAAAGGTTATATTTATAAATCACTGGCCTATATTACTGAGGTAGCCCTTTGGGATTGCTTGGTAAAATGAATGAACTGATAAACATAGTTAGCAAAATATATGATGCAAAGTGAATATGACAAATATATACCCTATACCATCACAATACTTGGCAACACTACAATTATTAATGATATGGATATTAACAGGTAAGTCACTGTTGGACTTCTGATTTCACCTGAGGTGGATAGTGAGTCCTTCATGTACCATCTTCCAAACAGCGACACTGTCAGGATGGGCTCGAATGATCCATTCTTATTTACCAAGCGTCCATCCTTCAGACACTAAAAAGACAGTAAATAAAGCATGTTATCTTAATTAAAATATAAATTACTAGCAGACTAGTGGTTTTGAAACTATTCTATATCAAATATACCCAGGTAGGTCAGAATAGTTAAGAGATAAAGGAAACAACTATTGTCTATATAATAGAGACTAGCACCATTCTCAAGAAGACAAGAATCATATCTAATCCTTAATTAAAAGTCAAAAATCAGCAGCAGCAAAGTTTTAGAGTTTATGTGTAAGATAATGAAGAACTAGAGAAGCAAAAATGGTACCTTTCCTTCAAGAAAGTAAAGAGTTAACAGTGGAACTGGGGAGATAGAACAGTGGCTATCAAAAGATATTTTGTTTTGTTTTGTTTTGTTTCCAGAACACTACTCTGCTCCAGCCACTGGTAAACCTCTGAACTTAGAGCATTAAATTTTTTTGCATAATCACTGTGCTAGCTCCCAGGCCACAAAGGACATTTATGCCTGGTGCTCCCAAGTCCCAGGTTCAATCTTTAGCATCACCATAAGCCGGAGATAAGCAGTATTTAAATTAAAATTTTAAAAAATTAACAGTGAAATTGAGCAGATTCTAACATAAAAAGAGAAACCATCAGTGTACTAGACAAGGAAACTGGAAAGTGCTTAGAAGTGCTAAGAAAAATCTGTATTGTTCTGCTTCCCAAAATGGGCTAGAACTAGCCACTAGAATGACTTTTTCTCTGAGGCTGTAGACAGAAGATAATGTGGGAAGTTGAAATGAAAGCAGCAACAGAAGTATGTGATAATGCTTTCTCACTCTTGTGGTTAGAAACTAATGGCAGAGGAGCTGAGGAGATAGCATGATGGTTATGCAAAAAGATTTTCATGCTTGAGGCACCAAAGATCCAAGGTTCCCTGACATTCATGAATGGACCAAGGGGGGGATCTCTAAGGATGCCAAATCACCCCTTTCAGAGTTGGGCAGTGGCACATCTGGTTGAGTGCACATGTTACAATACACAAGGGCCTGGGTTCAAGCCTCTACCTCTGGAGAGGTGGGGGAAGCTTCATGAGCACCGTTTCTCTTATCAGAGGAAAGAGGGGGAAAGGGAAGGGCACTCAGAAGTAGTAATAGGTGTAGATGTGACTTAGAAAGGAAAAGAAGACAGGAATGTAGAAAAAGATGGACAAAAAATAGATACAGATAGTTATAAAGTCATGGCCATGGGAGAACTACTGCAGTTTCCAATGAGAGGATGAGGGTACAAAACTCTGGTAGTAGGAACATTATGGAATTATACCCCTACTATCTTTTAATTCTGTAAATCAATATTAAATCACTAATAAAAAAAAAAAACATTGTGTGGTCTGGGAGGTGGCACAGTGGATAAAGCATTGGATTCTCAATCATGAGGTCCCAAGTTCAATCCCCAGCAGCGCATGTACCAGAGTGATGTCTGGTTCTTTCTCTCTCTCTGCCAATCTTTCTCATGAATAAATGAATAAATTCTTTTTTTAAAAAAAAAGCATAGCTAGCAAGACTCATAAAAAAATGTGTTATTTATAGTATTTTAACTGTTCTCTCTAAGAAACATATGTCAACAGTAGGGCCCTGATCTGTAAGATCTCTAAAGAAAGAACAAAAGAAATACCCAAGAACTGGCTACTGTTTACTACACCCACCTCCCCCACACACACACACACAATGGTCCTTATGCTGAGCGATTCCACCAGTTCTGGGCCTTTTTTTTTTTTTTTTTTTTTTACTCTTTTTATCTCCGAGAGAGAGAAACAGACAGAAAGAGATATACCACAACACTATTCCACCGTCCACAGAGCTTCCTCCAGTGCCAGTGTAATGATGTTCCTATGTAGTGCTAGGCCTCAAATCCAGGACCTTACACATAGTGAGGCACTCACCTTAGTAACTGAGCTATCCCCACCCCTACATGATCCTTTTTTTTTTTTTTTTTTTGCTTCCAGGGTTATTGCTGGGGCTCAGTGCCTGCACCATGAATCCACTGCTCCTAGAGGCCATTTTTTCCCCTTTTTGTTTCCCTTGTTGTTGTAGCTTTGTTGTGGTTATTATTGTTATTGTTAGTCGTTCATTGTTGGATAGAACAGAGAGAAATGGAGAGAGGAGGTGAAGACAGAGAGGGGGAGACAGAGAGGGGGAGAGTAATATAGACACCTACAGACCTGCTTCACCTCCTTCGAGGCAACTCCCCTACAGGTAGGGAGCCGGGGCTGGAACCAGGATCCTTAGGCAGGTCCTTGTACTTTGCTCCACCTGCGCTTCACCCACTGCGCTACCGCCCGGCCCCCACGTGATCCTTTTTGAGGAGAGAAAATACCCTAATTCAACACAATCTCTAGATCAGTGGAGAAACACATTGAATTTGGCTACTAGAATTTCATGGGAGTCTTTTTTCCATAAATATCCAAATTCATTTTTATCATCTATAGAGCTTCACCACTCTGGTTCTATTTTTTTCATTTATTTTTAAATTTTTATTTATTTATTTATTACTGGATAGATAGAGAAAAATTGACAGGGGAGGGGGAAGTAGAGAGAGAAAGAGACAGAGAGGCACCTGCAGATTTGCTTCACTACTTGTGAAGCTTCCCCCCTGCAGGTGGGGACCAGGGGCTTGAAACCAGGTCCTTGTGCACTATAATGTGTGCACTTAACCAAGTGTGCCATCACCTGGCCCCTGGTTCTATTTTTTCAGAAAGAAAATAAGAAACAGAGATACCCTAAAGCAACCAGAAGGACAGAAATCACTAAAGTTAGAGCAGAAATAAACAACATCGAAAATAAAAGAACCATACAAAAGATCAATGAAGCCAAATGTTGGTTCTTTGAAAGATTAAACAAAATTGACAAACCCCTAGCCAGACTCACCAAACAAAAAAGACAGAAGACTCAAATTAATAGAATTGTAAACGATGCAGGAGATATCACAACTGACAACACAGAAATCCAGAGAATTCTGCGAAACTTCTATAAAGAACTATATGCCACCAAGCTAGAGAATCTGGAAGAAATGGAACAATTCCTAGAAACCTATGCACTTCCAAAACTGAACCAAGAAGAACTACAAAATCTAAATGCACCAATCACAGACAAAGAAATTGAAACCGTTATTAAGAATCTCCCCAACAACAAAAGTCCTGGACCAGATGGCTTCACAAATGAATTCTACAAAACTTTCAGGAAACAGTTAATACCCATACTTCTTAAGCTATTCCATAAGATTGAAGAAACAGGAATACTCCCTTCCACCTTTTATGAAGCCAACATCACCCTGATACCAAAAGCTGATAGGGACAGAACAAAAAAGGAAAACTACAGACCAATATCTCTGATGAACATAGATGCCAAAATATTAAACAAGATCTTGGCCAACCGGATACAGCAACACATCAAAAAGATTGTTCATCATGACCAAGTGGGATTCATCCCAGGAATGCAAGGCTGGTTCAACATCCGTAAATCAATCAATGTCATTCATCACATCAATAAAAGCAAAGCCAAAAACCACATGATTATCTCAATAGATGCAGAGAAAGCCTTTGACAAAATCCAACACCCATTCATGCTCAAAACTCTACAGAAAATGGGAATAGATGGGAAATTCCTCAAGATAGTGGAGTCTATATATAGCAAACCTACAGCCAACATCATACTCAATGGAGAGAAGCTGAAAGCATTCCCCCTCAGATCGGTAGACAGGGCTGTCCACTGTCACCGTTACTCTTCAACATAGTATTGGAAGTTCTTGCCATAGCAATCAGGCAAGAGAAAGAAATCAAAGGGATACAGATTGGAAGGGAAGAAGTCAAGCTCTCACTATTTGCAGATGATATGATAGTATACATAGAAAGACCTAAAGAATCCAGTAGAAAATTACTGGAAGTTGTTAGGCAATATAGCAAGGTATCAGGCTACAAAATCAATGTACAAAAATCAGTGGCATTTCTTTATGCAAACACTAAATCTGAAGAAGAAGACATCCATAAATCACTCCCATTTACTGTTTCAGCAAAATCAATCAAATACCTAGGAATAAAGTTGACCAAAGAAGTGAAAGACTTGTATACTGAAAACTATGAGTCGCTACTCAAGGAGATAGAAACTGATACCAAGAAATGGAAAGATATCCCATGCTCATGGATTGGAAGAATAAATATCATCAAAATGAATATTCTCCCCAGAGCCATATACAAATTTAATGCAATACCCATCAAAGTTCCACCAGGCTTCTTTAAGAGAATAGAACAAACGCTACAATCATTTATCTGGAACCTGAAAACACCTAGAATTGCCAAAACCATCTTAAGGAAAAGAAACAGAAATGGAGGCATCACACTCCCAGACCTTAAACTATATTATAAAGCCATCATCATCAAAACAGCATGGTACTGGAACAAAAATAGGCATACAGACCAGTGGAACAGAATTGAAAGCCCAGAAGTAAATCCCAACACCTATGGGCATCTAATCTTTGATAAGGGGGCCCAAAGGATTAAATGGAAAAAGGAGGCTCTCTTCAATAAATGGTGCTGGAAAAACTGGGTTGAAACATGCAGAAGAATGAAATTGAACCACTTTATCTCACCAGAAACAAAAATCAACTCCAAATGGATCAAAGACCTAGATGTCAGACCAGAAACAATCAAATACTTAGAGGAAAACATTGGTAAAACACTTTCCCACATACACCTCAAGGACATCTTTGATGAATCAAACCCAATTGCAAGGAAGACCAAAGCAGAAACAAACCAATGGGACTACATCAAATTGAAAAGCTTCTGCACATCCAAAGAAACTATTAAACAAACAGAGAGACCCCTCACAGAATGGGAGAAGATCTTCACATGCCAGACATCAGACAAGAAACTAATCACCAAAATATATAAAGAGCTCAGCAAACTTAGCACCAAAAAAGCAAATGACCCCATCCAAAAATGGGCAGAGGAAATGAACAAAACATTCACCACAGAGGAGATCCAAAAGGCTAACAAACATATGAAAAACTGCTCTAGGTCACTGATTATCAGAGAAATGCAAATCAAGACAACACTAAGATACCACCTCACTCCTGTAAGAATGGCATACATCAAAAAGGAAAGCAGCAACAAATGCTGGAGAGGATGTGGGGACAGAGGAACCCTTTTACATTGCTGGTGGGAATGTAAATTGGTACAGCCTTTGTGGAGAGCAGTCTGGAAAACTCTCAGAAGGCTAGACATGGACCTTCCATATGACCCAATAATTCCTCTCCTGGGGTTATACCCCAAGGACTCCATAACACCCAACCAAAAAGAGGTGTGTACTCCTATGTTCATAGCAGCACAATTCATAATAGCTAAAACCTGGAAGCAACCCAGGTGCCCAACAACAGATGAGTGGCTGAGAAAGCTGTGGTATATATACACAATGGAATACTATGCAGCTATCAAGAACAATGAACCCACCTTCTCTGACCCATCTTGGACAGAGCTAGAAGGAATTATGTTAAGTGAACTAAGTCAGAAAGATAAAGATGAGTATGGGATGATCCCACTCATCAACAGAAGCTGACTAAGAAGATCTGAAAGGGAAACTAAAAGCAGGACCTGATCAAATTGTAAGTAGGGCACCAAAGTAAAAACCCAGTGGTGAGGGGTAGGCATGTAGCTTCCTGGGCCAGTGGGGGGTGGGAGTGGGCGGGAGGGATGGGTCACAGTCCTTTGGTGGTGGGAATGGTGTTTATGTACACTCCTAGCAAAATGTAGACATATAAATCAGTAGCTAATTAATATGAGAGGGGGAAATCAATTGTATGTCTCAAAGTTTCTCAAAAGACAAACTGAATCTTTTTAATATATAGGCTATGTATTTGATATGTGGACTCTCTCAAAAGCCTAGACCAAGTAGATTAGAAGCTTCCAATAGCACAGCTATATACAAGATACTGGGTACTGTCCAGCAAACCATAACAAAGGGACTTTTCAAAGTTAACCCAATTAACAAATAATGTGATGATAATATTAACTATTGAGTGTCTTTTTGAACCCTAAGACAGCAGGAACCTCACATCTTCACTATAGAGCCCCTACTTCCCCCAGTCCTGGAACCCTTGGATAGGGCCCACTTTCCCGTATGCATCTCCCAATCCAAACCAAATAACATTGCATCTGCCGATCACAACCTAACCAAGGCAACGATTGCTAACTCAACATGCTTCACCTCAGAATGTATCCAGAGACTTCACGTGTGGAATGACAACCCTTCAGCTTCATTACTCGGGTGAGACCTTTCCTTTAATAGTACACTCTAATTTCATCTCAGGTAGTTCACTTTCCAACAAAGTCCCATAACCTAGATATACACCAGTTTCTGTGAGAGAGAGCTTATGTGCACACGTATCCATAAACTACTGCAAAATATATACCTGAAAGCAGGACTACACTAGAGTTTGCAGTGAGTACCTCCCTAACACTTCCTCTCCACTATTCCAAGCTTGGGATCCATGATTGCTCAACAAATTGTTTGGCTTCATATGTTAACTCTGTTTTCAATCACCAGGTTCCAGATGCCACCAGGATGCTGGCTAGGCTTCCCTGGATTGAAGATTCCACCAATGTGTCCTGGAGCTCAGCTTCCCCAGAGTCACACCCTACTAGGGAAAGAGAGAGGCAGACTGGGGGTATGGACCGACCAGTCAACGTCCATGTTCAGCGGGGAAGCAATTACAGAAGCCAGACCTTCTACCTTCTGCATCCCTCAACGACCCTGGGTCCATGCTCCCAGAGGGATAGAGAATGGGAAAGCTATCAGGGGAGGGGGTGGGTTATAGGGATTGGGTGTTGGGAATTGTGTGGAGTTGTACCCCTCCTACCTTATGCTTTTGTTCACTAATCCTTTCTTAAATAAAAAATTAAAAAAAAAAAAAAAAAAGAAACAGAGATAGAGAGTAGGGGAATGATACCATAGCACCAAATCTTCTTTCAGTGCAGCGAGGGTCAGATCCAAACCTGAATTACACACATGGCAAAGTGGGCCCACTATCAAAGTGAGCTATATTACTAGCCCAATACCCAACTCTTTGTTTTGATTCTGTTTACAAAACAAACTTTTAATCTACAGCTAGAGCTCCAGCGAGGGTTTGCAGTGGAAAGCTCCCTTGAGATGATAATTCTTGAGCTAAGATAATGTATTTTTAAAGTTTTTTAAATATTTATTTATTTATTCCCTTTTGTTGTCCTTATTGTTTTATTGTTGTAGTTATTATTATTGTTGTTATTGATGTCATCGTTGTTGGATACAACAGAGAAATGGAAAGAGGAGGGGAAGACAGAGAGGGGGAGAGAAAGACACCTGCAGATCTGCTTCACCACCTGTGAATCGACTCCCCTGCAGGTGGGGAGCCGGGGGCTCAAACTGGGATCCTTATGCTGGTCCTTGTGCTTGCCACGTGTGCTTAACCTGCTGTGTTACCGCCCGACTCC
The DNA here is from genome assembly GCF_950295315.1 of Erinaceus europaeus. Lineage (NCBI taxonomy): Eukaryota > Metazoa > Chordata > Mammalia > Eulipotyphla > Erinaceidae > Erinaceus > Erinaceus europaeus. The sequence continues at coordinate 118,751,041 of NC_080165.1, read as the reverse complement.
CAAAAATGTATTTTTTAAATAAAACTAAGTTGGTTTTTTAATCCATCCTCCCTAGAGTCAGATGAACTTCAGGCTCTGAAGCTTGTATTGGCAGTGTCAAGCATGGTACAAGCAGAGACTTGAAAAGAATTTGTCCACTATGGTTTATACTTTGGTAATCTTGGATACTTTCAACATGTAAACAGGCTCTAAGTTGTTGGAATATGAGAGAGTACATATAGGGTGATGCAGACCACCCTAACTGCCCACAACAAGGTCATCACAAACCATCTCCCAACTACCTTAACCGCAAGTGGAAGATGCCTGAATGAGCCCAGTCAAGATCAACTGGACTTAGACCATACCAGAAGAAAAGCCCAGCTAGACCCAGGTCACCCACAGAATGCTTATTGTTTTAAGACACTGACTTTTATGAATAAAAATGAGCATCAGTATCCACATGGAGTCATCCTTTTTTCCCAAATGGACCATGTGCTTCTCTGGCACACAGCTTTTCATTTTCCTGATTAAAAGTTTAAAATATCTGGAAGAATAAACACCCCCCATGAGGAATACACTGATAAAGAGTAAGGGTAAAAAAAAAAAGCCTTTAACAAAGGGATAATAATAATTCAAGTTTTATAAATACAAGAAAAAAAAAGTCATGGGACATGTACTCAATGAAGTACTATTCAGCAATTTGACTATATTGTATCCTTTGGAAGAAAACAGATAGACATGGTGATCATTATGTATGAAGTAAGTAAGGAGATAAAGAATAGCTACTAGCTGATTTTTCTCATATGTGTAATATAGGTCATTAAAACACATGAACTTGAAAAATGTATGTATACAATTAACCCGTAAATGAGACTTTGGATGAGCTCTGGCCATTATCATTGTGTGGGGTGTGGGGTGCAGGGGTGGGGAGAGGCAAGGGAGACAGACCTTCGGTCGTGGGAGTGGTATAGAATTATACCCCCATTTTCTTACAATCTTGTAAACTATTATTAAGCTATTTTTAAAAGGCTAACTTTTAAGGATATCTGCTACACAACAAAAGTATGATAATTCACATAGGTTATTTTAATTGACTTCAGAAAAAAAGATAAAATGAAAATATTCTTAAAATTCTCCTACCTCAAATCTTCCTGGTGACAGATGAATTTTAGTATGTAGCACTTCGGGAAAAACATACTCTGTTCCAAATGTGCCGCTTAGGGAGAACATCTCAAATCTCGTCAAAGCAGTTTCCACTGACTGTCCACAAGTTGTCAGGTCCATTGTTCTGCATTTCAACATTACACATACCTGTGTAGAACAGATACGGACAAACTACAATACCTCCCATCTAAATTATTCATACTGGAACTCTCAAGTCAGATTATAATATATAATTCACTGTACAGTCATATAAGGCACTTATTTTTTTTCCATTTGATAAAAGGACTTAGATCATACTTCATAGAATTACCTGCTCCACTGGAAAGATTATTTGAGAACCAACCGCCGTGTTCTGAGTAATAAATCAATCAAAATAAAGCAGAGGATTTAAATTTATATTTAAAACATCTTGTAATACATAACGTGACTCATTAGTTAAATAGAAAATTATCATCTACAAGTCTATAGATTTTTAATATACTCAAAGTAAACAGTCAGATTATACTTAACTCTAATTTTATTTATTTATTTTATCTTTTTTTATTGGATTGAGACAGTCAGAAATTGAGAGGAAGGGGGATGTAGAGAGGGTGGAAGGCAGAGAGACAACTGCAGCAGTGCTTTGCCAATAGGGAAGCTTTCCCCCTGCAGGTGGGCACCAGGGGCTTGGGACCGGGGGCTTGAGCCTGGGTCCTTCTGCAGCATAACATGTGTGCTCAAGCAGGTGCACCACCGCCCGGCCCCTTATACTTAACTCTAACTATAAATACCATATGACTAATCCTAATCTGTGTGTGCCTGCGCATAAAGTGATACCAACAGAAAGCCCTTATTTCTCTGGGACAAATGTAAAGTTAATCTTGGGACTTACTCACACCAAACACTCCCTCTCATATGAACCCAATTTACCTGCCAGTACTCGCTTTTCCTTCGTCCATGAAGTCCTGTGAAAGCTCCTAGAACATATACTTCATTCTTCTCTTTTCCTAACATTCTGTAACTCAAATGACAGCAAAGTTCTTTTTGGCAAACAGTAATGTTTCCTGAATTTCCAAAAAGCTCTGTGAAGTTGAACTCATCCCGTGAAACAAATCCCCTGAAAGTGTCCTGTACTGGGAATGGATTGATGGAGGTGGCATAGGCACGCCAATTCACAGCTGGTGGGTAGACAGGAGAGATCCGGGGATGTGTGTCCACCTTGGAAAGAAGAAGCTTTCCCAAGTCTGTTTCCATATCATAGTGGTATATTTTAGGAGCATGTGGGGCATAGATACCACTGCCTGTGAATAAAACACAAGACTTTTTTTTTTGATAAGACAGAGAGGTTGGGGGAGAGGAGTAGAATAAAGAGAACAGAAACACCCGAAGCACTGCTCAAGTAGTGAAAATTCCCCCTGCAAGTGGGAACAGGGATTTGAACCCAGGTCCTTGTTTATGGGACATGTGCACCATAGCTCAGCCCTAAAACACCAGACTTTCAAAAAAATAAAAACAAAGCCAATATTGCAAATTTCCCCAATAGAAGTGGGTGTGTAATCATGACGAAGTTGGGCCTGGTAAGCCAGCATTTCAATAGTACAGTCCTTTCCCTGCTTTGCCAGTTGGTAGAGATCACCCTGTTTAGTTCTCAGTTTTGTCCCCTACCAGTTGGTAGTCCTTGGCAAGTATTTACATTCTATATCTCAATTTTCTGATCTATAAAACTAAGGTAGTAGCAGCCTAGTGGTACAGTGGACAAAGTATTGGGTTTAAAGTGTGAGGTACTGAACACAATCATAAGCACTGCATACATTAAAGGGATATTCTGGTTCATCCTCCCTCTCCTTCCCTTTTGTGTTAGTAAATTAAATAAATCTTAACTAAAATTTGAGCTAACAATAACTTTCCACATAGAATTATTGTGGAGATAAATAATACAGGACACAAAAAGTTCTTACAACCATTGCTATATAATCAAGCAATAGAGTGTGTGTGTGTGTGTGTGTGTCTGTGTGTGTGTGTGTGTGTGTGTGTGTGTGTGTGTGTACACCTTTTTAATCATTTTATTGTGGCCTTAATGGTTTACAGTACAGTTGTTGGCATATAGGCACAATTTCTTATCTCACCATGATGGGTGTCTGCAAAACACTCTCCCCTTTAACCTAGTCCTTTTCTACTATTTTGTTTTGTTCTTGTAAACAGTTATACATAGTGAGGAATCCAAATAAAGAAACAATAAATTATGACATGTCATAACCGAGGTATTAAATTCTTTACATTTAAAGTATAATCTACAATTACCTGTCATATTTAAGTTGACATTATGTGCATTGGCCACAAGAAGATTAACCCTCATTCCCATTGCCCAAGCAGAATGGAATTCAATAGCTGTTAAAAGGGGCAAAACATTCATCCAAGCTGTGGGAAGCAGTATGGTATCCACAAGGAAATCTTCCACCAGGTTAACAGCAGGATCATGGAAGAGTATGTCAAAGCAAGTAAAAATGCCAAATCTTCCAAACGTGGTGTTGAAAGTCACTAACTCTGGCTTTTCAGGGACATCAAACTGAAGCTCAGAATAGAGGTGGTACTAGAAAAAGTGCACAGATAGGTTAAAACAAGGTTTTTTTTTTTATTAAATAAATAACTTTTAAAATTAACTCCAAAGTTAGTAATAAGAATTAAATTCCCAAGAAAACATTTGCCTTCTCTTTATTTCCTTCCTTCTCTCAATTAGGAGTCAAATATATCCCCATAAGTTGAAACACCATGTTCATGAAGCCTGAAGACAAAGCTAAAAAAAAAAAAAAAAACTAAATATTTTTTAAGGGGCATTACCGTGACACACCTGGTAAAGTGCACACATTACCATACACAGCAACCCATGTTCACGCTTTGGGTCCCCATCTACAGGGCAGGAGGTTCATAAGTGATGGAATAGTGCTGTAGATGTCTCACTTCCTCTCCTTTCTATCCCTCTCTATTTCCCTTCTCAATATCTCTCTGTCTTATCAAGTAAAAGAAAGCAAAGAAAAAGAACAAGATGAAAAAAAGGCCAGTGGGATTAGTGGATTCGTGCAAGTTTTTGCAACCTACTGCCAAGTCACCTTGTACCTTTGTCATATATTATTTTCCTTTGATTCTCTAAGACCTAGAAACATAACAGACACACAATAAATACATTACTCAGATGAGAGGTGTGAATTTTCTCTACACTATTCCATCCAAAGAACCCCCAGAGTCTTTTACCCAGATTTCCAAATAGTCAAGATATGTAAACAACCTAAGTATCCATTGATGAATAAGTAGATAAAGAAGATGTGGCAAACATAAGTGAAATATTACTCATCTACAAGATAAGAAAGATAAATCCATGTCATATGTAAGGACAAAGATGAATCTGGAGGGTGTTGTGCTAAATGAATTACTCAAATACAAATACTCTTACTAAAGGCATAGAACCCAAGGTACGTATCTAAAGTAGACTTCCTAGCTTCTTATCACCCCAGAATCCCAATTTTCATCTGCTCTATTCCTACTTTATGATTCCTGTTTATTAAACATTTTGTCCTGCTTCATATCTTAACTACCTTTCAGACTCCAAGTTGCAGATGCTACTGAGTCCATCCTCAACTCCCTGGACAGATGGCCTCACTAATGTGTCCCCCAAACCTCACTTCTCCAGAGCCTTACCTAACTAGGGAAAGATAGAAACAGGCTGGGAGTATGGATTAACAATTAAAGAAGCCAGACCTTTCACCTTCTGCATCCCAAAAAAATAATTTTGATCCATTCTCCCAGAGGGGGGGGGGAATGTTAGGGAAAGAGGATTAGAGGTCTTTGAAACTCACTTCTGTCAGGACCCAGAGACAGAAGAGGAAAAAGGAAAGATATTCAGAAGTAGTATTAGGTGTAGGTGTGACTTAGAAAGGAAGAGGAGACAGGACCACTGAAAAAAATGGATGATAGATAGATAGATAGATAGATAGATAGATAGATAGATAGATAGATAACAGAAAGATATAGATAAGATAGATGATAGATAAGACAGATAATTATAGAAATAGTAGTCATCCCATTTCTGTGACCTTGGGAGAATATGAATGTTTAATTATATTTAAAAAAGATGTTGTCAAAACCCACAAAGTTATAAAGAAAACTTCTTTAAAGTTGTTCCTCATTTATAGATACAAATATATACACATTGAGGGTTCCTATTAAATTTTTTCCCAAGGATTAGGTGATAAAGCTCAGAGCTAGAGAGCATGGCTTGAATGCTTGGCATCCTGGATTTGATACTTAGCAATTCCCACTCCACCAATATTCAGTTTGTTTTCTTCCAGTGGGAGTGTAAGATCAAAAGCATTTGAAACCCATAATTATCTACTATTCCCTCTTGATGAACATTTATTTTTTATCATTTTATTGGGGGCTTAATGGTTTACAGTATAGTCGTTGATACATGGGTACAATTTCCCATCTCCCCATGTTGGGTGTCAACTTTTTTTTTGCCTCCAGGGTTATCACTGGGGCTCCATGCCCACACCATGAATCCGCTGCTCCCAGAGGTCATTTTTTTCCATTTTATTGAACAAGACAGAGAGAAATTCAAAGAAGAGGGAGAGATAGGGAGAGAGAAAGACAGACATGTAAAGACCTGCTTCACTGCTCGAACTTCCAGGATATAATTTCTCCACTCAAACAACTTTAAGACTAAAAAGAAAAAAATAAAAGAATTTTAAATACTCACTTAGAAGTGAGTTTCTCTCCATGGCCAGTTGTGTATAAAATTATAAATTTAGGTTGTCTTACTGTCTTAATTTGGAGTCTAAAAACTACAGGTTGAGGATTAGGGAGACAGTATAATGGTTATGCAAATAATTTTCATACTTCAGGCTCCAAGGGCCATCAGCCAGAGGTGAAAAGTGCTCCAGTAAAAGTAAAATAAAATAAAAATTTTATAATTTGAACCAATAAAAAGGTAATTAAGTTATATAATGTTTTAAAAAACAAGCTCATTTTTGTGACATGATAGAAACAATAAAAATAGCTTATCTTAAATTGATTCATACAATTTGGAAACATTTTTGTGTAATATCAATAGTAAATAACATCCAGGGCTAGGATATATTACTGTGGTAGTGCACTAGATTTGTATGCATGAGATGGTGGAAGTCAAAAGTTCGATCCCCAGAAACACCAGTATGCCATTGTTAAATAGTGTTCTACTCTCTTGCTTGCTTGTGAAAATATATAAATAAATTTTCCAAAGGATCTTAAAAATAAATATAATTAATAGTATCTGGATTAGGTCACATTCAAATATTGTGTACCAGTATTAAAACAATTGTTCATATATATATATATTCATATATATATATATATATATATATATATATAGCCATTGTCAGTTATGAACTATACACCATTCTTACAGGACCCTGCTTATACTTCTTTCCAGGTTAATTTTTTTTCAAAGTGTAATTTCATTTACTGTTGACTGAGAAAAAAAGAGGATGAAGCAGTGGCACACCTGGTTGAGTGCACATATTATAATATGCAAGGACCCAGCTAGAAGCACCCACTCTTCATCTGCAGGGACATCTTTCTTTCTTTTGCTCTGTCTCCCCCCTCCCCTCCCATTTGCTCTCTGTCTCTATGCAAATAAATAAATGATTTTTTAAATCACTTATTATATATAGCTCAACAGTAAACCACGTTTTCCATGCATGAAACCAGGGTTCAATTCCACCACGTAAAATATCTGAATGATTCTCTCTCTCTCTCTCTCTCGTGTTTTCTCCCTCTCCCTCTCTCGTATTCTCTCCCTCTCCCTTCCCCTCTCCTGTTTTGAAAAAAAAAATTAAGAAGTTATTTAAGGGGAGCAGGCGATAGTGCAGCGGTTTAAGCGCAAATGGCGCAAAGCGGAAGGACCAGCTCAAGGATCAAGGATCCCGGTTAGAGCCCACGGCTGCCCACCTGCAGAAGGGTCGCTTCACAAGTGGTGAATCAGGTCTATAGGTGTCTATCTTTCTCTCCCTCTCTCTATCTTCCCGTCCTCTGTCAATTTCTCTCTGTCCTATCCAACAACAGCAATAACGATAACAATAACAACAATGATAAACAACAAGGGCAACAAAAGGGAAAAAATAGCCTCCAGGAGCAATAGATTCGTAGTGCAGGCACCAAGCGCCAGAAATAACCCTGGAGGCAAAAAAAAAAAAAAAAAAGGTCTGGCTAAATAAACGAATAAATTAATTTAAAAAATAAGCTAGTTAATAAACTAAATAAACATAAAATCTGGACTAGGAGATATTTGTATCATTTGTATCAATATTAAAATCACTTGTTACTGGTTACTCTTATGGAAAATAATAAAAATTTAAATAAACAAAAATCTCTAGTAATATGGTATTATATAGGAAATGAAGCTCAAACTTTTTTTTTAATGCCTCCAGGGTTATCACTGGAACTCAAGTGCCTACACTATAAATCAACTTCTCATGGGGGCCATCTTTTTTCCATTGTTGTTGCTGTTGTTGTTGGATAGGGCAGAGAGAAATTGAGAGAGGAGGGGAAGACAGCGGGGGAGAAAGATAGACACTTGCAGACCCGCCTCACCGCTTGCTAAGCAACCCCCTCTGCAGGTGGGGAGACAGGGGCTTAAACTGGGATCCTTGTTCTGGTCCTTGAGCTTCGCACTACTACCGTCTAGTTCCCAAAGCTCAAACTTTTTAAAGCATCATTCACTACACTTTAATAGGCTACATTTTATATATTCACCCACTCTTACCTTATGGTATCGTGCCACCAGCTTTCCCTCAGAATCATATACCACATTGGTGTTGTACTGATAATAACCATTAGGAGGACATACGGATTTGTGAGAATTGCATGGCTTTTTGTCCCCAATATTTGCCAAGACGTAGATAGAGTTGTTCTTAGCCAGGCAGCTGAGTCTTGTTTGTACTGGTGTGTGACCAAATCTAAATCAAATTATAATTAAAGTCAAACAACACGACAGCTATATAATATGATAGAACTGTTAGATGCTAAGGTGGTACTCACATTGCATGCAGTATATAAATGTATTGGGTTCAGCATACCGTGCATCATAAATTTATGCAATGCTATATGTCAGCTATATCTCTAGTCACAAAATATGTCTTATTAAAAATGCAATAGTGGGGCTGGTTGAGCGCACATGTTACAATGTGCAAGGACCCAGGTTCAAACCCCCAGTCCCCACCTACAGGGCGAAAGCTTCACGAATGGTGAAGCAGGGCCATAGGTGTCTCTCTGTCTCTCTCCCTCTCTGTCTCTCCCTCCCCTCTTGATTTCTGGCTGTCTCTATCCAATAAATAAATAAAACAGTTTACAAAAATGAAATAGCAGTAATAGTCTAAGTGCAACTTAAGTCAATACAAAACCACTCATATAGCTAACAGAATGTGTATCTCAGTGCTAGAACACACATGCCCTGCTTATGTGAGGTTCTAGTTTCAATTCCCAACACAGAAAAAAAGAAATTAAATACTCACGTAGAAGTTTGTTAAAGGTATTTTTAAAGTTACATATTCTATGTGAATGTAACACATTTTTCACCTCATCTCTATTGTTTCATATTCATTCATTATTCATGCTCACCATGGGTTGCCACCTCTCTACTGGATCATTCTATCAGCATAAAATTTTTCTCTAGCACCTCACATCACACTTTACATATTTATTTTATTTTTGAAATGTTGAGTCTTCACACATGCCCAATACCACCATTCCCAGGTCAACTTTTTCAGGTTTTCTACTTGAGAGAAACAGAAATAGAGAAGACAGAGACATCATGGTACTGCTCCACCACCCACAGAGTGTCCCTCAGTGCCATGGTGCGCTGATGTGGTGCTGGGATTTGAACTCTGAGCCTCACATGTGCTAAGGTCTATGGTCTATCATAGGCTTTACCATGTGCCCATTTGTCCCTTTTATGGAAACAAATGAAAGCTTCTGTTGGTCCCATATGCCCCTCTAAAACTTCCTCCATTTGTCATGGCTTTTTTCAGCAAAACTCCTTTAAAGTGTTGTTCATCCTACTGGCTTTAGTTTGTCCCTTTTCCTTTTGGAAGGCAGCTATGTTCACCACTATACCACCAACGCAACTGCTTCTTTTTCTTTTGAAGCACTCAAATCAACTTTACTCTCATCAAGAACTCTTACTAATGTCAGTGATAACCATGACACCTTGGCTGAGTCTATCCTATTAATCTACAGCAGCTGACAAAGTTAATTACATACTCCACTGGAAATACTTCTTGTCCCACTGAACTCTGCACTCTTAATCCCTTGCTTACTGCGATCCATCTCTATCTCCATTGTTAGCTTCTCCCCATCTCCATTGAGTCTAAACATCAGAATGTCCTAGAACTCATTCTTAAGATATTGTCTCTTCTCTAACTCACTCCAACAGTGTATCATGGTATTAAAACCATCTCCATGTTCACTCCTGATTTTCTACCTACAGCCCTAATCTTGTCTTTTTTACATTAGACTTACGTACCAGGCTGATAGCTCCATATGTCTAAAGGGCAGCTCATTCAGTGGAGCACATGCATTATGCATGAGCTCTTGGTTTGTGTCCCAGGATGGCACGGAAGCACCATGGATGACAAGGGAAACTCCACAGTGATGCCTTTCCTCCCCTTCCTCTTCTTCCTCCTCCCCTTCTTCTTCCTCTTTCTCTTCCTCTTCCTCCTTCTTCTTCCTCTCTATCTTTATCTCTCTCTTTCTCCTTCTCCTTCTTCACTTTCACCTTTTTTTATTCTCAAAGAAATAAATAATGAGTTTTTATCACAAGGTCTGCTTGGTTATATAACATGTGTGAGACACTAGGATCATTCCCATAACTCAAACTTACGATGCACAAAATGGTTTCCCTAATTTTCATTCCACACTTGCTACTCTTTCAGGACTCCCTCTGTCTCTAAGTGGTATCACATACCTTAGCTTCTCAAGACAAAAAAAACACATGAGTTACTCTTGGTGCTTAACTATCTCTCAAACATTCCACAAACAAATCCTACGACCTTGTTGGGTAAAGCCTATCTATAATCTTAACAACTCCACCTCTTCTGTACTAGTTTCAGTCTCCATCAACTCTAACTACACTGATTATAGTAGTTTCCCAAATGGTCTCACTGTTTTGTCACCTCATTCTTGTCTTTCTGATGAAACAGAAGTCAGAGAAGTACTTTTAAAACTTGAGTCAAATGGGTTAATTCTTCAATTCACAGAACTCTTCCATGCTTCCTCATAACTTTCAGAGGAACGACCAAAGTTCTTACAGTAGACTTCAAGACCCTAAATAATCTGTAACACGCCCACAACGTAAATACTTCCTAAATTCATCTCATAACCCACTGTCTTCCTTAGAATTTAAATTTCTGGCAGGGGTAGATAGCATAATGGTTAAAGCAAAGAGATTCTCATGCCTGAGGCTCTGAAGTCTCAGGTTCAAGCTCCTGTACCACCTAAGCCAGAGCTAAGCAGTGCTCTGGTAAAATAATAATAATAATAATAATTAATTAAATTACTATTTGCATTCATAAAATCCTCTTCCCCTAGTTTCTAATCCTAGCAATAAATATCCTGTTTACATACTGCCTCTAAACTTAATAATCTATTCTTAATCTATAGGCAGAAATGATTAAGTAGAGCCAAAATATGATCTTTTAGCAAATGCCAAGATAAATGAAATAACATACACTACCTATTCAATAATAATAATTCTACTTGACCATTTTGTCTGGGATAAGCATGCTCATTTCAGAGAATTACAGTGTCTCTGCAAAAGTAAAAAAGTTCAAATACCTGTGGGGGTCCTGACATGGATTCCAGTCGACCTGAGGATCTGGGACATCTTCCAGATAAGGGAAAATGGTTTCTCTGGTAAATGTCCAGCCATAAAGAGAATCTTCTGGAGTTACAATGATTTGAGCATTCTGTTCAAAATAAGCCAAATCAAAATGATTTTTCAAAAGAAATTAACAAATGAAAACAATTTGAAACTGGAGTGTATCTCAGTGTTAGAGCACAGCCTATCCTAAAAATCAACGAGATCCTGTATTAGATCTTTATCCTCTTCCCTCCCCTCAAATAGTCCCCATGGTTTTTTTTTTAATCTTTTTTAACTTATAAAATGGAAATATTGGCAAGACCATAGGATAAGAGGGGTACAATTCCACAAAATTCCCACCACCAGAACTCTATATCCCATTTCCTCCCTTGAAAGCTTTCCTATTCTTTATCCCTCTGGGAGTATGGATTCAGGATCATTGTGGGGTGGATTCAGGATCATTGCGGGGTGCAGAAGGTGGAAGGTCTGGCTTCTGTAATTGCTTCCACGCTGAACATGGGCCTTGGCAGGTCCATCACTACTCCCAGTCTGTTCCTCTCTTTCCCTAGTGGGGCGGGGTTCTGGGGAGGCCAAACTCCTCATGTTTAACAGAAAAGGTATTAACTCCTATTTTCCCCCAGCTCTCCTGTCCTGCCCATAAACTCTGAGTAGTAGAAATAAAAGAGTACCTGCTTAGCTGCTTGCTTAATTGCTCTCTCCAGAACATCTATATTCTTATTCATGAGGAACAGTGCATCATCCTGAGAAACAGGTGTTTCTGTTTTATTTGGCAATATGACAGTATGTTCATATACCGCAGCTATGAAACTATCCAGAGCACTAACATGTAGACCAATGAAGGCCAAAACTGCTACAGATGTTTTTAAAGAGGAAATAATCATAGTCAAGGTCCAATAATTTCTGAAAGAGAAAGTAAAACTACTTTACTATTTATAAAGGAAGGACCATTTGTGTAGCATAACGCTGCAAGCTACAAAGTTGTTAGCCTATAAACTTCTACATATCATGCTTGAAAACCTTGAAAGAAAGATTACAGTTCAATGAATACAATAAAATATCATGAGAATTTACAATGTGCACTACTGGAATTTTTTAAGTCAATTTAAAAATAACATTGAAATATAATGCAACTGTATCCTTTTATTGCTAGAAAGACAATAGTAACTAAGTTAGCTCTTCTGGGAAAATGTATAATGCAACAAGCATTTCATTTACTAAGTTTTAAAAAATTGAATAGCAAAATCTTTCCATTCTTTTGTACAATTAATAGCATGTTAATTCTAAGAAAAATACTTACTACTAAAATGTCCTATAAAACAATGCCAGGAACAAAAAGTTATGCAAATTGACACTCTGACTTACCTATCACTAAGAACATGTACTCCATAAAAAGCAAAATGTTTGTGTCTGACTTATTCACCGCTGCATTCTTAGTTCCCAAAGTTCTAATTGTCTAAGTGCTGCTTATTTGTCTTATGGCTTATTTGACTTAATTGTCTAAGTGTATTTGGCCAAAGGGGAAATCAAGAGTCTCTGCTTAGAGGACATAAAATTCATAGGAGACTAAGATTCAGCAGTCCTCCCTTACCTTCTACTCAACTCTCCTTTGCTCTCTCAACTCTCTTACCCCATTCTTTTTCTCCTTCCCTCCGTCTTTCCTTCTCTCATTCCCTCCTTCCTTTTGTCCTACATTCACGGTTCCCTATATCTATAAATAGTGATGCCACACCTCTAGCTTCTCAAGCCAGAACTTGGGAGTCACTCTTGATGTTTATCTTGCCTATCCTTCACACTTCCTCTTTTCTTTCTTCCTCTCTCCTTTTCCATGCTTCCAGCTGAACTACAAACCTCAGAAACATCGTAGGTGTAATCTGAACAGCCCTCCTTTACATATTCCACCCCCCCTTTCTTTCTAGGGAAATAAATACAAAGAGAAGTATACCAGGCTCACAATCATAAGGATCATTTCTGTTGTAACCCAGACAAAATATAACTTTCAGTTATGTTGCAGGTAAATAACAACACAAATGAGATTTTTTTTTTTTGAGTTATATTAATTTCCTAAAATGTCCTTCTTCTCCCTTCCCCAATTTGCCACTCAAGGATTCAGGTTGTTTTTTCACTTATTGTTTGTTTGTTATCTACTTTGCTTGATAAATGTTATTCAAAATACTTTTAGACAGAATACAATGGTGGAAGCAAGTAACTAAAACTTTGTCCTTTCCCATATAATGAGATAAAATTCTTGGTAAGGGTAAAGTATAAGAGTAATGGTAGAGTTTGTTGCACCAAAGTAAAAGACTCTGGGGGGGGGGGGGGGAGAATACAGGTCCAAAAAGGATGACAGAGGACCTAGTGGGGGTTGTATTGTTATGTGGAAAACTGGGAAATGTTATGCATGTACAAACTACTGTATTTACTGTTGAATGTAAAACATTAATTCCCTAATAAAGAAGTTAAAAAAAAAAAAAGAGTAATGGTAGAGTTAAGTAAAAGTTAAATCATACACTGCAAGGTGTAGGAAGATTTGTTTTAATGAACCCAATGATACAGATTTGACTACTAAGTTTGAACTGTTAACTGTTTAACAAATTTAGACTTGTGGCTTTCTTTCTTTGGTTTGCTTATATTTGCTTTTATTTCTATGCTACACTAGTCTGCCATGTAGCAATTGCACTGTGCAATACTACAATAAGGACTGGGAAAATTTTATGGATGTAATGTCTATTACGGTTTGTGATAGATTTTCTCTCTAGTTCTCAGTGATTTAAATGTGACCACTCCTTCTGTACTTTGCCACAAAAAAGCAGGTTTTCCAGGTGACTATTTTGGTGAGTGTCAAAATAATAATTTATGGTGTATTACTGTCTATTCATTTTGAATTAAAATATATATATATTGCAGCAAAAAAAAAAAAAGAGTAATAATGGGCCTGGCTGGCTGGCTGGCTGACTAAAAATGGCAGATGAGGAGGAAGATCCTACGTTTGAGAAAGAAAATGAAGAAATTGGAGGAGGGGCAGAAGATGGACAGAATAAAAGAAAAAGACTTTTCTCGAAAGAATTTCAGTGTATGATATATGAGTTTGAGGATGACCAGAGTCCTTATACTAAGTTAGTGGACATTCTTAAAGATCTTGTTATAGAGTTCATCACAGAAATGACTCACGAGGCAATGCCAATTTGAAAACAAGGTGGAGTACAAGTTGAAGGACCCAAGGAAGTTTTCTTGGCTTAAAGACTTGCTTACTATGAATGAAGAATTAAAATGAGCTGGGAATTAAATGGGAATCTGGGGAATGTTATGCATGTACAAACTATTGTATTTACTGTTGAATGTAAAGCATTAATTCCCCAATAAAGAAATAAATTATTTTTTAAAAAATGAGCTGGGAAAGCATTTGATGAAACAAACTATGGATCTTGATGCCTTTTGCATTCTCTGGAGCTTCGTCATCTTCTACGAAAAGCAGATATAACTATATTCTCCATAGGGAGGTCTATATGATCCAGCCAGGTGAATGAGAGATGAGAGAACAAAGTTTTCAACTTTTATCTTCATGTCTTCAATTTGATAGTGGTGTCTGAGCCCTTAATTACCTGCCTGTATATGTCTATATTTGAATTACATAGTTAGATGAATGATCATAAATAGTTTGAAGAACCTAGGAAGTCACACATTTCATTCTGACTTTTGAGTGTTTAAACAGTGAAGTAGTAGTTTGGAGGTTGTACTGTAGCCCATTAACATGTGACATCTAATTAGCACCTTGGACTTTATGGTAGCTGAGACATAGGTTTCATGTATTCTAAAGTTCTTAGACTACAGCGGTCTGAGAAGTTAGTGAGTGAATTGATTTATATTCTCTCTCTCGCTCTCTCTCTCTGTCTCTCCCTTTCTCTCTCTCTCTTTCTCTCCCTCTTTCCCTCCCTCTAACTAAAGTACTGCTCAACTCTGATGGTGGTGCTGGGGTTTGAACCTGTGACTTCTAGTGCCTCAGGCATGAATGCCTGTTGTTTAATTATTATATTATCTCTCCACCCTAGTTGAAGATTCTTTTAAGGAGAAGATTACGTAAGAAACTAGAATCATCTGTAACAGTATTTCTGCCTTAAAATAATTTGTTTCAGTGGTGTGTGGTTTTTTGTTTTGTTTTGTTTTTTAGATAAAACTTTTTCCTTTCCTTTCTTTTCTTTCTTTTTCAGAAAGAAAAAAATGTGACAGCTTCTATATTGGAAGACTTTTTTTTTTTAAATCTAAAACCTTTTGGGTTGATAACATACTATTTGTCAAGTTTTAGTAGAACTTATTCCCCAAGTCAGTGTAATGCTTTCTAAAAATAAATACTTTCAGTGGCAGGAATGGCATTGCTTAGAAAAGCTGATGGCAAGGGCATTTGGGGTAGTGTTTTATTAACATTTGTAAATATATGTTCATTGCGGAAACGTGCACTTAACTAAAACCATATGTGGCTTTGGAAACCACTTTTGTGGTTCAAGATACTGGGACTGTAGGTGTATTAGTTTATTGTATGAAGTTATTGTATTTGGCTCAAAATGAGCATTTAAAATTACATTTATGGGGGATTGTGAATGAGGGTGGGCGAGATAACATAATAGTTATGGGAAAAGATTCTTGTGCCTGAGGCTTTGAAGTCCCAAGTTTAATCGCCCTCACCTCCATAAACCAGATCTGAACAGTGTTCTGGTTAAAAAAAAAAAAAAAAGTGTGTGGGGGGTGAATTATAGTATATTACTCTTTGTGAAACTGAATGTTTTGTGTGGTATTACAGATAATATGGCAAATGCTAGAAGAAGAACAGATAATATAAATCAGTTTCTAGGGGATTTTACTTTCTTAACCTGTTGGTACAAATGATAAAGAGTAAAGCCAAACAGAAAAAAAAATAAATAAAATGAATAAATTCTCATATATTCTGCTTAAATAGAATTTTCACATTAAAGAATAACTTCTTACTTCTACAGGATAGAAAACTGAAAAATTTAATTTCTAAAGAAATAAATCATTTTAGTGGAAAATCTGAGAGGTAGTATTTTTACCAAATGTTATATCACATTATTAGTATGTTTTCATAATATATATGTATTTATATTTATTGTCAAGGAAATAGCTCTTGAAGGGGCCCTGGAAAAGGGCCTTTGTAAGGCAGCCCTAAAAAGGACCCTTGCTACTGCTCAAGGAATGGACCTGAAAAAGGTCCTTGGTTAGACACACCTGGTTCCTAGGTGCCTCTCTTGATACCACAATAGACTGAGGCCGATGCAGGTGGAGGTGAAAAGAGCTTTATTAGGCCTTATGTTCAGTTCACACTGAGTACCCAGAACCCCAAATGAGGGCAGTCACAACTTTTATACCTTTCAAGCAAGCAGGCTTAGGGAATAGGGGCAAATGAGCATGAGTGATTTGCAATTTGAACAGTTACACTCTTAAAGATTGGTTCACTTGAAAGAGTACGCTTCTAGATTGGTTCATTTGTAAATACATTTCTAGGAATTAACTAGAACCTTCCTCCCCTTCCCTTTCGTGGGTGTGGGTGGGAGCCCTTCATGTCAGACCCAAGTGTATTACCTTAGATAAAAGTGGAGCAGGTTTGATGCCTCCTCTGGTAACGGGCCCTTTCCTTATCTACAGGGTTCACATGCTAACGTACTTTATTGACCACAGCCAGTAAACATTTCTTAACCTCTTAGAACTGTATTCATATTCTTATAAACTTATTTTATTAAGGCCTTATAAACTACTACAACCTAAGGATAAAACACACTAGTGGGCTCCCTTTGGGGTATCTTGTAGCCATACTCTTAATACAACCTTACTGTAAACAGTCTAGGCAGAACACTCTCTAAATGAAAGCACTCTTTTATAGCTACACAATACACTTTTAATTTTTAACCCTAAACAAGTCATATATTCCTGGAAATTCCTTATCATTATTACTATAGTTCATTAGTATAGTTGTGCCACCATAGTTAGCATATAATTATTTGGAGAGAGGACCATTGTCTTGTGGTAAGAGAGTATATAATTATTTGGCTATAGTATACCATACATATATAAGTATATTAGTGTAAACCACTGGTCTATTTTTATGTAGTAGTTTAGAGAGTATGTATCCTATGTGTCCACACTTTATAAAACATCAGTTTAACACTTAAGAGATAATGACTTTTAGTAGCACATACAACTTCTCACTCCAGATTCCAGAATCTCCTAATATGCAAGCTTTCATGGATATATTTGTACTATGGTTTAATGAACACTTATGTCTTTTAAATAGCCCAACTCAAAATGGTAGGCTCAAAAATATCTCAAGTGAATCACCTAAATGTTAAGTGAACACTTGATGTAGCTGATACCTAATAAAGACCCTCAAATGTTTTCATCTTGACAGCTGAAATATATATGCAGGTAAGGCATAGTCTGAATAATCATCTACTTTAAAATACTTTAATCTTACCAATCAACTGATATATCTCCTTATCTCTTTTGTTTGAATTAGGTAATAGCTAAAATGAGTGAATGTTGGATACCCTTTTGGGGGTTAAATTAGAAATTATCATATAAGTATTTCACATCTTAGTATCTCCAAATTCCCTGTACATTTTTCTATGTTGTTCTAAAGAAGAGAAGTGGTGTAAAGTAAGGTTTAGTGAAAATGGTCTCTAATATGAACTAGAGATGTCCATCTTTCTGTTGACTCTGCAGTACTATTTCACAGAAGCTGAGAATCTGAGTAGCAAAGGCATGAAGGGTCAGGAGCTAGTAAATGAAAGAAATGTAAATATAGAGATATCCTTAAAAATAAAGAAAAAGGGAGTCAGGTTGTAGCTCTGTGGGTGAAGCGCAGGTGGCACAAAACACAAAGACTGGCATAAGGATCCCGGTTCGAGCCCCCGGCTCCCCACCAGCAGGGGAGTTGCTTCACAAGCGGTGAAGCAGGTGTCTATCTGTCTTCCCCTTCTCTCTCCATTTCTCTCTGTCCTATCCAACAACGACGACATCAATAACTACAACAAGGGCAACAAAAGAGAATAAATAAATATTTAAAAAAATAAAAGAAAGAAAGAAAAAAATAAATGATCTGTACAAATATTTTTATGGAAACAACTAATATTATTTTAAATGTTTAAAAGTAAAATATCAAATTCAGGACATAAAAATTCAAATATATATATATATTTGTAGAGTACTGTTCAGCTCTATATATATATATATTTGTAGAGTACTGTTCAGCTCTAGTTTATGGTGATATGGGGGACTGAACCTGGGACTTTGGAGCCTCAGGCATGAGAGTCTCTGCATAACCATTATGCTATCTACCCCAACTTAAGAGCTTATATTTTCATTTTTCATAAACATGGTTAATTAAGGCTTAATTTCCTTAACTCAGATATTAAAAAATAATATTTTGCAACAGGAAACATGGGTTATAATTCATTGTTTCTAAAGACTACTTCCTAATTTGTGTTGAAGGATGAGTACCAGATAATTTCACTCATTAGGTATAACTTTTGAAATAAATAAAGAAAGAGAAAACAGGGCAAAATTTGGACTAGGTGTGACCTGTGGCAACGAAGTCAGAGACTCTGGGAATGGAGTAAAGGAGGTTGAGGCAGCACTGGGGACCCAGCGGAAGAGAGGGTTTAAATTAGTGGTAGTAGTAGTATGCAGGCATCTATCATGGAAAGATAAAAAAAAAATCATACTCATGTGACAACTGTCATGTGAATCATTATTTCCTTAATAAAACAATATATCAAAAATTCAGTAAATATTTATAAGGCAATAAATAATTATTGCAAAAGGAATGTGATGGATAAAAAAATAATGATAAAACGGGCGAGGGTAGGTAGCATAATGGTTATGGAAAGAGACTCTCACACCTGAAGATCCTAAATCCCCTGTACAACCATAAACCAGAACTGAGCTGTGTTCTGGTTTTAAAAAAAAATTTTTTTTTCAAATGATAAAAGTAGGGCCCAAGCAGTGGTGCACCGGGTTAAGAGCACATAGTATGAAGCACAGGGACCCACACAAGGATCCCGGCTCGAGTCCCCAGTTTCCCATCTGCAGGGACATCACTTCACAAATGAAGCAGAACTGTAGATCTCTCTCTCTCTCTCTCTCTCTGTCTCTCTCTCCTCCCTCCCCTATCAATTTCTCTCTGTCCTATCCCCAAAAAAAGGGAAAAAATGGCCACCAGGAGCAGTGGATTCATAGTGCCAGCACTTAGCCCCAGCAATAACACTGGAAGAAAAAAAAACGATAAAAAGTTCACAAAAGTGGAAAAAGATATTTAGTCAAAAGGGTTAAAACTTATACTCATTTCAAAAGAGTCATTATTTTAAAAAACTACCACAGCTCAAATATTTATTAAGAATATAATTATTCTTATACAGTAATCTCTCTACAGTAATCTACAACTGGACTGAGATTTATGCCTGTAGTAACTGAAAAGAATGGAACTGGAATTTCTGCATTGTATCTTACTTCTATGAACATCCATGTCACAGCTAAAAATCTAGGAAGTCAATGATTCATGTTCTAGCTCCTTCACACAGTCATCCTGACGGTTTTAAAGACATGATAATTCTATGTGAGATCACGATTGAACAAAAGTGGATGAGAATTTAATCACGTAAAGATCTTCGCTAAATATTACCTCATCGTTAGGCCCACCAAATTACTAGTATTTAATCAAACAAGTCTAATAATTTGAGATGCTGTCCTGGAGAACTGCCAAGGGGTCAATATGGACAAGATTACCTGGAGACCGTCTCCTGGATCATGCCAAGCTGGGTCAGCAGATGCACATACTTTGGGCTCGGAAGGAGGAGCAAGAACACAGAGAAACTCAGGCACAGTATAGTAAGGAGCAGCCCCAGACTCTGATACTCCAGCCTTCAGGAGTTTGGGATCAAGCCTCTGTTCCGGAAAGGAAGTGATGACAAGTGAACTGAGAAATGAAATGTTGAAAATAGCATGTGCAATTATAGAGATTTCCTCATAGGCAGCAAGGGTGACACATCAAAATAAGAAGCAAGGCAAACAACACACACTCAGACTCTTCTTTTGAAACAACATTCTCTGGATAGTCTCTACTGTGGAATTAAATGATATTTTAGTCAAGAAAATGAGTAGCGAATAATAAATATTTCTCTGTCTACCACCTTTAGAGTTGTGCAAGACTTATGAAATAGTTTTAAAAGGAGCACAAAGACAGCCAGTGAAACTGGAAGTTATCAGATGCTACTGAAAGGGCCATGTGTTGGCACACTCAATTAAGTGTGCACGAAGGACACAAGTTCAAAGCCTTGGTCTCCACCTGCAGGAGGGGAAGCTTCAGGAGTGGCATAAAAAGTTGGTTACAGGTGAAAGTGGCTACAAGTCTATGTCTCTCTCCTGCTTTCTCTCTCTCTCCCCCTTCCCTCTCAGTTTTTCAGCATCTATCTAAATATAAATAAAAATTAAAACAGAAAATGTTAAAGCAACTGAAAGAAGTTGAGTATAGGGGCCAGGTGGTGGTGCACCTGGTTGAAAGCACATATTACAGTGCTCAAGGACACAGTCTTGAGCCCCTGGTCCCCATCTGCAGGGGGAAAGCTTTGCGAATGGTTAAGGTCTCTCTCTTTCTCTCTCCCCCTTCTCTCTTGATTTCTGGCTGTCTCCATCAAATAAATATAATTAAAAAAAATTAAGGGTGAGGGAGATAGTATAATAGATATGCAAACAGACACTCATGCCTGAGGCGTGAGGTCCCAGGTTCTATCCCCTGCACCACCATAAGCCAGAGCTGAGCAGTGCTCTGGTAAAAAAAATAACAACAACAACAAAAAAAAAACTAGTATATCCACAGGCCCTTTGGAATATAACTAAAATATGCCTACTAGCTATCTACAAAATGGAGGACCCTCCAACTCTTCATCTGCACTATTCCAGCCTTTAGGTCCATGATTGGTCAACAATTTGTTTGGCTTTGTATTTTAACTCTCTTTTCAACCACCAGGTTCCAGATACTAGCATGTTGCCGACCACACTTCCCTGGACAGACAACCCCACCAGTGTGTCCTGTAGCTCCGTTTCTCCAGAGCCCTTCTCCACTAGGGAAAGAGAGAGGCAGGCTGGGAGTATGGATCGACCTGTCAACACCCATGTTCAGCAGGGAAGCAATTACAGAAGCCAGACCTTCCACCTTCTGCATCCCACAATGACCTTGGGTCCATGCTCCCAGAGGGATAAAGAATAGGAAAGCTATCAGGGGAGGGGGTGGGATATGGAGAGCTGGTGGTGGGAATTGTGTGGGGTTGTACCCCTCTTATCCTATGGTTTTGTCAATGTCTACTTTTTATAAATAAAATAAAAAAGAGAAAAGTTTGCTAAGTTTTGCATTGTTTTTCTCAGCACTCCAGTAACTTGAGCATAGCTGGCTTGATGTTCCATATTCCCTTTTAGTACCCCAACTCCCACCCCAACTCAGACATACCCATACCATCCCCTTCTTTGGGGTGCTGCCCAAGCCAGACAAAAATCTAGGCACCAAAGAGTCTCCCACACATCCTTTCAAAGTGAGAGGAGATCTTAGTCATCAAGTGAACACATCCCCTCTCCTCCCCAGCCACCTAGAAAACAGTGTTTATAATCACTCCCTTCTGTTTCACCTCAGCGCGCATGCGCGCGCACGCACACACACACACACACACACACACACACACACACACACACACTCATAGAAGGCCCTTCTAGTTTGTCTATATCAGAAACCAAATACAACTTTCATCCACATCCTCGAAAATATTTAGTTGAAACCTGTCAAATAGTAGAAAATGTCACCCAAAAATCTGAATTTATTTTGAAAGACATTTTTTTGCCCTTAAGGCTTTTTGCAAGTGCCTCACTCCACCACTCTAGGCAAACTGTTTTTAAAAACAGAAGGTTAGAGACAGAGAAGAGAGAAACATAAAGAGGAGAGACACCACAGCACTGCTCCACCACTCCTGAAGCTTCCCTTTGAAATGGTGCTCCCATGTGGTGACTAAGACTTGAACCTCAGTCCAGGAGCATGGCAAAATGTGTGCTTCACTACCAATGGTAGGGATTGCCCCACTATCCAAAGGGAGGCTGGGTCATCCTACTCTGCTACTCGAGGAAAACTAGTCCTAAAATGAGTGCAGCCTAGAAGGTTCCCAGCTGTGGCTGTGGACTGTGAACACAGATCGACAGGGACTCAGAGATTATACAGGTTCCTGTGCTAAATGAGTAGATATGGGTCCCAGGTCAGATCGACATGGTAGTTAATTGTATTTATATATTTCCTTCAAGTTTGGTAGCTATTCTCTGCCATGATCCATCTTCCTAGTCCTATTCTCAACTCTGATATCATCTTCTCAGAAAATATTTTTAGTCCACCTGCAGTTTAGCTATCAAACTCCAGCAAAGATTACCAAAGTCCTAGCTCCTATCTACCTTGAAATCCCTGTTCCCTTCTGCTCTATTCCTACTTTACTGTTTCTGTTTATTAAACATTTTATCCTGCTTTATATCTTTTTTTAATATTTATTTATTACCTTTTGTTGCCCTTGTTTTTCATTGTTGTTGTTATTGATGTCGTTGTTGTTGGATAGGACAGAGAGAAATGGAGAGAGGAGGGGAAGACAAAGAGGGGGAGAGAAAGACACCTGCAGACCTGCTTCACCACTTGTGAAGCGACTCCCCTTGAGGTGGGGAGCCAGGGGTTTGAGTCAGGATCCTTACGCCGGTCCTTGCACTTTGTGCCATGTGCACTTTTAGCCTGATGCGCTACTGCCCAACTCCCCCTGCTTTGTATCTTAACTTCATTTCAACCACCAAGTTGCAGATGCTACCATGACAGCATCCTAACTTCCCTGGGCAGATGACCTCACCAATGGGTGGAACCTCACCTCTCCAGAATCCTACCCCATTAAGGAAAGATAGAAATAGGCTGGGGGAATGGATTGACCTGCCAATGCCAATGTCTAGCAGAGAAGCAATTTCAGAAGTCAGACATTCCACATTTTGCACCCCAAAAAAATTAGGTCCATACTCCCAAAAAGATAAATAACCAGAGGGCTTTGAATTCTAATTCCATCAGAACCCAGAGAAAGAAGAGAAAAAATAAGAAGTGGGGGAAGGACACTCAGAATTAGTAGATGTGACTTAGGAGTGCAGAACCATAGAAAAAAGTGGGCAAATGTACATAAATATAGATAGTTATATAAATGATAATTAACCCATATCTGTGATCTTGGGAGAACTACTGCTGCTTCCAATGGAGGGAATGGGGACTCAGAACTCTGGTGGTGGGAAAGGTATAAAATTTTACCTCTGTTATCTTGTAATTTTGTAAATCAATATTAAATCACTAGTTTTAAAACAGAAAAAAGGGCAGGGGTAGATAGCATTATGGTTATGCAAAGAGACTCTCATGCCTGAGGCTTTGATATCCCAGGTTCAATCCCCTGCACCACTATAAACCAGAATTGAGCAGTGCTCTGGTAAAAATAATAATAATAACAGTAATAATAATGCTGTGTGTTTACCAGGTGAGCTATCTCTTGATTCTGGTAGTGGAGGCAGCAATATTTTTGGTTTTGTGTAAGTGATGCTATATCTCCTTATAGCTGGAACCAAGCAATGGCTGCCTGCTTTGCTAGTGAAAGGCACCTCCAATTCCCCCCAGTACTCACTGCCCCCACTATTCTCATGGCTTTCTGAACATCATGTTCACAAACCCCCATTCGGACAACATGGACTCAAGATTTTTTTTAATGATAAGAAAAGTTGAATGGAGTGAACAGAATTTCACAGAGTCCTGAATTCCAACTCAGCCTTTCATCTGCTCAAGCCACAAAATGAGGGTTCAGACACCAAAGAGAAACTCTTCCAACTCTTGTCAGTAGTCTCCTGATTGACAGGCCTTGCTTGCCATAGAATTAAAACTTTGGGGGAGTCGGGCGGTAGCACAGCGGGTTAAGCGCCTGGATCGGCGTAAGGATACAGGTTCCAGCCCCCGGCTCCCCACCTGCAAGGGAGTCGTTTCACAGGTGGTGAAGCAGGCCTGCAGGTGTCCATCTTTCTCTCCCCCCTCTGCCTCCCCTCCTCTCTCCATTTCTGTCTGTCCTATCCAACAATGGCATCAATAACAATAACTACAACAATAAAACAAGAGCAACAAAAGGGAATAAATAATATTAAATGGGAGTCGGGCTGTAGCGCAGCAGGTTAAGCGCAGGTGGCGCAAAGCACAAGGACCAGCATAAGGATCCCGGTTCGAACCCCGGCTCCCCACCTGAAGGGGAGTCGCTTCACAAGCGGTGAAGCAGGTCTGCAGGTGTCTATCTTTCTCTCCTCCTCTCTGTCTTCCCCTCCTCTCTCCATTTCTCTCTGTCCTATCCAACAACGACAACAATAATAACTACAACAATAAAAAAAAAAACAAGGGCAACAAAAGGGAATAAATAAATAAAATTTTAAAAATAAATAAAAATAATAATATTAAATTTAAAAAAAAAAGAATTAAAACTTTGGGGGGGAAGGGTTCAGAGAGGGCTCTCTATCAAAGGGCTTGTTCATTTTATGTGGGACTTGAGATGTTTTACCCTCTCCAAACCTTGCTGCCCCAACCCAATGGACTTAGAATATTAGGCTGATGTGTGTACAAAGATGAACTGAAGATTTATAAGCAATAGATTAGTTTTCAGAAAAAGAAAAAAAAGTCTGAATCTCCCTTCCTATACAAGAAATCGATGCAGAAAACCAGTAGCTCCTTTGCAGAAGTAGGTTGGTGCCTCATGTTTGTGTGTCCTGGAAGCCATGCCTTGAGCGCCATCTAGGAGCAGAGGGTAGCACTGCAGACACGTATGCTTGGACTTGCTTCTCAGTCCTGAGAGTGACCAGCCAACAACCTTCTTAGGTAGCCGGAGGGTCTCAGTAGAGGTGACATGCTCTAGGGAGAACCATGGGCTTTTCAATCAAACCCGTCACTATACAGCTTGGAGAATCATAGGTAATGTGGGAAATAGCATGCCCACCTTATTGGGTGCTTGGAAGATTAAATAAAATAAGAAAAACATCATCTGGGATATAACATGGAGCACGTACTTAGCCCCTCCCTCATTGCACCACAGTTTTTTTTCCTTCTTTTTTGTTTGCATTTTATTCAATAGGAAAAAGAGAAATTAAGAGAGTAGGGAGAAAGAGAGAAGGAGAGAGAAAGATATACACCTGCAGAACTGCTTCTGGGTCCTTGTGCAGGTACTTGCTCTTGACACTTAGGTGTGCTTAACTGTGTGTGCCACCGACCAGCACTGCACACTTCTTTAGCCCACATACAGGCATTAGGGGATAGGCTGTTCATCTGTAAACCAAGAACTGTGACCTCATAAGGTTCTCGGAAGCAGAAGGAACATAACCAATATATACAACTCCTGGCACATGGAGAGGGAAAATGTGAGTCCAGTCCTGATTGGTCACTGGCTCTGAAGTTTAAACAAAGACACAAGATAAGTTTAAAGATAAATGAGCGGGTGCTTGAGTCACCATGGTCCCAGATACAATCCCAACCCTCCTCCTACCCCCCACACTACCATTAGCCAGAGCTGAGCAGTGCTCTGGTAAAATAAAAAATATTTATCTAAAGGAATTTATATATATGACAGTCTCATAGCAAGTAAGCCAAATGTAAATGACAATACAGGGTATTAAACCAAGTGCATGGCAATATAGCTTTCCAATCTCTATCAATTAACTCACTTTGTCTCACCCTGACAGGAATAGTCATTACCAATTTAGAAACCAGCTAGCAAGTAAAGACTTGGTCTGGGGAGACAGCATAATGGTTATGCAAAAGACATGCCTGAGGCTACAAGGTCCCAGATTCAATCCCCAGAATCACCATAAATCAGAACTGAGCAGTGGCCTTTGCTCTCCATCTCTATGCATTTTTCTCTGTATCTCTCTCACTAGAATAAATTAAATATTTATTTTTATTTTTAAAAAAGGTAAAAACTTGCAATGTTAACATCCACACATTTCTGTTAATGCAAAAGAAACTTGAGTGTGAACCTGTGAGAGTAATAATCAATTCACTAAATGCTTAGTGATCTCTAAATTCCTTCCTGGATAGAATGCAGTGGATTTTCTGAAAGAAACTAGTGCAAGTACTTGCATTGCAAGCTGCTTCCAATGAAAGGCTGAGTAAAAAAAAAGTTTTGGTTTCATCTGCTAACATGTTGTGCAACATTTTTTTCTTTTAAAATGTTTCTGGGACTTACATTCCTTTAAGTTTATTTAATAAACTGAGTAGATGTGACACTGATACCAAAGAAAATATAAAAGTCTAGCCTTTGGATCATTCGCTTTTATATGATCACAAGTGAATAAATGAATCAGATTTTTAACTCCTTACTTGTATTTTATAATTGGGTGACTATTCACTTGCTGTACCAATAAGGTTTGAGAGGTTATATCTAATTTAGTAAAACTAAGCTTCAAAGTTGAGTGCATAGGGTATTTTATTAAAGTATAATATTTTAACATCTGTAATCCAAACACAATTTCATATGTAAAAATACAAGGGTTGTCTGGGGAGAAAATAATCACACAACTACCATACAATTCCTAGTCAACTATCTGAGGGAAATGGAATACCACCTTCACGCAGAATCTGTAAAGTGAACATTCATAGCAACTCATGTTATAATTATAAACTGGTAACAACCCAGGTGTCTTTCAATGGATGAATAGTCAAAGTATATATTCACACCATGAAATATTATTCAACTATATAAAGAAATCAACTACTAAATGGACACAATGATGTGTATTGATGTTAAGAGTGAAAAAAGTCTTAAAATATCTTAAATGATTCCACTTAGACAACATTCTTTAAACAACAAAATTGTAGAATTAGATAGCCACAGACTAGTGACTGCCAGAGATCAAGGAAAGAGTAAGAGTGTGAGGTAAGTAAAAATACTTTTTATTATTATGATTATCTAGTCAGCTACATAGTTTCCTTAATAAAAAACATAATTAAATGTTAAATATTATGTTACACATAAAGAAAACAAAAATATAAACACACAGATTTTTATTTGGTAGTTTTGGCCTACCTTTTGGCTTCAAAGTTCCTCTATCCTTACATTTTTAACAATTTTTGTAGCATATTTTAAATCTACAACAATCATAAGATAAGAAAGAGGCAAAGTTGAGTTTACACAGTGTATTTAAATACACCAATATCCCGCGGTGTTTGTTGACATCAACGTGTCAAGAATGGAAACAAAGAGTTCGCTCACCAGAAAGCCTGGAATCTTTGCTTTGACCTTCAACTCTCAACAGTCAACAGCGCTGGTAACAGTTAGAGGCTGAGCCTCCAGGAAGCTGGGCTGTCAGCTGGAGGCGGTGCCAGCTCAGCCACAAGACACAGTGGGTCTTGTGAGCTGTCTGTGGATCCTATGAAACTTTAATAGCGGCCCCACGCGGCAACTATAGGAACTGCAGACACAGTCAGCCACAGAACTAAGCAGCCCTGCAAGGGCTGAAACCAATGGAAGAAAGCATTGTAACAGAGCTAAAAAGTTAGCCAGCACAACTGAGGTTAGGTCTTCTACTGCAGTACAAATGCATATGGGTGCTATAGGCCAGGCCCAGACCACACGAGACTAGGCTCTTCTCTGGAAAGAAAGAAAGTAGTGACAGGTTCACCAAGTCACCAAATATCTTGTAACAGATTTTGAAGAATAAGAGAATAAGGAGTAGTGGTCCGGGAGGTGGCACAGTGAATAAAGCGTTGGATCTCAAGTTGGAGTTCAATCCCTGGAAGCACATATATCAGAGTGATGTCTGTTTTGTTTTTTTCTCTCTCTCCTTCCTCCTTTCTCATGAATAAATAAATTCTCTAAAAAAAAAAAAAAAAAAGAATAAAGAGTTCATGGGGGGGGGGGAACAGCAGGCAGTGGTGCACCTCGATAAGTGTGCACATTGCAATACTCAAGGACATAGGTTCAAGTCCCTGGTCCTCACCTGCAGGGGGAAAGCTACCCAAATTGGTAAAGCAGGGATGCAAGTGTCTTCTGTCTCTCTCCCTCTCTATCTCCCCATCCCCTCTCAATTTCTCTCTGTCTCTATCCAATAATAAATAAATAAAAATATTTTTAAAAGGAGCTCATGGATATTATGAATGTACAAATTTAGCAGCCAGTCTTCAAAAGGAAAGGAAGAAAAATATATAGTGTTTTATCAACCTTGGGTTTCTTTTTTTTTTTTTAGGCCAAACTTTTTTTTCTTTTTTTGCTTATTTACTCATTTATTGGAAAAATGTAGAAAGAAACTGAGAGGGAAGAGAAGATAGATAGAAGGGAGAGAGACATCTGCAGCACTATTTCACCACTTATGAATCTTCCCCCCTTAGGTGAGGATCAGGGGCTTGCACACAGTAGCATGTATTCTCAACTGAGTACTACCATCTAGCTCCTAGTCTTAGCTTATTATTATTGTTGTTATCATCATTGTTATTATTATCAATCTAGTGATACCAAAGGACATTCTGTCATGGTTTAATTTACCCTACAGGATTTGTTTTGCTCCTTTCCTTCCCTATCTCACTGAAAGGCATCATTAACCACACATATGATCAAAGTAAAGATGTAGGAGTCTTCTTAAATTATTCTCTCCTTCTCTTTCCACATCAATAAATCTGGCTTGTTCCAATTTCAAAGGCATTTTTTTCTGTCTCCATCATCAACTCTTTGGTGTATATTGTTTCTCAAACCTGAAAAGATGTCTCTCCAGTCCTCCTAATCCACAGCTCATAAGCAGTCAAGAGGACACTTTCTTGAAATATGAATCAAAATTCTGACATTACCCCCAACAGAAACTCTGTACTTGTCCTTCTCCCAAACTCCCCTACATTCTCTCTTTTTATATAAATTTTTTTAATTATCTTTATTTATTTATTGGATAGAGATGTTGTGATGCAGTATACCAGTCGACTATAGAAAGTCAGGCACAGCACTGACGTCAGCCTTGGTGACAGAGCATACAGTGATCTGAGTGAACGCACAATAAACTGTGGGTGGATCTGGTCAGTGCAAATGCACAAAGCATTATGGGTGGACTTAACAGACTCAAAAAACACAGCCATCCAGAAGCCCACTCTCTTTGGCTACTGCTGCTTCTCCTAATCAGACGGATCTTGGCTGAGATGCTCAAGATGTCCGCCATGGCTACTTCTCCTGGGAACTGAACACGTGTGGCTCAGCTAGCCGGTAAATTCTAAGACTCCTCTACAGCTATGAGTAACCTATATCTCAGCTGATAATTGTTTATCTCGTGGGACTGAACTTTTGATAACTACTCATGGACTTTATGGACCCAGCATATTCTTAACCCCTGATGACAACTGCTTATTTTGCAATATCTAAAATAATGTCCCATATTTCTGTACAGCACTAATAAAACCTTGATTCCTTTAAAACTACTCTCAGCCATCCCTTAGCTGAATCCATTATGTGCTGCAGCCAAAGCCCCATTTAATTTCTAGTTACAATATAGAGACAACCAGAAATTGAGAGGGAAGGGGGTGATAGAGAAGGAGAGACAGAGAGACACCTGCAGCCCTGTTTCACTACTTGGAAAGCTTTCCCCCTGCAGGTGGGGACCAGAGGCTTGAACCTGGGTCCTTGTGCATTGGAACATAATGCACTCAACCAAGTGTGCCACCACCCGGCCCCTGTTCTCTGTGTACTAGATTTCAGCTGTGGAGGAGCTATAATACCATCTTTGGCAACGTCAAGCCCTTTCTCACATGCTAGACACTGTTGTCTCCTCTTAATAGCTGCCTCCTTTTCATCCTTTCCATCTCAATTCCAAAGTCCCCACCTTATCTAAATTAGAACACTGCACCTAAACAACTTAGCCACTTACTTTTTCTCTGTAAGATAATCAGAGATCCTAGCATCTGTTGATTGCAACTCCCTTCTTCTGAAAGAAAGGTTCTATAAAAACAGTGATGGTGTTTATCTTGATCCAGTTAAATCACTAGCATCCAAACACAGTATCAGTTCAGAAGAGGTTTTTCAATAAATATCTTTAATTAACAAGTAGATAAAAATCATTTGCTCTCTCTTTTTTTTTTTTAACATAATCCATGAAAATGGGCCAGGAGGTGTGAGAATCACACAGTAAAGATTCATTCATGCCAAATAACAGTCTGGATTGTACACGAAGTCAGAGCAAGAACACCTTCCTTAAACTTGAACAAACATTTCTGTGGGCTCACTTGCATTGGGAACTGTGATACATCTACCAAGAGTAATTTTTTTTTAATGTGGTAAAATGAAATCAGAGATATTAGGGTAAATGAGTAGTAAATCTAGATCATAATCAAAGTGCATCACAAAAATGGAAGGTTTAATTGATGTTATTTTTGTAGCTTTCAAATAAATAAAAGTTTTCAAAGAGCTGAGAACCATGGAATGATAATAGTGTTTGCAGGGAAGGTAGAAAATTATGACTTTGGAACAAGAACAAAAATCTCAAGATGACAAAAAAAAATCTTTTAAAAAATGATTGTGCAGGGGGCCGGGTGATGGCACACCTGGGTGAGTGCACATGTCAGAGTGCGCAAGGACCTGGGTTCGAGCCCCCAGACCCCACCTGCAAGAGAAAGCTTCACAAGTGGTGTAGCAGTGCTGCAGGTGTCTCTCTGCCTCTCTCCCTTTCTATATTCCCCATTCCCTCTCAATTTCTGCTGTCTCTATCAAATAAATAAAGATAATAAAAATAGAATTTTTTTATGATTGTGCAAAAAAAGATTTTGCAGTAATAATGCTGCACATCTTAATTTCAAATCAATCCACTTCTTTTCCTGTTAATAAAAAAGGTACATTCACAAAACCAGTGCACATAGAAAAATAAGTAAACAGAGGAAAACAGAAGCCAGAGTCAACAATAAAATGAAAGCTAAGTATAGTCATTAAATACAGAAACTGCTATTTATTTTTCATGTTCTTCCTTTTTGTAATGTTTTGAGTATGACTGGTTCAGCAGGTCAGCCTTCCCTGACAATAGAAAGAGCCTCCCCAAAAAGTTTCATGTAAAATATGTTAACATTTCCAGAACGATGATGTGGGGTCCATGGAGTCATGAGTATAAAATTAAGAAAGTCCTTCCAACTTTGACACGTACATCTATCAATGTGAAATTCTTATGACTAGCTTTCATCAGACAAGAGCGCAGTTCGTTCTTCCTCTGTGCCAAGAGTATTTTGAAGTTTAGATCTACTGTGAAGGAAAGAACAGGAGAATCTCAATATTTCTCATCTTAAGGAAAAAAAAAATTCACTGCCTACATTTCTACCCAAATATCTTCTTAAATGCATCAATCATGTAAAGAGGATCAGAATTCCTAGAAATCTGCTGACGGGAAGAGCAAATGTAAATTGACATTTGTCTTCCACTTTCCACAGGTCAACATTAAAAAAAAGAATAAAGTGTGGTCCGGGAGGTGGCGCAGTGGCTAAAGCATTGGATTCTCAAGCATGAGGTCCCAAGTTCAGTTCCCGGCAGCACATGTACCAGAGTGATATCTGGTTCTTTCTCTCCTCCTATCTTTCTCATTAATAAATAAATTAAAATCCAAAAAAAAAAAAAAGAATAAAGTCTTTAAGTGTTAATCATACCTTCTTTTCCTTGAGTGTTCCCATAGATAAAACAAAGCCATAGACAATCCCTTTAAGATAATTAAAAGTACTTGTTAATGTCAATTCTCTGAGTCATATTTCTCCACAAATATAAGAAAAAGGAAAACCAAAGACCGCTACTTACACTTGCCAGAGCCAACAGACCTTCAACAGCAGCTGCCCATTCAAAACCAAGTTTCTCATACATAAATCCACCTATCACTGGTCCTATAAAAGCACTAACAAAGAGAAGAAAGTTTAACACCCCTGTAGGGCACAAAATGTTATTTCCTAAAGGCTATGTGGTTTTCTCCATCATAACTATTCATTAAATTCAAAATATAAATACTAAAGAAAAAGTCAGCTCCTGGGTAGAACATCAGGCATGAAAATATAATCCTGTACAATACTGATAACGTCTAATAATACAATTTGACAACTATGATATTTTCTGAAAATATATAAAAATGAAAGGATGACATGCATTAAAAATAATCTTTGTCAAGCCTGGCCCCCACCACAGTGAAAAAGTTTCAGTCCTGTGGTCTCTGGTTTCTCTCTTTCTTCTCTGTGTGTGTGTGTATCTTTCTATCTGGAAAAAAAAAAGTTCCCTGGAAATCTGAAGCACCAGTGACATAAAAAAGGAGGCAGGGAGAAAAGAAGAAAGAAATAGGATGGGGGGCCAGGTGGTGGCACACAATGACCTGGAATAGAGCCCCCACTTGTCACTGGCAGAAGGGACACTTCGTGAGCAGTGAAGCAGGTCTGCAGGTGTCTGATTTGACTCTTCCTCTCTATCTCCCCCTCCTCTCTCAACTTCTCTCTGTCCTATCCAATAAAATAGAAAGGAAAGAAGAGGCAGAGAGAGAGAGATAAAGAGAGAAAAGAATCTATATTTCCTCTCTGCTCTTCTCAGGTTTGTATTTAAAATAATTTTTCCCTTTTGTTGCCCTTGTTGTTTATCATTGTTGTTGTTGTTACTATTGTTGTTGTCGTTGGATAGGACAGAGAGAAATAGAGAGAAGAGGGGAAGACAGAGAGGGGGAGAGAAAGACAGACACCTGCAGACCTGCTTCACCACCTGTGAAGTAACGCCCGAGCAGGTGGGAAGCCGGGGGCTCGAACCAGGATCCTTACGCTGGTCTTTGCGCTTGGAGCCATGTGCGCTTAACCCACTGCGCCACCACCTAGCTCCCATTTAAAATAATTTAACTGAATACATATTTACTGATTCTATCTACATTGTCAGCAAAGTGAAAAAAATAAATTCTTAAAACTGAGATACGCTTCTGCTAAAAATTTTAAATATTTCTTTTTTTTTAGTGTTTTTATATTTTATTTATTTTCCCTTTTGTTGCCCTTGTTTTTTATTATTGTTATTGTTATTGATGTCGTCATTGTTGGATAGGACCAAGAGAAATGGAGAGAGGAGGGGAAGACAGAGAGAGAGGGGGAGAGAAAGATAGACACCTGCAGACCTGCTTCACCACCTGTGAAGCAACCCCCCTGAAGGTGGGGAGCTGGGGCTCGAACTGGGATCCTTATGCCAGTCCCTGAGCTTTGTGCCACGTGCGCTTAACCCACTGAGCTACCGCCCAACTCCCAATTTAAAATATTTCTATGTGGACTCAGAAAGAGGGAAGGAGAATATATATCTATCCCAAAACAGCTCACATTTGGAAAGTTGTCTGCATGAGACCCAGCTAGGAGCCTGGCCTGTACCACTTTGGAGCCGCGGTATCTTTGTTTTTGATGTTTTTTTTTTCTTTTTATAAAAATACTCTTTTTATTTGATCTCTAATTATTGAAATAACTTCCCATAAGGAAAGGCTTCATTTAACAACTTAAAATGTGACCTAACATATCGAACTTGATCTTAGCAGATGGTACTGTGTAGTTTGACTCCTCTTTTTATTTTTATTTTTAGTTGGGAAGATTAATGGTTTACAGTCAATAGTAAAATACAGTAGTTTGTACATGTGTAACATTTCTCGGTTTTCCACATAACAACTCAACGTTCTACGTTCTCCTCTGCCATTATCTTCCAGGACCTGAACCCTCCTCCCCACCCGAGTCTTTTACTTTGGTGCAATACACCAAATGCAAGTTCTGCTTTGTGTTTTCTTATTTTTCAACTTCTTTTTTATTACTATTAGTGATTTAATCATGATTGACAAGATTGTGGTATGAGAGAGGTACAATTCCTACAATTCCCACCACCAGAGTGTCATATCCCATCCCCTCCATTGGAAGCTTCCCTATTCTTTATCCCTCTGGGAGTATGGACCAAAGATCTCTATGGGGTGAAGAAGGTGGACGGTATGGCTTCTGTAATTGCTTCTCCACTGAACATGGGCATTGATAGGTCAATCTATAGCCCCAGAGCTGTGGTGTCTTTACCTCTCTCTCTCTTTTTTTTTTTTGCCTCCAGGGTTATCACTGGGGCTTGGTGCTAGGACTATGAATCCACTGCTCCTGGAGGTCTTTTTTTTTTCCTTCATTTTATTGGATAAGACAGAGATAAATTGAGATAGGAGGGAGAGATAGAGTGAGAAAGACTGATGCTTCACTGCTTGTGAAGCATCCCCTCTACAGGTGAAGCACAGGGGCTCAAACCTGGATCCTTGTGTGGGTCTTTATGCTTAGTACTATGTGTGCTTAACTGGGTGTGCCACTGCCTGGCCCCTCTCTCACTCTTCCTCTATGTCTCTGTCTCTCTCTCTCTTTCTATCTGAAATAGCCCAAAGCAGTGAAGCCTGAGTGACAAACATCCATATCTATCTCTATCTATATATGTATATGTATAGGTGTGTATATACATAGAGTGCATCACTCAATGTCTGTTTATTATTTAAATAAGACACAAGGATATGGAAGTATTTTGATTGGGTGTCAGATCTGGTAGAGTAATACCTGATCTTAGCACCAGAAGCCCAGCACTGCCCTACATGGATTATATGATGTTAGGCAACTCATAGGACTAGTCAGTATCTCAATTTCTTCACTCATAAACTGGAGGTTGTAAGTTCCATCTTATATATGTGGGTAAAGTTTAATGGCTACCACCAAGTTGCAGATGCTACCATGACACCATTCTAACTTCTCTGGGCAGATGACCTCGCCAGTGTGTCCTGGAACCTCACCTTTCCAGAGCCTTATTCCACTAGGGAAAGATAGAAACAGGCTGGGAGTACGGATCGACCTGCCAATGCCCATGTCCAGCAGAGAAGCAATTACGGAAGCCCGGCCTTCCTCCTTCTGCACCCCATAAAGAAATTTAGTCCAGTGGTCCAGAAGATGGCACAGTCGATACAGCAATGGATTTTCAACCATGAAGTCCCAAGTTCAGCCACTGGCAGCACATGTACCAGAGTGATGTCTGGTTCTTGCTCCCTCTCTTCTTATCTTTCTCATGAACAAATAAATAAATTCTTTAATAATACTAATAATATTGTTGGTCCATACTCCCAGAGGATAAAAATACCTTCCAATGGAGGGGATGGGATACAGAATTCTGGTGGTGGGAACTGTACTCCTGTTATCTTACAACCTTATTAATCATTATTAAATCACTAATAAAAAGAAAAAGAATTTAATGACTACATACCCAACTGACCACATTGCACCAAGGAAACCTGATACAAGACCCAACGTGCTTAATCCTTTGGCAAATCCATTTTCACTACAAAGAGATACAAACAAATATCCGTTATTAACAGAGAAACCCAACTGAGAGATCAATATTGAGGTTTTTGCATTGTGCTTTGACTTGCTCAAAGTATATCTTGTACCAATTTAAAAAAAATGAAAGCAAACTTCCATCCACAACCCACTTACCAAGTACTATACTAGTATTTGGATTATCAGAAAAGTCACATGTTTGGGGGGGCAGGCAGTGGCACACTAGGTTAAGTGCACATAATACCACACTCAAGGTTCTGGTGACCCTAAACGTCACCCCCACCCCGCAGCAGGGATATTTCATTAGTAGTGAAGCAGGTCTGCAGGTGTCTGCCTTTCTCTTTGCTCCTGTATTTCCCCCTCCCCTCTCAGTTTCTCTCTATCAAATAAAATAGGGGGAAGGGGGGTGAGGATATTTTTCTATGCAAAATTGTGTCATGACTTTTCCAACAACCTAATATCTTTATTATTTAGAGTGATGTATAAGCATATGCGTTGCCTTCACTCTACCACAATATTGTGTGGCAGAAAATCCTGAAAGCTTAGTCTTGTAAAAAGCTGAGAAATTCAACACCTGTGATTTGTGTGTCCTGCTAGTCACAATATAAGGCTTCAAAAAATGGAACTTACTGTGCACAACTGAGAATCTCTGGAAAAGTAGGAATTATACTCATTCCAGCGGACATGCCATTTATGACCAATATCAACACCAAGAGCCAGAGCTGACTGCAAAAGAGTTCGGGATGTTAAAAACAAGCATAAGTTACTTCTTTGTTGACCTGTATTTAATGCTTAGAATCACCTACCTTTTTCCCACCAGATAAAATCCTACCAAAACCAGCTTAAGTGTCAACACTAATATAGTGCCTTCAATAGCTTCACTTAGATTTTTTTATTTAGTCTTATCCTATGGTTTAGTCAATGTTTCCTTTTTATAAATAAAAAATTTAAAAAAGAAATAAAATTGTACCCCTCTTAAAAAATATATTGAAAATATCGACAAGACTATAGGATAAGAGAGGTACAATTCCACACAGTTCCCACTACTAGAGTTCCATATCCCGATCCTTCCCTTGAAAGCTTTCCTACTCTTGATCCCTCTGGAAGCATGGACCATTGCAATTTTTCCCTTTTTCCCCTCAGGGTTATCTCTGAGGCTCCGTGTCTGTATAATGCCTCCACCATTCCTGGTGCCTCCCCCCTTTTTTTCTTTCATTCTTTCTTTTCTGAGTCAAGGATAGAGTGAGTGAAAACAGAAAAAAACACCTGCAGCACTGCTCTACTACTTGTGAAGTTTGCCCCTGCAGGTGGGGAACAAGAACTTTAATCAGGCACTTTGGTTTTTTGTCTGTTTGTGTTTTTTTATTGTATAGAGGCAGAAATTGAGAGGGAAGGAGGAGATAGGGAGAGAGACAGAGAGATATCTGCGGCACTGCTTCACCACTCATGAAGCTTTCCCCCTGCAGGTGGGGACTGGGTCCTTGTGCATTATAACATGTGCACTCAACCAGGTGTGCCACCACCCAGCCACTTTCAAATTTAAATGAAAAATGGCATGAGAAGAAAGAGGAAAAGGAAGTGACAGGAAACTAATATATTTTCCATACTGATCACTTTTGCAGTTATTTGACATTTCTTACCCTCATTTTGTAGATTTAAAAAACTTGGAAACTAGAGCCAGGTGGTGATGCACCTGGTTGAGCATATATGTTATAATATGCAAGGACCCTGGTTCAAGCCTCGGGTCCCCACCTGCAGGGGGAAAGCCTGAGAATAGTGAAGTAGTGTTGCAGGTGTCTGTCTTTCTCCCTTTCAATCACCCCCTCCCCTGTTGATTTCTGAATGTCTCTATCCAATAAATAAAGATAATACATTTTTAGTTGGGTCTGTGCGAAGAAAAAAAAAACCTGGAAATTAAGTAATTACACATAACTAGTAAGTAGTAAAGCCAGAATGCAAATCCAAATCAGAAGAACTCTGAAATCCCTATTATTTTCAAATCTGTACTTTATCCTAGATGTACTAAAAGGACCATGATGCTCACTTTATACTAAAGAAGCCTGAATGAGTAATTACTATATGTTAAGGATGGTATTTGGGAGTTACTCTTTTTCCTAATCCAGCTTTCTTGTCCTTTTTCTAGCCATGGTATCATCTCCTCAGACAATAACTTGGATCCACCTGCACATCAGATGTCAGGCTCAGAAAAAAAAAAAACTAGTATAGTCATGGGCCCTTCGGAAAATAACTAAAATAGGCCTACTAGCTATCTACAAAACAGAGACCCCCAAATCTTAATCTGCACTATTCCAGCCTTTATGCTCATGATTAGTCAATAATTTGCTTGGCTTTATATGTTAATTCTTCTTTCAGCCACCAGGTTCCAGATGCTACCACAATGCCAACTGGACTTACCTGGACAGACGACCCCACCAGTGTGTCCTGGAACCCCGCTTCCCCAGAACCCTGCCCCACTAGAAAAAGAGAGAGACAGACTAAGAGTATGGATCCACCTACCAACACCCATCCATATTCAGCAAGGAAGCAACTACAGAAGCCAGACCTTCCACCTTCTGCACCCCATAATGACCCTGGGTCTGTACTCTCAGAAGGATAAAGAATAGGAAAGCTATCGGGGAGGGGATACGGGGTTCTGGTGGTAGGAACTGTGTGGAGTTGTACCCCTCTTATCCTATGTTTCTTTTTTGTCAGTGTTTCCTTTTTGTAAATAAACATTTTTTTTTATTTAAAAAATTTAAAAAAATAAAAATTAAAAAAGAGCAAATAAATGAAGGGGAAGAACAAATAAAATTAAATTCCAAGAACTATCTAGTAAAGGTGGATAGCAAGGAATTCTATTCTTTATAAGATTTATTTGATTTAGTTCATGAGAGAAGGATAGAGTTAGAGAGAAAGTGTGTGTGTGTGTGTGTGTGTGTGTGTGTGTGTGTGTGTGTGTCTGAGGGGCAGAGAGAGATAAGAGAAAGAAAGAAC
This sequence comes from Erinaceus europaeus, assembly GCF_950295315.1. Classification (NCBI taxonomy): domain Eukaryota; kingdom Metazoa; phylum Chordata; class Mammalia; order Eulipotyphla; family Erinaceidae; genus Erinaceus; species Erinaceus europaeus. The sequence continues at coordinate 118,712,615 of NC_080165.1, read as the reverse complement.
ACTATACTGTCATATGCAGTGGCAGGGACTGAACTGGGTCTGCTGGTGTGAACTCATGCTTTTTACCCATTGAGTTGGCTCCCAGGCCAGTACGTTCACTGTCAAGGAATACTGTTTTTAAAAAAGAAAAATACAAACAGGCATACTGAAGCACAGAGGTTGAATAAGCATTTTTCTCATTTGATGCAGATATATACATTCCTATTGCTTTTACCATGTTAGTAACATTTTTTTAAATTTATTTCTTTATTGGGGAATTAATGTTTTACATTCAACAGTAAATACAATAGTTTGTACATGCATAACATTCCCCGGTTTCCCACTTAACAATACAACCCCCACTATGTCATTTATCATCCTTCATGGACCTGTATTCTCCCCACCCACCCACCCCAGAGTCTTTTACTTTGGTGCGATATGCCAATTCCATTTCAGGTTCTACTTGTGTTTTCCATGTTAGTAACTTTTATGGTAATATATATTAGACGAACAATTTAACATTGTCCTAAGTCACAGCAATTACTTAGAGAATAAAGCTGAAAATACTAAGCTATACCAACATTATACCAAATTTTAAAAAATAATAATAATTCCTGTGTGGCACAGTAGATAAAATGTTGGACTCTCAAGCAAGGGGTCCTGAGTTCAAACCCCGGCAGCACAGAGTGATGTCTGGTGCTTTCTCTCTCTCCTCCTATCCTTCTTATTAATAAATAAATATGGGAGTTGGGTGGTAGCCCAGCCGGTTAAACGCACATGGTGCAAAGCGCAAGGACCGGCCTAACGATCCTGGTTCAAGCCCCCGGCTCCCCACCTGCAGGGGCATCGCTTCACAGGCGGTGAAGCAGGTCTGCAGGTGTCTATCTTTCTCTTCCCCTCCTCTCTCCATTTCTCTCTGTCCTAGCCAACAACAAAGACATCAATAACAACAATAAAAACAACAAGGGCAACAAAAGGGAAAATAAATTAAATAAATACAAGTATTTAAATAATAATGATAATAATTCCTAGTACTATCAAGTCAAACAATGCAAAAGGAAGAAAAATACCTTTTAATGTGCAAAACTGGGACAGGTCCTAAAAGCATGTAGCATACTGCTGTGATCAAGCTTCCAAGGACCAGAAACCACTTCCTTAGATACTGGCAAAGAGAATTTAAAGAAACTCTTAGAGATAAAGATCCATCATAATGAAAGAATAAAAAAAAAAAAAATCACTGAAGAACACATTATGTTATTTAAAAATCACTATATTGAAGAAAAACCTTTATGTTAAGAGAAAAATGGGGTAAATAGAAAAACAAGAACAGTTAACTTTGGGAGTCGGCAGTAGCGCAGTGGGTTAAGCGCATGTGGTGCAAAGCGCAAGGACAGGGGGAAGGATCCTGGTTTGAGTCCCTGGCTCCCCACCTTCAGGGGAGTTGCTTCACAGTCGGTGAAGCAGGTCTGCAGGTTTCTTTATTTTCCCCTGTCTTCCCCTCCTCTCTCCATTTCTCTCTGTCCTATCCAAGAATGACATCAATAACAATAATAACTATAACAATAAAAACAACAAGGGCAACAAAAGGAAATAAATGCTTTGAAAAAAAATTTTTTTAAAAGAATAGCTAACTTCTTCTTTACATTTATATGTGTCTGAGAAAGACAGAGAAAAGAGAGAAAATTATAAAGACCTATTAGTTACTGTACACATGTTGATAAATTGAAAATATACCCCAAGATAAGAAGTGAGCAAAGAACAAGGATTCCTTGTAAAGGACATGTTTGCTGACTTCATGTACCCAACTATTTCAAATAGGACAATTTAAAAAGCAATAACTCCAAGTAATTACCTACTAAGTATAATACCTATGTTGGTGGGAATATAAATTGATCCAGGTCCTCTGGAAAACTTCCTAAAGAGCTCTCAAAACATTATAAATGGGCCTACTATATGGCCCAATAATCCCTCTCCTAAGTATCTATCCAAAGAACACAAAAACACATACATATAAAGAGATCTTTGTACACCTGTGTTCACTGCAGTGCTATTTGTAATAGCCTAAATTTGGAGGCAACATGTCTATCCAATGACAAAAGAATGGCTAAGGGAATTGTGGTATAATAGAATACTACTCAGCTGCAGGAAATGAAGAAATTTTCTCTTTTGCCAATTGTGCGTGAGTTCATTTTAGGTGAAATAAGCTAGAAGAAGAAGAATTCTTAATCAAACTCACAGATCGAACTTAAGAAATAAAACAAATGTGGTCCAGGAGGTGGCGCAGTGGTAAAGCTTTGGACTCCCAAGTATGAGGTCCCGAGTTTGATCGCCCGCAGCACATGTCCCAGAGTGATGTCTGGAAAGAAGGAAAGAAGGAAGGAAAGAAAGAAGGAAAGGAAGGAAGGAAGGAAGGAAGGAAGGAAGGAAGGAAGGAAGGAAGGAAGGAAGGAAGGAAGGGAGGGAGGGAGGGAGGGAGGAAGGAAGGAAGGAAGGAAGGAAACAATAACTGGATAACTGGGACCAGGTGGTGGCGTACTTGGTAAAGAGCACACATTACAGTGCGCAAGGATGCAGGTTCAAGCCCCTGGCCCACACCTGCAGGGGTAAAGCATGAGAAGTAGAACAGGGCTGCAGGTATCTCTGTCTCTCTCTATATATATCTCCCCTCTCAATTCCTCTCTATCACTACCCAATAATAAATAAGTAAAATATTTTTTAAAAAAGAAATAAAACAAAAAGAAAAGTATAGGGTAAACCTCCTACTAGATGAAGTCTAATAGTGGTCTTGGAGGTGGTACAGTGGATAAAGTGTTGGACTCTTAAGCATGAGGTCCAGAGTTCAATCCCTGGCGGCACATGTACCAGAGTGATGTCTTGTTCTTTCTCTCTCCTCCTATCTTTCTCAAAAATAAATAAAATCTTTTAAAAAATTAAAAAGATATAGTCTAATACAGAAGACTCAAAGATTCCAAAGGGCAAAGACAAGAAGGGGTCAAAAATATCTTCAAGCTCAAAGTGACAGGGACTCAGAGGTTATACACACTCCTGAACTAAATATGAATAGACATGGACCTTGGGTCAGATTAAATAGAGACAGTCAAAAATTGAGAGGGAAGATGGAGATAGAGAGAGACAGTGAGACAACTACAGCCCTGCTTCACCACTTGTGAAGCTTCCTCCTGCAGGTAGGACCAGGGGCTTGAACCTGGATCCTGTGCACTGTGAGTGCTTAACCAGGTTCACCACCACCTGGCCCTCATAAACAGTTCATAGTATTTACATATTTTCTTCAAAGTTGGGAGCTACTCTCTGCCCTAATCCAGCTTCCTAGCCCTATGCTCAACTCTGACTACATCTTCCCAGATAGTATTTTTAGCCCACCTCCATGTTAACTAGTAAGCACAGGCAAAAATCAATAAAGCCATAGGTCCCTCAGAACACACCTAAAATAGAATTCCTAGATTACCACTCTAAAAATCCCTATTCTTACCTGCTCTATTTCTACTTTCTGGTTCCTATTTAATAAACATTTTGTCCTGGGGGCTGGGCAATGGCATACCCAGTTAAGCACACATAGTATCAAGTACAAGGTCCCAGGTTTGAACCCCTAACACCACCTGCAGCGGGAATGTTTCATAAGAAACAGGTTTGCAGGTGTCTAGCTTTCTCTCCCCTGCTCTGTCTCTCCTCTCTTCTCAATTTCTCTGTCCTTTAAAATAAAAATAGGAAGAAAAAAAAAAACGGCTACCAGGAGCAATAGATTTGTAGTGCAGGCACCCAAGCCCCAGCAATAACCCTGATGACAAAAAAGAAGATTTTGTCCTACCTCATATCTTACTGCCTTTCAGACACAAAGTTGCAGACGATACTATGATTCCATTCTGAACTCCCTGGGCAGAAGACCTCACCCGTGTGCCCCAGAATGTCATCTCTCCAGAGCCCTCTCCCACTAGGGAAAATAGAAACAGGCTGGGGTGTGGATCAACCTGCCAACACCCATGTCCAGTGGAAAATTACAGAAGTCAGAACTCTTACCTTGTGTACCCCAAAAAGAATTTTGGTCCATACTCACAGAAGGGGGAGATATGTTAGGGGAAGATGACTAGAGGGTTTTGAAATTCAATTCCATCAGGACCCGAAGAGAGAAGAGGGAGGAAAAAAGGAAAGACATTCAGAAGTAGTAATAGGTGTAGGTGAGACAAATTAGACCATGGAAAAAATGGTCAGAGAGATAGATTAGATAGACAGACAGACAGTTACAGAAATAATAGTCAACTCTTATCTGTGACCTTAAGAGAACCCCTACAGTTTCCACTGGTGGAAATGAGGACACGGAACTCTGGTGGTGGGAACAATGTAGAACTGTACCCCTATTGCTTTGTAATTTTGTAAATATCTCATAAAAAATGGAAAAATAAAGGAGGTTGAGGCCCTAGTGTTTATGGTGGAGGAAGAGGACAAGTTGGTAGAGGCTGTGGAACACTGATAGCTACCATAGGAAGAGAGAAACCTGCACACCCGTGAGAGCCATGGCATTGTGAGACAGCATTCCTTGCCCCCAGCAAACTGGTGTATTAAAAAATCATATACTTTTAATAGTAGCCAAAACATCACTCTTTATAAACTACTTAAGTGCAAAATGAAAATTATAGCAAAATATCTGCTCAGTTACATACAAACAAGTTCCAAATGATAAGACACCTGCTTTTGTATTATGGGAGGTGTTTAGCAGGTGAATCTATTTCTTTTTCTAATATTCTATTTATTAATGAAAGCAATAGGTGTGTGTGAGAGAGAGAGAGAGAAAGAGAGAGAGAAAGAGAGAGAGAGAGAAAGAGAGAGAGAAAGAGAGAGAGAGAGAACCAGACATCACTCTGGTCCATGTGCTGCTGGGGATTGAACTAGGCTATGAGAATCTAATGCTTGATCCACTGTGCCACCTCCCGGACCTACCTACCTACCTACCTACCTACCTACCTTCCTACCTCCCTCCCTCCCTTCCTCCCTTCCTTCCTTCCTTCCTTCCTTCCTTCCTTCCTTCCTTCCTTCCTCTTTCTTTTTTTCTTCCTTTCTCCTATTGTGGCTACAATTTCTCATCTACCTTTAAAAGTTCTCTGCAGAAACTCTCACACTCAGGTTAAATCATTTCCCACCATCATGTACCAGGATCCCCACATTCTCTCCACCACTACCCTTCCCATCTTTTCCCAGAGTCCTTTGCTTTGGTGCAATACACAAGATCCAGTTCAAGTTTCATTTTGTGTTTCCCCTTTCTTGCCTTGTCTCTTAAGTTTACCTCTAAGTAAGATCACTGGCATTTGTCCTTCTTGTTTTGGTTGGCATATCTTATTTAATGTAACTACTTCAAGTTCCACCCAATATGAAGGAAAGGAAATGTCTTCATGATTTTTCACATTCAAGTAATATTCCACTGTGTATATGTACCACAACTTTCTTCATCACTCATTTGTCCTTGGGAATCTGGATGGCTTCCAAGTTTATTCCAAGGAATATTACAGACTGTGTTTTAAGGAACACAGGTATATACAGATAGAGTACATTTCTTTTCTTACACACCTGAGGAATCAGTCAGGTTCACATCTGGCATCTTTTATGATGGAACAGTGTTCTAGTGTCTCTCTCTTATGTGCAGGCACACTAAACCTCTTGCTTTCATTAAGTAAATAAATACATCATTTTTAGATTTATTTATAGGATAGAGATGAAGAGAATGTGAGAAAGTGTAAGGAGATAGTGAGAAGGGGAGGGCCGGGGGAGAAAGACACCTGAAGCACAGCTTCACCACTTAAGAAGCTTTCCTCCTATAGGTAAGGGGCCAGGGGCTTGAAAGAAAGAGAAAGAAAGAAAGAAGTGTCTGTCAATGGATGTGACAGTGAGCCAGCTATGTCATCTGCCACCCCAATGATCACGAACATTGACTCAGCTGATTAGACTGGCTAGGCGGGTGTCCCCTTCCTCCCACATCATTCCGTGTGCATCCCTCCCAAAGAGGACGACTTTCCCCAAATGGAGATGGAACAGTCTTTTTGTAAAAGGTGTATGAGCAGTTGCACTCCCTTGCTAGAACCTCCAAACAAGCTCTTTAAAAAATGACTGCTGAGAGCAGTGTATGGGCAGTGTCGTCACCAAGCTGCAGCAGTGGTGATAAAAATAAAGACTCAATAATCTGTTCAGGGTCAGCAAAATAACCCATCTAGGTAGTGTGACTGCTAGGTTCAAGCCTTGACAGACTTGAAGATGTCCCCAGGTGGGTTCAACTCACCAGCCTTTCAGTAAAAAAAAAAGTACTGTAAACATTTCCTTTCCAAGAAATCTTTGTTCTTTGCTCATTTCTTATCTTGGGGTATATTATCCTTGTTTGTTTGTTTGTTTGTTTTCAATTTATAAACACCTGTACAGTAACAATATGTATATATGGTTAGCTATTCTTGCTTTTGGCATTGGTCCTATTTTCTCTTAATATGAAGGGTTTTCTTCCATGTATTTGATTTTCGAATATCATAAGCTGTGCTCTCAATGATTTTTTTTTATTATTTCATTATGAAGGATCCTTACCTCTACGAGTTTCTTTTTACTGCAAAAGTACTGGTTAGCCCAAAATGTTAACCAATGGAACTAAAGATGCTCATATTAAGGGAAATAAGCCAGAGGGAGATGGATGAGCACTGAGGACCTCACCTAAGAAACAAAACAAGATAACACAGGATAAAACCTTGGTGAGCTGGGGACTTTATCAGCAAATCCAGTGACTCAGAGGCAGAGATGAGGAATGAGGGTTGGTTACAGTGGGTTGAAGACCCATTGTCCTATGGTGGGGGAGGGGGACACAAGCGTGAAGTGTGAAGTATGGTGACACCCTTCTTGGGGAGATGTGACACTTCACCCCTGTGATAAACCATGTATAAATTAAAATACCCTAAAAGACAGAATGGGGGGGTAGTTTTAAAAAAAAATTGCTCAGGCTACTGAAAGGTTAGAAGACAATGATGCCTCATACTTATTTCAGTACAAAAAAAAAAAAAACCTGAAAATACTGTAACTTAAATGTTCTAAAAGACCTATCTCCAGAAAAATAAATGTGTGAGGTGATGACTGTGCTATTTAGTTGAAGGGAATCCTTTCATAGTGCTTACCTATATTAAATCATCAAAATCTACTTTATATACCTTAAAAATGTGTATGCCAACTATAACTCAATAAAGCTTATTTTGTTTTCCTTCAGGGTCATTGCTGGGGCTTGGAGTTGGCACTACAAATCCACTGCTCCTGGTGACTTCTTTTTTAAATGCAATAATTTGCACATGCATAACATTTCTCAGTTTTCCACATAACAATATAACCCCCACTAGGTCCTCTGTCATTCTTTTTCTAGGACCTGTACTCTACCCCTCCACCCACCCCAGAGTCTTTCACTTTGGTGCACTACACCAACTCCAGTCCAAGTTCTGCTTAGTGTTTTTCCTTCTGATCTTATTTTACAACTTCTGCCTGAGTGAGAACATCCCATATTCATCCTTCTGTTTCTGACTTACCTCACTTAACATGATTCCCTCAAGCTTCATCCAAGATGAGGTAAAGAAGGTGAAATCATAATAGCTGAGTAGTATTCCATTATGTTTATAGACCACAATTTACTCAACTGCTCATCTATTGTTGGACACCTGAGTTGTTTCCAGGTTTTGGCGATTACAAATTGTGCTGCTATGAACATAGGTATACACAAATCTTTTTGGACGGTTGTGCTTGGTTCCTTAGGTTATATCCCCAGCAGAGGAATAGCAGGGTCATAGGGAATGTCCACTTCTAAACTTCTGAGAGCTCTCCAGACTGCTCTCCACAGAGGTTGGACAAATTTACATTCCCACCAGCAGTGCAGGAGGGTTCCTTTGTCCCCACACCCTCTCCAGCATTTGTTGCTGCTACTTTTTCTGATGTATGACATTCTCAGAGGAGTGAAGTGGTATCTCATTGTTGGATTTACTTGTATTTCTCTGACCATCAATGACTTGGAGCATTTTTTCATATGTTTGCTGGCCTTCTGGATCTCTTTTAAGGTGGATACTCTGTTTATAGCCTCTCTCTATTTTTGGATAAGGTCATTTGCTTTCTTATTGCTGCTGGTAGCTATTTTTTTTTAAATTGAATAGGACAGAGAGAAATTGAGAGAGGATGGGGAAATAGAAAAGGAGAGAGAAAGATAGACACCTGCAGACCTGCTTGACCACTCCTGAAGTATCTCTCCTGCAGGTGGGGAGCCAGGGAATGAAACCTGGATCTATGCACAGGTCCTTGCACTTCCTACTGTGTGTGCTTAACTGGGTGCACCACCACCAGGCACCCTCACTTAATCTCTTAGAAGACTGAATATGTTGATTCTAACCAATGAATCTCTAGCATTATGTCAGTACAGCTGAAAAAAACATAAATGTGATTCTTAAACAGAAATTAAATATACATACTGGCACTTTGTCACTTAGTAGGCCAAGCAGTGGTGAAGAAATCATGTAAGATGATGCCATACCGAGGTATACCAGTCCCACATAGCCAGGTGGTAAATTAAACTGTAAAAGAAATCTTGTATTAAAATTACGAAAGTCATTCTTGTCTCAACATTTATCTTCTCTACCATTTTGCCAGTTCTTGTTATCTACCATGGGTCTACTAATGACAATCAATGTCCTTACTTAATTTTGTCTTATTATTGTAAATAGAATACTTTTCTTTGAGGGTAAATGTCCAGTCAGGTCAGAAGTTACAGATTTTTTGTTTTGCTTTGTAGGATTTAACACTGAACATAAACTACTTTTATGGATCATAACATTTTCCCCTATCAACCTGAAGCTTGCAAAAACTTCAAAGTGCACACAGATCACTTGGAGAACCTGTGAAAATCAGATTCTTTATCCCCAACACTAGAATTCTTTATTCAAAAACTCCAAGATAGGGTCTAAATTTGTTTGTTTGTTGTAACTATCTTGGCATGCTTTAAACATCTTTTTTATAATAATTCTTTTTTTTCTTTTATTTATTTATTTATTTTTTAAATATTTATTTTATTTATTTATTCCCTTTGTTGCCCTTGTTGTTTTATTGTTGTAGTTATTATTGTTGTTGTCATTGTTGGATAGGACAGAGAGAAATGGAGAGAGGAGGGGAAGACAGAGAGGAGGAGAGAAAGATAGACACCTGCAGACCTGCTTCACCGCCTGTGAAGCGACTCCCCTGCAGGTGGGGAGCCGGGCTCGAACCGGGATCCTTATGCCGGTCCTTGTGCTTTGCGCCACCTGAGCTTAACCCGCTACAGCCCGACTCCCACTTTAAACATTTTTACACAAAATATTAATTCAAGCTAAAATGTAATCCTTGAAAGTTAGTAAGTACCAAGGGGTCAGCAGAGTAGCTCCCTTGGATAGTACACTATTTAACCATGTGTGTAACCCAAGTTCAAACCCAGACTCCACAACACTGAAGGAAGCTTCAGTATTGTGACTTCTATTCTCTCACTCTCTGTCTCTGTCTTTCCCTTCCTCTCTGTATCTATCTAAAAGTTATCCCAGAGATATTTTATTAAAAAGCTTAATTTTAGGGGGTAGGACAGTAGTGCAACGGGTTAAGCACACATGGCACGAAGTGCAAGAACCGGCATTAAGGATCCCGGTTCGAGCCCCCAGCTCCCCACCTGCAGGGTGGTCGAGTCACAAGTGCTGAAGCAGGTCTGCAGGTGTCTATCTTTCTCTCCCCCCTCTGTTTTCCCCTCCTTTCTCCATTTCTCTCTGTCCTATCCAACAACAACAGCAATAATAATAATGACCACAACAACAATAAAACAGCAAGGGCAACAAAAGGAGAAAAAAAAATAGCCTCTGGGAGCAGAGGATTCATGGTGCAGGCACCAAGCCCCAATAATAACTCTGAAAGCAAAAAAAAAAAAAAAAAAAAGTATAGCAGATCATGATTCCATCCTGACTTCCCTGGGCAGATGACCTCACCAATGTGTTCTGGAATCTCACCTCTCCAGAGCCCTACCCCACTAGGGAAAGAGAAAAACAGGCTGGGGGTATGGATTGACCTGCCAGCAACCACGTCCAGCAAAGAAGCAATTACAGAAACCAGAAAAGACCTCCACCTTCTGCACCCATACTCCCAGAGAGATAAAGAATAAGGAAACTTCTAGTGGAGAGGAAGGGATATGAGACTCTGGTAGTAGGAATTGTAGCCCAGTTATACCACAATCTTGTCAATCGTTATTAAATCACTAATAAAAAATTATTTAAAAAAAGAAACAGCCTTTAGGTTTATGATTAAGTCAACAATCTGTTTGGCTCTACATGTCAACTCTTTTTTCAGCCACCAGGTTCCAGATGCTAGCATGATGCCAACCAGACATCCCTGGGCAGACAAACCCACCAATGTGTCCTAGAGCCCCGCTTCCCCAGAGCCCCACCCCACCATGGAAAGAGAGAGGCAGACTGGGAGTTTGGATCGACCTGTCAACGCCCATGTTCAGCAGGGAAGCAATTACAGAAGCCAGACCTTCCACCTTCTGCATCCTATAATGTCCCTTGGCCCATGCTCCCAGAGGGATAAATAATAGGAAAGCTGTCAGAGGAGGGGATGGGATACAGAGTTCTGGTGGTGGGACTTGTGTGGAGTTGTACCCCTCTTATCCTATGTTTTTTAATTTTTTAAAAAAGAAATTGTATTCATGTGACATCAGTAGTCCTATACTCATGATTTTTCTAATAAAACAATTTTAAACCTTTAAAAAGGCAGCACCATAGAACTACTGGGCAAATACATATAAGTATAGACAAATAAAATACATATAGAAAGATTTTCTATAGAAATAATAGTTAACCCAGAAGTTGAGTGGTAATGCAGTGGGTTAAGTGCACATGGCACAAAGCAGCAAGCACCGGCATAAGGATCCCGGTTTGAGCCTCCAGCTCCCCACCTGCAGGAGGAGTTGCTTCACAGGCGGTGAAGCAGTTCTGCAGGTGTCTATCTTTCTCTCCCCCCTCTGTCTTCTCCTCCTCTCTCCATTTCTCTCTGTCCTACCCAATAATAATGACATCAATAACAACAACAATAATAACTACTACAACAAAAAACAAGGGCAACAAAAGGGAATAAATTAATTCATATTTTTAAAAAAGAAAGAAATCATAGTTTACCCATATCTGCAACCATGGGAGAACTACTGTAGCTTCCAATAAAAGGACTGGGAATACAGAACTCTGATTGTTGGAATGGTATGGAATTATACCTCTGTTATCTTGTAATTTTGTAAATCAATATTAAGCCACTAATAAAATTTAAAAATAACTAAGGATAGCAGCAAAATACAAGAGTCATAAGTACATCAACATTATTTCTCTAAAGTTTGGCACTGTGGTAGATAATTTTGAGGAATTATAAATGAAGACAAGGATCTATTCCCAAAACTATTATGCAATAAAAAAGAAAACAGATCAGATGTTCATTCCACTAGTAGTTTTTTAAATTTTTTTATTATACTTATTTATTTATTTTTTAATTGTTGTTGGATAGGACAGAGAGAAATGGAGAGGGGAGGGGAAGACAGAGAGGAGTAGAGAAAGGTAGACACCTGCAGCCCTGCTTCACCGCCTGGGAAGCGACTCCCCTGCAGGTGGGGAGCCGGGGGCTTGAACCGGGATCCTTATGCCAGTCCTTGTGCTTTGCGCCACCTGCACTTAACCCATTGCCATTCCACTAGTAGTAATACCCACCTTCTTTGAAATTTTATTGATGATTGTTTCCTAGAGTATTATGAGACCCATCTTACCTCTTTCTATTTGCCCCTATTTCTTAGTGTGTGCATAGGGGGAAAAGTGTCATTCATTTGGCACTAACAATATAGTACTCAATTAGTAGAATAACTGACTGACTTTTGCTATAAATAGCTCCAAGCTGTTCTGGCTTAAAACAACTCAATACAAGTTCTTGTGGTGGTATGAAAGCAAGCTAAAGGGTCAGTAAGGAAAGAGGAACATGGGAAATACTTGTCAAGAAATCATAGAGAGCTATGGAATAGGAGCTATCTCAGGTCACTCTCCTGGAAAACTAGAAAAAAAGAGGAAAAAAAAAAACACCTGAAAACTCAACAAAATACAACCAGAATTTCTTCAGAAACACACTAAGTCACAACCACCAAGTTGCAAATGCTATGATTCCTTCTTGACTTCCCTGTGCAGATGGCCTGGGACCTCACCTCCCCAGAGCCCTACCCCACTAGAGAATGATAGAAACAGGCTGGAGTATAGATCGGCCTGCCAATGTCCATGTCCTGCAGAGAAGACATTACAGAAGTCATAATTCCCACCTTCTGCATCCTAAAAAGAATTTTGGTCCATAGTCTCAGTGGGGAAGAAATGTTAGGAAAAAAATGACTAGAGCACAGTGACCCCGCAATTCCATCAGGACCCTGAGAGAAAAGGGAATTTAAAAAGTATGGACATTCAGAAATATTTAAGAGGTGTAGGTGTGACTTAGAAAGGAAGAGAAGGGAGGACCATAGAAAAAATAGGCCATATATGTGTATGTATGTATAGACAGACAGACAGATATAGAAGTAATTGTCAACCCATCTGTGATCTTGGGAGAACTACTGCAGTTACCAATGGAGAGAGTCAGGATATGGAACTCTGGTGGTGGGAAAGATGGGGAATTATACCCCTGTAGTCTTATAATTTTGTAAATCAATATTATATCACTAATAAAATAAAAATAAACTAAAAAAAGAATCATGAAGAAACTCTGCATCTCTCTACATGTGATGGTGTTATATCTTCTACACGTTCTACAAGAATGCCTCTCAACAAAGGTGGGAAAAAAAGGATTTGTGGGGTTCATTTTCAGCTACATATCACTAGTTGAAATGTCATTTCATAAAGGGTGGGTGGTAGCACACACATTACAGTGCACAGGGAGCCAGGTTCAAGCCCCTGGGCTCCACCTGCAGGAGGAATGCTTTGAGAGTAGTGAAGCAGTACTGCAGGTCTCTCTCAGTCTCTCTCTCTCTCTTTCTCTCCCTCTCTGTCAATTTCTCTGTCACTATTCAATAATAAATAACTAATATTTTTAAAAAATAAATGTAATTTCATAATTCTAAGCCAAATGCACTGGGGGTGGGGGATAAGAAAATGTAAACAGGAAGAATGCCTGTTTATGTGAATATATGTTTGGTTTTTTTTTTTTTTTAAAAAAAAGGCCTCGGCGATTGTTGATGGGGAAGTGATTTAACTGGTAATGTTAATTATTAGCATGCTTAAGGGTTCGAGTTGAATTGCTACTGCCACATGCAATATAGTGATGCTCTTGACTTTTCCCTCTCTCTCTCCACCCCTCTTCCTCCCTCTGTCTTGTATGAAACCCCCTTTATCTGATAAAAAATAAAATAAACTTTTAAATCAAACTAAGAAATATCTTTTTCTAGTGACCCAGGAGGTGGCACAGTGAATAAAAGGTTGAACTCAAAAGTTTGAGGTCCTGAGTTCAACCACTACATGACATGTGCAGAGTGATACTTTGGTTTTCTCTAATAAATGAACAGATGAATGAATTAATTAATACACTACACAGAAATGGGGGGGGAAACGTCCTTTTATAATTTTACAGCTGGAGATAGACAAGATGGAACCCTCCTGCCCTAAAACACTGGGTGACCCACAACCTGCGGACATGGTCCCAGCTGTGACCTGTAACCATAGAGTGAACTTAAACTGAGAGGGACCTGGCGGTCATACACGCATCTTGTTAAAATTACTAGACATACTCAATTTGACATCCCAGCAGAAAATCAACAAAGAAACGAAGGAGCTATATGAAGAGATAGATAAACTAGAACTACTGGACATTTTTCAGAGTCAAAATGGTGATTTCACTGTTTTCAGCCCATCTTGGATGGAGCTTGAAGAAATCATGTTAAGTGAATAAGTCAGAAACAGAAGAATGAATATGGGATGACCTCATTCACAGGCAGAAGTTGAAAAACAAGATCAGAAGAGGAAATAATAAGCAGAACTTCGACTGAAGTTGGTGTATTGCACCAAAGTAAAAGACTCTGGGGTGGAGGTGGGGGGAGTTCAGGTCCTAGAAAAGGATGGCAGAGGACCTAGTGGGGGTTGTATTGTTGTGTGGAAAACTGGTAAATGTTATGCATGTACAGACTATTGTATTTACTGTTGACCGTAAAACATTAGTCCCCAATAAAGAAATTAAAGATATATCTATTAATAGACATGGGCCCCAGGTCAGACTGATGTGGTACAGTTAGTTATATATGTATAAACATATCTTTTATTTTAAATGGGAGCCACTAACTGCCTTCATCCAGTTCTCAAGTCCCACACTCTACTCTAACGCCATTTTCCCAGATAATTCCCAAGCCTGCCTTTATAATAGCTCAGTAAAAGATTGTTAGAGTCCTAGTCTCCTAAGAATGTTTACACCTAAATAGACATTTTAGCCGCCTCTCATCCTGAGCTTCTTAACCCTCATTGGCTCTAATCTTACACTTTGCCCTCTATTTATTAAGCAATTGTATACCTTGTTAGCTTTCAGCCATCAAGTCCCAGATGCTGCCACAACCCCACCCTGACCTCCCTGCACAGATGATCACATGGTGAAGTTTCCAGGACCCTCATCTCCAGAGCCCTGCCCTACTAGAAAAATATTAGGGACACAACAGGTCTGCCTAGGAGTATGCGTCGACCAGGCAACTGCCCACATGTCATCAGGAAGCAGTTACAGAGGAGCGAAAATTCTGTCCTTCAACATACCAAAAAGAATTTTGGGTCCACACTCCTAGAAGGGGAAATGTTGAGGGTCAGGAGATACCACCCAGAAAATGGGAGTGGTTTGAAAAGGTGGAGGCAGGGTGTGGGGATATGGCAGGTCAAGCGGGGCTGACACTCTGATCATCTCTGAGACCGGTAGGAGTTCACCCAAAAAAGCCTCCCTGACCTTCCTCCCTCTCCTCAGATGGCCTTGTTGCCAGCATTCTGCACCTGGCAGCACCTGCAGGAGCTGTTAACTAAAACTGCTGCACAGATTATAATTAAATTTCCATTTCCCACAGGCAAAAGGGTGTGGAGATTCCACAAATAGTTTAACCATTGAGACTGCATCAGCCTTTGCACTAGCCCATTCCTGATAAGACCACAACTTCCCTGTCCCCAGCTTGTTCCCTCTTCACGATATTGACCTTTAAAATGATTGGTCCGACAATACTTCTTCTTTTCTGCCTGCTTGCTTGAGTATAAGAATACCTTCGTGTAACCCAATAAATGCACTATCCCCTGCCAGAGTCGTCACTCTGCGAGCTCACCCCCACAGCGGCCTGTTCTTCCCCTCCTCTAGGACACCAACAGAGTGGTGGGTGTGGGATGGTCAAGCAGGCCTTCCAGAGCTTGCCCCGCAGTGGGGCTTGGGTGTTAAAAGGTAGGCTTGTGGGTGTGGTTCTCTCTGTTCTGATTAAAATGTAAGTAGCAATTGCTTTTCTCTCACTCTGTCTCTCTCATATGTCATAACATGTGAAAGTTCTCAATTTTACTGAATAAAATTTAAAATTCCTGAAAAAAAAACAAAAAACTAGGTGACCAATGACTGGGCAGCAAACAGCCCAGTAGAGGATATTTATTTACTTATTTAATCTCTTGTTGACTTGTTTTTCTAAGTTTTTTTTTTGTTTTTATTTATTTATTATTGGATAGAGACAGAGAGAAATTGAGAAGGGAAGGAGAGAAAGAGAGAGGGGCAGAGAAACATCTGCAGCACAGCTTCACCACTCTCAAAGCTTTCCCCTTGCAGGTAGGGACCAGGGATTTGAACTTGGGTCCTTGCGCACTGTAATGTGTGCGCTTAACCAAGTGTGCCACCACCTGGCCTGCTCACTATAGGATTTTAAAAACTATTTTATGTATTTGCATATTGTTGAATAAAGACAGAGAATTTGAGAGGAAAGTGGAGATAGAGGAGAAAGTCAGACACCTTCACAGTACTTCACCCTATTGTGAAGCTTTCCCCCTGCAGGTGGGGAAGGGGGCTTGAACTCTGGTCCTTGTGCATACTACTGTAAGATTTTTTAAATGTGATAGGAAAATATGTTTCACTATATTTTTTCTTCTATGCCACATATAAACAACTTGGGCTTATCAGATTACTTTCAAATTTCTTTCACTATTTAGATATAATTTATTTTTTAAGTCTCTATTTATTGGATAGAGACAGCCAGAAATTAAGGAAAAAGGAGGTGATAGAGAGGGAGACAGAGAGACACCTGCAGCCCTTCTTCACTATTCATAAAGCTTTCCCCCTGCAGGTGGAAACCAGGGACTTGAACCTGGGTCCTTGTACATTGTAACATGAGTGCTCAACCGGGTGCTACACCACCTGGCCCCTAGATATAATTTAAGAGGGCAGCAAAATGAGTCTTACAGGACTTTCTTGTTGATGATGTGAATGGAGGGTGTCACCATAAGCACAAATAGTTTTCCTCTGTTGCTGACACTTAAGTTAATATATGGTTCTCTCTACCTTAAACTAGACACATAGATTATAATCCCAGATTGTATTTTTCAATAAATCACTTACTGTCTCATTTTGTCTTGGTGACTCACAGAGTTGTATTTCTTTCTTTTTTTAAAATTTTTTTTATTTCTTTATTGGGGAATTAATGTTTTACATTCAACAGTAAATACAATAGTTTGTACATGCATAACATTCCCCAGTTTCCCATATAACAATACAACCCCCGCTAGGTCCTCTATCATCCTTCATGGACCTGTATTCTCCCCACCCACCCACCCCAGAGTCTTTTACTTTGCTGCAATATGCCAATTCCATTTCAGGTTCTACTTCTGTTTTCTTATCTGATCTTGTTTTTCAACTTCTACCTGAGAGTGAGATCATCCCATATTCGTCCTTCTGTTTCTGACTTATTTCACTTAACATGAATTTTTCAAGGTCCATCCAAGATCGGCTGAAAACGGTGAGGTCACCATTTTTTATAGCTGAGTAGTATTCCATTGTGTATCTATACCACAACTTGCTCAGCCACTCATTGTTGGTATGCATTACCCTCAGGCTATCCAGGCAACTCATCTGTTGTTGGACACCTGGGTTGCTTCCAGGTTTTGGCTATTACAAATTGTGCTGCCAAAAACATATGTGTACACAGATCTTTTTGGATGGATGTGTTGGGTTCCTTAGGATATTTCACCAGAAGAGGAATTGCAGGGTCATAGGGTATGTCCATTTCTAGCCTTCTGAGAGTTCTCCAGACTGTTTTCCACAGAGGCTGGACCAATTGACATTCCCACCAGCAGTGCAGGAGGGTTCCTTTGACCCCACACCCTCTCCAGCATTTGGTGCTGCTACCTTTTCTGATGTATGACATTCTCATAGGAGTGAAGTGGTATCTTGCTGTTGTCTTTATTTGCATTTCTCTGACAATCAGAGACTTGGAGCATTTTTTCATGTGTTTCTCAGCCTTTTGAATCTCTTCTGTGGTGAATATTCTGTCCATGTCCTCCCCCCATTTTATGATGGGGTTATTTGTTGTCTTGTTGTTGAGTTTGGCAAGCTCCTTTTATATATGTTGGTTATTAAATTCTTATCTGATATATGGCATGTAAAGATCTTCTCCCATTCTGTGAGGGGGTCTCTTGGTTTGGGTAGTGGTTTCTTTTGCTGTACAGAAGCTTTTTAACTTGATGTAGTCCCATAGGCTTATATTTGCTTTAGTCTTCTTTGTAATTGGATTCGTTTCATTGAAGATGTCTTTAATATTTATGCGGAAAAGAGTTCTGCCAATATTTTCTTCTAAGTGTCTGATGGTTTATGGTCTAATATCCAAGTCCTTGATCCACTTGGAATTTACTTTTGTATTTGGTGAAATACAGTGGTTCACTTTCATTCTTCTGCATGTTTCAACCCATTGTTTCCAACACCATTTGTTGAAGAGACTCTGCTTTCCCCATTGAATAGTCTGGGCCCCTTTGTCAAAGATTAGATGTCCATAGGTGTGGGGCCTCACTTCTGGGCTCTCAATTCTATTCCACTGGTCAGTGTGTCTATTCATGTTCCAGTACCAAGCAGTTTTGATGACAGTGGCCCTATAATACAGTTTGAAATTTGGGAGTGTGATGCCTCCAGTTCTGTTCTTTTTTCTCAACATTATTTTGGCAATTCTAGGTCTTTTCTGGTTCCAGATAAACATTTGTAGCATTTTTTCTATTCTCCTAAAAAATGTGCTTGGGATCTTGATGGGAATAGCATTAAATTTGTATCTGGCTCTGGTTAGTATATTCATTTTGATGATGTTAATTCTTCCAACCCATGAACATGGAATATCTTTCCACTTCTTTGTGTCTTTTTCAGTTTCTTTGACTCATAATTTTCAGTATACAAGTCTTTCACTTCTTTGGTTAGATTTACTCCTAGATATTTTATTGTTTTTGACAGAGTTGTATTTCTAATAGAGGTTTTTTTTATTTTTTTTTATTCTAGTGCCTCAAATAAAGTCAGTATGGGATGAAATAAGTATATTTCTACCTTTATAGACACTTATTAATTCTCCAGTAAAAATTAACTCTAGACTTAATAACTGACTTCATTGCATCATTAATCATCTTTCTTTCAAAATGTCTAATGGGTTCAGGAAGAGCAGCAGGTAGAACACATGCCTTCAAAGGGTGAAGAACTGGATTTGATCACCAGAACCATATGAAAACACACACACACATACACACACACACACACACACACACACACACACACACACGAAGTTGGAACTCCATGGATGGAGGAGAGATAATTGGGAGTCTCTTCCTCTCTGTCTCCTTCCTTAATTTATCTTTTTCTAGTTCTAGAAATACAAAATAAAGATTGGACCTAGGAGGTGACTCAGCTGGACTGTGCATGTGAGAAGTCCTGAATTCAGTCCCTGACTCCATCTTAATAAATAATGTATATATTCTGTATGTATAACATACAGTTGTATATACTTCTATAACCTTAAACTTATAATCATTTCTTTTTCAGCAATAAAAAAATGGAGGCTCTTGTTCCCTTCCTCCGATTCTAGATTAATATAATTCATAAATCATCTGATTACATACGATAACCTTAAAAAACACAAGTGCTGGGAAATTGTACAGACGCAGTCACATCTGCCATGTTGTCCCCTCGGGCTATTGCTAGTTCCCACGAGAGTTGGGAGGAGCACCTGTTCTGCCATGTTGTGCCCTCAGGGCATTGTCTACCCACCCCCCCACCCCACCCCATCCCATCCCATCCCATCCCATCCCATCCCATCCCAACCCATCCCACCCCCCCACCCCCCCACCCCCCCACCCCCCCACCCCCCCACCCGCAATGGTTGCAGTGCTCTGGTTGCTCCTCCCCCTTCCCATTCTCACAAGAGTTGTTATCCTACCCTGGAGTGCTGTGGCTACTCCTCCCCCTTCCCATTCTCGGGAGAGCTGCTCCCATAAAAGCCCTTCTTCTTCCGCTACTCGCTCTCTTGCAGGCACTTCACTTTGGTGTTTAGACGCAGGAAAGGTTACTGCGTGAGGCAGCCATTTTCACTACCTTCACGTGGCCCAACCTGCTTCTCTCACACCCAACTCTGAGGTGCCAGCGCAAATAAAGATTTGTGTTCCCTCTTCACTCCGGACCTCCTCTCTCTCTTCTCCGCGGCGCAGAACGACACACAAGTGAAACTGTTAGCAAAGAACACCTCTCATTAAATGAGCTATTGAGTACTCTCAAATGATTCACTATAATTTTTTTTACATTTATTTCCTTTTTGTTGCTCTTGTTTTTTATTGTTGTTGTAATTTTTATTGTTGATGTCGTTGTTGTTGGATACGACAGAGAGAAATGGAAAGAGGAGAGGAAGACAGAGAGGGGGAGAGAAAGACAGACACCTGCAGACCTGTTTCACTGCCTGTGAAGTGACTCCCCTGAAGGTGGGGAGCTGGGGGCTTGAACCGGGATCCTTATGCCGGTCCTTGGGCTTTGCCCCACATGCGTTTAGCCCACTGTGCTACTGCCCGACTCCCGATTCACTGTAATTTTTAAAAAGTAGAGGAAATACCCATTTGCAAAGTAGCCTGTACTATACCCAAGTCACATCTATCATGAGCAGACAAGCTCTTAGCAAAGAGAATAGAGTTCAATGCCTGGAACACTTAGCGAAAAGTTTTTCTCTTTCCCTCTGGAGAAAAAAAAGTTTTTCTCTTTCCCTTCTTTCCTTCCTTTCTTCTTTCTTTCCTTCCTTCCTTTCTTTTTTTCTTTCTTTCTTATTTATTTATTTATTTATTTAAGAAAGGAGACATTAACAAAACCATAGAATAAGAGGGGTACAATTCCGTACAATTCCCATAACCCGATCTCCACATCCCACCCCCTCCCCTTATTGCCTTCCCATTCTCTATCTCTCTGGGAGTATGGATCCAGGGTCGTTGTGGGTTTTTCTTTCTTTCTTTCTTTCCATAGCACAGCTCAACTCTGGCTTATGGTGTTTATACTGATTTAAATCCCTATTAATAGATCCATCACAGGAAAAAGTTCCACTAAGTATGGTTTTCATTTTGCCTTCTTACAGTAACTTGGGGGAATTTACACAAAGCAATTATGTCCTGATACAATGGACAACTTTTCAGCTACTAGGCTACTTACCTTTTTCAAAACAAAAAGAGACAGAGTAGGATCAAGAAAGCCCAAACAGGAACTGGCTGATATGATGGTGAAGGCTATCACGGCAACCTTGGGTAAACTGATGAGTTTCCAGAAAGAGTGTTCATTCGGATCAGACTCTTTGGGAATTAAAAAAAAAAGAGAGAAAGAAATTAAAGGATATTAGAGTAGTTAAATCACTGAACTGTGTCCTTTAATCTATTTTTCACAACAAAAGAGACAGGATCCTCATGATCAGATAATCAAAATAATCACTTTTGGGGTGGCTCAATTTGTCTCCTAGCTATCTAATCTGAATATCGTATTCATACTAGAGGTCATATTCAGTCCTCTAAGGATAATTTCTCAAATTAAAAAAAAAAAAAAAGAAGAAGGAAAGAAAGAAATCACTGGAATCAGAGCATGAGGAAAAGGAGTCTTAGGGTATAATTTATAACCTAGTAACACATATGGCCTGCCCCCAGAGCAGATAATGTGAAGCTGGATAGGGCCCAACGAAAACATACAAAAACTTGGTCAAGGAGCAATGTGTGTGTGCTAAGGAGAACTCTGACTTGATCAAAGAACATAAGAAAAAATTTTTTTTCATCTGGCAAAGACAACACTAGACTTAAAGTGGTGCTACTGGTAATGTGCAAGATACATTTAGTACTCAAAATCAATTGTCAACCCTTGCTTCCCATCAGCTCCCCAAGAGGAACACAACTTATTCACTATTTCTAGCAACCGGAATAGTTCTTTGCAAGCCTGCAACTATCCTATGACTCTTTTCTTTCTTTTTTTTTTTTTTAATTTTATTTTGCCTCCAGGGTTATTGCTGGGGCTCTGGTGCCTGCACTACAGGTCCACTGCTCCTGGAGGCCATTTTTTCCCCATTATTTGTTGCCCTTGTTGTTGTCATTATTATTGTTGTTGTTGTCATTGCTGTTGTAGGATAGGACAGAAAGAAATTGAGAGAGGAGGGGAAGACACAGAGGGGGAAAGAAAGACACCTGCAGACCTGCTTCACCGATTGTGAAGCGACCCCCCTGCAGGTGGGGAACCGGGGGCTCGAACCAGGATCCTTAAGCCAGTTCTTGAACTTCGCGCCATGTGCACTTAACCCTCTGCACTACCGCCCGACACCCTATGACTTTACTTTTCTTCCTCCTCCTCCTTCTCCTCTCTTCCTCTCTCTCTCTTTCTCTCTCTCTCTCTCTCTCTCTCTCTCTCTCTCTCTCACACACACACACACACACACATATATACATTTTTTTCTCTCCCTTTCTTTTACTAGAGCACTGTTCAGCTCTCACTTAAGGTGGTATGGGGACTAGGGTGAAAGGTAGATCACACAATGGTTATGCAAAGAGACTCTTGTGTACCACCATAAGCCAGAGTTGAGCAGTGCTCTGGTTAAAAAAAAAAAAAAAAGGTTCAGAGGACCTAGTGGGGGTTGTATTGTTATATGGGAAACTGGGGGATGTTATGCATGTACAAACTATTGTATTTACTGTTGAATGTAAAACATTAATTCCCCAATAAAAAAATAAAATAATAAAAAAAAAGTGGTATGGTGACTGAGACTGGGACCTCAGATCCTCAAGCATGGAAATTATTTGCATAACTACTTTGTTGTCTCCCCAACCTTTGACATGTTTCCTTTTCTCTTTTCATTCTTTTTCAAGTCCTATTCATTATGTACAGTCTGGCTTTAGCCCTAATTATTCTACAAATTTTACCATTTTCTAGTTTTTTTATTTTTAAAATATTTATTTATTCCTTTTTGTTGCCCTTGTTGTTTTATTGTTTGTAGTTATTATTGTTGTTGTTGATGATGTCATTGTTGTTGGATAGGACAGAGAGAAATGGAGAGAGGAGGGGAAAACAGAGAGGGGGAGAGAAAGACAGATACCTGTAGACCTGCTTCACCGCCTGTGAAACAACGCCCCTGCAGGTGGGGAGCCGGGGACTTGAACGGGGATCCTTATGCTGGTCCTTATACTTTGTGCCACGTGCGCTTAACCCGCTGTACTACTGCCCTACTCCTCATTTTCTAGTTTTTAATTATACTTATCATCTATACCATATAAGTCAGAACCTAAACTATATTTTATTTATAGTCTTTTTAAAAAGATTTTATTTATTTATTGATGAGAAAGATAGAAGGAGAGAAAGAACCAAACATCACTCTGGCACATATGCTGCCAGGGACAGAACTCAGGGCCTCATGCTTGAGAGTCCAATGCTTTATCCACTGTACCACTGTGCAAGGACCAGAGTAAGGATTCCTGCTCGAGCCCTGGCTCCCAACCCGCAGGGGGGTCGCTTCACAAGTGGTGAAGTAGGTCTGCAGTTGTCTGTCTTTCTCTTCCCCTTTCTGTCTTCCCCTCCTCTCTCCATTTCTCTCTGTCCTATCCAACAACAATAACAACAATAATAACATGGCAACAAAAATGGGAAAAAGTAGCCTCCAGGAGCAGTGGATTCATAGTGCAGGCACCGAGCCCCAGCAATAACCCTGGAGGCAAAAGAAAAAGAAAACAGAGAAGGATATATATACAGCAGTGATCTTTCTTGCTTAAAGAGCCAACTTGAGATAAGTAAGAAAAAAAATAATGAATAACCCAAATTTATTACTACAGGAATGGTATGCTTCAAGATTCAGAAGTAAGTTATGTTTGAGGCAATTAAAGAATAGAAAGAGGAGGAGGAGGAGATGACACAACTTTATGGTTGACAATTACTGGGCAGTTCTGTTAGAGATAGACAGCAAATGGGAAGGGAAGTGGGGTACTATCAGGTGTGAGAGGACAGGGAAACTGTTGAGCATTATAGCATTACTTACTAAAGAAACATTTAAGTCTTATGATATAGAATAATCAGAAAAAAATCGCAGAAGAGGTACTAGAAATAAAGTTTTGAAATATAAGCAGGGTCTAAGGGAAATATTTATATCAATATAAAAAGTTATGAATATATCATAAAAAGTTATGAAACCTAGCAAGTTCCTAATGACTTTTGAGATAGAGTCCATATTTCATGAATTTAGGGATTTTTAATAAAATAAAGAGCAAATCCAAGATTATAGTTTAGATATATTTCTTTAGTAAAGAAAAGGGAACTTGGTGATGAGACATAAAATATGAGAAAAGGGGTGATCATAGTTGGCTCTTAGCCACTCAGTGCTAAAGTCATTGTTCTAGAAAGTAAAGCCCTGGGTGGGGGAGAAAACATAATGGTTAAGCAAAATAACTTACAAGCCTGAGGCTCTGAGGTCCTAGGTTCAGTCCCCAGTACCTCATTAAGCCAGAGCAGAGCAATTCTCTGGTCTCTCTCTCTATATATATCTTTCTCTCTGTATCTCTCTTTATTGTCAAAGTGAAATAAATAAAATATTTAGAAGAAGAAGGAGAAGGTAGTGTGACAGAATAAAAATTCTAATAATATCATATTAAAATTAAAAAGAAAAAAAGAAAACTTAGTTTTCTAACTTCTAGCTATATGTTCTCCAGAAATGTTATTTTTAAAAAAGGATTGCTTAAGGTAATAACCTGGATTTATAATAAATAGCCTTAACGTTGTTAGAGATTTTTATTAAGCACCAGTTTCACTCAATCTAGTATGATTCTTTATAAACAACAAATTTGCCAAGCCATTTTATTTATAAGACCTGAATAGACAGTTCTGTAATAAAGACATTCAGATGACCCACAGATATTAAAAAAAAAAAAAAAAAACACTCCACATCATCATCGGAGGAAAAAAAATTTTAAATATTTTGTTTAACAAACACCAAAAGCATGCAAGCTGTTTCTAAAACTTGTGAGAACTATGGTGTTCATCTTTAGGAGGTGGGAGGGTAGGGACACAGAACTTTGGTGGTAGGTGTGGTGTATCTGACAAGCTTATAACCTACTATTTATCACAAATAAAAAATGAAAAAAAAACATTCTGTATATAAAAACTATAACTAAGACTATGTTAAATTCAGTAGTGATGAATGAAAATTTTAGTCAAGGAATAAAAGAAAGTAAAAGTACTTATTTCTGATGGCGATGGGAGGGGGGCTGCAAGAGATAAGACAGTTGTGAAGGTAAGAGAAGATGAGGCAAGACAAGACTCAGAAAGAGTACCAGCCAGCATCTGATTGTATAAGTTCTAAACACCATGTTCTACTACTAGTAAGCAAAATCTCCCCCTCCCCTTATATGATGTGATAAAGGGTTAACATCACTTTCCCCAGATGCATGAAAATCAAACCAGTTTCTTAGTTTTGTGGAGAGACTTGGAATTCAGGATGGCTTTCATTATTAAGTCAAGTGTTTATCTATGAACAGAAAAGGACTAGCACCACTGTGTGTTCCAGTATGGTAGTGCCTCCCCAGCAGTATTTTCTGGCTCTTGTGAGTTCTCTGGTTAACTCTTTAGGTCTGTTTCCCTAAGTAATCTGATAAAGGGAAAGTGATGGCTTTTCTACTAGGTAATTATGCTTATGATAAAAATAACATCTGCCAGGCTGGACAGTGACACATCTGGCAGAATGAACATGTTACAATGCACAAAGACCCTAGTTAAAGCTTCTCAGCTACAGGAGGAACACTTCACAGCCATTCTTTTTCTCTCCCTCTTTATCTCGCCCTTCACTTTCAATTTATCTCTGTCTCTACCAAATAAATAAAATGTTTTGGGACCAGGCAGTGGCACAACTGGTTACATGCACACATTACAGAGCTCAAGTCCCTGGTCCCCACCAGAGAGGGAAAGCTTCATGAGTGGTGAAGTAGGGCTGCAGGTGTCTCTTTTCTCTTTCCCTCTCAATCTCTTCCTCCCTTCTCAATTTCTCTGTCTCTAGTAAATACATAAATTAATTAAATAAATTAAATCCCTCAAGGCTATACTTTTAAAAATGAATAAATAAAATAAACATTTTTTAATGTTTATTACTGCTTTTCATTAATGCTTTTAATGAAAATAACATCTGCCTGGTGAATTGCACCTGCACTGAAAGAATTCTAAACAAGCCATAAATATCTGATGAGGATCCTATACTTTGTGTCTGCTTGAGTATGTCAATTCATTTGTCCTTGCACATCCCTGGAGAAGATCCTGGTACTTATACTCACAGAGTTACAATAGATGGACTCCTAGTTGTAAAGGATACAGGAATGAAACGTTGGATCCAGGAGGACTCCCATTACTAGCTGATGGTATCCTATGCTGTTGCACCTGAGCCACACTGCACAAACAGCTAGCTGGGAAGGCCACAGAGAAGGAAGGCCTGCCCTTGACTTTCTATCATGTCACCTTCTAAGAAGGTGTGCCATTTCTGACTTGTCATTCTGAATATCCAATTAAGTCCAAGGAGACAGCTGATGAGCAGACCTCTGGCAATGGTTTATGATCAGGAATTAAACAGTTTTTTGTTTTAAATGTTGGAGATATTTGTGTTAACACAGAAATACATATCAACACTGAAATATTGCTAAAAAGAGAATCAGTCATTCTTTTTTTTAAATTTTGAATTTTATTTATTTTCCCTTTTGTTGCTCTTGTTTTATTTATTGTTGTTGTAGTTATTATTGTTGTTGTCACTGTTAGATAGGACAGAGAGAAATGGAGAGAGGAGGGGAAGACAGAGAGGGGGAGAGAAAGACAGACACCTGCAAACCTGCTTAGCCGACTGTGAAGCGACTAGTCCCTGCAGGTGGGGAGCCGGTGGCTCAAACCGGGATCCTTATGCCGGTCCCTGCGCTTCAGGCCACGTGCGCTTGACCCACTGCCCTACTGCCCAACTCCCTCAGTCATTCTTTAATATGGAACTATACCCTGTAATCTTACGATTTTGTAAGCCACTATTAATCACAAATAAAAAGTTACCCAATAAGAATAATTCTCTCGGAGTACTCCAAAAATTGATTATTGACTATATAAAATAAAAGCCATAGGTGAGGGAATATAGCATAATGATTATGCAAAAAGACTCTCATGACTGAGGCTGTGAGGTCCCAGATTCTGTCCTCCGCACCACCATAAGCCAAAGCTGAGCAGTGCTCTGGTAAAAATAATTAAATAAATATAAGCATATGTTTTCCACAAAGGCAAAATATTTAAATTTAGGATTAAAAATATTTAACTTTAGAATTCTTAAAAAATGAGTAATAAATGCAGCCTTACCATAATTAGGTAAAATATACATGTTGAGTGGTACCATCAGCAGAACTATGCATCCCAGAATTATAAAAGGCACCTCATAGCCAAAGGACTGATATAAAAAGCCACCTAAAGGAGGTCCTAGCACAAGTCCCAGTCCAGAAAAAGTCTCAAGACTTCCCTAAAAGTGAGAAAACAAGAAGCATATAGTTTTGAAAAAATTAACAAATATTTAAGAAATGTAATCTGAAAAAAAACAGTTTGCTCTCTTCAATTTACATGAATACACACAAACTAGAGTAAATAATCCAACCGGAAAATTGGCAAATGCTCCACACACATAGACTGAAGTAACTCTTGTAAGAATGAAACACCTTATACTCACTTAAAGGAAATGGACTTAAGCCACAAAATACCAGTTTTTTGTTTGTTTGCTTGCTTTCTTGCTTGATTTTTCTTTTTTACCTATTACCTATCATTTTATGGTTCCTAGATTATACGAGATGAAACTCTCGCACATGTCACCATTGAGTGACTAACAGAGGTAATCTAATAAAATAATGAACATTGCAAAGACATATATTCACTGACCAGATGGTTTCTTAGTCTTTTAACAGGGTTTATGACAGCAAAAGATACAATCTATTCATCAATGGTTCAAAAAACAAACAAGCAAACAAACAAAAACACGTGGATTTAAGCTACAGTCATACACTGAAGTACTATAATGGCACTAAAAATAGTAGAAACTCTTCACATAGAAATAAATTTAGAACAATCTCTAAGATAATTTAACCACCAAGTATTAACTAATGTGTCCAAAATATACATATAGAGGATATTAATCCTCTTGTAACTAATGAAATTTGTACCACATAAAATTCTTTAATTGAAATTAAAGTGAACAAAGCAGTTTTGTAACCAGGGAGATAGCTCAGAAGGTAGAGGGCAGGACTTGCATGAATGAGACCTAGGATTCAATCTGCGCAATACTCTGGCCTCTTCCTCATGTTCATGAAAAATAAAAATTACAGGGAGTTGGGTGGCAGCACAGCAGGTTAAGTGCACATGGCTCAAAGCACAAGCAAGGACCGACATAAGGATCCTGGTTCAAGCCCCCAGCTGCCCACCTGCAGAGGAGTCACTTCACAGATGGTGAAGCAGGTCTGCAGGTGTCTATCTTTCTCTCCCCGTCTCTGTCTTCCCCTCCTCTCTCCATTTCTCTCTGTCCTATCTAACAACGACGACAACAACACTAACTACAACAGCAATAAAAACAACAAGGGCAACAAAAGGGAAAATAAATAAATAAAATTTAAAAATAAATAAATAAAAATTACCTAAATGTACCAATCACAAAGAAATTGAAACAGTTATTAAGAATATTCCCAATCTTCCCTGAACCACATGGGTTCACAAACGAATTCTACAAAACCTTCAGGAAACAGCTAATACCTATACTTTTAAAGCTCTTCCACAAGATCGAAGAAACAGGAACACTCCCTTCCACCTTCTATGAAGCCAACATCACCCTGATACCAAAAGCAGATAAGGACACTACAAAAAAGGAAAACTACAGAACAATATCTCTGATGAACATAGATGCCAAAATATTAAACAAGATCCTGGACAACTGGATACAGCAGTGTATCAAAAAGATTGTTCATTATGACCAAGTGGGATTTATCCCAGGAATGCAAAGCTGGTTCAACATACGTAAGTCAATCAATGTCATTCACCACATCAATAAAAGCAAAACCAAACACCACATGATTATCTCAATAGATGCAGAGAAAGCCTTTGACAAAATCCAACACCCATTCATGCTCAAAACACTACAAAAAGTGAGAATAGATGGGAAATTCCTCAAGATAGTAGAGTCCATTTAGAGCAAGCCTACAGCCAACATTATACTCAATGGACAGAGGCTGAAAGCATTCCCCCTCAGATCAGGGACTAGACAGGGCTGTCCACTATCACCATTACTCTTCAACATAGTATTGGAAGTTCTTGCCATAGCAGTCAGGCAAGAGAAAGAAATCAAAGGAATACAGATTGGAAGGGAAGAAGTCAAGCTCTCACTATTTGCAGATGATAATATAGTATACATAGAAAAACCTAAAGAATCTAACAGAAAACTACTGGAAGTTATTAGGCAATATAGCAAGGTATCAGCCTACAAAATCAATGTACAAAAATCAGTGGCATTTCTTTATACAAACACTAAATCTGAAGATGAAGACATCCAGAAATCACTCCCATTCACTGTTGCAGTAAAATCAATAAAATACTTAGGAAAAAAACTGACCAAAGAAGTGAAAGATTTGTATACTGAAAAATATAAGTCACTGATCAAGGAAATAGAAAATGATACCAAGAAATTGAAAGACATCCCATGCTCATGGATTGGAAGAATTAATATCAACAAAATGAATATTC
The DNA here is from genome assembly GCF_950295315.1 of Erinaceus europaeus. Classification (NCBI taxonomy): domain Eukaryota; kingdom Metazoa; phylum Chordata; class Mammalia; order Eulipotyphla; family Erinaceidae; genus Erinaceus; species Erinaceus europaeus. The sequence goes on along the minus strand of NC_080165.1, from coordinate 118,683,320 downwards.
TCCCCCAAAGCCATATACAAATTTAATGCAAAGTTCCACCAAGCTTCTTTAAGAGAATAGAACATAAACTGTAGTCATCTATCTGGAACCAGAAAACACCTAGAATTGCCAAAACAATCTTGAGGAAAAGAAACAGAAATGGAGGCATCACACTCCCAGATCTCAAACTATATTATAAGGCCATCATCATCAAAACACCTGGTACTGGAACAAAAATAGGCATACAGACCAGTGGAACAGAACTGAAAGCCCAGAACTAAACCCCCACACCTATGGACATCTAATATTTTATAAGGGAGCCCAAAGTATTAAATGGAGAAAGGAAGCTCTCTTCAACAAATGGTGCTGGGAAAACTGGCTTGAAACATGCAGAAGAATGAAATTGAACCATTTTATCTCACCAGAAACAAAAATCAAATTCAAATGGACCAAGGACCTGGATGTTAAACCAGAAATTATCAAATACTTAGAGGAAAATATTAGTGGAACACTTTCCCACCTAAACCTCAAGGATATCTTTGATGATATAAACCCAATTGCAAGAAAGACCAAAACAGAAACAAATCAATGGGACTACATCAAATTGAAAAGCACAGCCAAAGCCAACCAACCCCACCCCACCCCCCAACCCCCATCCCCGTGAAGCCAAACATCCACCTTCATCCTCCACCCAGAGATTTTTCTTTAGTGCCCTGCTCCAAACTCAGTCAAATCCTGCTTTGAGTTTCCCTTTCTGTTCTTTCTCAGCTTCTGTTTATGAATGTTAGAACCTTGAGCATGAGATCCCAAGTTCTATCCTCAGCACTGCATGTGCTAGAGTGGTGCTCTGGTTCTCTCCCTCTCCCTTCCTCTCTGCCATTAATAAAAAAAAAAACTTAAAAAAAAAAAAGTAAAGTATCTTTCTAGTTTACTATCAGGAAGATACTGCATAGGAAATTCACCACACTTTCATACCCGAAGTCCCAGAGGTTGTAAATTCCACCCCTAGATTATAGATGGCAAACTCAGTCTGGTAGGGATTCAGGTTGTACAGGCCTCTGGTTAGATCGTTGTGTTAAATAGTTAATTATATTCGTATATTTTCAAGTGTGGGAGCTACTCTCTACTCTAATCCTTTTCCCTGGTTCTACTCTCAATTTTGTCACCATCTTCCCAGACATTGTTTTTAGTTCATGCCCATGTGAGCTTGATTATCAAGCTCATGCTAAGATTACTAAAACACAGGCCCCTAGGAACATTCCTAAAATAGACTTCCTACCTTCCTTTCATCCTAAGGTCCCTACTTTCATCTGCTCTATTCCTACTTTATGGTTCCTGTTCATTAAACTTTTTGTCCTGCTTTCCATCTTCCTGCCTTTTAGCCACCAAGTTCCAGATGCTATTATTCCATGCTGACTTCCCTGTGCAGATGACCTCACCAATGCTTTCCCACCAGGGAAAGATAGAAACAGGCTGGGAGTATGGATCGACCTGTCAATGCCTATGTCCAGCAAAGAAACAATTATAAAAGCCAGAACTCCCACTTTTCTGCACCCAAAAAGAGTTTTGGGCCATACTCCCAGATGGGTATAATAGGGGAAGTAAACCAAAGGGCTCTGGAAAACCCATTCCACCAGGATCTGAAGTGTTTATCACTAAGAATCTTGTTTTTATACCATCAATAAAAGGAAAGCAAATCTGGAAAACACCAGAGGAAGCCAGGCAGTGTTTCTCTTATCTAAGAGAGAAAAGGAAAAAAAAGAATAGCATCTGAAGTAGTAATAGGTATAGGGTGACTTAGAAAGGAGGTGAAGGCAAGACCATCAAAAAAAAATGGGGGAAGAAATATACATAAACATAAATGTAGATACAGAATTACCCCATATCAATGACCTTGGGAAAATTATTGTAGTTTCCAGTAGAGAGGATGGGCCACAGAACTCTGGTGGTGGGAACTATATGGAATTATATATACCCTTATTATATTACAATTTTGTAAATCAATATTAAATCACCAATATAAACAAATCAATTCAGTCCCCAACATCACTAGATGCCAGAGCTGAGCAGTACTCTGGCTTATTTCTTTCTGTTTCACTACAACAAATGAATAAACATTACTAGTAGTAAAACTGTAACATTTTTGTTAGATTCATTTTTTAAACTTTTTTATATTTATTTATTTTGTTTTACCTTTGTTGCCCTTGTTTTTTTTTTAATTGTTGTTGTAGTTATTGTTGTTGTAATTGATGTCGTCGTTGTTAGATAAGACAGAGAGAAATGGAGAGACGAGGGGAAGACAGAGAGGGGGGAGAGAAAGATTCTTCTTCTTCTAACGTTTGCCCTTCTTCCGTAGAGAAAGATAAGACACCTTCAGACCTGCTTTGCTGCTTTTGTAGCGACTCCCCTGCAGGTGGGGAGCCAGGGGCTCGAACAGGGGTCCTTACGCTGGTCCTTCCTTACGCTGGTCCTTGCGCTTCGTGCCACGTGCGCTTAACCTGCTGCGCTACTGCCCGACTCCCAAATTCATTTTTTTAATGAGGGGTTTGGGGGTGGTGGTTTCCAGAGCACTTATGAGCTCTGGCATGAGGTGGTTCTGAGGAATTGAATCTGGGACCTAAGTGCCTTAGGCATGAAAGTCTTTTGCATAACCACTATGCTGTCTTTCCAACACTACCATTTTAAATCAATCTAGTTCTCAATGTCATTCAGTAGGGACTTGTGGTTTGCAAACTTACAACCTCAGACTTCAAAATGGAAACAATATTTTCCACAATAACTTTCAACATTCCATAAAGGAAATAGGAATTTTACATTTGATTACAGTAAGGTCAGCCAGACCAACCACCATTTTAGCTATTTTAATTTTGGGCTACAATTTTATATATTGGGTTGTCTGAAATGTCATGATGCATTTTAGCACAGAAAAACAGGAAAAAAATTGTGTCATGATCTTTTTAATGACCCAGTAGAACTTGGTGTGTAAGTAAGGATTTCCTATGCTTATTAGAAAATCGAATGGACTGTGGCCATCATCACTAATTTTTTTAAGATTTATTTTATTCATTATTCATATGAGAGAGAGAGTTTCAAAAAATGCAAAGAGAAAAATAAAAATGTCAGAGCACCACTCTGGTTCATGCAGTGCTGGGGACTGAACCCAGAATATCAGGTATACAAGTCTGATGCTCTACCAAGTGAGCTATTTCCCTAGCTGCATCATCATTAGAATTTATTGCATAGCATTTTCTTTCTTTCTTTCTTTAATATTTATTTATTTATTTAATATTTATTTATTTATTTTCCCTTTTGTTGCCACGTGCGCTTAACCTGCTGCACTACCGCCCGACTCCCTCTTTCTTTTTTTTTAATTTAATTTATTTACTATTGGATAGATATCTAGGGAAATTGAGAGGGAAGGAGACAGTGGAGAGGGAGAGAGACACAGAGATACCTACAGTTCTACTTCACTACTCATGAAGCTTTTCCCTGCAGGTGAGGACCAAGGCCTTAAACCTGGGTCCTTGCACACTATCGTCTAATATGCACTTAACCAGGTGCGCCACCACCTGGCTCCTTAAGTACTTACAGTGATTTTTATCAGGAATTTATGTTTTTACATATTTTTTACTTTAGAGAGAGAGAGACCAGAGTACTGCTCAGCTATTATAGGGGTGCTGGGAGTTGAATCTGGGACCTCAGAGCCTCAGGCATGAAAGTCTTTTGCATAACCATTATGCTATCAATTCACTCTGAGCATTTTCTAGTGTTCTACAGAGCAATTTATTTTTTTAATGTTGCCAGTCTTGTTTGTGTATAATTTTACCACTCTGGGGTGATTTTTTTTCATTCAGATAGACAGGCAGATTGATAGATAAGATCCTTCAGTGCCACTGTAGCATCCACATATGGTGCAAGGGCTCAAACTTGTTAAACCTGTCACTTAAGAAATTCTAATGCTAAGGGAGTTGTGCAGTAGCACAGCGGGTTAAGCGCACGTGGCGCAAAGCGCAAGGACCAGTGTAAGGATCCCAGTTCCAGCCCCCTGCTCTCCACCTGCAGGGGAGTCGCTTCACAAGCAGTGAAGCAGGTCTGCAGGTGTCTATCTTTCTCTTCCCCTCCTCTCTCCTTGTCTCTCTATCCTATCCAACAAAGACATCAACAAGGGCAACAAAAGGGAATAAATAAATAAATAAATAAATATTTAAAAAAGAGAAAAATATTTTAAAAAGAAATTCTAATCCTATGGTTTTGTTAATGTCTCCTTTTTTAATTAAATTAAAAACAAAAACAAAACAAAGAAAGAAAGAAAGAAAGAAAGAAAGAAAGAAAGAAATTCTAAGCCCAGGAAGGACACCTTAGCAGCCTGCTGTTAGAGGTAGAAGCTGGAATAAAAGGTAACAAAACTGTGTTTGTGGCTGGTAAAAATAAATAAATAAATAAATAGCACAGTAGGAGAAATCTCAGCTTTCAATGGAATATCCAAATAAATATTCAATCCTATAGTAAAAAAAAATTTTTAAATATATATATATATATATATATATATATAGAGAGAGAGAGAGAGAGAGAGAGAGAGAGAGAATACTTACCAACACTGTAGCCACATTATTTGGAAAAGTCTTTGCAAGGATAGAAAAAGATGCAGTTATTGCTGCAGAAAAGCTTATGGCATCTGCTATTCTCAATAGAAAACACATAGCAATAAACACTGGTCCATCTGGAACTTGATCCAATACACTAAAAAATAAATAAATAAATAAATAAATAAATAAGACAATTCTCAAATCCCAAGTTGACTTTTGTTTTTCTCTGATCAACTATATTAAATGAAAAGAGTTTACCATCTCCGTAGCTAATGTAACTAAATCATTTATAAAATACATATTTTAAGGGCTATTTATTATGCTTTCAGTAGGAGATTGACTTTTTAGCAACAATTTCTTTTTAATATTTTATTTAGTAATAAGAGGAATAGTAGGAGAGAGAGAAAGAACCAGACATCTCTCTGGCACATGTGCTTCCAGGGATTGAACTCTGGATCTCATGCTTGAGAGTCCAACACTTTATCCATTGTGCCACCTCCCGGACCACATTAACAACAATTTTTATTTTTTTTATTATCTCCATTTATTTATTGGATAGAGACAGTCAGAAATCGAGAGGGAAGGGAGAGATAGAGAGGGTGAGAGATAGAGAGACACCTGCAGCCATGCTTCACCACTTGTGAAGCTTTCCCCCTGCAGGTGGGGACCGGGGGCTCAAACCTGGGTCCTTGCACAACATTTTTTATTATGAAAGTTTTGTTGCTAGCCACTAACATAAGTGGACCAAAAGATGATAATACTAAATAATTGGTTTTTTTTTTTAGGAGGAAAGGAAGAAGAGATGGAGGAGGAAGAGGAGATGGAGGAGGAGGAAGAAGGAGAACAAGAGGAAGAGGTGTAAGAGGGGGTGGTGAAGGAAGAGGAGACTAAATAAATCTTTTGAAACATGTAGCATCACTCTGATAAGAACATAGAAGAGACAGCACAATGGTTATGCAAAAAGACTCTCATGCCTGAAATGATGAGGTCCCAAATTCAATCCCCTGTGCCACCATAAACCAGAGCTTAACAGTGCTCTTGTTGAAGGAGGAGGAGGAGAAGAAGAGGGGGAGGAAGAGGGAGAGGGGGAACAGAAGGAGGAGGAGGGAAAAAAGAAAGATTTCTCAGATAGGTTTTCCCATACAGTGTTGCTCAAAGCTACAAATAAAATAAAATACAACAAAACAAAGAGTGAATACAAAAAAATAAATCCCCTGCAAAAAGCAATAAGCAGACAAACGTACAAATCCACTTAATTTGATATGAACTTTTTCCTGAGCTTCATCATATACTTATCGCTCCCATGCTCCCAAGAGTTTGTGAAACTCTTCTTCCATGCTATTTTGCTGCTATATACTGACTTAAGGATGTTAAATATAAAATAGCCATAGCTAATTTACCTCTGGCACTCTTTTTTTTTTTTTTCTTCATTTTTTAGAAACAGCATTAGGGTGAACCATTCTGATCCCATGCTCTGTAGTGAACACATGAGTCAGATCTGACCAATCAGATCATTCTCACTTCCTGGCTACAAAAACCTTGAAGCAAGGATGAGCCATTAAAAGGGATCAAGCCAGAGTCTGGGTTCCAGTTTGCCACTCTGCTAGAAACAACTAGGAAAGTTTCATTTTCTTCCTACAGCTGCTGCTGGAGGCCATCTTGCCACAATAAAGGGAGGGCTTTACCAAGAACAAAGCTCAGAAAGAGAAAGCAAAACCAGGAATTTGAGAAAGAGCTCTAATGACATTATTTTGACATCTGTATCATGATGTCCTTCAGCTAATTCTTAAGGTAAGAAAGTCACTCTGCTTAATCCAAAACGTTTCTATGACTCAGAAAGGTGAGTTACATTTCTGTCACTCACAGACTCACAAGTTCTAAGGAAGAGGTAGAGTAGCCAACTTAATAGTGATGCCCCTGGTAGGCTCTTTAGTTAAGATCAGCACAGTTTGTCCTGTTCTCTACATCACCCAACACCCTGCACCACAGACACTCAATAATTACCAGTGCTGGTTGACTTTAAGAATTGACTCAGATAGATTATGAAAACTGTCTAAACTCACAAACACATCATAGAACATGACTTACCCAAAGAGAATTGTAACTCCTCCAGAGACAAACATTCCTGCTACAAACATAAATTTTGCTCCAATGTGTACAAGCTATAACAAATGTCAGAAAGAGCATAAATCAATGACTGCTACAAGTCTGTACTGACATAAACAAATCCACTCTACCGGGATATAATAAAGCTATAAGGAAGATATACACAGTTAACAGTATAGCTATTTTAGTGAAATGATACTATATGTCATCATAAACATGGAAAGAAGTTAAAAATCAATCAACCCTAGAAATGGAAATATAAATGAAAATGGCAACTATAGCACATTTCATAAAATATAATGGGGTTATATCTCTATTGATGAAAATTCAAAATACTAAAGTAGTTCATGATACATTTAAAAAATTTTTTTTAATTTGCTTTTTTCCCCCTTTTGTTGCCCTTGTTGTTTTATTGTTGTTGTAGTTATTGTTGTTGTTGGATAGGACTGAGAAATGGAGAGAGGAGGAGAAGACAGAGAGGGGGAGAGAATGACACTTGCAGACCTACTTCACCGCCTGTGAAGCGACACCCCTGCAAGTGGGGAGCCAGGGGCTCCAACATGGATCCTTAAGCGGGTCCTTGCACTTTGCACCACGTGCACTTAACTCGCTGCTCTACCGCCCAACCCCAGATACATTTTTTTTTTAATTATGTTATAGAGGGTGCTAGTGAAACAGCTCACTTGGGTGGTGTGCTGCTTTGATGTACACCACCTAAATTCAAGCCCAGCTCCCAACCACACTGAAAGAAGCTTTGATCTCTGTCTCTCTCCCTCTCCCTCCTAATCTCTCTGCCTTTCTGATTGTTGTCTACTGTAAAAGGCCAGCAAAATAGCTCACTTAGATAGTGAGCTAGCTTTGCCATGTGCATGATCCTGCTTTACACCTCAATTCCATTGTACTGAATGAAGGAAGTGGGCGGGGTCGATAGCAGAATGGTTATACAAAGAGACTCTCATGCCTGAGGCTCCAAAGTCTCAGGTTCAAGCCACTGCATCACCATAAACCAGAGCTGAGCAGTGCTCTGGGGAAGAAGAAAAAAGAAAGAAAGAAAAAAAAGTAACTGAATGAAGGGAGCTTCTATACTGTTGTATCATTCTGTATATCTCTGCCTGTCTCTGTCTTTCTACCTCACAAAGTCAGTCTGGAGCAGTGAGGCTCCAGTGACCACCAAAATAAATAAATAAATGTACATAAACTGACCCAGGAGATGGTGCAGTTGAAGTCCTGAATTTGATCAATGGTTTCACATATGCCAGAGTAATGCTCTGGTTTGTTCTCTCTAATAGAAATAGATAAATAGGGGCCAGGCAGTGGCACAACTATTTGAGCGTACACATTACAGGGCACAAAGACCCAGGTGCAAACCCCTGGTCCCCACCTACAGAGGGAAAGCTTTATGAGTGGTGAAGCAGGGCTGTAGGTGTCTCTCCCCCTCCTCTCTCTCCCCTTCTCCTCTCAATTTCTCTGTTTCTATCCAATAATAAATAAATAAATAAAATTAATTTTTAAATAAAACAATTATATGAGAAGTAGATAATTTTTAATGCACATATAAGTTTGAATACTTACATAATTTCCAAATATCAAAGATGACAAGAAATCAAACAAAGCATAACATCCAAAGATCATGCCAATAATGGTATTGCTGGCTCCTTTCTTTTCAGCCTTTAAGGAAAGAGAAATGGGAACAAAAGTTGAAAGACAAATTAGCATAAATATGAAAATGTGGAGTTATTAGACCACAGCATTAACTTCTTGAAACCTTTATCTGTGTAACAATTTTGAAGATAATTATTTTAAAGTAAACAGATTGGAGAGGGAAGAAAAACTAGATTTCAGACATGAAAATTATATACTCATATGCCTATGAGAATTGTTACCCATAAATGATGCTACAGACATCACATTTTTTATGTCAAAAAACAAATTGGAGCCAATCAATGGAACACCTGGTAGAATGCACATATTACTAAGAGCAACAAGTTCAAATCCCCAGACTCCACCTGCAGGGCAGAAGCATCAGGAGCAAGAAATGGTGCTACAGGATTCTCTGTCTCTCTCTCTCTCTCTCTCCCTCTTTCCTCTCAATTGCCCTCTGTCTGTGTCAACAAAAAAAAGAAGAATATAAAAGGAATAATTAAGAATTGTTGCCAGAAGCAGTGGATTTGTCATGCCGGCATGAGCCGTAGGGATAACTCTGGTGGCAACAATTGAAATTAAAAAATAAATTTAATTAACAAATTACAAAATATTACAAAGCTACAGAAACTAAAATGTTTTAGTAGTGAAACAAAGGCGTATATACACAAATAGAACAGAGAAACTAGAAATAAATTTCATGTACATGGTTAACTGATCTTCTATAAGGATACCAAGAATACATGATGAGGAAAAGATCAGAAAAGAAACTTCAAGGCCAGGCAGTGGTGCGCCTGATTAAATGCTCACATTACAGTGTACAAGGACCCAGGTACAAGCCTCTGGCCCCTCCCTGTAGTGGTGAAGTAGGGCTGCAGGTGTCTATATGTCTCTCTCCTTCTCTATCTCCCCTCTCAATTTATCTCTGTCTCTATCCTATAAAAAATAAAATAATTTCAAAAGAAAGAATGAAGTTGAACCCATATCTTACACCACTCAGAAAATAACTCAAATTAAAACAAGACCTCAAAAAGACTTAAGTGTAAAAAAAAAGAGAGAGATATTTAAATGTAAGATTTGAAGCTATTAAACTCTTTTCAGTGACCTCTTAAAACACAGACAACAAAACACAGACAACAATACCAAAAGTAGACAGAAGATTCTACACCAAGCTTTAAACCTTCACAACTAAGGAAACAACAGAATAGAACACTATACAGATTTGGAAAGAAAAGAAAAGAAAAGAAAAGAAAAGAAAAGAAAAGAAAAGAAAAGAAAAGGAAAGGAAAGGAAAGGAAAGGAAAGGAAAGGAAAGGAAAGGAAAGGAAAGGAAAGGAAAGGAAAGGAAAGGAAAGGAAAGGAAAGGAAAGGAAGGGAAGAGAGAAAACCCAGACATTTGTCACAGCATGAAAGAATGAACCTTGAGGAAATTATGCTAAGTGAAATAAGCCAGTCACAGAATACAAATGCAACCTTATTGCACTTATCTAAAATAGTCAAACTCTTAAAAAACTGAGACTAGACTGGTGGTTGTCTGTAGGGAAATTGTGAGGATGCGGTAGAGCCTAGCAGGGCTTGACCTGAGGGGTGCGTCTATCCTGTTAGTCTCTCTCTCTACCAAAAGGTTGAGCCAAGAGGGACACAAGAACCCCAAGGTTTGCCTTGTCTTATTAAACTCCCTGCCTCACAAAGCACCCTGCATTTTTCTGCCCCCAGGAGCCCAGCATTCCTTAAAACATTAAGCTGGGATAGGGAGACAGCATAATGGTTATGCAAAAGCCTTTCAAGCCTGAGTCTCTGAGGTCCCAGGTTCAATCCCCAGTACCACCTTAAGCCAGAACTGAGCAATGTTCTGGTCTCTTCCTCTCTCATGGTATCTTTCTCTCTGTATGTACTCTTTCTCATTAAAATAAATAACAAAACAAAAAAAAAACATTAAGCCAGCTCCTCCTGCTCCACCCTGCATTCCTTGATACTATGCCCTGCCCTTTTATTATCTACATATCAATCTTCTGCTTTGTCTTACAAATGACTTAAGGTCTCTTCCCTAATTCACCGCAGGGTATTACTAATCCTACCAGTTAAACCCCTAGCAACAGTTGCTTTGGAAGTCCCTACCATTCCCAGCCCCCTTTCACCTTTCTCCACCCCTTTCCTAACCATGTATGGTATTGTCAAGCCACTTCCATTTCCGACTTGTCTCTTCCCTTTTCTGGCCTGGAGAAGCAGGCGGGCAGACCAGGAGGCTGACGCTGGCCATTGCAGTTTTTGCGCCACGTGGCTTAACCAGGTGTGCTACTGCCTGACTCTGGGGCGTTCAGATAAATAAAGATTTGAACTGCCTCGCCACCAAGAGCGTGGTTCCTGGGTCATCTCTCTCTCGCATCACTAGCCCGACAGTTGTCAGGGGTTTTTGAAAGTGGGAGAGAGTAATATAGCTAATTTTTATAAAGTTTCTGTTACACACATGAGCTCATGCTTTATGGTTGTCACAAAATATACAAAAGAAGCACAAGAAATATAGATAAGAGATAATATAGATAGGTAGATACATGATAAGATGATAAGATAGATACTGGATGGATAGGGGGATAGATGGATAAAATGGATGGGGGGATGGATGGATGGATGAGAAAGAACATACTACAACACAAGAGAATTTTTGAGAATGCTGGAAATGCTTGCTATCTTGAGTACAGCAAATAATATCATGGGTTTATGCATGTCAAGACAGATTTATGGAATGTGTTTAATTGTATATCAACAATATCTAAGTAAATCTCCTTCTCCTTAAAAAAAAAAATCATTAACTTTAGTAGGCAAAAATCAGAGTAAGGAGAACATTAACAACAACAACAAAAAAAATATATATATATATGTATATATATATATAGAGAGAGAGAGAGAGAAAATTGAGGATCAGTCAATCAATACCTATATAACTGAGCAAAAAGCTATTTTTTTTTACAATTTTTCATCTTTATTTATTTGATAGACACAGCCAGAAATTGAGAGGGGAGGGATGAGAGACAGAGATAGACACCTGCAGCACTGCTTCACCACTCATGAAACATTCCCCCTGCAGATGGGGACCGGGTCTCGAACCTGGGTCCTTGCGCACTGCAACATGTGTGCTCTAGCAGGTGCACCACCACCCAGCCCCAAAAAGCTATTTTTTTGTGGGATTAATGTTTGGCAGTCGACAGTAAATACAATAGTTTGTACATGCATAACATTTCTCAGTTTTCCACATAACCCCCACTAGGTTCTGTCATCCTTTCCCAGGACCTGTACTCTTCCCCCACCCCTCCCCCCACAAGCTACCCCAGAGTCTTTTACTTTGGTGTAATACACCAACTCCAGTTCAGGTTCTACTTGTGTTTTCTTTTTTGATCTTGGTTTTCAACTTCTGCTTGAGAGTGAGATCATCCCATATTCATCCTTCTGTTTCTGACTTATTTCACTTAACATGATTTCTTCAAGCTCCATCCAAGATGAGCTGAAAATGGTTAAATCACTATTTTTAACAGCTGAGTAGTATCAAGGATCAAGGAATTAAGGATACAGATTGAAGGAGAAGAAGTCAAATGCAGCATTTTTTAAAAAAAGGATCTGGATTGCATTTACCTCTCTTTCTGCCTAAAAGGAATGGCAACAGAACATGCAAGGAAGAAAGAAATTTGTCTGTGTAGATCTGTTAAACATAAGGCTTTAATAAGAAATGAAAGGGGGCCAAGTAGTGGCGCACCTGGTTGAGCGCACATGTTACAGTGCACAACGACCCAGGTTGGAGCCCCCACTCCCCACCTACAGGGGGAAAGCTTTGTGAGTGGTGAAGCAGAGCTGTAGGTGTATTTCTGTCTCTCTCCCTATCACTCCCTTCCTTCTCAATTTCTGGCTGTCTCTTATTTATTTATTCCCTTTTCTTGCCCTTGTTGTTTTGTTGTTGTTATTATTGATGTCATTGTTGTTGGATAGGACAGAGAGAAATGGAGAGAGGAGAGGAAGACAGAGAGGAGGGGGAGAGAAAGACAGACACCTGCAGACCTGCTTCACTGCTTGTGAAGCAACTCTCCTGCAGGTGGGGAGCTGGGGGCTAGAACCGAGATCCTTAAGACGGTCCTTGTGCTTTGTGCCACCTGTGCTTAACCCGCTGCGCTACCTCCCAACTCCCTGGCTGTCTTTATCTTATAAATAAATAAAGATAATAAAAAAATTTTAAAAGAGGGAGTTAGACAGTAGCTCAGCGGGTTAAGCGCAGATGGCGCAAAGCGCAAGGACCGGCTTAAGGATGCCGGTTAGAGCCCCCTGGCTCCCCACCTTCAGGAGAGTCGCTTCACAGGCAGTGAAGCAGGTCTGCAGGTGTCTGTCTTCCTCTCCTCTCTCTGTGTTCCACTCCTCTCTCCATTTCTCTCTGTCCTATCCAACAACAGTAACATCAATAACAACAACAATAATAACTATAATAAAACAACAAGGGCAACAAAAGGGAATAAATAAAATATATAAAAAATTTAAAAAGAAATGAAAGGAGTCCATTTTGTGGCTGGGATGAATGGTGGCTCAATGGTAGAGTGCAAGACATGCATAGAGAGGTCCTGAGTTTAATCCCTAATATTATATATACCAGACTAACGCTCTAGTTCTGTCTCTATCTCCTCTCCTCTCCTCTCCTCTTTTCTTCTCTCTCTCTCTCTCTCTCTCTCTCACTAAATAGTAAATAAATAGGCAAGCAAGTAAGTTAGTAAATGAACCACTCTGGCCACAGTTTTTTTCTTCTTTCTTCAGACTTACTTCTGTAAGCAAAAAAATTAAATTAAATCTGTAAGGGCTTGATCTGAGAAGCTCCATCTTGGCCTCCCAGTGACCCTGCCAGTACCAGTCAGCTCCAGGAAAATTTCTTGGCCAACTAGAGTATGCAAATACTTACAAAATACCCCCAGACCAAATCAAATAGATGGGGTTTACAGTCAACAATATTTATACCCCTTTCCCATAATAGAGAGATACTCTCTTCCCTGATCTAGCTTTCTCTTCCTTTTCCAGCCATGACATCATTTCCCCAGACAATAACTTGAATCCATCTGCATATCACATTTCAAGGTCAGGGGGAAAAAAAAAAGAAAGAAAAGAAAAAGAAAAAAACTAGTATAGCCACAGGCCCTTTGGAATATAACTAAAATATGTCTACTAGCTATCTACAAAATGGAGATTCCCCCCACACACACACCCCACTCTTCATCTGCATTACTCCAACCTGTAGGTACATGATTGTTCAACTATTTGTTTGGCTTTGTATGTTAACTCTTTTTTCAGCCACCAGGTTCCAGATGCTAGCATGATGCCAACCAGACTTCCTTGGACAGACAACCCCACCAATGTGTCCTGGAGCTCCACTTCCCTAGAGCCCCACCTCACTAGGGAAAGAAAGAGGCAGGCTGGGAGTATGGATTGGCCTGACAATGCCCATGTTCAGTGGGAAAGCAATTACAGAAGCCAGACCTCCAACCTTCTGCACCCCACAATGAACTCCCAGAGCGTTAAAGAATAGGAAACTTATCAGGGGAGGGGATGGGATATGAAGTTCTGGTGGTGGGAATTGTGTGGAGTTGTACCCCTCTTATCCTATGGTTTTGTCAATGTTTCCTTCTTATAAATAAAAAAAATAAAATAAAATAAAATGAGGGAGTAGCAGGTGAAGATTTCTCAGAGAAGAAGGTATGGAGGGTCAAAAAGGGGTGTTCTAAAATTAACTGCCTATATTAGCTTCTGTACCCTGCTTGATTGCAAAATTTGTGATTTTTGCCTATATAACAAGCTATGTAAGGAGTGCTGACACTGTTCTCCCGAACAGCACTTTGCTGAAGAGATCGTCCCTGGCCGCGAAATAAAGACTCATAATTAGACTTTGGTCTCGAGTTGTCTTCCTTGCCTCTACCCAACAAACTCTTTAAAAATTATAATAGTGGGCAGGTGGCGCAAAGCACAAGGATCGGCATGAGGATCCCGGTTCGAGCCCCGGCTCCCCACCTGCAGGGGAGTCGCTTCATAGGCGGTGAAGCAGGTCTGCAGGGGTCTATCTTTCTCTCCTCCTCTCTGTCTTCCCCTCCTCTCTCCATTTCTCTCTGTCCTATCCAACAACGACAACAACAATAATAACTACAACAATAAAACAACAAGGGCAACAAAAGAGAATAAATAAATAAAATAAATATTTCTAAAAAATTATAATAGTGGGAGTCGGGCGGTAGCGCAAAGTGCAAGGACCAGAGTAAGGATCCCGGTTGGAACCCCCAGCTCCCCACCTGCAGGGGAGTCGCTTCACAGGTGGTGAAGCAGGTCTGCAGGTGTCTATCTTTCTCTCCCCCTCTCTGTCTTCCCCCTCTCTCCATTTCTCTCTGTCCTATCCAACAACAATGACCACAATAATAACTACAGCCATAAAACAACAAGGACAACAAAGGGAATAAATAAATATAAAAAAAATTAATTATAATAGTGGGAGTCAGGTAGTAGGTAGCGCAGCGGGTTAAGCTCAGGTGGCAAGCGCAAGGACTGGCATAAGGATCCTGTTTGGAGCCCCCGCTCCCCATCTGCAGGGGAGTCACTACACAAGCGGTGAAGCAGGTCTCTCTCTCCCCGTCTTCCCCTCCTCTCTCCATTTCCCTGTCCTATCCAACAACAATAATAACTACAACAAGAAAACAAGGGCAACAAAAGGGAATAAGTAGATATTTTTTTAAGTTTTTTTAATTATAATAGTAACCCCCTTGGTGGTTTTCCTTTGTCTGTATTCCATGAAGGAAAACCAGTTGCATTCACTGAATTCAGCTGAACCAAGTAATGCACTTGAAACTGGCTAGTCTACTTACTCCAGCTCTTTACTTTCACAGGCTTTCACCCAGCATAATTCTTTTCTCCCCAAACCCAAATCTTGTCGGGTTACTCTGTCCTGCTCAAACACCTCACTAACTTCTCAATGACTAAATATTTGGCATCCATGGAAAGATTTTTTTTTGTATTCTAGCTCCAGCCTGCCTCTTTCTCAATGGAACCTTTGTCCATTGACTCAAGGTTCAAGTCATACCAAGTAGTATGCTGTTAACCAAGGACACACTACTTATTTCCTCCGCTATCTAAAAGTGGGATGTTCCTCTACAGTTTAAATTGGTAAGCTACTTGAGGAATGAAGGAAGTGTGTCTCAAAACATTACCAGTAGTTCATAAGCAGAAAACTTTTTAGAGTTCACAGGTCTCCCAAAATAACCTATTGTATACTAAGTAGGGACTGGGTGGTGGCACGCTTGGTTGAACACACATATTACACACATATTACAGTGCGAAAGGACCCGGGTTTGAGCTCCCGACCCCACCTGCAGGGGGAGAGCTTTGCCAGTGGTCAAGCAGTCCTGCAGTTGTCTCTGTCTCTTTTCCTCTCTAGCTGCCCCTTCCCTCTAGACTTCTGAATGTCTCTGTTCAATAAATAAATAAATATTTTCTTTAAAAAGCATACCAAACAGAAACAATCTACTTTCCTTTTTTTAATATTTATTTTCTCTGTTGTTGCCCTTGTTTTTTTTATTGTTGTAGTTATTATTGTTGTTGTTGATATTGTCATTGTTGGATAGGACAGAGTGAAATGGAGAGAGGAGGGGAAGACAGAGAGGGGGAGAGAAAGATAGACACCTGCAGACCTGCTTCACCACCAGTGAAGCGACTCCTCTGCAGGCAGGGAGCCCGGGGCTCGAACCAGGATCCTTACACGGGTCCTTGCACTTTGTGCCACTTGCACTTACCCCGCTGCGCTACCGCCTGACTCCCAGAAACAATTTACTTTCAAATACTGAGAGAGACCTGTATTTAATTTGCTAGTCCTGTCCTTTGACTATCTATGCTGTTTTCTCTTTTTGCGTTACTCCAGTGGTTTTGTTGTTTTGTTTTGTTTTTTGTTGTTGTTTGTTTGTTTCCATCTTTGAAACTACCATTTTTCAAGACTCACCTCAGATTTAACCTGAGAGTGCTTTTAAGTACCATCCTACTTTCTCTTTCCTCTGTTTCCCTATCCCCACCCATGGCAAAATGAATGGTACCCTTCTCTAGAGTCTCAAAGCATTTTCATCATTTGCATCCTTTTTTTTTTTTTTTTTTCATATTTCCTCATTCCGTGGGCAAACAACACTGGGACAATTTCCTATTATTTTTTTCATTTTCTTTTCTTTTTCTTCAATTTTTTAAATTATCTTTATTGGATAGAGACGGCCAGAAATTGGGAGGGAAGGGAGTGATGAGGAAAAGGGAGAGGAGAGGGAGAGGGAGAGGGAGAGGGAGAGGGAGAGAGGGAGAGGGAGAGGGAGAGGGAGAGGGAGAGGGAGAGGGAGAGGGAGAGGGAGAGGGAGAGGGAGAGGGAGAGGGAGAGGGAGAGGGAGAGGGAGAGGGAGAGGGAGAGGGAGAGGGAGAGGGAGAGGGGGAGTGATACCTGCAGCCCTGCTTCACCACTTGCAAAACTTTTCTGCAAATAGGGACCAGGGGCTCAAACCTGGGTCCTTGTACATTGTAACATGTGTGCTCAACCACGTGTGCTACCACCCAGCCCCCTAATCTTTTTTTTTCTGCTGTAATATATCCGATGCCTAAAACAGTCTAGAGTGGGAAGTTGTGAAATCTCCCACTTCCATTCAGTCAATAGAACTCAATTGGCAAGTAACATGATTGCTTAGTCTGATTCATTGGCATTATAATGAGACTCCCAATATTCTGCCAATTTTATGGAGTTGCTGAGGAGACAAGATAGCATAAGTTTGTGAAAAATATGCACAGAAAATTAAAAGGCACTGCATGGGTACATAGTGGTATATGGTTTAGCACAAAAAACATTTTTAGTCTCTTTTGTAGATTCTTGTTGCACGAAGAATGCTGTTAAGATTAGAGAACTCAGGAAGGTTTTCACATTATGTTAAACTTGAGCTCAGAACAAAGTTAAAATACATGGACATACTACTTTCACTTATGCAAGCCTGTCAGATCTGTTCCTTACCACAACCCACTCCATTGAGTTTGTGTCATTATCTACAGACCATACCACCATACAAAAGGCTGTGATTATGAGGAACTGGACAACACTAATGAGAATTCCTCCTTTTCATAAGCATTATCATGAATTTCCATAAAAACCGCAAGACAGAGGGAGCCAGGCAGTAGCGCAGTGGGTTAAGCGCACATGGTCCAAAGCGCAAGGACCGGCATAAGGATCCCGGTTCGAACCCCGGCTCCCCACATGCAGAGGAGTCGCTTCACTGGCGGTGAAGCAGGTCTGCAGGTGTCTATCTTTCTCTCCCCCTCTCTGACTTCCCCTCCTCTCTCCATTTCTCTCTGTCCTTTCCAACAACGACAATATCAGTAACAACAGCAATAATAACTACAACAATAAAACAAGGGCAACAAAAGGGAATAAATAAATAAATAAATAAATAAATAAATAAATAAAATGCAAGACACAGATCTGTGGTGATGGGAAGAAGGGAAAAAAATATAGTGATATTATCCACAATATTCTTTAGTATTAATTGTATTTTAGCAGTGATTTTTGAAACACAAAAACTGTAAGTAGGGGGTAGCTAGCATAATGGTTATACAAAGAGACTCATGCCTGAGGCTCCAAAGTCCCAGATACAATTTCCTACCCCACCATAAACCAGAGCTGAGCAGTGCTCTGGTAAAAAAAAGCAAACAAACAAAACACTGTAAGTAAAAGATACACTTGAAATAATGCAAAAAAATTTGCTTGTATAAAGCCTTTTTTTGTAATTAAAAAAGAACAAAAAGGAAAAAAAAAGCTCATCAGAAGTCAGGCAGTGGTGCACTCATTTAAATGTGCACATTGCCATATACAAGGCTCTGGGTTCAAAGTCTCCTCTCTCCATCTGGAGAGGGGAAGCTTCTTTGAGATCGATTAAGTACTGCAGGACTCTCTCTCTCTCTTCTCTTCCCCCCTCCCCTCTCAATTTCTCTGTCCTATTGAAAAAAAAAGAGAAAAAAGGAAAAGAAAAAAAAAAAGGGCTGCCAGGAGTTGTGGAGTCTTTGTGCAGCTCTAAGCCCCAATGATAACCTTGGTGACACACACACACACACACACACACACACACACAAACCTCAAATCAGAAAAAGGAATTTAGGTCAGGGAAAAAAATTCAGTGGTTCCCAGGATTCCATCATCAGCACCAACAAGGGAAAAATATAGTGGATTACATTTTCCTACTCCAGAATATTAATAAACCCAAAGCACCAGGAAGCAATTATAGTCTTCACCATTTGACCTTTTGCAGTTATAATAAAACCTCATTTATTTACTGTGACATGGACTTTTGTTCTCAGTTTCACTAACTAAGTAAAGATTAACCAATCTATATGATTAAAGTACTTTTAGAAGGTCACCTATAAGTTAAGATAAGCACCTCCCCAGATGACTTTCCGACTATTATTTTTTCTTGATGTTACCTACATGAAGGCTTCTTCAAACTGTTGACTAAACTTCTATGTGTCATCTATAAAATAAACCGATTTTTACTTTATACGTACCAGAAAATGAAATAATTCAAGATCTTAAAAAAAAAAAATCAGTTCATAAGGATATAAAAAAAAAAAAAAGTCTCACCTCCTTGGGAAAGAAGGGTCCAAGGATAGAATAGCACATCATGGAACTTAAATTAATGGACGCTGCTGATATCAGTACAAAAAGTTGTTCTCTTGAAATCCGCCTGGGTGTCTCACTTATACTTCCTGGAGCTTCATTACCTTAAATAAAGGCATACTGCAATTACAGGCACATAACTGGGACTATTGATCAAGTACACAAACGCCACATCTACACACAGACAATGTCCTCTGAACACCTGTGGAGTCAAGAGCTAGGCAGATCATAACATGTTTGATCAAATGTAATACACTTTCTGCACATAACTGATTTCTTTTTCTTTTTGTTATACAAGTTAGTAGCTGTGTACCCTATGCTACATATGCTACATAGTCTTGATAATTTTTTTTTCTTGCCTCTAGGTTTATCCCTGGTGCTTGGTGCCTGCACTATGAATCCACTGCTCCTAGAGGCCATTTTTCCCATTTTGTTGTCCATGTTGTAGTTATTATTGTTGTCACAGCTGTTGTTGTTGTTGGATAGAACAGAGAGAAATGGAGAGAGGAGGGGATGACAGAGAGGTGGAAAGATAGACACCTGTAGACGTGCTTAACTGCTTGCGAAGTGACCCCCTACAGGTGGGGAGCCAGGGCTGGAACCTGGATCCTTACATGGGTCCTTCTTACACCTTGCGCTTTGCGCCATGTGTGCTTAACCCGCTGCACTACCGCCCAGTCCCCGATAATTTTTTTTTAATGTTTAATTGTTGTTTGTCTTGTTTTGACCAGAGCACTGCTCAGCAAAGGTTTATGACAGTGTCATGGACTGAACTTGGTGCCTAATGCATGAAACTCTGCTGGACCGAGGCTGTTGCTATTTTTCTGGCTCAAAAGTGTTTTTAGCACATCATGTTAGCAACTTACTAAGCATCCTAAGGCAGTACCAAAATCAAGTGATGCTCAAGTAGAACAAATAAACAATTCAGTTGGAAAATTAGTAGTTATAATGATATGACCCTAGAAAGACAAGTCCCACAAAACCATAAATCAATAAATGTTTAAATATTTTATGGATTTATTATTGGATTTGAACAATTGAGAGGGGAGGTGGAGATAGAGAGAGGGAAAGAGAGACACCTGCAGGCTTGCTTCACCATTCATGAGGTTTTCCCTCTCTGCAGGTGTGGGAACAGGGGCTTGAACCCCAGACTTTGTACACTGCAATGTGTATGCTTAACCAGATGCACATGTCAGTAAATTTTGACATCAATTTAATACCTCTTCTTATAGTTAAAATTTCTTTTAACCTAAAGACAGTTCATCAAACAAGTCTATCAGGTATTTTTTAGTTGAATAATTTTAAGAAAAAAAACCTAAGTAAGAAAAATAAATTAGAAGCCAGCTATCAATAGACAGTTCAAGAAGCTATAGCACAGGACTCGTATCCTTGAGGGCCCAGGTACTCAGGTGCTCAGGTTCAATCCCTGGCACCACCATAAACCAAAGCAGCACTACTCTTTCCCCCTATCGCCCACTAAAAGGGAAACAAAAACCAGCAAAATATATTTGACTTGCTCTATTTTCTTCAGAGGCTTCCATTACAGTACAGGAGGGGGAAAAAAATCTGTGCCACATGAGGAAGTCCTAAGAATTTTTGCAAATCTTTGTTAAAAAAAAAAAAAAAATGAAGTCGAGGAGCAAAGGAACTGAGAGGGAAAAAAGGGAGAAACAGTGGCTGCTGGGATTGTAGTGCATTATGTTCTTGTTTGAGAGCATGCATATTGAATACATTTTTAAATAATGCTGAGAAGAAGAGCAACCGAGAATAAAGTCGGGAAGGGACCATCCCATATCCATTCCAGAGTTTTAATCTCTCCAGAAAGAAAATACACTTACTTGGCCGAATCCCCCACCAGCCAGGCCCCAGCCTTTTTGAGTCTCCAAAACACAAGCTAAAGTCAATTCATTGCACAGTAAAACCACAAGACCCAAGCTACCCAGTGGCGTCTCCAGACGCGCCCTTCTCGGTCACCTCCAAGGGAGCCTGAACCCTCCGGTTCCTCCATGCTCAGCGCGTGGACTTTCAAGCTGCGGTGGCTCGGGATTCAAGGCGCTTCCGCCAAGGGGTCCTGGAGCCAGAGGACTAGCTGCGACTGCTTAGAGGCTGCTGCGACTGCTTAGAAATAAAACCTGGACTGACCCGATCAATGGCCTTGAGTCCGCAGCACGGAGAGGCGGGGCACGGCGGGGGGGCGGGGGGGCGGGGGGGGGAAGGTGGAGCAATTTTTTCTGTTATTGTTATTATTATTATCATAATCTACCATTTATGACATACTGACATTTTTCATTATGTATGAGAAAGGAAAATAATTTTAAAAGGGGGGGCAAGTCTACATTTTTTAAAAGACTTTGTTTATTAATGAAAAAGAGGAGACAGTGAAAGAACCAGATACCATTCTGGTATATGTGCTGCGGGGGACTGACCTCATGCTTGAGAGTCCAATGCTTTATCTGCTGCATCTTCTCCTGGACCACGAAATCCCTATCTTAAATGGGTACAATATACTATTCTAAGTAGGAGAAGAAATTTGTATAAACAGAAAGTGGAAAGTGAAGAAGGGAAGGACAGGTACCAACAGTGAATTCAGAAATTTTAGGGTGTACATGTCCTGGAACATGAAGACAGAGGACTCAGATGGAGGGGGTTAGATTGTTATGTGAAAACAGAGAAATGTTACACGTGTACCAACTATGTATTTTACTGTTGACTGTAAACCATTAACCCCCCCTTAAAATTTTTTTTTAATTTTTTATATTTTCCCTTTTGTTGCCCTTGTTTTTTTTTTTGTAGTTATTATTGTTATTAATGTCATTGTTAGATAGGACAGAGAGAAATGGAGAGGGGAGGGGAAAACAGGAAGAAAGATAGACAACTGCAGACCTGCTTCACCGCCTGTTAAGGAACTCCCCTGCAGGTGGGAAGCCTGGGGCTCGAACTAGGATCTTTATTCCAGTCCTTGCGCTTCGCAGTCACGTGCGCTTAACCCGCTGTGCTACAGCTCGACTCCCAAAAAGCAATTACAGAAGCCAGACCTTCTACCTTCTGCAACCCACAATGACCCTGGGTCCATTCTCCCAGAGGGATAGAGAATGGGAAAGCTATCGGGGGAGGGGATGGGATATGGAGATTGGGCGGTGGGAATTGTGTGGAGTTGTACCCCTCCTACCCTATGGTTTTGTTAATTAATCCTTTCTTAAATAAAAATTAAAAAAAAGAAACACTCAACATATATCAATAAAATATGTATATTCCTATTAAACCCTCAATTTGGCCAACTTCTGAGAATTTTTCTTGGATCCCACCTCTATGCTCTGTGTGAGGTTCAAAGTAGGCAGTTTAAGTTTGACATCTACCAGAATTTCACTATATATATATATATTTACCAGAGCACTGCTTAGCTCTGGCTTATTGCGGTCCTGGCGCATTAAACCTGGACTTTGTAGCCACAGGCAAGAAAATCTGTTTTTATTACCATGATTTCCGTCCTTTTCACTAATTTAAATTTAAACTTTTCTTTAGCTGTTTAAAGGAACCTATAATAGCAGTATACAAGAGAATCTCCTGAGGTTCTGTCAATTCTGGTAGGAATCCTCACCTTTGAATGTAAATGGGGGGGGTGGGGGGGATGCACCAGGTTAAGCGCACATAGTCCAAAGTGCAAGGACCAGGGAAAGCACCCTGGTTCGAGCCCCCGGCTTCCCACCTGTAGGGGGTTAGTTTCACAAGTGGTGAAGCAGGTCTGCAAGTGTCTATCTTTCTCTCTCCCTCTCTATCTTCCCCTCCTCTCTCCAATTCTCTGTCCTTTCTCAAAAAAAAAAAAAGAAAGAAAGAAAGAAAGAAAGAAAGAAAGAAAGAAAGAAAATGGCCACAGAAGCAGTGAATTAGTACGTAGTGTAGGCACTGAGCCCTAGCAATAACCTTAGAGGTAAAAAAAAAAAGTACATATATATATGTATTATATATATATGTAAATATGGGGACTTTCTGATTGAAGGTTTTAGTCAGGACTTCTGAGAACAATATTTTCTCCAGTGTTGTCATTAATCAGAACTGAGATATTAGGTTAAAAAAAATAGCTCACCTAGATGGTGTATCTGCTTTGCCATGCCTGCTACACAGGTTCAAATCTGGCTCCACAACACACTGAAAAAAATTTATATGTTGTCGTGTTTACCCCTCTCTGTATCTGAAAAAGTGAGCCTAGAGTGAAAGAGAGAGAGAGAGAGAGAAAGAGAGAGAATTTTAATTATAGTTCCCTAGGAAAATAGACAATGCCTGAGTTCCAGGTGACATTTTTATATTTATTTGATCCCTGGTCTTAGAGCTGATAAAGCTAAAAAGCTAACAGTTTGGTATACCTCTTTCTAATGAGTAATAAAAAGGTACTTTATTTGCAATAATACAGTGAATTCTATAGTATTATTTGGGCTGTCATGATGGATTTGTTCCATGTTTTTTGTTGTTGTTTTGTTGTTTTACTGCTCCGAGTACTGTTTAGCTCTGGCTTATGGTAGTATGGAGAACTGAACCTGGGACTTTCAAGCCTCAGACATGAGTCTTTTTGCATAACCATTATGCATATGCATAATCATTATGTTATCTCTCCCACCCAAGGACAACATACTCCATGCTACACATGAGGAAGATGGGTCCTGATAGTGGGGCAGCTTGGACTGTTTCTACTGATGACCACAGAATGTGAGCTCAGATCTATAGGGATGAAGAGGTCAACATAGGCTCCTAAGCTGAATATGGGCCCCAGATCACATCAATTTGATGGGGTTTACAGTCAACAATATTTATACACCTTTCCCATATTTGGGAGCTACTCTCTTCCCTGATCCAGCTTTCTGGTCCTTCTGCCAGCCATGACATCATCTCCCCAGACAATAATTAGGATCCACCTATATATCAAATTTCAGGCTCAGGGAAAAAATAAAACCCAAAAACTCTCCCAGGAGATTTTCCTGAGACACCAAATACCAGGCTGGAGATGCAAGCAGCCCTGGAGATCACCGCTCGCTATTGTAGCTAGGAGCTGGAGCAGTATGGTCAGTCAGTGTGTGGCAGCCAAGCCTGAGTCATCGCAGCGGGATTGTCACCACCTCAAGATGAGCATTGCTCGATGTACATCTTCCCTCCCAATCGTCCGTCAGATTCGCCAAGCCTGTGCTGAACCTTTTGAGGCCTTAGAGGAATGTCTTTGACAGAATGAGGCAGCAGTGGGCAACTGTGCAGAGCATGTGCGCCGCTTCCTGCAGTGTGCTGAACAAGTGCAGCCATCACCTTCACCAGCTCTGGATGCACATCCACTTCCTGCTTCCTGAGGACACTCTGTATCATAGGAAAACTACATGAGTGACTGGCCTCTTGATGCTTCCACGCTAAGAATGGCCTGATGGGACATGAAGGGGTATGGATATGGGCCAGTGTTGGTATGCTTCAGGGACCGGCAGGCCAGGTTTTCCTGGACATCAAGATACACTGTAAATAGACTCTTATTTAAAAAAAAAAAAAAAGAATATATAGTACGTATTCCAACGTAATTTAAGTGCAGCATGAATGATAGATTGTAGATTCTGTATTCTCATGTCTTCAAATACAGATTATTCTTTTTAAAATACATATCAGGTGCAGAGGGTAGATAGCTAAATTACTAAAAAAAAAAAATTCTCATTAAAAAATTTTTTTTTGATCCTCTCAAAGCATCTCCAGCAGCACAGTTGCTCTAACCTTTAAGTTTCTTAAGGCAATAAAAATGAAGAACCTTGTTAATTAGCACTTACTGGGGCTGATTTCACAATACAATAAAGGTCATAAAAATGAGAGGGTAATTAATGCTGTTCCTTTTTTCAGGTATTGACTACTCACCTTCACCTCTGTTCTATCTGCTTTTGATCACTCTCCAGTGTTTTCAGGTAGTTGTTTTGAAATTTTGAGGGGGGGGGGGCTGGTGCAGTGATTAAAGTGCTGGACTCTCAAGCATGAGGTCCAGAGTTCAAACACTGGTATGGCGTGCCAGAGCGAAGTTCTACACTTGATCTTAGCCAAAAGGCCGAGAAGCGATGAGCAAAGCTCCGGGTCCTCTTCCTCCTATCCCCACTAGTGAATGAATGAATGAATGAATGAATGAATGAATGAATGAACAAAAATATACATAAGAATGACACAATGCTAAAAATATAATTTAGTTTTATTTTCCCATTTCTTCTCCTTCTCCTTCTTCTTCCATTTTCCTTTCCTTTTTGTTTGTGGAACTGTGACTTCGTATATGTGTCTATGTGTGCTTTCACTGCTCTGGGTCATTTTTTTCACTTGCATAGAGAGGGAAAGGTTAGAGCTCATGTTGTGTCAGGACTCTAATGTGGAACATGCATGGCAACACTACTTCTCTGTGTTCTCCCTCTCTCTTTCTCCTTAAACAAATGGGAGTTTCCAGTAAAATGCTTTACATAATATAAAAACATACAAATATGCACACAGGAACTTTATGTGAAAATCAGGGTTAAGCTACTATAAGCAAAGGAAAAAAAAACATTATTATAGTCATGGGCCTTTAGGAATATAACTAAAATAGGCCTACTAACTATCTACAAAATGGAGACCCCCAAATCTTTATATGCACTACTTAGGTTTATGATTAGTCAACAATTTGTTTGGCTTTATATATTAATTCTTCTTTCAGCCACCAGGTTCCAGATGCTACTGTGATGCCAACCAGACTTCCCTGGGCATACAACCCCACCAATATGTCCTGGAGCCCCACTTCACCAGAGCCCCACCCCACTAGGGAAAGAGAGAGGCAGCCTGGGAGTATGGATCAACCTGTCAACATCCATGTTCAGCAGGAAAGCAATTACAGAAGCCAGACCTTCCACCTTCTGCACCTCATAATGACCCAGGGTTTATACTCCTAGAGGGATAAAAAATAGAAAACTTGTCAGGGGAGGAGATTGGATACAGAGTTCTGGTGATGGGAATTGTGTGGAGTTGTATCCCTCTTATCCTATGGTTCTTGTCAGTGGTTCCTTTTTTTAAAAATATTTTTTTAATTTATTCCCTTTTGTTGCCCTTGTTGTTTTATTGTAGTAGTTATTGTTGTTGTTGGATAGGACAGAGAGGAGTGGAGGAGGGGAAGACAGAGAAGGGGAGAGAGATAAGACACCTGCAGACCTGCTTCACTACTTGTGAAGTGACACCCCTGTGGGGGGGGGGGTGCTGGAACCCGGATCCTTGAGCTGGTCGTTGTGCTTTGTGACTTCCTAGTGTTTCCTTTTTATAAATAAAAAAAAAAAGAATAAAATAAATTCTAAGTAATAAAAACAAAGAAAGAAATTAAAAAAAAAGTTATCCCTGAATTTTCATGGTCTGCTCAAAGGTCTGGATTATGATCTAAATGAGTAAAGTTGTGAACCTGAATTTTGGTGTCCACTTCCCTTAATTTCAGCATTTGAATATATTAAATGTATGATCTTAAGTTTTTTTGTTTGTTTGTTTGTTTTTTTACTTCTTTACTAGAGCATTGATCAGCTCTGGCTTGTGGTGCCTACTCCCCATTCTGCCTGTTGACTTTAATTATTATTTTATTTAGCAGCTCTGGCTAATAAATGGGATTAATTCTGCATAAGCACTAATAAATGGGATTAAATCTGCATAATACACTATCTCCCTAGCCCTCTTTTACTTGCTAGAGAGCTAGTATCACCACTACTATACAAATTCTTATTTTATTTTTTACCAGCGCACTGATCAGCTCTGGTTTATGGTGGTGCAGGGGATTGAACCTGGGACTTCGAAGCCTCAGGCATGACAGTCTGTTTGCATAACCATTATGATATCTACCCCTGCCCAGAAGCTAACTCTAAAATAGCATTAAAGACTCCTTAAACCATCAATGTGCCCTATGTTTTATTCCTGGCATTAAACCCCTGTGTATAACTACAGTTTCCAAAAACCTGTAGCTCCAATTCTAACGAAGGAAATCTGCAACTGATGGGAGCATT
This sequence comes from Erinaceus europaeus, assembly GCF_950295315.1. Classification (NCBI taxonomy): domain Eukaryota; kingdom Metazoa; phylum Chordata; class Mammalia; order Eulipotyphla; family Erinaceidae; genus Erinaceus; species Erinaceus europaeus. The sequence goes on along the minus strand of NC_080165.1, from coordinate 118,656,315 downwards.
TATTAATATGCTTTTCTTTTTTTTTCTTTTTCTTTTTTTGCCAAAGCACTGCTCAGCTCTGGCTTTTGGTGGGGATGGGAACTGAACCTGAGACTTAGGAGCCTGAGGCAGTCTCTCTGCATAACCTTCCTTACACTATCTACATAAGCCAATATGCAAAGTTAAGGTATCTGCCTATACTTGAATTTCTACCGAAGTTTATGAACTTCAAGGAAAAAGAAGCCAAGATAGTATAAACTAAAAATAATCGATAGGAGAAGCTAATAGAAGACAGTCATTTGTCCCCAGTATAAATCTATAGCTTTGTACTGGAGCTGGATCGAGCCAGTCTAAGGTACAGATCACTCTGGGCAAACTGGAAATAGCGATGAGGCCAGGAATGAAAACGTGTTAATTTTTTTTCTTTTCTTTTTTTTTTTCCTCCAGGGTTATTGCTGGGCTCGGTGCCTGCACCATGAATCCACCGCTCCTGGAGGCCATTTTTCCCCCTTTTTGTTGCCCTAGTTGTTGCAGCCTCGTTGCGGTTATTATTGCCATTGTTGACGTTGCTTTGTTGTTGGATAGGACAGAGAGAAATGGAGAGAGGAGGGGAAGACAGAGAGAGAGGGGAGAGAAAGATAGACACCTGCAGACCTGCTTCACCGCCCGTGAAGCGACTCCCCTGCAGGTGGGGAGCCGGGGGATTGAACCGGGATCCTTGCGCCGGTCCCTGCGCTTTGCGCCACGTGCGCTTAACCCACTGCGCCACCGCCCGACTCCCCCTTTTTTTTTTTTTTAAAGATTTTATTTATTTAATAGTGAGAAAGGAGAGCGGGAAAGAAGCCAGGTATCGCTCTGGTACGTGTGCTGCCTGGGATTGAGCTCAGGACCTCTAGCTTGAGAATCTTAATACTTTATCCACGTGCCACCTCCCGGACCACTCGTGTTCTTTTCAAGACACATACAGGTGAGGATGACCCACACAAGGACGGAAAGTGAGTTAAAAGAGATTTAGAAAGTGTGTGCCGCTCCAGAGGGGTCAACAGGCACCGACAGAACAACAGTCACGATTAAAAACTGGTTTTAGCAGGAAACTACTACTTGAACGAGAGCATACAAGCCGCGAATGGCACTTCCCGAGCTCCGTAGGATGAGCTCTATGGGTCTTTCTAGCCCATGCCCCCGGCAGAGAGGGTCAGTGCAAGGCTGCCCGATTACATGCCTGTTGCGCGGGCTCAAGACGCAAAGCAGTCATTCGCCGTTTCCTAGTCTCATGACCACGGCTATCCTGAAACAGAAATTGTTCAGGCCCGGCAGTGCTAAAGCCACCTCTGTAGTGGGAAGGCGTGCACATGCGCCTAGGGGTCCTGGGAGCCACTTAAATACCGTCATGCAGGCGCACAAGGCCTCTTTCCCTGCCGCCGCCACGACGCGCGGAGGCGGAGACTCGGGGTGAGTTCAAGTGTGGTTGTGCTGCTGGTTCTGGCGTGCGCGGGTGGGTGCATTGTTGGCGGGAGTTGGGGACGAATATGTGCCTTTACATGGGCCGTTAACAAAGGCATCCGATCTTTTCTGTGTGTTACAGTGTATTCAAGATTCGGCTCCACCCGTAACCCACCGCCATGGCCGAGGAAGGGTGAGTTCGGGACGGGGGTGGTTCGTGCGAGTTGCGGGAATCCCGCAAGCAGACGATCGCGGCATCAGAATTAACAGATGCTTTTAATCCCCTGCGATTTCAGCATTGCTGCTGGAGGTGTAATGGACGTGAATACCGCTCTCCAAGAGGTGCTGAAGACCGCCCTCATTCACGATGGCCTAGCACGCGGCATTCGCGAAGCTGCCAAAGCCTTAGACAAGTACGTGTAGCACTCTCGGTACTGTGGGGTTGTTGCAGCCGGAGCAATACCGCAGCCAAGGGAAGCAAGCGTGAGAAGGAAGTTGGTGATGATGTTAGTACAAAAGTTCTGAGTGGCACCCGGTCTACAGGAAATCTAGGAAAAGGTATAAACTCAGTCATGTTTAGCTCGTTGAGTGGGTTTTCGTTTTGAGATGGGGGTGAGGACAGGATCTATAAGGCAACGGGCTTTAAAATTTTTTTCCTCTTTTTTTTTTTTTAATGGAAACACTGTTCAGCCCTGCTCGTGCAGGAGATTGAGCCTGGGACTTGGGAGCCACGGGCATGGGAGTTTCTTAGCATAATCTACAGCGTTTGAGTGATGACTTTTTATTGTCGGATACCCCTTCACTCCTTCCTGAGTGAAACATGCACAGTCTGACAAACCTGTAGGTTGTGGGACTTAATTTCACAGAGGAAGGAGGTAGACGGGAACCCCCCGTTGGCGTTTGCAAAGCAAACTTGTGCATAGGTTGATGTGAGATTGGGCCAGTGTTGCAAAGTGTCCTATTAAGATGACGCTAGAAGGAACCGAAGTTGCGGTAAGAATCTGTAAAAGAGGAAGGTTTTATCTGTTTAAAGTTTAAAAGTCCACATTGGTAGAACATGGGGAGTGGAGTATGTCCTGGTCTGTTTAAATTCAGGTCTTTCATCTGGCAAGGATTCTCGTACTGGGTCAGCTTTTACCCAGTGGGGCCAGAGGAAAGATAATTGGTATAAACTATTTGGGAAGATTTTTAGTTTCTTGGATTTCCTTTCATTTCAGACGCCAAGCCCATCTTTGTGTGCTTGCATCCAACTGTAATGAGCCTATGTATGTCAAGTTGGTAGAGGCCCTCTGTGCTGAACACCAGATCAACCTAATTAAGGTAAAATTAACCCACCTGCCTTGAAGTTTTAAGAGTGGGAGAAACATTTCTCGCTGACCTAGGAGCTAATTATGTGTATAACAAGCTTAAGGTATAGGAGTAGTTTATCTTGGCGCTGTACATGATGACAACTGGCTCCCTCTACTGAACTGTCATGAGGAAAATGCCATGTCACCCAATCTGACTGCAGCTCCCATTGGTGTTTAATGGTCACCATTGTGTTAAAATGTCTGCCAGTAATGTTTTTTGCTTAATCCCATAGGTTGATGACAACAAGAAGCTTGGAGAATGGGTAGGCCTCTGTAAAATTGACAGAGAGGGCAAACCTCGTAAGGTCGTGGGTTGCAGTTGTGTAGTAGTTAAGGTGAGTAATCTGGGGCAGGGCATGGTTCAAGTCTGGGTGAATCAGTTTAACTTCTGAGGAACAGGAAGGGTCATTTTAAAAAATGGTTTTGGCTTTTCAGGAAAGGAGAAATGAAGCCAGTCAATGAATCTGCTTACCTGATTGTGTTTCTGCAGAAATTTTTTATAACTGGCGATAGCAATGCCATGTTACGAGCCTTAATGACATTAGGGTCTTTAAGGTCCCTGAAAGTGGCTATATAAAATTTTAATAAAAGGAAAAATTTTAATAAAAGTGAAATTATATGACATTTTTAATTTTGTGTAACTTACGGTGATAATTGCACTTTTTTTTAGGACTATGGCAAAGAATCTCAGGCCAAAGATGTCATCGAGGAATACTTCAAATGCAAGAAATAAATAAATAAAATTGGTTTTTAACACGTGGGTTTTTTTTTAATGAGTGCTGCTGAATTAGTCTCAAGTTTGGATTTCAAGTAGGGTAACAGTGAAATGTAGAAATTTATGGAAAGGCCCAAAGATAGGCGGAATGTAATTTGGTCTTGGACATAGTTAATGTAATGTATAGGATTAGTAATGGTTTGTTCCTGTAAGGGATCCACTAATATACTAGTGTGATAACATAGGGAAACCTTTCTCATTGGGACTCCTGGTTCGCAGGTAAGCCTCTACTATCTTACTGAGGATGATAAGGGTTCTACCTAGCTGTTGGGCAAGATTAGTTTGGTTCCCATATTAAGCAATGCTGGGAGAAAGGTTTTAACATGGTAATATTAATGCTGGAATATACCCATTTCCTTTTTTTTTTGGTAGCACAAGGTAAAATCAGCCTCGTGTACATGGGATGCTGGAAAACATGAAGTCTTAGTGGGTTTATAAATGTTTTTTTTTCTATTAAATGCTTGGGTTTTATTACTGCTATAATGGGGATTTTGTAGCCAGCTGCTTTTCTAATCCAGGAAGACACCACAGCCTCTTAAGGTTTTTCTCTTAATTTCCCATGTGCTAGGTCTAGACAGCTTTGCAGGGTATTGCTACCAGGCTTTGGTTGCATATATTATACTCCATTTTTTTTTCTTTAGATGCATATACAGTCGCTGGGTTTGAACCTGGCTTGTGCATATGGCAAAGCATACAGGTTCAATCTGTTCTTAACCATAAGCCCTAACTGAGGCTTTAGCTGTGGCTGAAAAAGATTCTTAGGTAACAACCTTTTTGTTTCTGGTGTATAGGTCTATCAGCCATAAAGCAACAGTGAGTTTTCCAACTAAATTGAGAACCATAGCTGGATTATATAAGTCTCTGAGGGCACTTACAATTTTCCCAGCCTGCCATAGAGACCTGGTTGAAACGAATGTGAACTTGAATACACAACCATTAACACATTTTGGTTTCAGGATGAACTAAGTGTACTCCCCAGGCAAAAGTAATTCATTTAAAAGGTAATCTTGTGTAGTCCAGGAAGTGGTGCAGTATGAGGTCTCTGGCATCTCATCTGCCAGAATAACGATTCAGTAATACTTAGTATGTCCCGCCTAACTTCTGAAACTGGATTTTGCTTAAGAAAACAATATGGGAGGAAGATGGCCCTATGGACTCTTCTATACAGGGCTGGTTTTCTAGTTCTCGGCCAGTTTGCATGAGACAAGGGAATGGATGAGCAAAGTCCTGCCATAGGTGATTCCAGGGATCAAACCTGGGACCCTAAAGTTTATCTTCACTAAGCCACTTCCTCAGCTGCTAATGTATTTTAAAATAATCAGTAGTAGGACCATTTTAATTTTTTACTTTAATTTTTCAAAAGTATTCTACCTTTTATTGCCCCCCCTTTCTTGGTAGCTACTATTACTAATGTCCTTAGATAGGACAGAAATGAGAGAAGAGGGAGAGAAAGATGAGACACCTACAGACCTTTGCGTAAGCTATGCTTAATCTCCCCAACTAGTCTGCATTCTTAAATTCCATTATTAATTCCTTTATGTAAATTTTCGTGCAGGGGTAGATGGCATAATGCTTATGGAGAGACCCATGCCTGAGGCTCCAAAGTCTCAGATACAATCCCCTGCATCATCGTAAGCCAGAGCTGAGTAGTGCTTTGGTAGGGGGGAGAAAAGAAAGTTCTACCACAAATTTTGAATACTGCTTTAAAATATGTATGTGTAAATATATATATATATATATACTTACCAGCCTTGCTTAGCTCTGGCTTGTGACCGGTGGCCGCGGGGATTGAACCTGGGGTTCTGGAGCCTCAGGCATGAGAGTCTCTGCATAACCATTGTGCTATCCACCAGCTTTTAAAGTATTTTTAACTAGTAAATGTGAATTGTTTTTGTAGTAAAACATTTTAGATAAAAATGAAATCAGTGCATTATTGGAACTAGTTCTAAGTGCCACTTGGTTTTTTAAATTTGTGCTTTATAATAAGACAAGTGGATTTATTTGTCTAGTCAGACGGGACTTGTATGAACGAGTCCGATCTAGCTAACAGGATAGTATGAACTTGTATGAACGAGTCCGATCTAGCTAACAGGATAGTATGAAGCTGGAGTCCATTGACGTATCCTACCATTTGAAAAGCCGAGATGGGAAACACTGATGCTTTGACTTACTACTTCTGGTTGTGTCTGGTTGCGTTTTCTTGCCTTAATGAAGAGTCCATACTTCCTAACTAGTGAGGTCATTTCATTATATGCTTTTGGAGATTATCAGTGCAGATGGCTGAAATTCTATATACAGTTAAGGAAAAGAAAAAACACAAACTTGATCTTTTAACTGGGGCTCCTGTCTGAGGCTTCCTCCTATTTGAAGACAACATTTTCAAAGGGGTGGGAATAGGTAGCTTAATGGTTATGCAGAGAAACTTTTAGGCTTGAGGATCAGAAGTCCCAGGTTCAGTCCCTCACACCACCTTAAGCCAGAGCAGAGCAGTATGCTGGTCATAATAGTGATAAATAGAAAGGCAGCTGTTCTGGAAAATGGACACAATTTGGAGAGTATTAAAGCAGCTGCTGTACTTTGAAGATTATAACCTCTATCAAGTAGGTCAATGGAAGCACTGACTTAACTGTCACCTAGGAAATTGGTGTACACATGCAAATATTTTTAGGGGCTGGGTAGTGGCGCACCTGGTTGAGCACACATGTTATAATGCATAAAGACCCAGGTTCAAGCCCCTTTTCCAACCCTCGGGAGGAAGGCTTCAGCAGTGGTGAAGCAGGTCTGCAGTTGTCTCTCTGTCTCCCTATCATCCCCTTCCCTCTTGATATCTGGCTGGCTCTATCAAATAAAGATAATCTTTTGTTGCTGCTGGGGAATAGGTTTACCAGCTGACTAATTCAGTTAGCTTTAACTTGTGGGTTTTATTGTCATGCTTAAACTCTCCAACCTCTTTGACCCTTTAATTTCTCATGTTACTATTAATTTGGCAGGGAAAGTGTATCTTTGAAGTTGGTCTTAGACTAGAATGGTACCAAGCAGTCTCAACTTCCTTCTTTCCAAATCCTGCTTTAGGGAGCAGGCAGGGCTGAGAAACATCCTATCACAATATAGGGTACAAACCCCTGGAGTCTGAAAAAATAAAAGCCATTTTGAGACCTGGGAATAGTAAAAGGCAAATGAATTCGGGGAAAATATTTTTACACTGCAATAATTTCTTTTTGAAACCTATTTATTGAGATATATGCCAAGCCAACAGCACACTATTGTACAAGTGATATGAATTAAAGCTTACACAAGCGAAGTATTTGTCTTTTTTTTTCTCTCTAACTCAACTGCCTCCAACTAAAATTTAAAAATGGATATAAAAATCCCGTTTGTACCTGTTTGGTTTATTAGAGAAACACCATAGTGCTGCCACAGGCTAAGAGAAGCAAGTTGCACATAAAGGAAAATAAATATGGGATTCATAAGAGGGAAATAAAACACGAACACATAAAATGTTAAGAGATTTAATAGCTTGTCTCCTCTTAGATTTGATTCTGGATATAGCTGTTGAGTTCTAGGGGTCAGCAGATGTTTTGCTAAGTGAGTGCATGTTGTATCTTACTGGGAGGTACGGACTCATGTGGATCATAAATTGATGCAGTTATGCCATTACTTTAGGAGGCAACGCATATGTAACTTTAAAGAAGAAAGTAAAAGCTTGTCTACCTTCTTCCACACTTCGAAATGAAATCACCCAGTTCAATAGCTTGTATCCCAAATTTCTGTTCTATGAAGAATCTATAGACAATTTTATTCTAAAATATGAAGCAACCTAATTTGAAAGATGCTTAAAATACAGAAGCAGAATTCAGACTCCTGTATGGAGAGGAAACAATGTGTATTAAATCCTTTAGATTTATAAATAAATCAAGGCACAAGGATACTGTTAGTGTGTGTGTGTTGTTGCCAAGCACTGTCCTGTGAAGTGGGTGGAGGTGCTTCAGGTTGCAGTGCTGCCATCTGGAGTGCTATGTAATAGAATGCTGGACAGATGTGAGTTTAGCTATCATGTTGGGGATGGAGGGCGGGTAGGCGGTGGCACACCTGGTTAAGCCCACACATGGCAGTGAGCAATGACGCAGGTTCAAGCCCCTGGTCCCCACCTGCAGGGGGAAAGCTTCATGAGTGGTAAAGCAGAGCTGCCGACGTCTCTTTTTCCCTTGCTATCTCCCTTTCTCTTCTCAATTTCTCTCTGTCTTATCCAACAACAAATAAATAAATAATAATAATAAAAAAACTATTGTGTTTGGTGACAGTAAAAATAAAACAGGGTAAGAAATGAACAGGTTGGGGGACCGAGCAGTAGTGCAGCGGGTTAAGCGCACGGTGCAAAGTGAGTAAGGATTCCAGTTCGAGACCCCGCTCCCCAACTGCAGAGGGGTAGCTTCACAAGCGGTGAAGCAGGTCTGCGGGTGTCTTCCCCATCTCTCTTGATTTCTCTCTGTCCTATCCAAGAACAACATCAATAACAATGAGAGCAATAACAACAACGATAACAAGGGGAAAAAGCCTCCACTAAGCCCCAACAATAACCCTGGAGACAAAAAAGAAAGAAAGAAATGAACTCGTCTTCAAAGAAAAATCCTATGTTTTGATGAAACTGCTAAGTGAGTTTTTTCTTCTTCTAGCGTTTGCCCTTCTTCCGTAGCCAGTCAACAGCATCAGGTTGAGCCTGATGTCTGCTTGTTGCTGGCTTTGAAAGTGACTGGGATCCATGTGGATTCAGTCGGCTAGGAAGGATCGTCAGTTTCCCCAATAAATGGGTGCTCACGGGATGCACCACGAGAAGGTCGATCCAATGCATCCCAGTGAGTTTCTGCTACCATAGAAGCAGGCAGCAACAGGACATTTGACAAACCAGAAGCCTACTTGACCAATGAATCCCAGTACACTCTAGCATGAGAACAATTTCAAAGTAAGTGTTCAATTTATTTGCTGTAAATAAAGATTTCAGAAGCAAGTAGTATGGTGTGCCTGGTTAAGCACTCACATTACAGTGCTCAAGGATGCAGGTTCAAGCCCCTGGTCCCCATCTGCAGGGGGAAAGCTTCATGAGTGGTGAAGCAGAGCTGCAGGCGTCTCTCTCCATCGCTATCTCCCCCACCCCTCTCAGTTTCTGTCTCTATCCAATGAAAAAGTAGGAGTCAGGCAGTAGGTTAAGTGCATGTGGGTGCTCAAATGAATAAAGATTTGAATTGTCCTGCTGCCCGGAGCTTGGTTCCTGGGTCATCTCTCTTCCTTGTGTCGCTAGCCCGACAGTTAGGTCTTAGGTAGGTAGGCAAGTAAGTCCAAGGATGTGTCTTCAAGGAAAAAGAAAAGTAAGGTGAGGGGCCGGGTGATGGTTCACCCAGAGAGAGCAAACATTACTATGCATAAAGATGCAGCTGGTGTTCTTCCTTCTCCCAATCTCTGTCTCTATGTATTATATCCTCTATCCAAAAGGAAAAAAGAAAGGAAAAAGAAGCGGAACTTTTTTGCTCTTAAGAAAGTAATTTTCACACAAATCCGGGGAGGCAGTTATATTAACACACTTGTGTTATAGATTTATTATAATAACAAGAACAAAGGAAAATTATTTTTGAAGATATGAGATGATCTGATAGATGATAGCTTTCAGATTCTGAAATTTAGAGATTAAGAAAATTTATGAGTGGGCGTAGATAACATGATGGTTATGTAAAGAGATTCTCATGCCCGAGGCTCCAAAAGCCCCAGGTTCAACCCCTGATCACACCATAAACAGATCTGAGCAATGCTCTGCTTAAAAAAATATATATATGAAAAAAATTATCTATTTATTTATTGGGTAGAGGAAGGAGTAGATAGATAGATAAATAGATAGATAGACAGACAGATAGATAGGGGCCTGCAGTACTGTTTCACCACTTGTGAAGCTTACCCCTTGCAGGTGGGAACCCGGGGCTTGAACCCTGGTCCTTGGGCATTGTAACAAGTGTGCCACCACCTGCCCCGAAACATTTCTTATGTCTGTTTTTTCAGTAAAAATTTCAAAAGAGGAGTAAATTTTGCTCTTTTTCTAAATACTTCTCTTTTAAAGTTTTGCTTATTCAAGAGCAAGAAATTTCACATTATGTTGGCATATGCACTGCCAGGTTTTAATTTAGGAACTCATGCATGAGAGTCCAACATTTTATCCATTTGCACCACCCTCTAGGCTGCAAAGCATTTGTACTATGTTTTCCTTTCTTCCTCCCTCTCACCCTTCCTTCTTTCCTTTCTTCCTCTTTCTTCCTTTTCTTCTCCTTTCCTTCTTCGCTCCCTCTTTTATTTCTTTTCTTCCTTCCTTTCCTTCCTTCCTTTTTCTCTTCCTTTCACTTTCTTTCTTCCTCTCTCCCTCTCTTTCTTTCCCTCCTCCCTTTCTTCCTACCTTCTTTTTTCCTTCTTTCTTTCTTTCTTTCTTTCTTTCTTTCTTTCTTTCTTTCTTTCTCTTTCTTTCTCTCTTTCTCTCTTATTTCCCTGAGCACTGCTCAGCTCACTCTTACAACAGTGCTCACGACTGAATTTGTAACTTCCTAGCCTCAGGCACGAAAGTTTTTGCATAACTAATATGCTATTTCCTTCACCCTGCAGTGGTGCATTTTGTTTTTTGTCTTCCTTGTGTTTTCAATATTTTAAAATTTGGATTCACTGGAGAAAAATAAAGTTCTTGAGAACTTTAATATTATAATTCCATTGACTATGATAATAATGTTTTTTAATGTTTTATGTTTACACTGAGCAAAAGTGATAGTTGGAATTTATACAGGTCATACAAAAACAATATCCACAAAATACAGGAGAAAGAATAAGTTCTACCTGAAACATATCAACCTGATAAAGGGAATGGTACTAGAACTTTGATGGGGGCAAAGCTTATACACAGAGGTGTAAAACTGTACTACCAAAATCTACATAGTATTGAAAAACAGTGGTAAATTAATACTTAAAGCAGAGAGAGAGAGAGAAAAGAGATCACTCCACCATAGCTTCCTTTAGTGCCATGGGGGCTTGCTTTTAAACTTGGGTCACATACATGACAAACCTATCCAAGTGAGCTATTTTGCTTATCCTCAACACACCAAAATTATTTATTTGCTTACTTATTGGATAGAGACCAATTGAGAGAGACAAAGAAACGCCTGTAGCACTGCTTCACCGTTCATAAAGCTTTCCCACTGCATATGGGGGAATGGGGGCTTGAGCCTGGGTCCTTGCGCATGGTAAGATGTGTACTCAAACGGGTATGCCACTGTCCGGCTCTCTCTCCATACATTATTAATCCAAAAAAAAAAAAAAAGAAACCTCCAGGCCGTGGTGGGACACTGGGTTAAGCGCCCATATTAACATACTCAAGGATCTTAGGTTGGAGCCCCCGGCTCTCCACGTGCCGGGGGCCCGCTTCACGAGTGATGAAGCAGGTCTGCAGGTGTCTTTCTCTTTCCTCTATCTTTCCTCCCCTCTTAATTTCTCCATGTCCTGTCAAATAAGAATAGAGAGAAAAAATAATGAAGGAAAATTTTTTTTAAAAAAAGGAAAAAATGGCCACTACATGTTGTAGTGCAAGCACCGTGCCCCAGTGATAACCCTGGTGGCAATAAAAAAATAATAAAGTTTAAAGAAGGTTATTAAGAACATTGCAATTGGGAGTCTGGTGATAGCGCAGCGGGTTAAGCGCACGTGGTGCAAAACGCAAGGACTCGTGGAAGAATCCTGGTTCAAGCCCCAGATCCCCACCTGCAGGGGAGTCGCTTCACAGGCAGTGAAGCAGGTCTGCAGGTGTCTAACTTTTTCTCCCCCTCTCTGTCTTACCCTCCACTCTCCATTTCTCTCTGTCCTATCCAACAACAACGATATCAACAACAACAATAATAACTACAACAATAAAAAAAGGGCAACAAAAGGGAAAATAAATAAATATTAAAAAAGAACATTGCAGTTTTGAATATGAAGGTGCTATTTGGTAGTCTATGTAATCTGGTAGAGCCATTACATCAGAAATAATGACTACCATGAATTTGAATAAATGAAACCTGTAGATGTTTAATAATAATGAAATCAAAGATTTATTTCCTGGCCTCCATAAGTAATTTGAAGGAAATCTGTGATCTTGAACACACAGGATTCGGATTAAATGGTTTTATTCTACTGGCTAGACAAATTTACAAGTGTTAATAGTCTCCAGGTCGAGATTTTATCCACTTCCTTGCATTCCATTCTTTGCAACAAACAGGAGATGGCAGCATTGCTGCAGTAGTTGGGAAAGAAACTGCACTGTGAAAAGCGAAGGCAGATTGTGACTGAGAGCCGAGCTGTAGAAGCAGGTGCTACAATACAATGAGTCGCTCTAGCAGGATGCATAGGGAACAAATGCGAACTAAAATTCTAATGCCTCTGAATGCTGAATATTGTTACGTATATTTTCCAGAGGAATAGTCCGTCCCCCTTGTAAAATTGAAATGGCTCAGATGTTGAGATTTTTATGGTTTTAGAAAGCTGTGAATACTTAACAAAGAACTTGGCTCTACAGCTGTGGAATTTTAATCTCTTGGTGGAGTAGTACTTTTTTTTTTTTTAAAAAGGTTTTATTTACTTATTGATGAGAAACATAGGAGGAGAGAGAAAGAGCCAGACATCACTCTGCTACATGTGCTGCCAGGGATTGAACTCAGGACCTAATGCTTGAGAGTCCGCTGCTTTATCCACTGCGCCACCTCCCGGACCACAGGAGTAGTACTTTTCTAAGAACACTAGATATTTATCATTCTTATATTCATGCTTTAAAACTGATATTTATAATAAGAAGAAACCTCTATCTTAGGTCACTAAAAAGCACATATATGCTCGAGCTGTGTTCAAGTCCAGTCCCCTTCCTATTAAAAGAAGATTCAGTGTTGTGTTTCTGCTATTCTCTCTCTCTTTCTGCTTCTTTGCTCTGTCTTCTTTTTCTCTGTCTACAAAAACAAGACAAAACAAAACAAAGCAGAAAAAAAGAAAGAAGGAAAAAAGAAAAAGAAAAGAGTGAAAGAAAAAAGAAAGAGAAGTAAATATATGCGCGGGAATTACTGCTGTCAATTGTGTGTCAATGTTAGTGTAGTAGAGAAAAGATTGGATAGATAAATCCACATCCAAGTTCCTTATGGACACTTCTATTCCTTATGAATACTTCTTAGTGTTCAACTTGGTACCTCTCTTTGAGGAGGCAACTTCTAAAGAATACAAATCTGTGGGAGGCAGGAGGTAGTGAAGAGGGTTAAGTGCACGTGGCACAAAGCACAAGGACGGGTGTAAGGATCTGGGTTTGAGCCCCGGGCTCCCCACCTGTAGGGGAGTCGCTTCACAGGCGGTGAAGCAGGTCTGCAGGTGTCTTTCTCTCCCTCTCTGTCTTCCCCTCCTCTCTCCATTTCTCTCTGTCCTATCTAACGACGACATCAATAACAACAACAATAATAATTACAGCAACGACAACAACAACAAAAAAAAACGAGCAACAAAAGGGAAAATAAATAAATAATTAAAAAACATTAAAAAAAGAATACAAATCTGCAATATGAAACCTGGAGATATTTTGCTGAATTACTTTGTGTAAATACATTTACAAAAATGTATAAAGACCGCATAATATTATTCCTTAATTTCTTCCAGTAAATTTAACTAGCTACTGTAGAGTACCTAGAGAATCAAAATTTACTAGCTTAAATAAAGATGAGAAAATGAAGGCCTAAATGGAAAATTACATTAGGCCTTTATTATGGTTTAGAAAGGAAAGATTCGGTATTATTTTGTGGTTATCATGAATATTGTGTCTAACTTACAACACCTTTTTTGTAAAATAATTAAAAAAATTTATTATCTTTATCTATTGGATAGAGTCAGCCAGAAATTGAGAGGTAGGGGGAGATAGAGAGGGAAAGAGACAGAGAGACATCTGCAGCCCTCCTTCATCACTTGTGAAGCTTTCCTCCTGCAGGTGGGGACCCGGACCTTGAACCCTGTTCTTGTACATTGTAATATATGCGCTCAACCAGATGTGTCTCCACCTGGCCCCTCTAACTAACAATATCTATGAGGTTTTTTTGTTTTTGTTTTTTTAGTTGGCCTTGGTTCACCATCATTGAACCATGCTGCTCTATTTTGCTCTGCCCTTTCCTGTGCTGGGTTTTCTCTGTTGTGTTCTTGGTTCTATTCTAATGCTGATTATTTCATCAAAAGTTGGAATTAGGGATTCTGGGCAGTAGTGCAGTGGGTCATAAGTGCAGGTGGTGCAAAGCGCAAGGACCGGCTTGAGGATGCTGGTTCGAGTCCCTGGCTCCCAACCTGCAGGGGCGTCGCTTCACAAGCGGTGAAGCAGGTCTGCAGGTGTCTATCTTTCTCTTCTCCTCTCTGTCTTCCCCTTCTCTCTCCATTTCTCTATGTTCTAACAACGACGACATCAATAATAACTACAACAACAATAAAAAGACAACAAGGGCAACAAAAAGGAAAATAAATAAATAAAATTTAAAAAAAAAGTTGGAATTCCTTAGCTTCTTTTCATGTAATTTTTCAGTAATTCTTGCAAGTCAGGTTTGGTAATGACAAATTCCTTCAGTTTCTGAATGTTTGTAAAGGTCTTTATTTCTTCCACATATTCAAAGGATAATTTAAGACTATACAGAATTTATGGCTGGCAATTCTTTTTTTAAAATTTTTTTCCTTTTTTAAAAATTTAATTATTTAATTATTTAAAAAATTATTTACTTATTTTGTTGCCCTTGTTGTTTTGTTGTTGTAGTTATTATTGATGTCATTGTTGTTGGATAGGACAGAGAGAAATGGAGAGGGGAGAGAAAGACAGACACCTGCAGACCTGCTTCACCACCTGTGAAGTGACTCCCCTGCAGGTGGGGAGCCGGGGGCTCGAACCAGGATCCTTCCGCTGGTCCTTGTGCTTAGTGCCACCTGCGCTTAACCCGCTGTGCTACCACCCAACTCCCGGCTGGCAATTCTTATCTTTGATTACTTTGAATACGCCATTCCACTCCCTCCTTCCCTCTAGGGTTTATGATGAGAAATCCGATGGTTCTGCCTTTGTCTCTGACTTTCTTCCTTTACCAGGCAGCCTATTTTCCTTGTTCCTGGTCCCTGATGTGTCTTAGTGTGTGTCATTTCGATCAAAAAATTTAGGTGTGTGTTCACCATCTTGGATTTCTGTATTTTGAACATTACTCGGGTATGGACAATTTTCTGCTAAAATTTCTTTGAATATGTTCTCTGCTCTTCTCTCCCTTTCTTCTTCCTCAGGTATCCCAATAACTCTGATGTTTGTCTTTCTGATGGAGTCTGCTATTTCAGAGAGAAGTGTTTCATTTTTCCTAAACTTTTCCTCCTCGAGAGTTTTAAATTTACAGAGTGTGGTGGTTGTGTTTTCCAGGGTTGATGTTTTCTCCTCCACCTGATTAAGTCTGCTTTCTTTCTTTTCTTTTTTATTTTAACTTATTTATAAAAAGGAAACATTGACAAAACCATAGGATAAAAGGGGTACAACTCCAGGCCTCTTACCTCAACCTGAACTGCATTCAAAGTGTCCTTTAGGCTCTGCAGTTCTGTTTGGAGTTTTAAGTTATTTATTTTTCTGTACTTTGTGATTCTTTTGTAAAATGGCTGCTGAATTCTTGAATCTTTAGTTTCTTGAAGTGATTTCATGAGTTTTCTTTTTTAAAAAAAAATTATTTCTTTATTCATGAGAAAGATGGGGCATCAGATATCATCTGGTACATGTAGTGCCAGGAATTGAACTAGGGACTTCATGGTTGAAAATCCAATGCTTTATGCACTGTGCCACTTCCTGGACCACTGATATTGAGTTTTTTTTTTTTTTTTTTTAAAGATATAAGTTCTTTTTTAAAAAAAATATTTATTTATTCCCATTTGTTGCCCTTGTTTTATTGTTGTAGTTATTATTGTTGTTATTGATGTCGTTGTTGTTGGATAGCACAGAGAGAAATGGAGAGAGGAGGGGAAGACAGAGAGAGGGAGAGAAAGATAGATACCTGCAGACCTGCTTCACTGCCTGTAAAGCGACTCCCCTGCAGGTGGGAAGCCAGGGGCTCCAACCGGGATCCTTTTGCTGGTCCTTGCATTTTGCACCACGTGCGCTTAACCGGCTGTGCTACCGCCCGACTCCCAAGTTCTTTTTTTAAAAAATTAGTTTATTCCCTTTTGTTGCCCTTGTTTTATTGTTGTAGTTATTATTGTTGTTACTGATGCCATTGTTTTTGGATAGGACAGAGAGAAATGGAGAGAGAAGAGGAAGACAGGGGGAGAGAAAGAGACAGACCTGCAGACCTGCTTCACCGCTTGTGAAGCTACCCCCCTGCAGGTGGGCATCTGGGGGCTTGAACTGACACTGAATTTTCTGAACTCTACCTTTGAGATTTTTTTTCTAGATCTGTGTCTGTCTGGTCACTTGGGTTTTGTGTTGTTGCCGTCTGTGTATTTGTTTGAAAATTTAGTGTTCCTTTGTTGTGCCAGCAGGAGGTATTGGATTACCCTGTGTATATATCTTGATGGGACAGGGGAGATTTTATCTTCAGTCACTAGGTTGGGTCAATGTCCCTGATGTCAATATATGATCTCCCTGCTGCTGTACCAGCTTCTGTGGGACAATTGCACTGGAAACTCGAGAAATCACAGTTATAAACTGATGAGTCTTTAGGTGATTTTATTTTTTCTTTTCTTTTTTAAAAATCAGCTCAGACCCAGAAGTGGTGCTCCTCAGCTGTTATTTCTCCCAATTTGGTGCCAGCTATCCTTGAGCACCAGTTTTTAGTTCTGGGAATCACTCCCTTACCCCCTTTCTATCCACAAGCCACATATGCCTGTGCTCTCCTGTAGCTTAGGCCTTCTTCTCCTCCTCCTCCTCCTCCTCCTCCTCCTCCCCCCCCTTCTCCTTTTTTTTTTTTTTTAAAGTTGTTTCTTTGACTCAGACCCAGAAATGGTGTGCCTCAGTTGTCACTCACCCAGTGTTTGGTGCCAGCCATTCCCGAGTACAGCCTTTTAGTCCTGGGAATCTCTCCCTCACCCTTTTTTTTGTCCATGAGCCACATGTATTCATTTCACCTTTGGCTAAGTGAGTTTTTGAAGAAATCCTGGTTGTATTTTGTTGATTTTTTTAAAGGTATTTTTCATTGCTTTTCCTGGTTGGCTGGGAAGAATGAAATGCAGCTGTTGCTACTCCATAGCCACGCTTCTGAAGTCCAGCAGATTGTGTTATTTTGATTGGAGACTTGTATACCTGACTTTCACTTCTTGTGTCTTCATACAGTCTAATTTGGGCTATGCTTGCTTTTATTTTCTTGTCCTACTTTGAGAAAGCAGCTTTTCATATGGTGTAAATTTGAGTTAGTGTGCACTTTTAAAATTATTCTTAGAATTTTTCTTTTCTTTTCTCTCTTCCTCCTTCTATCCTTTTTTAAAAATCTATTTACTATTTTTTTAAAAAATTTTATTTGAAACTAGAGCACTGTTCAGTTCTGGTTTATGCTGATGCTAGGAATTGAATCTGGGACTCTCGGAGCTTCAGGCATCAGAGTCTTTTGCATAACCAGTATTCTGTCTCTTCCTCCCAGTTTTAGAAGTCTTGTTTAAGAGATATTTCCAGTGGTCTGGGAGGTGGCGCAGTGGATGAGGCATTGGACTCTCAAGCATGAGGTCCTGAGTTTGGTCCCCGGCAGCACATGTACCAGAGTGATGTCTCGTTCTTTCTCTCCTATCATTTCTCATGAATCAATAAATAAATTTAAAAAAATGTTAAAAAAAAAAGTATTTCCAAAAACCTTGCATTAGGGCTGGGGAGATAGTGTAATGGTTATGGAAGAAGTCTATCCTGCCTGAGGCTCTGAAGTCCCAGGTTCAACTCCTGCACCACCATAAGTCAGAGCCAAGCACTGCTTGGGGACGGGGGTGGGAGAAGAAAACAACCAAAAGTCTACCTTAAAATGCTATTTTTGTTTGTCATTTTCATTAACCTTAAAGCTTAAATTTTCTCATGTCTTCATACAGTCTAATTTGGGCTATGGTTGCTTTTTATTTTATTTCCTATTTTGAGAAAGCAGCTTTTCATATGGCATAAATTTGACTTAGTATGTACTAAACTGAACATTTTATTAGTATGTTAATTCCAGTGCAACGGTAGGTTAACAAATATGGCTTTTATAGGCTCACTGGAGACCCAAAGGTGAGCCTGAAATTTATTCTACCATTTGGCAGTTTGCATCTAGAGTCAGTATATCAGAAATAATGACCTGAGTGTGAGCTTGAGTAAATGAAAACCATCAATGTTTAATCATAATGCAGTGAGAACTTTATCCTGACTGGCATAAATAGTCTGAAGGGAATCAGTGATCCTGAAACTTGTTTTACCTTTCTTTTTCAATATGTCTGTTCTTTTCATTAAATAATTATGAATAGTGGCGGAATGGTGCCACACCTGGTTGAGTAGACGTGTTACAATGCCCAAGGACCCAGATTCAAGTCCCCATTTCCCACCTATAGGGTGAAAACTTCATAAGTGGTGAAAGTAAATCAGGGCAGGAAGTGTTCCTCTGTCTCTCTTTCTTCCTCTCCCCTTTTAATTTCTCTCTCTAGCCAATAAATAAGTAAATAAAACATTAAAAATAAGTCTCAGGTTCAATCCCCCACACTACCATAAGCCAGAGCTGAACAGTGCTCTGGTAAAAACTAAAAACATTAGCAATAAAGTAATAAAAATAATTGTGAACAAATAAATTGGCACAAATTTTTATCCTTTTTGACACAGTAAGGACTTTTAACTGAGATTTTGACAGAAATGTTTGGTGTATTTATTAGGCTAACTACTGCTTAGTAGTCATTTGTTATGGCATCCAATCCACTGATTACTCAGAGAGTGGAATGTAATGGCTTTATGTGTGTGTGTGTGTGTGTACATGCACACATGTCTCTGTATACACCCATACCCACATATACATTGATTATTTTTATTTTATTTTTTTTTTTTATTGTTGTAGTTACTATTGTTGTCGCCGTTGTTAGATAGGACAGAGAGAAATGGAGAGAGGAGGGAAAGAGAGAGGGGGAGAGAAAGACAGACACCTGCAGACCTGCTTCATCGCCTGTGAAGCGACTCCCCTGCAGGTGGGGAGCTGGGCTTGAACCGGGATCCTTCCGCTGGTCCTTGCGCTTTGCGCCACCTGCGCTTAACCCGCTGCGCCACCGCCCGCCTCCCTACATTGATTATTTTGTACACACTGGCTTCATAGTTTGGGGTGAGATGTGTGTGGTAGAATGTGAATTTTGGATTTTCCAGGTAGTGATTGTGAGATAGAAGTAATTAGCTTATATTAAACTCACTTCTCCCTCGCCCTCCCCCCACAAAAAAAAGAAGAAAAAAAGGAGTGCTATACCTATGCTATAAACTTTTTTTGTGTGTGAAGATTAACCAAAGTAATACATATAAACTGTTTAGAATATAAATGGTGGTGGTTATCATGGTGACACCGAATTATCACAGCATCTTTAAGTATGCAACATATAATCAGATAACTTTTCTTTCTTTCCTTCTTTTTAAATTATCTTTATTTATTGGATAGAGACAGCCAGAAACCAAGAGCGTAGAGGGAGACAGAGAGACACCTATAGCCCTGCCTCACCACTTGAAAAGCTTTTTCCCTGCAGGTGGGGTATGGGGGCTTCAACCCCAGGTCCTTGTGCATTGTAACATGTGCACTCAACCAGGTGTGTCACCACCCAGCCCCCATCAGATGTCTCTTCTTTGTATAATCTTAACCTATATAAGGATAATTTAAAGATCTGTTAAAAACTCAGATATTCCCTAAGGAATAGGTTATAACTTTTAGTTACACAGTACTGGAGATAATTTATTTATGTAACCTCAAAAATTTTTTATACATAGCTTTCAGAGACCGTGGATTTTATTAGGGAGCCCAGTCCTAAGGGCTTCATAGAAGCCTGTCTAAAGATTATTTAGAAAGATTATAGAAAACTGTTCTGCTTAATGGGATTTTAGATCTGTTCAGGCTTCTGCTCTTGGCTTCGGCTTTCAACTATGACTTGTGCCTCCAAAGATAGCAGATCGCCAGAGTGCTGGTTCTGACCTTTTGGAGTTGTTACTCTGAACAGCATTTCCTATACAGGATATTATTACTATTATTATTATTATTTTCATCAGTGCCTTCCTTGAGGACATTCAGCTTTTGCACACTACTTAACACCAAATGTATAACACTATGAGTTACTTTTTTTCTCTAGATTAAAAAAAACATGATTGATTTATTAATAATAGAGGGGAGGGGAGAAAGAGAGAGAGAGAGAGGAAAAGATGAAAGAGACATTGAGAGAACCAGAGCCTCAATCACTCTGTGCATGTGATGCTGAGGATTGAACATGGGACCTTTCTTGTACTTGAGAGTCTAATGCTTTATCCACTATGCCTAGGCCACTCTAGATTTTTAAAAGTTTATTTATTTATTTAATAGAGTTAGAGAGAAATTAAGAAGGGATAGGGAAGTAGAAAAGGAAAGGGAAGGAGGGAAGGAGAGAGAGAGAAAGAAGGAGAGAGAGAAAGGAGAGAGAGAGAGAGAGACCTGCAATACTAAAGGTGGGGAAAGGGCTGCGGTCTTGAACCCAGGTCCTTGAGCATTGTAACAGTTGTACTCAACAGAGTGCACCTATGCCTGAGCCCTCTGTAGTTTTTATTTTTTTATAACCTAAGAGACATAATGTGTTTAAATGTTTTATTTGAATATTTCTAAAGGTTAGGCCTTCTTCCCTGAATGCTGACTGGTGTTGCTTGGGTGCTATCTGTTTCCTTTCTTTTACAGTCTTTGAGCAATGAGGTCAGATAGTCTTGTACCCTAGTCTGTGTTTTCTCCACTTCTCTTTCTTACTTCCTTCCACTCCTCATCCATACAATACATACTAGTTTATAGAATGCACATTTATTAAGAGTTCCTTGGCTTGATGGCACTTCAGACTGCCCATATAACCATGCTCTGGTGGCTGGGATTGACTGTTATCCACACAAGTGACAGCTGCCACCAGCAAGAAGAAAATCCCTGGCAGGGATAGATAGCATAATGGTTATGCAAAGAGACTCTCATGCCTGAGGCTCCAAAGCCCCAATAATGGTTATGCAAAGAAGCTCTCATGCCTGAGGCTCCAAAGTCCCAAATTCAACTCCCCACACCACCTGTAAGCCTGTGTTGAGCAGTGCTCTGGTTCAAAACAAAAAAAAAAAAAAAGAAAGAAAATTGTCAAGAAGTCAAAGATCAAGTCTTTCATAAGTTTATATTTCCAATCACCTCATGCCTACAAGGTACTCTGTGTGTGTCCCCTTGGACAAAGCTGTTGTCAACAGGATGTCTTCCAAGATCTTGCTCTTAAACACAGGGCCCATAGAGAGGAAAAAGTCAAGATTGAGGAGAGGTGCAAGACAGACAAGAACAAGTAGTTCTTTCAAAAGCTACGATTTTAGATGTTTTTTTTTTTTTTTAGATGTTTTACATGTTTTTTTTTTTTTTTTTTTTAAAAAAAGAGTTCCTTAAAGGGAACATTCTTTTTGTATACTTTCTCCACTGTCTAATATGATTTTTTTCTCTCAAAAGGTATTTAACAAATGAGGGGGTGAATGTGAGCTGTAGTCATATTTTTTCATCTTGAGAATACAAGTACTGGCAGGTAGGACTGGATTAACATGGAGACACTTTATTCTAGAAAGACAACTGACTACTATGATGGAGTTATGCACAGTGGAGAGTGGACAAATGGGGCTGGGTGGTGGTGTACCTGATTAAGAACATGGGTTACATTTTGTCAAGACCCAGCTTTAAGCCCCCAGTCCCCACCTGCAAGGGGAAAACTTCAAAAATGGTGAAGCAATGCTGCAGGTATCTTTCTCTCTCCCTCACTTTTTAAATTTTATTTTTATTATCATTATTTATTGGATAAAGACAGAAAAATCTAAACACTGTCAGAGGCAAAATATAGCATTAATACTTTAGGGAAACTGCTTTGAATAAATCTCTGAACTTCAAGGCTTTTGTGAGCTGTCACCATTTTGGCATCACTTCCACAAAAGAGCATTTGTACTTAACTGGTAGGACCCTGGCTTTGACAGTATGATAGTCCATAAACATATGCACAACAATCATACAGAATAAAAATGTATCATAGCAGGGAGTAGGTTGGTAGTGCAGCAGGTTAAGCTCAGGTGGGCCAAAGTGCAAGGACCGGCATAAGGATCTTGGTTCCAGTCCCCTGCTCCCCATCTGCAGGGAGGTCACTTCACGGGTGGTGAAGCAGGTCTGCAGATGTCTATCTTTCTCTCCCCCTCTCAGTCTTCCCCTCCTCTCTTAACTTCTCTCTGTCATATTAATAACAACAACAATAATAACTACAACAGTAAAACAAGGGTAACAAAAGGGAATAAATAAGTATTTAAAAACAAACAAACAAAAATGTATCATAGCTTAGTTTTGTAATTATTTTGTATTTACCCTCAGCACTATTCATTACCCATAGATGACAAAGTCTAATAATAAGAGTAGATACCACCAAAAGTACAAAGGGCAAGGACCTGTGCAAGGATCCCATTTCAAGCCCCGCCCCCTCCCTGCGGGTGGGGTGTGTTTCAGCAGCAAAGCGAGTCAGTTGTCTATCTTTCTCTTCCCCTCTCTGTTTTCCCCTCCTCTCTCCATTTCTCTCTGTCCTATCCAACAACAATGACATCAATAGCAACAATAGTAATAACCACAACGATAAAACAACAAGGGCAACAAAAGGGAAAAAAATGTTCTCCAGGGGCAGTGGATTCATGGTGCAGACACCAAGCCACAAATAACCCTGGAAGCAAAAAAAAAAAAAAGAAAGAAAGATGGCTGCCAGGAGCAGTGGATTCATAGTACTGCCACCAAGTCCCAGTGATAGCCCTTGAGGCAAGAATAATAATAAATAAGAAAGAGACCCAGTTAATGAAACTTGAGGTCTCCCATATTTAGGTTAGACAGAGGATGAATAATTGGTACATAGACCAAGAAATA
This sequence comes from Erinaceus europaeus, assembly GCF_950295315.1. Lineage (NCBI taxonomy): Eukaryota > Metazoa > Chordata > Mammalia > Eulipotyphla > Erinaceidae > Erinaceus > Erinaceus europaeus. The sequence goes on along the minus strand of NC_080165.1, from coordinate 118,633,648 downwards.
GAACCTATAGTCAAAAGACAAAAGGGGAGAATGTCCTAGAATACAACCTGGGGAAAAAAAGTGTTTTACAGGGAGGGATGTTACTGAGAAGTCAAGAAAGTTAAGAACTGAGAATTGATCCTTGATTTATAAACAAATATCTCACTAGTGGCTTTGACTAGAGAAGTTTCACAATTTCTCAATGAATACCTTATTGGAGTAGTTTTAAGATAGAGTGGAAGCAGAACTTAAGGAGATTATAAGTGGGCAGGGGAGATATCATAATGGTTATGCAAAGAGACTCATGCCTTAGGGTCGAAGTCCATGTTTCAATACCCCACACCACTAAAAGCCAGAGCTGAATAGTGCTCTGGTGAAAAATAAATAAATAAATATATATATAATTAAGGAAATTATAGAGGCTGGACAGTGGCACACCCAGCACACGTTATCATGTACTAGGACACAGGTTCAAGACTCCCATCTCTACTTGCAGTAAGGAAGCTTCACAAATGGTCAAACTATCTTTGAAAAGAGAAAATTTGTTGCTTAAAAATTCTGGAGTAGAGAAGTCAGGCAGTGGAGCACCTGGTTAAGCGCACACATTATCAAGTTCAAGGACCTGGGTTTGAGCCCCTACTCCATATGAGTGTGTCTGCAGGTAACTATCTTTGGCCCTCTCTATCTTCCCAACCCCTCTTATTTTCTCTTCATTCTATCAAATCAGAATAGAAAGAAAAGAGAAAAAAAAAGTGGAGTAGAATGACCAAGGTGAACTCTTAGTGTTGGTATCAAGCCACAGAGATGACCCTGGTGGAAAAAATAAATACATAAAACAATAAATAAACAAACACATAAATAAAATTTGGAGGATATTTCCAGAACTCCATATTATTTGGGACAGAATGCATACATTACCATGCATAAGCACTAGGGTTTGAGTCCCTGATCCCCACCTGCAGGGGGGGATGCTTCACAAGAGGTGAAACAGGTCTGCAGGGTGTCTTTCTCCCTCTCTATCTTCCCCATCCCTCTCAACTTCTCTCTGTCCTATCAAAGCAGAATAGAAAGAAAGGGGGGGGTGACTGCCAAGAGTTTGTGGATTCTTAGTGCCAGCACCAAGCCCCAGTGATAACCCTGGTGTCAAAAAGAAAATTCTGGAGGGCATATACAAAACTCTTTATACAGACACACTGACCAGTGGAATAGAATTGAGAGTCAAGAAATAAGTCCCTGCTCCCATAGACATCTAGTTTTTGACAAGGGGGCAATGAAAAATGCTAGAGAGGGTGTGGGGGCAAAAAAATCTTTCTTGCACTGCTGATGGATTTGAATGTAAATTGGTCCAACCTCTGTGGAGAGCAGTCTGGAGAACCCTTAGAAGGCTAGGAATGGACCTACCATATGATCTGGCAATTCCTCTCCTGGGGATATATTTTAAGGAACCAAACACACCTATTCAAAAAGATCTGTGTATACCTATGTTCATAGCAGCACAATCTGTGATAGCCCAAACCTGGAAGCAACCTAGGTGTTCAACAGGTGAGTGGCTGAGAAAGTTGTGCCATATGAATAGTCCTATATGAATAGGACTCAGCTATTAAAAATCATCTTACATGGAACTTGAAGAAATCATATTAAATGAGATCAGCCAGAAAGAGAAGAATGAATATGGAATGATCTCACTCATAGATGGAAGTTGAGAAATAAGAACAGAAGGCAAGACACAAAGCAGAATTTGGACTATGTTGGGTGTATTACAACAAAGTAAAAGATTCTGGATGGGGCTTTTAGATCCTGGAGCAAGATGGTGGAGGAGGATATAGACAGGGGCTTAAAGTGCTTTTCAGATAACTGAGAAATTCTGCATATGTACCTGTTGTTTTCGACGGGTTATGTTGTTTTAGGCGAGTAGCAATAATCAGTGTGATGCCAAGGGGAGGTTTTCTTGCCTCAAAGGGCAAGGCCTAGCAAGCGAAAGGGCATTTCTTGCCTCTGGGAATGCTTCATGCCTCTGGGGGCATCTCTTGCCTCAAAGTGCGTTTCCTGCCTCTGTGGGCATCTCTTGCCTCTTGGGGAGCTTCATGCCTCTGTGGGCATAACCTAATAAGGAGGGGGAGTTTTCTGCCTCTGGGGAAGAGCCTGCAGGCGAGGGGACATGGTCTATAAAGTCTCAAGGCAATTGGCTGAAGTTAGTCTTTGAGAAACACAGCAGCGTGTACCAGTAAGTCGATGGAGGTGTCAGTCCAAAGTAGCTGACCACAGAAGAAAATGCCAGAGGATGAAGCGCTGCACGTCTGTCTCGATGGGGAATGTCGGCCACCAGAATTCTGCTTTTCTGTAGAGAGTGAGCTTTGGAGTCTGTGAATCTGTTTCTTCAGGTCGTGCCAGGTCTCATCATTGGTTTCCAGGGGTGTGTTGCAGTCATTCCATCTTGTGGGCGATGTCAGAGAACAGGATCCAAATGGATTTCCAGGAATTCCATTTGAGTAGATGCTTTTTCATGTGAAGACTTTGACAGCTGAAATTCACTTACTTGTCAAACAAAACTTGTAGCAGATTAGAAGTTTACTATAATTGATAACTCCATTATAATGGGAAGTCCTTTCTAGTATGATTTTAAGGTTGTTTAAACAGTTTAAACTCAATAAAATGTGGAAAGGTAAACAGAAGAACCACGGTTAAAAGCCTCAGGCATGAGAATAATTAACATAATCATTGCACTATCTGCCCCACCCATAACTCATACAGTTTTCAGGATTAAACGTTTCAGATTCACATCAAGACGTAAAAGAGAAGTCAAAGGAGGGAAAATAAATTTTTTTTGGATTGTTTCTGGATGTCTCTAGAAATCATGGCTGCGTCCAGCATTTTTTTTTTAAGTCAATGTCAAACAAAAATTCAGTCATTCAAATCATTCTCTTATGAAACGCAACTTGAACCAGATTATCAAGATCTCACCATGTAGGATTAAGAGTCCCCGGAGTTGCGTCCTAGTCCAAAAAGCTCCTCGAAATTCCATTTAGGGTGCTTCTGACTGTTCCTGCTGGATTGCTTCAGGCACCCATTTTTAAAAGCGGCTTCCCATCGGAGAAAGAATCCAATCAGGAGAGTAGAACTAACCACGTGTCTCCATTCTTGGGGACTGCCAGGGTACTGGAGAACACTCCTCAAATTAGAGTAGTCCTTCTCAGCGGGAAACATGTGAGAAGAAGTCCAGAAAGTCCCAGAGGAAATCCCCATGCATATCCCAAGGTCTACGACAGTCATAAAGAACCAAACTGTGGCCCGGAGCAAAATGTAATCCTTTTCCTCAGGAAACATGGGAGAGGGAATCCAGAAAGTCCAAGGAGAAATCTCTGTGCATCTCCCAAGCTCTATGATCCTGGTCATAAGAAACCAAAGTTCCCGGTCAGGGAACTGAAGTGTGGCCCAGAGTAAAATGTTCCAGAGACAAAGAAACTGTCTCATAATGAAACAGTAGAGGCTTTGGCAAACCTCTTCATAAGTAGAAGAGAAGACCATAGTGCATAGGTAGGCAAAGTCTTCACTTATCTGGGAGTTGCGCAGGTCCGGTCCCACGTTGTAGCGCCATATGTTGTTTTCGATGGGTTATGTTGTTTTCGCCGGGCTGGCTTCATGGGCAGGTAACAGATGACCAGGGACTCATGGTTGAGCTGTAGGCAGTATCTCTTTATTCATGCAGGACGCAGCACAATCTAAGACGAGCTAAGCTAAACTCAAGGTACTGTAAAACTCACAATGCTGTCTTTATATATACTTGCCAAATAGGGTGGAAACAGGATGTGACATAGAGAGGGTGGAGAGAAAAGTGACTGGTGAAAATCAGAATGTGACAAGGAGGGGGCAGAGCAGGCGAGAATCCTATCACTGAACCACCAATGCCCTGGAGTGCTTTATGTAAATGTAAAAGTGATTTATGTAAATAGACCAAAGCTTTGAATGGGATTAAATCTATCCCTATATAGGCATATGGTTAAGCAGAAGCCAGGGGGAGCTGGCATACTATCCAACATGTACCAAGAACTGTATTTACTACTGACTGAAAACCAATAATCCCAATTAAAAAGAGAGAGACAGAGACTGAAGTGAAGAGGTAAATAAGAACAGCAGTTAACCCGAAAGCAACTGTTCCTTGTTCTGCGTAAATATTTCCACCTGTACCCATCCTGTGTTGACTATAAAAAGGTGGGATGAAAAATATTCGGGGTTGCAGACTCTCCCCTTGCGTGGAAGCCCTTGTATGTAGTGAAATATAATGGTTTGAGCCCCCAGCTCCCCACCTGCAAAGGCTTTGCTTCATAGGAGGTGAAGCAGGTCTACATGTGTCTGTCTTTCTCTCCCCTTCTACATTATATTTTATTGCCCTTGTTGTTTTATTGTAGTTATGATTGATGTTGTTGTTGCATAGGACAGAGAGAAATGGAGAGAGGAGGGGAAGACAGAGAGGGCGAGAAAAAGATAGACACCTGAAGACATGCTTCACCGCTTGTGAAGTGACTCCTCTGCTGGTGGGGAGCCGGGGGCTCGAACCGAGTTTATTTTATTTTTATTTTTTAAGAATTTTAAAGAATATTTATTTATTTATTCCCTTCTGTTGCCCTTGTTGTTTTACTGTTGTAGTTATTATTGATGTCATTGTTGTTGGATCGGACAGAGAGAAATGGAGAGAGGAGGGGAAGACAGAGAGGGGGAGAGAAAGATAGATACCTGCAGACCTGCTTCACCACTTGTGAAGCGACTCCCCTGCAGTTGGGGAGCTGGGTCTCGAACCAGGATCCTTACTCCGGTCCTTGTGCTTTGCGCCACATGTGCTTAACCCACTGTGCTACCTCCCAACTCCCTTATTTTATTTTTAATGAGAGAGTGGCATAGAGGAAAAGATACAGAGAGAGAGACCAGAGCATTGCTCAGTTCTAACTTATGGTGGTAATTGGGATTGAACCTGGAACCTCAGAGCCTCAGACATAAAAAGTATTTTGCATAACCATATGCTATCTCCTCAGCCCTGCATTATTATTACAATATGATGATGATGATAATAATAATATCTTTACTGAACCCTTATAATGTGCCAGGTACTTTACATATGATATTTTCAAAATATTCAGTTCACAAACATCCTTTAAGGTATGCTTTATAATTAGTTTCATGGGAAAATTGAGGTTTCCAGGGGTTGAGTCATTTAAGGTAATACACTTTAAAACTTCGAAGAAAATTCAAACCTTAACTAGCCTGATTCTATAATCTGGGACAAAATTTTAGCATCGAAAACTTAACCTGGATGAGAGGGTTCACACTGTCCTTTGCTGGAGGCTTCACTTGGCCTGACATTGATCAATGGCATTGGGTCAAGGGAATAGACTCTACAAAGGAAGCAATCACCATAACAAATAACTTGCATATGTGTCCAACATCAGATTACAACTCTATAAACCTTTTAAAATATGATGAAGAATCATGTAATTAATATATGTAATGTTTTAAACCAGTGAATAGATTGGTTGTTTTAAACAAAGTTTTGTTGAGGATATTATTTGAGCTAGAGCCCAGGCTTCAAGAAGATAAAAACAAAACAAAACAAAAAAACAAAAACTCTTATCTTCATTTCTCCACGCTTTATCCTGGGATCTGTAAACTAGGTATTTATCATACTGTCTCTTTTGTGGTGTTTATTCTTGGTTTGATGAATGTGGCTTCCTGGACAGAGTGCACACCAGCCTTGAGGCACACTCCTTTTGACTCAAAGAAAAATAAATTGACTTCAGAAAAAAAAAATCACAGTCAACCTTTTAATCCTTCCTTTTCCATTTTCATTTTTCTGAGAATGGTGCCATGCACAGTTCATTCTTTAGGGAACTGTTGTTAATTTCTAGGAGAGAATCATTTGACCCAGATGTGTACTTTAAGCGCTTTTTATAGGCTTTGTCACACCCAGATTTGTATATGATAATTAATCATCCTTGGATTAGTCACTTAAAATATTGGTCCAGGGTTTTCTGCCCCAATATGAGTCGCCCCCACCCCACCCACACCCCCACTAGAAAAACTGAATAACTATCAAGATGTCATTTGGTAATAAAATCTTTTTTTTTTCAAGAAGTTTGCTAGTGAGTTATGAAGCACTTCTGGTGATTTACACATTTCCTTGTCTTTATAAATGAGTAATGGCATTTACTTTCTTTGAAGTATAATTATACCAGGGAAGTCATTTTACTTATTTGATGGTTCTAGATTCCGTGAGACTTTGCTCTTGAACCTGCTACATTTGAAATATTTTTTTCTCCTAAGGGTAATTTTGATCTGAGCGTTTTTGAAAGAGAATAAAGCTGTGTAGCTCCTCCTTGGCACTGGTAAGAGCAATAGAAATTATTCTAGTTTTCAGTTTATAAAAATTTGCTGCCAAGAAATTGAGCAACTTTATTAGAGTGCTAAACTCTATTAGCAGCAGTAGATTGGCTGTTGAGTGACACTTGAAATTAATGACTTCTGGGCTTCCAGAAAGTAAGTATCTATTATAGAGTAGGTAAGTAGGGCTAAGAGAACAGGGATACTGGCATTTTTCTATTATGTCTCTGGGCATGTGTGAAACAATGTTAAATATGAGGTTCATTTAAGTTTAAAAATGGTAGCTTCATGGTTAAATCAACTTCATGGTGAGTAGGGATTTATTGATTCATTGTTTTTTTCCTAAAAGAACTGTATTTTAGTAGTGGGAACCAAACTGAATATCAACGGAGGAAGGGAAAGCTGGACATACCTCTATAGATGGGTAAACTCAAATAATTTGTAGAAGGTCCTAGAATTTGCATAGATCCTCATGTGTGCCTTATAAGATAAATATTACTAATGTATTAAACCAGTGGTTCTCAAACTGTGGTTTCCAGAGTAGCAGCATAACCACCTTCCTTCCAGAAAGTAAATTCTAAAATTCTATCCTAGTCTTTTAGAAGTCCTAGGGGTTGAGGCCCACTGCTCTGAGGTTAAACAGTCACTTTAATGTTAAGAACTTCTGCTACTTACAATATTTAAGTTGGAAGGAAATTTTGCCATCAGATCTTCAAACTCATCATTAAAAATTAAAGTTATGAGTCTTAGAAAAGTATGTAATTCAGGGGTAGATAGCATAATGGCTATTCAAACAGACCTTCATACCTGAGGTTCTGAAGTCCCAGGTTCAGTGCCCTGTACCACCACCAACCAGAACCAAGCAATGATTTGTTTTTTTAAAAAGAAAATATCCTCACACCTATGGACATCTAATCTTTGACAAAGGGGCCCAGACTATTAAATGGGGAAAGCAGAGTCTCTTCAGCAGATGGTGTTGGAAACAATGGGTTGAAACATGCAGAAGAATGAAACTGAACCACTGTATTTCACCAAATACAAAAGTAAATTCCAAGTGGATCAAGGACTTGGATGTTAGACCACAAAATATCAGATACTTAGAGGAAAATATTGGCAGAACTCTTTTCCGCATAAATTTTAAAGACATCTTCGATGAAACGAATCCAATTACAAAGAAGACTAAGGCAAGTATAAGCCTATGGGACTACATCAAATTAAAAAGCTTCTGTACATCAAAAGAAACCACTACCCAAACCAAGAGACCCCTCACAGAATGGGAGATCTTTACATGCCATACATCAGATAAGAGTTTAATAACCAACATATATAAAGAGCTTGCCAGGAAACTGGGGAATGTTATGCATGTACAAACTATTGCATTTACTGTTGAATGTAAAACATTAATTCCCCAATAAAGAAAAAATTTAAAAAAAAAAGAGCTTGCCAAACTCAACAACAAGAAAACAAATAACCCCATCCAAAAATGGGGAGAGGACTTGGACAGAATATTTACCACAGAAGAGATCCAAAAGGCTGAGAAACACATGAAAAAATGCTCCAAGTCTCTGATTGTCAGAGAAATGCAAATAAAGACAACAATGAGATACCACTTCACTCCTGTGAGAATGTCATACATCAGAAGAGGTAACAGCAGCAAATACTAGAGAGGGTGTGGGGTCAAAGAAACCCTCCTGCACTGCTGGTGGGAATGTCAATTGGTCCAACCTCTGTGGAGAACAGTTTGGAGAACTCTCAGAAGGATAGAAATGGACCTACCCTATGACCCTGCAATTCCTCTCCTGGGGATATATCCTAAGGAACCCAACACACCCATCCAAAAAGATCTGTGTACACATATGTTCTTGGCAGCACAATTTGTAATAGCCAAAACCTGGAAGCAACCCAGGTGTCCAACAACAGATGAGTGGCTGAGCAAGTTGTGGTATAGATACACAATGGAATACTACTCAGCTGTAAAAAATGGTGACTTCACCATTTTCAGCCGATCTTGGATGGACCTTGAAAAATTCATGTTGAGTGAAATAAGTCAGAAACAGAAGGATGAATACGGGATGATCTCACTCTCAGGCAGAAGTTGAAAAACAAGATCAGAAAAGAAAACAGAAGTAGAACCTGAAATGGAATTGGCATATTGCAACAAAGTAAAAGACTCTGGGGTAGGTGGGTGGGGAGAATACAGGTCCATGAAGGATGATAGAGGACCTAGTGGGGGTTGTATTGTTATATGGGAAACTGGGGATGTTATGCATGTACAAACTATTGTATTTACTGTTGAATGTAAAACATTAATTCCCCAATAAAGAAATAAGAAAAAAATCATAAAAAGAAAAAAAAAACAAGAAAATATGTAATTCTCCTAAAATACTTTGGCTCTGTTTCAACTCTTTCTTCTTCACCTTTTTTTTCACCTTCAACTTTTTCTTCTTTACCTTCAGGCTACTCTATATTCACATTCTTTGTTGCTTTTTTTTTTTTTTAATGCTTCTTCTTTCTATTGATAGTTTTGTTTTGGCTTGTTTAATTTTTGTAGCACTCTACAGTATATATCACACTATATGTATTACTATTTAATGCTTCTTCTTTTTAAAAACATTTATTTATTTATTCCCTTTTGTTGCCATTTTTGTTTTAGTTATAGTTATTATTGTTGTTGTTATTGATATTATTGTTGTTGGATAGGACAGAGAGAAATGGAGAGAGGAGGGGAAGAGAGAGGAGAAAAAGATAGACACTTGCAGACCTGCTTCACTGCTTGTGAAGCGACTCCCCTGCAGGTGAGGAGCTCGAACCAGGATTCTTACGCCTGTCCTTGCCCTTTTTTTTTTTTTTTTTTTAAGTAATTTATCTATTCATGAGAAAGATAGGAAGAGAGAAAGAACCAGACACCATTCTGGTACATGTGCTGCTGGGGACCAAACCCAGGACCTCATGGTTGAGAATCCAATGCTTCATCTATTGCACTACCTCCCCGACCACCTATTTAATGCTTCTAGAAAAGAGAATATAATATAAAATATGGAATTGCCTTTTGAATAGAGTTCTAATGTTAGATTATTTCATTCATTTATTCAACAGTAATTAATTAATTAATTAATTTTTAAAGATTTTATTTATTTATTGTGAATGAGAAACATAGGAGGAGAGAGAAAGAACCAGACATCACTCTGGTACATCTGCTGTCGGGGATTGAACTCAGGACCTCATGCTTGAGAGTCTGATGCTTTATCCACTGCACCACCTCCCAGACTACTCAACAGTAATTTATGGAAATTTTTTTTCTTTCACTATTTTAGAGACACAGTGAAGAAGATAAATAGAATATTCAGGTATTCACAACTTTCAAGCCCTACCTGGAAGAATGGACAGAGACTTGGCACAGAGTAGGTATTACTGCTCCCCAATCTCTAATCTGGGTTTCTGAAATTCAGAATGTTGTTCAGGACTGAAAGGTATTTCCTAACACTTGGCAACAAACTGACCTGACATGAACTTATCTAGCAGCAAAACATGCCCTTGAGTAAGGTGAAACTATTTGTAGTCTCAGTTTATCTCTTTTTGTATGAATTCTTGGGCACTGCATTGGAGAAATATTATTGTTTCTTTGTAGGAAGTTGTTACAAATTTTGATGGACACATGCCACAAAAATGCCATAAAAATAAAAAACAAAATAACTTGAAATATAGCTGATCTAAAGGTTAGATGGATAGATGAGGGTTGCTGGCCTGTCATACAAGCTGATAAGTGTTATGAATTAAAAAACAAAGTACAAAAGGTAGAGAAAAGTGGGAAATGTGTAATTCTGAGCATTAACAACTGTTTTGGTTCTCAGGACCTATCTAAGTGGAGAAGCAATTACTAACATGTAAGGATGAGGCTAGAGAAACTTTTATAAATAAAATCACCTAATGAAAACATTTTTTTTTGTTTGTAGTATCACTTTAATTTTATTTCTTTTTTTTTTTCATCTTATTGGAGCACTAATAGTTTAAGTAAAGTTATTGAGACTTGGGTATAATTTCTTATCTCCCCTTGATAAGTGTCTGCAAAAACACCCTCAATTCGGTCCTTTTCCACCATCGTGCACCAGAACCTCAAAGCCCCCCACCTAATCCCCTAGAATCCCAAGCTTTGGTGTAATAACATCAAACCCAATTCCAGTTTTGCTTTTTCTGTTTTTCTTTTCTGTCCTTGTTTCTTAAGTTCTGCCTATGAGCGAGATCTTCTGGTATTCATCTTTTTGTTTTTGACTTATAATGAGAACTCTTTACTTATTTATTTATTCTAAACAAAGTACTGCTCAGTTCTGTTTTATGGTTTTGCTAGGGATTAATCTGGGACTTCAGAGCCTAATGTACAAAAGACTTTTTACATTACAATTAAGCTATCTCTCCAAACCACAATTAAAAAGATTTGAGTTACTTAATAATTTGTAAGCACTTGCTTATGTACAATAAAAACTACTACTAAAATTATGGTAGAATGCTAATAATTTAAAACAGAGTGAAGGATTTTAACTATGTCTTCCTATAATGAAAAAATAAATTTATGTGTTGATAAGTGGATTAATTAGTGGCATGGAGAACAGATAATGAGAAAGGAAATCTGATTTATTTCTCTGCATGTGTGGTCCATCCAACTTTAGTGATAGCATCAGTTCTGTGACTTCAAATTCTGTGCCAATGTTTCTATTTTTAAATTGCTCATAGTATGCTGCATTTAATTAAATTTTCAACTACTAGGGAATGTTAATACTAAGTTGTTAACATGTTTGAAAATACAAATGGTAGCAAACTATATTGCCTTTCCTAATTACTTAATCTTAAGTGTATAATTTCTAACAAATCATGTAATAAGAGCTAGATAAATTTTAATGACTATTAAAGGATGAATATGCCTCTTGGTGTGCAAGATTTAATCTTTTAGGTGATTTCTGACTCTTTAATCTCTAAGATCCTTAAATAAAAAGTTATGTTTTGCAAAAGATCATACACTGAGACTTGCCAAATTACTGTGTTGTATGAAAAGTTAAGAATCATTCATTTAGGTATGTGATCATTCCTGCTTGGATGCTCAAAGTAATCAAAGCTACCTCCCTCCCTCTCTTTCTCCCTCCCTCCTTCTCTCTCTCCCCTTCTCTCTCTTCTTTCTTTTTCTACCAGAGCACTGGTCAGCTCTGGCTTATGTTGGTGTGGGGGACTGAACCTGGGACTTTGGAGCCTCAGGCATGAAAATCTTTGCATACCATTATGCTATCTATCTCAATCCTCCCACTTTTTTCTTTTATTTTTCATGGTGGGGGATTAATAGTTTACATTTAACAGTAAATACAGCTGTTGGTACATGTGTAAAATTTCTCAGTTTTTGACTAAAGTTGGTGTATTACACCAAAGGAAAAGACTCTTAAAGATAAAAAAAAAGAGAAAAAAAGAAAAAATAATAATAAAAAAAAAAAGAAAAAAAAAGACTCTGGGGTATGTGTGGGGGAGAGAACAGGTCCTAGAAAAAGATGACAGAGGACCTAGTGAGGGTTGTATTGTTATGTGGAAAACTGAGAAATGTTATACATGTAAACTATTGCATTTACTGTCAATTGTAAAACATTAATCCTCCAATAAAGGGAAAAATGTAAAAATATATATTATCTGTTTTTTGCAAAACACTCTACCTCCCTGCCTAGGTCCCCTACAGCTTCATGCACCAGGACCTGAATTCATCCCCAAGACCCTTTACCCCTGAATTCTTTACTTTAGTGCATACAACCCCTGCTTCTTTTGACTGTTCAGTTGTACTCTACGCAAAATAACTTACTGTATAAACAAACTGCCTGATTGCATTTCTGAAGTTACAAGGACTAGTCTACTATGTCATTCATTTTTTTTTAATTGGGGGATTGATGTTTTACAGTCAGCAGTAAATACATTAGATTGTACATCCATAACATTTCTCAGTTTTTTTCCCCTCTTTTTAAAATTTCTTTATTGTGGAATTAATGTTTGACATTCGACAGTAAATGCAATAGTTTGTACATGCATAAAATTTCCCAGTTTTCCATGTAACAATACAACCCCCATTAGGTCCTCTGTCATCCTTTTTGGACCTGTATTCCCCCCACACTCACCCCAGAGTCTTTTACTTTGGTGCAATACGCCAATTCCAGTTCAGGGTCTACTTGTGTTTTCTTTTCTGATTTTGTTTTCCAACTTCTGCCTGAGAGTGAGATCATCCTATATTCATCCTTCTACTTCTGACTTATTTCACTTAACATGAATTTTTCAAGGTCCATCCAAGATCAGCTGAAAATGGTGAAGTCACCATCACCATTTTTGATAGCTGAGTAGTATTGCATTGTGTATATGTACCACAACTTGCTCAGCCACTCATCTGTTGTTGGACATCTGGGTTGCTATTTTGGCTATTACAAATTGTGCTGCCAAGAACATATGTGTACACAGATCTTTTTGGATGGGTGTGTTGGGTTCCTTAGGCTATATCCCCAGTAGAGGAACTGCAGGATCATAGGTTAGGTCCATGTCTATCCTTCTGAGAGTTCTCCAGACTGTTCTCCACAGAGGTTGGACCAATTGACATTCCCACCAGCAGTGCAGGAAGGTTCCTTTGACCCCACAACTTCTCCAACATTTGGTGCTGCTACCTTTTCTGATGTATGACATTCTCACAGGAATGAAGTGAAATCTCACTGTTGTCTTTATTTGTATTTCTCTGACAATCAAAGACTTGGAACATTTTTTCATGTGTTTCTCGGCCTTTTGGATCTCTTCTGTGGTGAATATTCTGTCCAAGTCTTCCCCCCCATTTTTGGATGGGGTTATTTGTTGTCTTGTTGTTGAGTCTGTCAGGCTCTTTATATAATTGGCTATTAGCCTCTTGTCTGATATATGGCGTGTAAAGATCTTCTCCCATTCTGTGAGGGGTCTCTTGGTTTGGGTAGTGGTTTCTTTTGTTGTACAGAAGCTTTTTAATTTGATGTAGTCCCATAGGTTTATGCTTGCCTTAGTCTTCTTTGTAATTGGATTTGTTTCATTGAAAATGTCTTTAAAATTTATGCGGAAAAGAGTTCTGCCAATATTTTCCTCTAAGTATCTGATAGTTTGTGGTCTAACATCCAAGCCCTTGATTCACTTGGAATTTACTTTTGTATTTGGTGAAATACAGTGATTCAGTTTCATTCTTCTGCATGTTTCAACCCATTGTTTCCAACATCATTTGTTGAAGAGACTCTGCTTTCCCCATTTAATAGTCTGGGCACCTTTGTCAAAGATTAGATGTCCATAGGTGTGGGGGCTTACTTCTGGCCTCTCAATTCGATTCCACTTGTCAGTGTGTCTATTTATGTTCTGTAGCAAGCAGTTTTGATGACAATAGCCCTATAATACAATTTAAGATCTTGAAGTGTAATGCTTCCAGTTTTGCTCTTTCTTCTCAAGATTGTTTTGGCAATTCTAGGTCTATTCTGGTTCCAGATAAACATTTATAGCATTTGTTCTATTCTAAAAAATGTGGTTGGGATCTTGATGGAGATAGCATTAGATTTGTATATGGCTCTGGGTAGTATATTTATTTTGATGATTTTGATTTTTCCAGCCCATGAACATGGAATATCTTTCCACTTCTTTGTGTCTTTTTCAATTTCCTTGAGTAGTGATTCATAATTTTTCAGTGTACAAGTCTTTCACTTCTTTGGTTAGGTTTATTCCTAGATATTTTATAGTTTTTATTGCTGTAGTAAAAGGAATTGATTTCTGGATTTCAACTTCTTCTTAGTGTTTGTATAGAGGAATGCCACTAACTTTTGAATGTTAATTTTGTAGCCTGACACCTTACTGTATTGCCTGATGATATCCAAAAGATAATTGTTGGATTCCTTAGGTTTTTCTGTGTATATTATCATGTCATCTGCAAATAAGGAGAGTCTGACTTCTTCTCTTCCAATCTGTATTCCTTTAATTCCTTGCCTCTGCCTGATTGCTATGGCAAGAACTTCCAACACTATGTTGAATAGTAATGGTGATAGTGGGCAGCCCTGTCTAGTACCTGATCTGAGTGGAAATGCTTCCAGTTTTTCACCATTGAGTATGATGTTGTCTGTGGGTTTGCTATATATAGACTCCACTATCTTCAGGAATTTTCCATCTATTCCCATTTTTTGTAGCGTTTTGATTATAAAGCGATGTTGTATTTTGTCCAAGGCTTTCTCTGTGTCTATTGATATGCCCATGTGGTTTTTGGTCTTGCTTTTGTTGATGTGGCGGATCACGTTCATTGATTTATGTATATTAAACCAACCTTGCATCCCTGGGATAAAGCCCATTTGGTCATGATGAACAGTTTTTTTTTTTTTTTTTTTTAATATACTGGTGTATCCGGTTGGTTAGAATTGTGTTCAATATTTTAATAGATATGTTCATCATGAATATTGGTTTGTAGTTTTCTTTTTTGGTTGTTTCCTAATGTGTGCTTGTATGGCTATGAACTTCCCTCGCAGTACCACCTTAGTTGTGTCCCAGATATTTTGATAGCTTGTGTCTTCATTTCCATTGAACTCTTGAAACATTTTGATTTCTTCCTTTCTTTCCTCTTTGACCCAGTAGTTGTTAAGTAGTGTACTGTTGAGGTTTCACATTTTGGGACTA
Source organism: Erinaceus europaeus (assembly GCF_950295315.1). Lineage (NCBI taxonomy): Eukaryota > Metazoa > Chordata > Mammalia > Eulipotyphla > Erinaceidae > Erinaceus > Erinaceus europaeus. Next base: position 118,618,627 of record NC_080165.1, on the reverse strand, counting down.
TTACTAATCTTTTGTTGTAGTTTAATTCTACTGTGTTCTGAGAAGATGGTTCAGATGATTTCAATGCTCTTGAATTTGCTGATGCTGTCTTTGTGGTCTAAAATATGGTCTATCCTTGAGAATGACCCATGTGGACTTGAGTAAAATGTGTATTCCAGTTTCTTGGAATGAATGACTGAAAATTTCCAATAGTTCTACTTTATCTATCTCCTCATTTAGCTCCTCATTTATTTTTATTTTTCTTTCTTTTTTTTTTTTAATTGGGGAATTAATGTTTTACATTCAACAGTAAGTACAATGGTTTGTACATACATAACATTCCCCAGATTCCCATATAACAATACAATCCCCACTAGGTCCTCTATCATCCTTCATGGACTTGTATTCTCCCCACCCACCCACCCCAGAGTCTTTTACTTTGGTGCGATATGCCAATTTCATTTCAGGTTCTACTTGTGTTTTCTTTTCTGATCTTGTTTTTCAACTTCTTCCTGGGAGTGAGAGCATCCCATATTCATCCTTCTGTTTCTGACTTATTTCACTCAACATGAATTTTTCAAGGTCCATCCAAGATCAGCTGAAAATGGTGAAGTCACCATTTTTTTACAGCTGAGTAGTATTCCATTGTGTATCTATACTACAACTTGCTCAGCCACTCATCTGTTGTTGGACACCTGGGTTGCTTCCAGGTTTTGGCTATTACAAATTGTGCTGCCAAGAACATATGTGTACACAGATCTTTTTGGATGGATGTGTTGGGTTCCACTATGTCATTCTTAACATATACTATCATAGTCTGTCCTCACTGGGTCCTTCCTATATTGTCACCAAAAGTAATTTTTTTAACTTTCCTTCGTTCATAGTTTATAAATCAACTGATTTACATTTGACAGTGTCTTATTTTACACTATTTATTAATAAATGAATAAATGTAACAGATATTGCAGTTAGAATCATTTAGAATTCTGCTGAATAGAGACTATGATAACACTTCTTCTTCTTCTAGCGTTTGCCCTTCTTCCGTAGCCAGTCAACAGGTCAGGTTGAAAGCTGTCAGGAGCTGCTTGTTGCTGGCTTTGAAAGTGACTGGGATCCATGTGGATTCAGTCGGCTAGGAAGGATCATCAGTTTCCCCAATTAATGGGTACTCACGGGATGCACCTGGTGGTGGTAGATAGCAAATGGTTATGCAAAGACTCTCATGGCTGAAGCTCCAAAGTCCCAAGTTCAATCCACTGCACTGCCAGTAATAAACCAGAGCTGACCAGTGTGCTGTGTTGAGAGTGATTGAGAGAGAGAAAGATTGAGCAAGAGAGAGAGAGTGAGAGAGAGAGATGGAGAGAGAGAGATGGAGAATGTGATAATGCTAACAGTTTCTTAAACCTAGGGCCCTACTGCTAATATGCAATCTTGTTATGTATTTTATTAATCACCTGTTGTAATTGGCACTTTTCTGGCACCTCAATTTTACATAATGTTTTACTGATTTGTGGTTAAATGTGTTAAGTGTTATGCAGAGCCCAGTCTATTATTAGTAAGATGCTATGTTGATGTGAATGCTACACACAGGACCGGTTCAAGGGGTAACTGGAAAAGTCTTCTTTATATTAAGACAAAATTTAAAGGCACAATTCTCATTGTGTTTTAAGCTTTTAAAATCTTTATTTATATAATGGAAACACTTACAAGACCATAGGATAAGAGGGGAGTATGGACTAGGGTCATTATGGGGTGCAGAAGGTGGAAGGTCTGCCTTCTGTAATTGCTTACCCGTGAACATGGTTGTTGACAGGTCCATCCATACTCCCAGCCTGCCTCTCTTTTTCCCTAGTGGGTCAGAGCTTGGGGAAGTGGGGCTCCAGGACACATTGGTGGGGTAGTCTGCCCAGGGAGTTCCGGTTGGCATCATGGTAGCATTTGGAACCTGGTGGCTGAAAAAAGAGTTAACATATAAAGCCATGTCATCTGGAAAAAGGACAAGAAAGCTGGATCACGGAAGAGAGTAGCTCCCTAATATGGGAAAGGTGTATAAATATTGTTGACTCTAAACCTCATCTGTGATCTGGGGCCCATATTCAGTTTAGGAGCCTATGTGACCTCTACATCCCTGTAGATCTGAGCTCACATTCTGTGGCCATTTAAGTAGGAACGTTCCAAGCTGCCTCAATATCAGGACCCATCTTCCTCAGGTGTAGCATAGAGTATATTGTCCAGCCTCCCTTCAGAGGACATCATCTCCCCAGACAATAATTAGGATCCACCTGCCTATCAGATTTCAGGCTCAGGCAAAAACAAACAAACAAACAAACAAACAAACAAACAAAAAAAGCTATCTACAAAATGGAGACCCCACCTCCAACTCTTCATCTGCATTACTCCAACCTTTAGGTTCATGATTGTTCAACAATTTGTTTGACTTTGTATGTTAACTCTCTTTTCAGCCACCAGGTTCCAGATGCTAGCATGACGCCAACCAGACTTCCCTGGACGGACCACCCCAACAATGTGTCCTAGAGCTCTGCTTCCCCAGAGCCCTTCCCCGCTAGGGAAAGAGAGAGACAGGCTGGGAATATGGATAGACCTGTCAATGCCCATGTTCAGCGGGGAAGCAATTACAGAAACCAGACCTTCCACCTTCTGCATCCCACAATGACCTTGGGTCCATACTCCCAGAGGATTAAAGAATAGGAAAGCTATCATGGGAGGGGATGGGATACAGAGTTCTGGTGGTGGGAATTGTGAGAAGTTGTACCCCTCTTATTCTACGGTTTGGTCAATGTTTCCTTTTTATAAATAAAAAATTAAAAATATATATTAAAAGAAAACAAAGGTGGAAGGCAGTGCATTACAGAAAGGGTTCTAATCTTAAAGAATTTGTCATGGTTTTTATATTTTACTTGTCAGCAAATGGGAAGTAGTTTCAAATGCTTTAAGGATGGGGTCAGGATTGACTTTAAACATTCAGAGGGATCTGGTCGAGGGCCAGGAAGAAAGCTAAGTGTTTGAGCATAGGACTCACATGTCTGAGGTCCCAGAAGTCCCATGTTTAATCCTCATGCACTGTCAAGCTTCAGAGTTGAGCAGTGTTCTGGCTTCTCCCTCACAATATACTTGTTCACACACACACACACACACACACACACACTTTGTCTCTTATATGAAACAAATAAATCGGTTCAATGCAATAGCTCACTTGCATAGTGTTCAGGTTTGCCATTTCGGCAACATAACTAGGTGTACACTATGACCATGAAAGAGACTTCATTGCTGTAGCTTCTCTCTCAGCCTCTCTGTGTTTATTTGAATAATAACAAAAATAATAAAATATATTAATAAATATTGAATAGTTCTGGTTGGGACTGGGTGCTGGCACACCTGTCAGAGATCACACGTTACTATACTCTGAGATCCAGGTTCAAGCTTCTGGTTCCCACATAAAAGGGGGAAGCTTCAGAGTGGTGGAGCAGTGCTACAGGTGCCCCCCCTTCCTCTCTCCTTCTCTACCTCTTCCTCCCTTCTCCCCCTGTCCCTCTCCCTCTATCAAAAAGTAAAGGAAATTGGAATTATCATGTAGGCACCAAGCCACAGTGGTAATCCCAGTGGCCAGAAAAAGCAAAAACACAAACACACACAAATAACTCCTCACAAAATAGTAAGCAAGAAAACAAACAAAAAGTTCTTTGGTTTTATCCAGTGTTCTTTAATGAGAACTGTTTGCTTTGTGGGTCTATTGTTTACCCTCACACTTGTATTTGGCACTTTTCAGGACTTTTTCTTTCACTATCTGTCATCTGAACCTCCCTTCACTTACTCCATCATTCAGGTTTTATTGCTTTCCTTCATTTCAGATATGACCTGCCTGCTCTGGTCTCTAAAGATTAGAGTAACAACCATCTATCTCTTTTTTGTGTGTGAGTGAAATAGAGTCCCAGGAAAGAGAAGGGAACAGGAAGCAAGCAAAATGTAGCCTATGGGGTGGCAAGACCCTGTTTTGTTTATCTCTCATGTCTATGAAACTGGAAATGGGGGGCAGTTGGGCAGTAGCACAGCCGGTTAAGTGCACATAGTGCAAAGTGAAGGACCTGCATAAGGATCCCGGTTCCAGCCCCCTGCTCCCCACCCTGCAGGGGAGTTGCTTCACAAGCAGTGAAGCAGGTCTGCAGGTGTCTGTCTTCCCCTCCTCTCTCCATTTCTCTCTGTCTTATCTAACAACTACGACATCAATAACAACAACAATAATAACTACAACAACAATAAAACAAAAACCAAGGGTAACAAAAGGGAAAATAAATATAAAAAAATAAAAAAAAATGTTTCCCTCTTTAAAAAAACAAAACAAAACTGGAAATGGGTGGATTTTGCTTAGAAGAATGGTACATTATGAGCACTAAGTAAGCATTAGTCCAAAGTATGTGAACTCTGTCTTCAAGAGCAATCCCAGCTTCTATATATAGTATAGAATGAGTTATGATTATCCTCTTTGTTGCTGTTGATTAGAAGCCATTTTTTACTCATCCCTTTGCTTATACCTCCTTTTTCCCCCCTTTTTATTTTTTGCATATCTCCAAATAGGGCAAGAATGCCAAACATTAATTTCTTCTTCAATTAATTAGTTTCAAATTACTGTATTTTGATTGTACAAAACTAGCCCATTCTTAATGACATTGGTTTATTTGGTGTTACTTCACTAAGTCAGAGAAAGTAAAGATCTTCAGAACCTATGGCTCACTAAAATCACTTCATAAACCTGTCCAGGGCTATTTTCCACAATGGCACTGAGAAAGATAGACTAAGGACTATTGACAGTGGTGCGCCTCCAGCTATGTCATTCTGCTAGCACTTTGGTACAGGAGTCCATGAAGAAAGATAAACAAGAAAGGGAGTCAAATAAACTTCAAAAATGATCATGACTTTTCAAAATGGCCAAAATTTTCAAAAAGCCATTTTAAAAACTCTAGGATTAGTCCCCAGAAAGCCATTTATTCAATAGTTAAAGTAAATGGGTAATATTCTTTCCTCCATCAGCTGACTGTATGTTAAAGGCATGTTGTACCTATTGATAATAGGGATTAGGGAGGATTTGCTATTAAGTGCCAACTATAAGTTTAATTGTTACTACAAAAATATAATTTACTGGTAAACTGCGCAGAATCTGAAACAAAGTGCCCTTTTTACTTTTGCAGGAATGTGGATGCTAACCAAATGCGTCCGCATGGTTTCAATTAAGCAAAGGAATGTTAAATGTAAAGCTAAATTGATGAAAATAACCAAACCTTCTGACAAACCAATAAATTGGAGTCTAGAACTCATTGCCCATACTGTATGGCAGCCAGAAAAACATTGCTAGATCATCAATTTTTTTACTTAATTTTTTGAGTTAGTTTATACTTAAAAAAGAAAAAGGAATGCTAGGAAAGTAGTTTAAATTCTTCCCAGCTATAAACAGAGAATATGCACACTGGATATAAGCCTTATTCTTCGTTGTATGCAATTGAACAGATTGTTTATTCTTATAGCAATTTCCTCAGTGAAATTTTTAGAAATTTAAGACAAGGTTTTCAGGGAACTCTCATGTCAACATTTTGGCTAACGGTCTGGCAAAGTCAGCTAGTCATTGGACTATTTGCTTCTAGTCTTCAAAACTACTGCATAGTAATCCTTAATCTTTTGAAATGATGTTTTAATTTCCCTTTCCTCAAAATTTTTAGCTCTTCAAGTTACTGTCAAGTTGAGATGACAACGTATTAGAAAAATTATGAGGCTGGAGAAAATACTAAATTTCTGGCTGAAAACAGAGTATAATATTACATAGCCAGAATTCTAACTCTTTGCACATTTTTTTTCTTATGTCAGAAAGTTCCACTTTTAATATGGAATTTGCTTCTGAATAGATCTTTATATAGTGGGAAATGAAGCTTTTTAAATAAAAAAGCATGAAAAATGTGGGCATTATCTTTTTTCATAACATTTATTTATTAACATAGAAACGGAGCTAGAGATAGAGAAAGAAAGGACGAGCCCATCATTCTGGTTAATGCAATACCAGGGATCGAAATTGGACCTTTGTTTTTTTTTTTAATCTTTTTTTTTTAGGTTCCTTTGTTTTTTTTAATTTATTTTTTTATTGGGACATTAATGTTTTACATTCAACAGTAAGTACAATAGTTTGTACATGCATAACATTCCCCAGATTCCCATATAACAATACAACCCCCACTAGATCCTCTGAATCCTTCTTGGACCTGTATTCTCCCCACCCACCCACCCCAGAGTCTTTTACTTTGGTGCGATATGCCAATTCCATTTCAGGTTCTACTTGTGTTTTCTTTTCTGATCTTGTTTTTCAACTTCTGCCTGAGAGTGAGATCATCCCATATTCATCCTTCAGTTTCTGACTTATTTCACTCAACATGATTTTTTCAAGGTCCATCCAAGATCGGCTGAAAACGGTGAAGTCACCATTTTTTACAGCTGAGTAGTATTCCATTGTGTATCTATACCACAACTTGCTCAGCCACTCATCTGTTGTTGGACACCTGGGTTGCTTCCAGGTTTTGGCTACTACAAATTGTGCTGCCAAGAACTTATGTGTACACAGATCTTTTTGGATGGATGTGTTGGGTTCCTTAGGATATATCCCCAAGAGAGGAATTGCAGGGTCATAGGGGAGGTCCATGTCTAGCCTTCTGAGAGTTCTCCAGACTGCTCTCCACAGAGGTTGGACCAATTGACATTCCCACCAGCAGTGCAGGAGGGTTTCTTTGACCCCACACCCTCTCTAGTATTTGCTGCTGTTACCTTTTCTGATGTATGACATTCTCACAGGAGTGAAGTGGTATCTCGTTGTTGTCTTTATTTGCATTTCTCTGAGAATCAGAGACTTGGAGCATTTTTTCATGTGTTTCTCAGCCTTTTGAATCTCTTCTGTGGGAATATTCTGTCCATGTCCTCCCCCCATTTTTGGATGGGGTTACTTGTTGTCTTGTTGTGGAGTTTGGCAATCTCCTTTTATATATTTTGGTTATTAAACTCTTGTCTGATGTATGGCATGTAAAGATCTTCTCCCATTCTGTGAGGGGTCTCTTGGTTTGGGTAGTGGTTTCTTTTTCTGTGCAGAAGCTTTTTAATTTGATGCAGTCCCATAGGTTTATGCTTGCCCTAGTCTTCTTTGTAATTGGATTCGTTTCATTGAAGATGTCTTTAAAATTTATGCAGAAAAGAGTTCTACCAATATTTTCCTCTAAGTATCTGATAGTTTGTGGTCTAATATCCAAGTCCTTGATCACTTGTAATTTACTTTTGTATTTGGTGAAATACAGTGATTCAGTTTCATTCTTCTGCATGTTTCAACCCATTGTTTCCAACATCATTTGTTGAAGAGACTCTGCTTTCCCCATTTAATAGTCTGGGCACCTTTGTCAAAGATTAGATGTCCATAGGTGTGGGGGCTCACTTCTGGGCTCTCAGTTCTAGTCCACTGGTCAGTGTGTCTATTCATGTTCCAGTACCAAGCAGTTTTGATGACAATGGCCCTATAATACAATTTGAGATCTGGGAGTGTGATGCCTCCAGTTCTGTTCTTTTTTCTCAAGATTGTTTTGGCAATTCTAGGTCTTTTCTGCTCCAGATCAACATTTGTAGCATTTGTTCTATTCTTCTAAAAAATGTGCTTGGTATCTTGATGGGGATAGCATTACATTTGTATATGGCTCTGGATAATATATATTCATTTTGATGATGTTAATTCTTCCAACCCATGAACATGGAATATCTTTCCACTTCTTTGTGTCTTTTTCAGTTTCCTTCAGAAGTGACTCATAATTTTCAGTATACAGGTCTTTCACTTCTTTGGTTTGGTTTACTCCTGGATATTTTATTGTTTTTGTTGCTATAGTAAAAGGAATTGTTTTCTGGATTTCAATTTCTTCTAGCTTAGTGTTTGCATAGAATGCCACTGACTTTTGAATGTTAATTTTGTAGCCTGACACCTTACTGTATTTCCTGATGATTTCTAAAAGATAATTGTTGGATTCCTTAGGATTTTCTGTGTATACTATTATGTCATCTGCAAATAGGGAGAGTTTGACTTCTTCTCTTCCAATCTGTATTCCTTTAATTCCTTGCTCCTGCCTGATTGCTATGGCAAGAACTTCCAACACTATGTTGAATAGTAATGGTGATAGTGGGCAGCCCTGTCTAGTACCTGATCTGAGTGGAAATGCTTCCAGTTTTTCACCATTGAGTATGATGTTGTCTGTGGGTTTGCTATATATAGACTCCACTATCTTCAGGAATTTTCCATCTATTCCCATTTTTTGTAGTGTTTTGATCATAAAGGGATGTTGTATTTTGTCAAAGGCTTTCTCTGTGTCTATTGATATGCCCATGTGGTTTTTGGTCTTGCTTTTGTTGATGTGGTAGATCACATTGATTGACTTACGTATATTAAACCAACCTTGCATGCCTGGGATAAACCCCACTTGGTCATGATGAACAATCTTTTTAATATACTGCTGTATCCGGTTGGCTAGAATTTTGTTCTGTATTTTCGCATCTATGTTCATCAGAGATATTGGTCTGTAGTTTTCTTTTTTGGTTGTGTCCCTGTCTGCTTTTGGTATCAGAGTGATGTTGGCTTCATAGAAGCTGGCAGGGAATATTCCAGTGTCTTCAATCTTTTGGAAGATTTTTAAAAGTAGAGGCATTAGTTCTTCTTTGAAGGTTTTGTAGAATTCATTTGTAAAACCATCTGGTCCAGGACTTTTATTTTTGGGGAGATTTTTGATAACTGTTTCAATTTCATTAGCTGTGATGGACCTGTTCATGTTATCCCCTTCCTCTTTCCTTAGTTTTGGAAGTTGATAGGTACCTAGGCAATTGTCTATTTCTTCCAGGTTCTCTAGCTTGGTGGCATATAGTTGTTCATAGAAGCCTCGCATGATATGTTGAATTTCTGCGGTGTCTGTTGTGATATCTCCTCTTTCATTTACTATCCGATTTATTTGTGTCTTCTCTCTTTTTTGTTTTGTGAGTCTGGCTAAAGGTTTGTTGATTTTTTTTTCACTCTTTCGAAGAACCAACATTTACTTTCATTGATCTTTTGTATGGTTTTCCTATTCTCAATGTTATTTATTTCTGCCCTAACTTTAGTGATTTCTGTCCTTCTGGTTGCTTTAGGGTTCCTTTGTTGTTCTTCTTCTAGGTCTTTAAGATGTGCAATCAGGCTGTTTATTTGTGCTTTTTCTTGTTTCCTAGTGTGTGCTTGTATAGCTATGAACTTCTCTCTCAGTACTGCCTTAGCTGTGTCCCAAATATTTTGATAGCTTGTGTCTTCATTTTCATTTAAGTCTCGAAACATTTTGATTTCTTCCTTAATTTCCTCTTTGAACCAGAGGTTGTTAAGAAGTGTACTGTTGAGCTTCCACATTTTGGGACTATTACTAGTCTTTTGTTGATTGTTAAGTGTTAGTTTAATTCCACTGTGGTCTGAGAAGATGCTTGGGATGATTTCAATGCTCTTGAATTGGCTGATGCTGTTTTTGTGGCCTAACATATGGTCTGTCCTTGAGAATGACCCATGTGGATCTGAATAAAATGTGTATTACAGTTTCTTGGGATGAGTGACTCTGAAAATGTCTAATAGTTCTAGTTTATCTATCTCTTCATTTAGCTCCCTTATGTCTTCATTGATTTTCTGCCTGGATGATCTGTCAAGTTGAGAGAGTTGGGTGTTGAAGTCCCCTACTATGACTTTGTTGCTGTTAATATATTGCTGTAGCTTTTTAAGTAGAAGTTTGATGTATTTAGATGGCTTCTCATTGGGTGCATAGATGTTAATAATTGTTAAGTCCTCTTGATTGACTGATCCTCTGAGCATTAAGCAGTGTCCATTCCTATCTTTTTTAATCTTATCTATTTTAAAGTCTATCATGTCATATATGAGAATAACTGTTCCTGCCCTTTTTTTGTGGGCCATTGGCTTGTATGATAGTTTTCCATCCTTTCACTTTAAGTCTGTGTTTGTCTTGTTGAGTTAGGTGGGTTTCCTGTAGACAGCATATTGTTGGGTTGTATTTTCTGATCCATCTTCCTACTCTGTGTCTTTTAATAGGTGAATTCAGGCCATGGACATTTATTGATATCAAAGATTGAAGATATTTTAATGCCATTCTTGTAGAGTTTTAGAGTGTTCTGATATATGTCCTATTTATGATGGTCTGACTGACTGTTAATAGAAGACCTCTCAGAACTTCTTTCAGGGCAGGCTTGGTGATAGTTGATTCCTTCCACTGTTGCTAGTCTGAATGACAGTCTAGCAGGATATAATATTCTTGGTTGAAAGCCTTTCTCACTGAGTACTCGAGAGATATTTTGCCATTCTCTTCTGGCCTGTAGTGTTTGTGTGGAGAAGTCTGATGCTAATCTTATGGGTTTTCCTCTGTAGGTGACTCTTTGTTTTTCTCTTGTAGCCTTCAGGATCCTTTCTTTATCCTTATTCCTTTCCATTCTAAATATGATGTGTCTTGGTGTCTTTAGTCTGGGTTAATTCTGTTTGGGACCCTCTGGGATTCTTGAATCTTTATGTCTTTGATGTTGTCTAGACTAGAGAAGTTTTCAGCTATTATGGCCTGGAAAATGCTTTCTTCCTCTCCTTCTCTTTCTTCCTCTGGTAAGCCAGTAATGCATATATTGTTTCTTTTGAAGTCATCCCATAGGTCTCTGTTGTTGTTTTCAGCATCTCTTAATCTCTTTTTGAGATCTCTTACTTCTTTTTTAGTTGTCTCTAATTCATTTTCGATCTTGCTAATTCTGTCTTCAGCCTCATTGATTCTATTCTCTCTGCCCTCTACTGTTTTCTGGAGTTCATATATTTTGTTTCCCTGTTCTGATACTGTTTTAGCTTGTTCAGCTAGTTGTGTTCTTAGCTCAGCTATTTCAGCTTTCAGCTCTCTAATAACCTTGAGATAGTTAGTGTTTTCTTCCAGAGTCTCATTTGTTGTTCCTGTATTTCTGATTACAATTCTTTCAAACTCTTTACTCACTCCTGTGGTTATTTCCTTAGGTAATGTTTGGATGTTGACCTCGTTATTTTGTGCTTCACCCTTTGGGGGGCTTTGAGCTGGACTGCTGTCCTGGTTCATTTCTTCAATATTTCTTCTTGTTGGTTTACCCATTTTGTATATTATGTTATGAGTTCCCTATCTTAGTACTTTTCAAATTACTGATCACTATTTCCTGGATTGACTTGTGTCTAAGTAATGTAATTAAAGGGTTCACAGTGGTGGAAATTAACAGTTGTTTCAATAGTATTTTAATCCTTGAGTTGGAGCTCAGTGATTTAAAAGCCTCTTTTTTTTTTTTTCTCTGTAGGCTATGGGAGCCTGAGGGCTTCTAAACTTTAAGTAGGCTTCTTAGCTTAATCACTGACTCCAGACCAAAAGATAAGGGAGGGTGTGGCAGAGATAATCCAGTGGTTATGCAAAGAGACTTTCACAGCCCCACAGCTATGCCACCAAGATATAGGTCTTCTCCTGAATTTCCTGGCTAGATCTGTATTCCCTGGTGTCCCTCCCTGCCACTGCTCCAGATTTTGAGGGCAGTAGCAATGGAGACTCAGAGTTGCACTTAGTGAGTCTCTGGGGAGTCCTCTCCTCCCTTCAGCTGTCCCCTTGTTGGTGGAATAGACTGGAGGTGGTGTCTCAACTGATAAACCGTCAGACTGTTACCAGCCACTTAGTCTCTCCCTAGGCTCCTCTCTGTCACCAACCACAAGTGTTTGCACTCACCAGTGATTTGGTGGGTTCCTGTAGTTGTTCTAGTCCTGTCTTGTTTTGGTCCCAGGTGGTCTCCTTTGGTATTCCTTGTTGATCCAGGAGAGGAGAGGAGAGGAGAGGAGAGGAGAGGAGAGGAGAGGAGAGGAGAGGAGAGAAACAGATCTGCTGCTGCTTGTAGCCCTGCCTCCCTAATCTTTTTTTTTTTTTATTTCTTTATTGGGGAATTAATGTTTTACATTCAACAGTAAATACAATAGTTTGTACATACATAACATTCCCCAGTTTCCCATATAACAGTAAAACCCCTACTAGGTCCTCTGTCATCTTTCTTGGATCTGTATTCTCCCCACACCCCCACCCTCACCCCCACCCCCACCCCCACCCCAGAGTCTTTTACTTTGGTGCGATATGCCAATTCCATTTCAGGTTCTACTTGTTTTTTTTTTCTGATCTTCTTTTTCAACTTCTGCCTGAGAGTGAGATCATCCCATATTCATCCTTCTGTTTCTGACTTATTTCACTTAACATGAATTTTTCAAGGTCCATCCAAGATTGGCCGAAAATGGTGAAGTCACCATTTTTTACAGCTGAGTAGTATTTCATTGTGTATATAGACCACAACTTGCTCAGCCACTCATCTGTTGTTGGACACCTGGGTTGCTTCCAGGTTTTGGCTGTACACAAATCTTTTTGGATGGATGTGTTGGGTTCCTTGGGATATATCCTTATGAAAGGAATTGCAGGATCATAGGGTAGGTCCATGTCTAGCCTTCTGAGAGTTCTCCAGACTGTTCTCCACAGAGGTTGGACCAATTGACATTCCCACCAGCAGTGTAGGAGGGTTCCTTTGACCCCACACCCTCTCCAGCATTTGCTGCTGTTACCTTTTCTGATGTATGACATTCTCACAGGAGTGAAGTGGAGTGGTATCTCATTGTTGTCTTTATTTGCATTTCTCTGACAATCAGAGACTTGGAGCATTTTTTCATGTGTTTCTCAGACCTGTGCTTTTAAGTCTAAAACTAGCCACTGGATTCTTTTAAGGCAATAGTGAAGATCATGTATTGAATCTTGTCTTCAGTCCCTCACCCTTAACTCTCAAATTAGCTGATCTGTGATGGTATCAGCAGAAGAGAAATTAACAGCAGGAGTGATGATATTCATAAGGATTTGTAGTACATGCATTATGTATTTCTCTAAGCACAAAATAATGGGACAATTACACTTGAAGAAAAAAAGGGGTGATGGTAGACCATAGCACAGCAGGTTAAGTGCACATGGAGCCAAGCTCAAGGACCCGCTCAAGGATCCCGGTTTGAGACCCCCACTCGCCACCTGCCGGGAGTTCACTTCATAAGTGGTGAAGCAGAGCTGCAGGTGTCTTTCTCTCCCCCTCTGTCTTCCCTTCCTCTCTAGATTTCTCTGTCCTATCCAACAACAACAACAACAACAATCACTGAGCCGCAGCAATAACCCTGAGGCAAAAAAAAAACAAGCAAATAAATATAAACTTATGAGGGGGTTGGCTAGTGGTACATCTGGTTGAGCTCACATGTTACAATTTGTAAGGACCCAGGTTCTAGCCCCCGGCCCCCACCTACAGGGGGAAAACTTTGTGAGTGGTGAGGTAGTACTCCAGGTGTCTCTCTGTCTCTCCCTCCCTATTTTGACCTCCTCCCCACTCGATTTCTGGCTGTCTATCCATCTACCCATGAAACTAGAAATTATAGGTATTCCTAGCCCCCAAATATTTTTTTTTTTTTTTTTTTTACATATTATGTGACTTGCCTATGTGCTGTAATTAAGATCCACCCATGCTGGTTGCCACGTGATTTACCAGGTTCAGACACAGATGGGGAAAGACACATTTCCTCTGCCCTGCAATTTGAAAGCCTAACACACAAAAGAATATTATGTGGATACTGGATGATGCAGTTAAAAAAATGTTTTATTTTATCTTATTTTATTTTATCTGTTTTGTTTTTATTTCAATGAGAGGAAGATATATATTGAAAAACATGAGAGAGAGAGAGAGAGAGAGAGAGAGAGAGAGAGAGACCTGTTCTGGATGATGCATTTCTAAATAAAGTTCTCAAAAAACTTGATTTATCTTGTTTTATTGAAGAAATACGATTTCATTTAATTTGTCCACATGAGTTTGTTTTCTTATTTCTTCCTTCTTTTAATTAACTAATTACTTTTTTTTTAACCAGAGCACTGCTCAGCTCTGGCTTATGGTGGTGCAGGGGATTGAACCTGGGACTTCAGAACCTCAGGCATGAGAATCTCTTTACATAACCCTTGTGCTATCTACTTGCATCTTCCTAATGGGACTTTCTTTTTTCTAAATATTTATTTATTTAGTTAGTTATTCCCTTTTTTGTTGCCCTTGTTTTTTATTGTTGTAGTTATTATTGTTGTTGTTACTGATGTCATTGTTTTTGGATAGGACAGAGAGAAATGGAGAGAGGAGGAGAAGACAGAGAGGGACAAGAGAAAGATAGACACCTGCAGACCTGCCTCACTGCCTGTGAAGCGACTCCCCTGCATGTGGGGAGCTGGGGGCTGGAACCGGGTTCCTTATGCCGGTCTTTGCACTTTGCACCATGTGTGCTTAACCCACTGTGCTACCACCTGACTCCGCCTAATGGGACTTTCTATCACAGTATTAAGATAAATGCAGTCTAGAAAGTTTTCCACTTGATTGATGGTGAATTTTTTTTTTTCATCTTTACATTTTTATTTAGTTACTGGTTTAGAGATTAGACAGTTCTTATGTGGCCATCATTAAATCTAGGGTAATACTACATGCATAACTAAAATTAGTGAGCTTCTAAAGGATATATAAATGATAATCACACCAAATTCAAGTGTAATTAGAACAATTTTTTTGTTTCTACTAGTTTATGTTTCCCTCTTTTATTTTCAAGCTTCCGGTTCAAGCCTCAGTTTTCAGTAGTTTAGGCATTCAGGAGAGAAACAAGATTAGTTTTCTTTCTTTCTTTCTTTCTTTCTTTCTTTCTTTCTTTCTTTCTTCCTTCCTCCTCTTCCTCCACCTTCTCCTTCTAATTCTTCTTTTTGTCTTCTACTTTCACTACTAGTCATATCCAAAGTAACAACAATTAGGAGGGAATAAGACATGAATTAAAATTTTTTATTATTTATTTTTTATTTATTGTCTTTTGTTGTCCTTGTTTATTTAATTGCAGTTATTATTATTGTTATTGATGTTGTGATTGTTGGATAGGACAGAGAGAAATGGAGAGAGGAGGGGAAGACTGAGAGGGGGAGAGAAAGACAGACACCTGCAGACCTGTTTCACAGCCTGTGAAGCGACTTCCCTGCAGGTGGGGAGCCGGGGGCTTGAACCAGGATCCTTATGCGGTCCTTGTGCTTTGCGCCACTTGCACTTAACCTGCTGCACTACCGCCCGACTTCATGAATTTAAAATTTAACTCTCTGTTGTTTTATATTATGAAATGACTGGTTCCTTCAGAGTCTATATTCTAACACTACATCATGTCATTTAAGTAAGTCCTCTCCTTAAATCTTCATATGGTGATAGAAGGTAGATAATATTTTTGCCTTTTATAGGTGGGGAAGGGATGCAGGAGACCCAGTCAGGATAAATAATTTGCAGAAGTTTATGCGGTTAGGGAGCAATATAGACTCTGGTGGTCAACTATTTTATAACTCAGGGGCCTGGTGGTAGCGCACATAGTAAGAAGCACAAGGATCCTGGTTTGAGCCTCTGGCCCCCAACCTGTGGATGGGTGGGTGCGTGGGGGAGGGGAGGGAATTGCTTTGCAAGTGGTGAAGCAGGTCTGAAGGTGTCTTTCTCTCTCTGTCTTTCCCTCATTTCTCAATTTCTCTCTGTCCTATCTAGTAGTAACAGGAACAACAATGGAAAAAAGGTAGTGCTGACACAGAGCCCCAGCGAAAACCCTGGAGGCAAAAAGAAACAAACAACAAACAACTAATGTAACTCTTTCATTATCCCGTGTTATCATTTTGGTAAAGAAGTGATTGTGTTCTGATACAAAACCACTGTGTTTTTTTTTTATTGTTGTTGTTGTTGTTGGATAGGACAGAAAGAAATGGAGAAAGGACGGCAAGACAGACGGTGAGAGAAAGCCAGACACCTGCAGACCTGCTTCACCGCCTGTGAAGCGACTCCCCTGCAGGTGGGGAGCCGGGGGCTCAAACCTGGATCCTTACTCTTTGCACCACTTGCGCTTAACCCGCTGCGCTACCTCCTGACTCCCCACTAATTTTTTTTTTAAAAAATATTTATTTTCCCTTTTGTTGCCCTTGTTGTTTTTTATTGTTGTTGTAGTTATCATTGTTGCTATCGATGTCATTGTTTTTAGGACAGAGAGAAATGGAGAGAGGAGGGGAAGACAGAGAGGGGAAGAGAACGATAGACATCTGCAGACCTGCTTCACCGCCTATGAAGCGACTCTCCTACAGGTGGGGAGCCGGGGACTTGAACCAGGATCCTTCCTCTGGTCCTTGCACTTGCGTCATGTGTACTATCGCCCGACTCCCCCCCCCATATATATATATTAAAGATTTTATTTATTTATTAATGAGTAAGATAGGAGGAGAGAGAAAGAATTCTGACACATGTGCTGCAGGGGATCGAACTCAAGACCTCATGCTTGAGAGTCCAAAGCCCTATCAGTGCGCCACCTCCCGGACAAAAAAACCACTTATTTTTAAGGACATAATGTATATAGACACTCAATTTTGTAAAAAATTATTATTTTTTATTTTAGCAAGTATATATCTTGAGAACATATTAAGTGCCAATTTGTGTTTAAGTTATAAATAAGCACTTATTAAGTGCTTTGTTAAGCTTGATATTTGGTCTAGAATCTTGGAGAAAATTCTATCATTATAAAAGATGAAGTTAAAATTTCTCAGAAAGCTGTTTTTTTTTTACTTAAATAAATGTGTGAAACATTCTTATATTTTCAGTGAAAAAAACAAAACAAAACAAAAAATGATTAACCTATATATTAAATGATGTTTTATGAGATAAGCAGAGAGGCCACAGCACCATACAGTTGGAGGTCGCATCTGAGATCTTCTTTATTTTTATATTATTTTTTTATTGATTTAATAATGATCCACAAGACCGTAAGATAAGAGGGGTACAATTCCATACATTTCCCACTACTAGAGTTCTGTATCCCATCCCCTCCAATGGAAACTTTCCTATCCTTTATCCCTCTGGGAATATGGACCCAGGATTATGAGGTGCAGAAGGTGGAAGGTCTGGCTTCTGTAATTACTTCTCCACTGGACACGGGCATTGGCACAAATCTGAGATCTCATGTCTGCACATCTTATGTTTTATCACTGAAGTATTTCCCTGGCTGAGAAACATTATTTTATTTTATTATTTTTGTCATCACTGGGACTTCATTACTCTAAATCAAATATTCTAAATAGAAAAGAGGGACTAGACAGGGAGAGAGAGAACTCTTTTTTGTGGGCCCTTGGCTTGTATGGTATGTTTTTTTTCAGGGATTGAACCTGGGACTTTGGAGCCTCAAGTACGAGAGTCTCTTTGCATAACCATTATGCTATCTACTCCCCCCATGTTTATATATTTTTATATATTTACCTAGTTATATAGTCTATAAAGTTTGATATAATTTGAAAGGAAAACAAAGCAATGCTAAATCTGAATTTGAAATTTAAGGTAATGCGGGCCAGGAGGTTATGTACCTGGTTAAGCGCACACATTATAGTGCACAAGGACTCAGGTTCAAGGACTCCTGCTGGTGCTCACGTGGGTGGCCTTGCAATAGAGGTAAGCCACTCTGTTGGCGTCCCTGTTGCCAATTCAAGGGCTTGCACAAAACAAAGGACCCGCCAGGAGAAATTCAGGTATGAGCTTCCAGTTTTATTCAGAAAGGAGAGGGCTTATATAGCAAAGTGGAACAAAGAACATTTTTCACATATGTCAGTAACCATAGCTTTCCAAAAGGTCAGTACCCCTATAGTGGGGAGGATTAAGGAATGACGGGAATTGATGAGATACCAAAAGGTCAAAGCAATTAGTTACCATGAAGCAAGAGATGTTAATTATCTAAAGGTATTAAGAAAAACATGGTGGTTAAACCAGCAGAGTGAGATAAAGCAGAGAAGGGCAGAGTATTGATGTAAGACATGATGATCAAAGAACCGAAGAATAGGGTGTGTGTGGGTCTCATTGTTAAGTAACTGGCAAGCCAGTGTGATGGAGTATACTTTGTATGTGATCAAAAGATGGTGAACTTATAGTGAAGTGTAAGTGAACTTTCAAGCAGGCAACTATTTGGTTTGCAACAGGAGAGAGGGAGAAAGAAAGAGAGGAGACACTTACTGACTTGCTTTAGGATTCATTCCTATTCCTGAAGCATCCACTCTTCAGTGGGGGAGCAAAGATTCAAACCAGGGTCCTTGCACATGGTATTGTGTTTACTTAACCTAGTGTGCTGGTGCCTGGCTCCTGGAAAGCTAATCTTTGACAAGGGGGTCCAAAACATCAAATAGAGAAAGGAGAGTATTTTTTAAATATAATTTTTATTTATAAAAAGGAAACACTGACAAAAACCATAGGATAAGAGGGGTACAATTCCACACAATTCTACCACCAGAACTTCATATCCCATCCCCTCCCCTGATAGCTTTCCTATTCTTTAACCCTCTGGGAGCATGTACCAAGGGACATTATGGGGTGCAGAAGCTGGAAGGTCTGGCTTCTGTAATTGTTTACCCACTGAACATGGGTGTTGAGAGGTTGATCCATAATCCCAGCCTGCCTCTCTCTTTCCCTGATAGGGTGGGGCTCTGGGGAAGTGGGGCTCCAGGACATATTGGTGGGGTCATCTGCCCAGGAAAGTCCAGTTGGCATCATGCTAGCATCTGGAACCTGGTGGCTGAAAGAAGAGTTAACATATAAAGCCAAACAAATTGTTGGCTAATCATGAACCCAAAGGCTGGAATAGTGCTGATGAAGATTTGGGGGTCTCCGTTTTGTAGATAGTTAGTAGGCCTATTTTAGTTATATTCCAAAGGGCCCATGACTATACTAGTGTTTTTTTTTTTTTTCTTTCTGAGCCTGACATCTGGATACTATTTTTAACAAATGGTGCTGGGAAAATGTGCAGAAGAATGATGCTAGTACATCATACACCACCACACATAAAAGTCAATATTAGATGGATTAAAGACACAAACATTAGACCAGAAACTATCAAATACATAGAAGAGAACACTTGCAAAACCCTCCACAATATTTGCTAAGTAAATACCTTTGAATAATCAAATTCAACAGCAAGGAAAACAAAAATAAACCAACGGGACTACATCAAACTGAAAAGGCTTCTGCATAGAAAAGAACCATCACCAAAACAGAAAGAAATCTTTTTGAATGGGAGAAAATTTTACATGCTTTATATTAGATAAAGGACTATAATAATCAAAGCAGATAAAATGATCACAAAACTAAGCAACAAGAAGACATTCATATCTTTTTTTTTAAATAGAGCACTGTTCAGCTTTGGCTTATGTTGGTGTGGGGGGTTAAACCTGGGACTTGGAGCCTCACGCATGAGAGTCTGTTTGCATAACCATTATGCTATCTACCCTCCGCCTGATATCCATGTCTTTTTTGGTACAGATAGGATGTCTTTTTTTTTTCATATGAAATGTATGCCATTAAAAATTAATATGCATTCACTGACATATTGTTAAATCCTTGCTGTGATGTTAAGTGCCAAAGAATAAAAAAAATCACTATAATTAAGAAGCTCCTGATCAGTCCAGTTCATTTTCACAAATGTGAAAATGTATTTCACAAATACTATGGCTTACTGTGTTTATTGAGATTAGAGTAAATATAACAGAATAAGTTTCAAAGTACATTTTAAAAATTTATTTATTTGTAAAATGGAAACACTGACAAGACCATAGGATAAGAGGGGTACAATTCCCACCACAAGAGCTCCTTCTTAGTGAAACTACAACTTAAACTACAGTTATTAATAAAAAATGCTATAGTAAAGTGTCTGACTGTCAACTACATTTGGGAAATGCTTGATTAGATGATATTAAACTGGAATCAGTTTGTGATCTTCTTGGAGGAGGGATAGTGTGAAGACTACTGAAGTTATCTTAATTCAGAACTGGACCTCACACATATTCTCCTCTATCGTTTCTGGGCCAACATTTTAATTCTTTTTATTTAAGAAAGAGAGAGACAGAGACAAACAGAGATAAGGAGGGACAGGAACACACTATTCCACTGTCCATAGGATTTCAGCTGATTTCCCTGGTGCTCTCATATGGTGCTGGGGCTTATATTCAAGGTCACCTATATGGTAAGACATGTGCTCTGTTGGGTAAAATAACTCCTTCTAAAGAATCTCCTGGGATGATCCCACTCATAAACAGAAGTTGAGAAAGAAGAACAGAGAGGGAAACTAAAAGCTGGATGTGACTGAATTTGGAGTAGGGCACCAAAATAAAAACCCTGGATTAAGGGTGAGGGTGTATGTTCGGCTTCATGGGGCTGGCGGGGTGGTGGTAGTGGTGGTGGAGGGATGGGACACAGTCTTTTGGTGCTGGGAATGGTGTTTATGAACACTTCTATTATTTGTAGTCATATAAATCATTATTTAAGTAATATGAGAGGGGAAAAATTGATTACTATCTCAGACATTTTAATGCACAGATTATAGGCTGAGTCTTAAAAAGCCTAGACCAGGGAGAACAGAAGCAACTGGTGGCACAGCTATACACAAATAATATCAAAGGACAAAAATTATGGTGATGTTGTGTATGATACAATAAATCCTAACAAAGGGATTTTTCAAAGTTAATCCAATTGCCAAACAATTTGATTATAGCGATAATCTATTGCCTTCTTAAACCTTAAAACAGCAGGAACCTCCCCTTTCCTCTATAGAGCCTTTATTTCCCCCAGTCCTGGAACCTCTAGGGTGGGGCTCACATTCCTGCATGCTTCTGTCAATTCATACCAAATGATATTGCGTCTGCCAATCCCAACCTGATCAACACAATGAGTACCACCTCGGTATGCTTCACTTCAGACTGTGTTCAGAGACATCAGGCATGGAATGTCAACCCTTCAGCTTCATTACTTGGGTGAGACCTTTCCTTTCATAGGATTCTCTAATTCCATTCCAGGTGGTTCACTTTCTAACAAAGTCCCAAAACCTACATATAGACCAGATCCCATGAGATAGGGCATATGTTCAGATGTATCCGTAAATTAGGGCAAAATATATACCTGATAGCAAAAGTAGACAGCCTACAGTGAGTCAGTATGAAGTTCCTAATGAAATAGTGTCTACTTAGACTTAGATACCCTCCTCACCTACTTTCTATTACAGTTCTCTCACTCACTCCCAAGCTATCCTTATCAAAGCAAGGACTGTAAAAGCTGAATAAGGCCAAGATACTGCCATACTCTAACAACAACTCTTTAGTCACTATCAGGCCACCCCATCAGCCGGGGGATGGGATGGGATATGGAGTTCTGATGGTGGGAATTGTGTGGAGTTGTACCCCTCTTATCCTATGGTTTTGCCAGTGTTTCATATATATATGAATATATATATATATATATATATATATATATATATATATATATATAATCTCCAAGGATGGCCCACATTCTAAAAATTAAATACTGATTTTTCAAGCTTTACCAGGAAATTTGGTGTACTGTAAAATTCCAAGGTGATAATTCTCAAGGCAATGAAAGATCTGCTACGTGAACTTCCTTTCATTGCTGGAAAGCATCAAGATCTCTCCTGGCATGTTAATCCTTACAGAATCCCAGATCCCACCTGTCTTTTTTTCCTCTACCTTCCAACAGTCCTTCAAGAGGAAGAGTGTGGTAGGAGTCACCTGGAATATTAGTATGGCATACTGATATGATGGCAAAAGTCTTAACTTGAATTGGAGACTTGCTTTCTTATGGGGCAGGCATTACCCCACAAATATCTTAGAACAACTCACATTCATTAAATGTTCATAAACCTCAGAGTTTGTTTTACCAGGTCAGTCTTTGTACAGAAGGATAATGGAATGCCAGCCCTTCAGCTTCATTACTCGGGTGAGACCTTTCCTTACATAGGACATGTAGGCAGCTCTAAAGGAGGTGGTCAAGAAATTCCAGACACTAGTTGAGGTCCCTTGGGTTTTTCCTAAATACAAACTCCCATTTTAGGATAAATTTTTAACAGCACTTAAATGGCTTTCAGGGAGTTTATTTCATCTGATAAATCTTGTGAGTTAGCATGGTAACCCACTAACCCACTTTAAAATGAACAATTTATGTTTGGTGATGGAAGGATTTGCCTAGAGTTGCATGCTCAGGAAATAAGCAAATCAGCATTAGAACACAAGCACAGTGCTTCTCGAGAATCACCTGGAGATTCTGATTTATTAGCTCAGTGGTGTGGTCAGAGTTCCTGCATTTTTCACAATCCCAAGGGATTCTGTTATTACTAAGTCCTGCTAGACCATAATTAACTAGCTTGTGGACTTCACTGCCTTACATAAATACAAATTATGTAAAAATATGTGGAGGTTTTCTTAAAAGTCACCTTACAAAGATGTTGATGATGGCCCTTGATGTACCCTTGTGGTCACATAGTTATGCTGATCATACTCATTCAGCCGAATCTGTTATGGCTTTGGTTGAGGAAATTCCTGTCCTGTGCTTTGCACTGAGTCCTCTCTTTTTTACTTTATATTCTTCGTTCACATCCTGCATTTGTTCCACACCTTTAAATATTACATCTTGTTCTTCTGTTAACCTGGATCCATTTAATTCATCAGAATCTGAAATATATTTTTTCCCAATAATCTTCCTTAATTGGACTAAAGAATCCCACTTCATAGCTCAGAGTCTTAATTAATGGACACATGTAGACACTCCATCTATTAAGTTTTTATATTATATAATTTATTCTACATAATCCACATAATCTTTAAACAAC
This sequence comes from Erinaceus europaeus, assembly GCF_950295315.1. Classification (NCBI taxonomy): domain Eukaryota; kingdom Metazoa; phylum Chordata; class Mammalia; order Eulipotyphla; family Erinaceidae; genus Erinaceus; species Erinaceus europaeus. Next base: position 118,595,826 of record NC_080165.1, on the reverse strand, counting down.
ATTCACTATAAGGAGAAATAAATATTAAATTGTAGATATCTTGTGAATAAAATTTTCCCCAGATAGAGCAATTTACCAAAATTACATCTTAATTTGGTGAAATTAAGTAAGGACTACCAAGTTACGGACAATAATATGAGGAAATGGTTTGCAGTTGGCTTCTGAAGTGATACAGACTTGATTTGAATTTCATAATTTCTTTTTTTTAATTATTTCTTTATTGGGGAATTAATGTTTTACATTCAACAGTAAATACAATAGTTTGTACATGCATAACATTCCGCAGATTCCCATTTAACAATACAACCCCCACTATGCCATTTATCATCCTTCATGGACCTGTATTCTCCCAGCCTACCCACCCCAGAGTCTTTTACTTGGGTGCAATATGCCAATTCCATTTCAGGTTCTACTTGTGTTTTTTTTTTTTTCTGATCTTGTTTTTCAACTTCTGCCCGAGAGTGAGATCATTCCATATTCATCCTTCTGTTTCTGACTTATTTCACTCAACATGATTTTTTCAAGGTCCATTCAAGATCGGCTGAAAAAGGTAAAGTCACCATTTTTTATAGCTGAGTAGTATTCCATTGTGTATATATACCACAACTTGCTCTGCCACTCATCTGTTGTTGGACACCTGGGTTGCTTCCAGGTTTTGGCTATTACAAATTGTGCTGCCAAGAACATATGTGTACACAGATCTTTTTGGATGGATGTGTTGGGTTCCTTAGGATATATCCCCAGGAGAGGAATTGCAGGGTCATAGGGTAGGTCCATTTCTATCCTTCTGAGAGTTCTCCAGACTGTTCTCCACAGAGGTTGGACCAATTGACATTCCCACCAGCAGTGCAGGAGGGTTCCTTTGATCCCACACACTCTCCAGCATTTGGTGCTGTTACCTTTTCTGATGTATGACATTCTCACAGGAGTGAAGTGATATCTCATTGTAGTCTTGATTTGCATTTCTCTGACAATCAGAGACTTGGAGCATTTTTTCATGTGTTTCTCAGCCTTTTGGATCTCTTCTGTGGTGAATATTCTGTCTAAGTCTTCCCCCCATTTTTGGATGGGGTTATTTGTTGTCTTGTTGTTGAGTCTGGCAAGCTCTTTATATATGTTGGTTATTAAACTCTTATCTGATGTATGACATGTAAAGATCTTCTCCCATTCTGTGAGGGGTCTCTTGGTTTGGGTAGTGGTTTCTTTTTCTGTGCAGAAGCTTTTTAATTTGATGTAGTCCCATAGGTTTATACTTGCCTTAGTCTTGTTTGTAATTGGATTCGTTTCATTGAAAATGTCTTTAAAATTTATGCAGAAAAGAGTTCTGCCAATATTTTCCTCTAAGTATTTGATAGTTTGTGGTCTAACATCCAAGTCCTTGATCCACTTGGAATTTACTTTTGTATTTGGTGAAATACAGTGATTCAGTTTCATTCTTATGCATGTTTCAACCCATTGTTTCCAACACCATTTGTTGAAGAGACTCTGCTTTCCCCATTGAATAGTCTGGGCCCCTTTGTCAAAGATTAGATGTCCATAGGTGTGGGGCCGAATTTCATAATTTCTGTGTATGTGATCTGGGCAACATAAATAACGTCTGTCTATACAATGAGATTAAACAATAGTACTTATTTTAAGCTTATATGTTCAATAAATGTTAGAGAAACATTTTATGAGTTATAGAAAATAGTTCTGAATGGGTGTTGGGCAGTAGCGCAGCAGATTAAGTGCACATGGTGGGAAGCTGAAGGATCCCAGTTTTAGCCCCTGGCTCCCCACCTGCAGGGGGTCACTTCATGAGTGGTGAAGCAGGTCTGCAAGTGTCTTTCTCTCCCCCTCTCTGTCTTCCCCTCCTCTCTCCATTTCTCGACATCCTATGTCCTATCCAACAACAATTACATCAATGACAACAGTAATAACAACCACAACAATGATAAAACAACAAGGGCAACAAAAGGGAAAAAAATAGCCTCCAGGAACAGTAAATTCATGGTGCTGGCACTGAGTCCCAGCAACAACCCTGGAGGCAAAAGTAATAATAATAATAATAATAATAATAATAATAATAATAATTCTTGTCTGTGTTTGTTATCAAAATATAGCATGGCGAGGAAAATAGAGAATTGAAATGTGAACTTGCAAAAAAAAATGGCCACATTGTCTCTAAGATTTTATGAGAACTATGGTGGTTATCCGTGTGTGTGTGTATGCACACAGAACATTGATGGTGGTTTTGATGTGGAAATGTACACCTGTAACTTTATATTCTTGTAAACCACTGTTAAATCACTAATAACAATAAAAAATCATATATGTAATGATGAATTTAACTTTTGAATCAATTTTAATAGTTTGTTTTAAGTATTTATTTGATAGGACAGAGAGAAATTGAGAGGGGGAAAGGAAGATAGAAAGGAAGAGAGAGACACACCTGCAGAATGGTTCAGCACTAAGGAAACACTGGGGGTTTGAACTCAGGTCTTTGCACATTACATGTGTGTGCTCAACCAGGTGCACTGCTGCCCAATCCCTAAATTTTAACTTAGGGATTGAACAAATAGACAAATAAATACAAGAGACTGGATAAAACTAATTAGAAATGGTAGATTGCATTAGATACAAGAAATCTAAAGGAGGGAGGTGGGAGAGAGTTAAAAAAGGGGTTTGAGACCCAATGTCCAGTGGTGGAGGAAGAAAACAAGTTAATTGGGTACTGTTGCTGACACCTGTCATAAGGAAATATGAAATTGGACTTGTATTTTAAATCAAAACTTCTCCAATAAAGATCTACTAGAAAACTAATTAGTCTATGTTCAATCTCCAGCACCATTATAAACCAGAAGTGAGCAGTGCTCTAGATATAAACAAACAAACATAAGAAAAACCAAACCATCTATATCTTCATTCTTTTTATTTCAGAGAGGGATACAGATAGAGAGGGTTCCATGTACTCCCTTGTGATGTTGGGCCATGAACCCGAGTCATAAGCATGATAACCAATCTTTTATTCCCAGAATGATGTTATGTATATCTTGATCTGAAACTATTTCTATTGCTTCCCCACTTTTGTTGTTGTTGTTGTTAATGTACCTACTACCTAGATTTTTATTTAAAAGGCCTGACAAGGATTGAGTCTACAATTTTTCCTTTGTTTTATCTGTGCTTACTTCTCTTTGTACCTGAGTGCAGGGGTTACTGAGGGCGGGGGCTACGCTAGAATCCAGAGGTGGTCTACTCCAGGTATTAGGCACAATACTCCTTCTCTCCAGAGAAAACAGAATCTTAGTTCTTCTCCACTGTGCTTTGTTGCTTCCAGGGTAGCTATTTACTTATTTAATTTACTTATTTACTTACTTTTATTTCTGGAGAGAGCATTGCTTTTTCTATCTAGCTGTGGCCCCTTCCTTCTCTCCATCTTTCCCTCTCTCCTGCTCTCCTCTTCCTCCCTTCCCTTCTTTCCTTTCTCTTCTTTCTTTCTTTCTTTCTTTTTTTCTTTCTTTCTTTCTTTCTTTCTTTCTTTCTTTCTTTCTTTCTTTCTTTCTTTCTTTCTTTCTTTCTTTTTATCCTTACTCTGGAAGCTCTATTGTGTTGACTTTGAGGTCTGCTTCTGGGTAGATTAAGATTAAGGCATATTTAGTTGAGGAATTGTTGTAACTGTAGGAGATGGTAAACCCGTTTCCCTATTCCACAATCTCAGATCCAGGTACTGAAAAAGAATATTTTTGTTTTGTTTTGAAATCTAGAATGCGTGTAGAATCAAACACTTAGGATTTCTTTTTTTTTTTTTGTACATTCTACCATTGGCACAATTCTGGTACCTAAGGATTATTTATTTATTTATTTCCTTATGTTGCCCTTGTTTTATTGTTGTTGTTGCTGTATAGGACAGAGAGAAATGGAGAGGGGTGGGGAAGACAGATGCCTGCAGACCTGCTTCACCACCTGTGAAGGGACTGGTGGGGAGCCGGGGACTCGAACTGGGGTCCTTAAGCCAGTCCTTGTGCTTTGCAGCCACATGTGCTTAACCCGCTGCGCTACTGCCCGACTCCTGTGCCTAAGGATTTTTTTTGTTTATTTATCCATGGTCTGGTCCTTTTTTTTTTTTTTTTTTTTAAATAAATCCATTTTCTTTCTTTCTTCCTTCCTTCCTCCCTTTCTTTCGCTTTCTTGCTTTCTTCCCTTTTGTTGCTCTTGTTTTATTGTTGTAGTTATTATTGTTGTCATCGTTGTTGGATAGGACAGAGAGAAATGGAGAGAGGAGGGGAAGACAGAGAGGGGGAGAGAAAGATAGACACCTGCAGACCTGCTTCACTGCTTGTAAAGCAACTCCCCTGCAGTTGGGGAGCCAGGGCTTGAACCGGGTTCCTTATATTGGTCGCTGCTCTTTGCGTCACCTGAGCTTAACCGGCTGCACTACAGCCTGACTCCAGGTCTGTTTTTTTATTATTTTAATTTTTTAAACTATATTTATTGGATGAAGATAATCAGAAACCAAGAAGAAAAGGGGAGACAAAGAGGAAGAGAGACAGAGACACCTGCAGTACTGCTTTATCACTTGCAATGCTTTCCCCCAGGAGGGGGACCAGGGGATCCCACCTAGGTCCTTGTTCATTGTAACATGTGCGCTCAACCAGGTATGCCATCACATGGCCCCGTTTATGGTCTGGTTCTTCAAGTTTATATTTCTATGATGCTCAGGGAAGAAAACTGTAAGAAAAGTAATTGTATAAGATCATAGAACATTTTTTTCCATCCACATCCAGACCATCATGAAGATACTGCATATTGGTCATTCCAAGAGAGAGAACACTAAAGAACGTTATTTATGTTAAGGAAAATGAGGTACCTGGTGTCACTGCTCTGAGGCCAATTTTTATTTTTTCGTTCAGACACATAGCAAGACAGTGAATAATGTGGGACTCAAAAATTGTTAGCTACTGTCATAGTTAATAGTTAAAATAGAAAAATTAACTATATTCTTTTGGTAATACAAAATAATTAGTGACTTAAGAGCATACGATAGTTTATGGTTGATTTCAACCTTTCGCTCCTTATTGAAGACACCAAATCGAGTTTATATATTTTTAAAATGTTTATTTCAAGTGAGATAGAGGAAATTTCATGAAAGAGAAAGGGGCCAAGGAGAGGAGAGAGAAAGAGCACCACTCTGTCATGCATGGAAGTAGGGACAGAATCTGGAGCCTCAGCTATGCAAGTCCTACACTCTGTCAGACATACTACTCTCCTGGTTGTGCTTTTTAACACTAGAATTAGAAAATGCTTCCATTCTTTTTTTCTCCTGATGAAAAGAACCATTCAACACTGAAACCATAACTGTAGTTAAAATGAAAACTACACTAATTTTGGTTAGCAATTAGTGTCAAATACAAATTCTTTTTCCTACAAAGTTGATGATAGGACTTCACATGTCGTTCACCCATGGTTCTTTTCATAAGCTGGTAGCATGGCAGATCCCAGATGTAGTCATTACCCACCTGTAGACAGATCTCTGCTGATGATTAGTGCTTACCAGCACACCAATGGCAGTATTTATCTCTAAACACAGAAAAGTTACTAGGAGAGGAACTGGAACTGGAAAAGCTAAGTTCTAGTCAAAAGGCTTCAGTAATATAATGCTAAATTCTTTTTTTTAAAGATTTTTAAAAAGTATTTATTTATTTATTGTTGCCCTTGTTTTTATTGTTGTTGTAGTTATTATTGTTGATGTTGTTGTTGGATAGGACAGAGAGAAATGGAGAGCGGAGGGAAAGACAGAGAGGGGGAGACAAAGATAGACACCTGCTTCACCGCTTGTAAAGCGACTCCGTGCAGGTGGGGAGCTAGGGGCTCGAACCGGGATCCTCACTCTCTAACCGGGATCCTCACTCTGGTCCTTGCGCTTTGCGCCACTGCGCTACCGCCTGACTCCCTATAATGCTAAATTCTATGGCTCAGCTCCTGAACTAGTAAAATTGAATAGAAATCTTGGAATGTACTTTAGAAAAGAACAGGACTCATTTTACCCAAGGATACTTTAGGTAGGATACTTTTAGGTAATGAAATGACACCCAAAGTTTGTTTCAGTAACACTTGCTTATAATTTCTCACATTTCAGGGTTTCTTTTTTTGTTAAGTTTTTATTTATTTATTAATGAGAAAGAAAGGAAGAGAGACAGAAAGAACCAGGCATCACTCTGGTACATGTACTTCCAGGAACTGAATTCAGGACCTCATGCTTGAGAGTCCAATGCCTTGTCCACTGCGACATCTCCAGGGCCATGTTCAGAGTTTCTTTTAAAAATATTTTTAAATTAAATTTTTCTCACTGGAGAACACACTACATATGTGACTTGGTATTTTGTCCTTTATTTTACTTAAAGTTTTTGTTGTTGTTGTTGTTGCTGTTTGTTTTTAACCAGAGCACGTCTCAGCTCTGGCTCATGGTGGTGCGGGGGATTGAACCTGGGATTCTGGAGCCTCAGGCATGAGAGTCTCTTTGCATAGCCATTATGCTATCTACCCTCTGCCCTTAAAGGTTTTTTTTTTTTTTTTTTTTAAAGATTTTATTTATTTATTAATGAGAAAGATAGAAGAGGGAGAAAGAACCAAACCTCACTCCAGACATGTGCTGCCAGGGATTGAACTCAGGGCCTCATGCTTGAGAGTCTAATGCTTTATCCACTGCACCACCTCCTGGACCACATACTTAAAGTTTCATTATGCAATTTATTGTTTTTTTGTGTGTGATTAACTTTTCATAAATATCTTTGATTATGTCCTAATAATTTACTGAATGGAGGTACTATGAGATAAAAAGTGTTTTTCACTTTTATCTTAATTGCAGACATTCAGGATTTCTATTTTTTTTTACAGTCTATGATAATATTTTTAGTGAAAATATTAGTTCATAATGTTTTCTATTCTCATGGGAAATACAGCCAGAAAAATAATTACATAGTTGATGGGTTCATTCCCTGGAGTTGCATAACAAGAGAATGTTGAAGTCTTTGTTCATTCCTTTATTTTTTGTTTATTTTTTTCTGTTTAAAAGTTTTTTATTTATAAAATGGAAACACTGACAAGACATGATTCCTACCATAGCGTTCCTATTCTTTGTCCCTCTGGGAGTATGAACCCAGGATCATTATGGGGTGCAGAAGGTGGAAGGTCTGGGTAATTGTTTCCCTGCTGAACATGTTCATTGGCAGGTTGGTCCATACTCCCAGTATGTACATATCTTTCCATAGTGAGGAAGCAGGGCTCCAGGACATATTGGTGGGGTCGTCTGCCTGGGGAAGTTCGGTTGGCATTGTGGTAGCATCTGGAACTTGGTGGCTGAAAAAGACTTAAGATATAAAACAATACAAATTAGTGACTAATCATGAACCTAAAGGCAGGAAGATTACAGATGAGATTTATTTGGGGGTTTCCATTTTGAAAAAAGATAGTAGGTCTATTTTAGGTATATTCCAAGGGGCTCATAGCTGTACTAGTTTTTGCCTGAGCCTGCCATTTGATATGTAGGTATAACTCTTTTTTTTTTTTTCTATTTATAAAACAGGAAACATTGGCAAAACCATAGGATAAGAGGGTACAACTCCACACAATTCCCACCATCAGAACTCTGTATACCATCCCCTCCCTTGATAGCTTTCCTATTCTTTAGCCCTCTAGGAGTATGGACCCAAGGTCACTGTGGGGTGCAGAAGGTGGGAGGTCTGGCTTCTGTAATTGCTTCCCTGCTGAACATGGGCGTTGACAGGTAGATCCATACTCTCAGCCTGTCTCTCTCTTTCCCTACTGGGGTGGGGCTCTGGGGAAGCAGGGCTCCAGACACATTGTTGGGGTGGTCTGTCCAGGGAAGTCTGGTTGGCATCATGTTAGCATCTGGAACCTGGTGGCTGAAATAAGAAATCTTTGTTCATTCCTTTTTTTTTTTTTGACCAGAGCACTGCTCAGCTCTGACTTATGGCTGTGCAGGGGATTGAACCTGAGACTTTGGAGCCTTTGCATAACCATTATACTATTTACCCTGTCCCTGCTATTCTTTCTGCCACCACATAAAGTTAATTGGTGACACAGGGGTGTCACAACAGAAGGAGAATATCACCATGTGCTAAGTACAAAACTTGGCCAAGAGTAGCGATCAACTCAGTTTATGAACAGTTTAAAAGAAAAAAAGAGATCAAAAGAGAAAATATTTACTACAGGATCAATCCAGAAGGCCGAGAAACATATGAAAAAATGCTCCAAGTCTTTGATTGTCAGAGAAATGCAAATAAAGACAACAATGAGATACCACTCCACTTCACTCCTGTTAGAATGTCATACATCAGAAAAGGTAGCAGCACCAAATGCTGGAGAAGTTGTGGGGTCAAAGGAACCTTCCTGCACTGCTGGTGGGAATGTCAATTGGTCCAACCTCTGTGGAGAACAGTCTGCAGAACTCTCAGAAGGATAGACATGGACCTACCCTATGATCCTGCAGTTCCTCTCTTGGGGATATAGCCTAAGGAACCCAACACATCCATCCAAAAAGATCTGTGTACACATATGTTCTTAGCAGCACAATTTGTAATAGCCAAAACCTGGAAGCAACCCAGGTGTCCAACAACAGATCAGTGGCTGAGCAAGTTGTAGTATATGTACACAATGGAATACTACTCAACTATACAAAACAGTGACTTCACCATTTTAAGCCGATCTTGGATGAACCTTGAAAAATTCATGTTAAGTGAAATAAGTCAGAAACAGAAGGATGAATATGGGATGATCTCACTCTCAGGCAGAAGTTGAAAAACAGGATCAGAAGAGAAAACACAAGTAAAACCTGAACTGGAATTGGCATATTGCACCAAAGTAAAAGACTCTGGGGTGTGTGTGTGTGTGTGTGAGAATACAGGTTCAAAAAGGATGACAGGGGACCTAATGGGGGTTGTATTGTTGTGTGGGAAACTGGGAAATGTTATGCATGTACAAACTATTGTATTTACTGTCAAATGTAAAACATTAATTCCCCAATAAAGAAATTTTAAAAAAAGCAAACAAACAAACAAACAAAAAAAACCAGACCAACAAAAACCTCTGAGAAATATGCTAAGTAGGAATCTTTTTGGCAATGTTTCTATACCTACATACCCACTGAAAGTGAACAGTAGGTCAAACAAATTTGAGTACCAAGTTTATAGATCCTTGATTATTTTATTTATTTTTACATCTGATATAACTACTACAAACTAATTTTAAAGATAGATTTCTGTTGGTATGCTTCTAAATCCTGCTTATAAGACCTTCTGTTTTGATCATCACATTAGGTTCACTTGTATTACTTATGATGTATTCTGTTTACATAGCCACTGTTGACTGAAAATCCCCTGCCTCTGGGACATTGGTTTAATCCTCACTTGTTCGCACTTTTCCCTTCTCCCTGCCCCCTATCATATGTACTTCCTTGTTCCTGACTCTTCCGCCTCAGGAGAGATGCAGGAAAAAATTGTGTTGTGATTAGAAGAGATTAGATTGTTGAACTGCATCCCCGCTCGTCAATAAAGAGATACTGCTTCCCAGCTCAGCCATGAGTTTCTGGTCGTCTCTCTCTCCCGCCCGTGAAGCTAGCACGACAGATTTCCAGCCATATATTTTAAGTAGTATATAGATTAATACTTATATACTTTCAATATCTATATAAAAATGGTAGTGGCAGTCTTTAAGAGCCTCATTTATGGTGAATATAGGAAATTACATTTTTTCTTTTAAGGATTTATTTATATATTTTTATTTGTATAAGGCTCAGTTCCGGTTTATGGTGGTGTGAATGAGGGTGAGTGGGGACTGAATCTGGGACTTTGGAGCCCTCAGACTAAAAGTCTTTTTGCATAATCATTATGATATATCCTTAGTGGGAACTCACTGTTAAGGCACAAACTTTTATATTTTAAATGAAGTTATTGTGAAGACACTTAGATTATCGCCCAAAAATGCAATATGGAAATAGTTTTGAAGTTTATGTTTTTATTTTGGATAAAGTTGACTTATTTTACTTTGAATGTTTTTTATTCCATTGGATTATAAGCTTTTTTTTTTTTTTAACATTTTTTGTAAGTCAATTTATTTTAGTCATCTGTATTTCATACATGAGTGAAACCATCCGGTAGTTGTTCTTCACCACTTTACTTATTTCACATGGCACAATCAGCTCCAGTTCCATCTATTTTGTTCCAAATGATACAATCTCACCTTTCTCTTCTCTTTTGATTGCAAAATAGTGTTCCATAGAATATATAATTTATCTATCCAGTCATCTATCAATCAGCATTTAGTTTGCTTCCATATTTTTGTTATTATAAACAGTGCAGCTATACACATAGAGGTGTATATATCCTTTCAAATGAGTGCTTCCAGGTTCTTTGTATATATGAGTAGGAGTGGAAGTGGTGAGTCATATTTCAGTTTTTATTAGTCTAAGGATTCTCCATAGTGTTTTCTGAAGGTATTAATACACCACTTTGCACTTCCAACAGCAATGTATTAGGGTTCCTTTTTCTCCACATCCATTTTCTCCACAGCCAACACTTGTCATCTCTTGATTTGTTGATGTGAGCCCTTCTCATATGTGTGAGATGGTATCTTATTGTTATGTTAATTTGAACCCCTAAAGATAAGGGATATGGAGAATTTATTCATGTCTGTGGAGAATCCTGGGGGCTGGGTGGTGGCACATCTAGTTGAGTGCACATGTTACAGTGCACAAGGACCCAAGTTCCTTGGGGCTGGGTGGTGAAGCAGTTTGGCAGGTGTCTCTCAGTCTTTCTCTCTCTCTCTCTGTCACTCCCTCCCCTCTTGATTTCTGGCTGTCTCTATCCAATAAATAAATAAAGATAATTGAAGAATATCTTTGGAGAATCCTCTATACAAATCTTTTGCTCACTGTTGTTTTTTACTGGGTGGTTTGTTTATTTGTTGCAGAACTTTTAAATTTCTTTACAAAATTATAAGCTTTATACAGATTGGTTTGGTAAATAGCAAACTTTCATATTTTTGTTTCTTTAAAGGTAGTTTAAACTGTTAACATTGCAATTTAGGGTAGGTACAAAGAAGCTGAAGTCAACACTATTTAAGAAGTTGTTTTAGACAAGATCAGAAGGGAAAACACTAAGCAGAACTTGGACTGGAGTTGGTGTATTGCACCAAAGTAAAAGACTCTGGGGTGAGGGGAGGGTTCAGGTCCTGGAACATGATGGCAGAGGAAGACCTAGTGGGGGCTGTATTGCTATGTGGAAATGTTATACACGTACAAACTATTGTATTTTATTGTTGAATGTAAACCATTAATCACCCAATAAAAAAATAAGCAAGAAAAAAGTTGTGTTTCACAAATACAGAGACATTTCACTTAGACATTTAAGTATTTGTAATAAATATATGTATATAAGTTGTATTTCCATATACTTTTTTAACTTTATTATTGAATAAATATTATTGTTAAAGAATATATTATTATTATTTGTATGGGGATAAGTAAAATGAAATCTAAACCTTGGAGTCTTGGTGAATTTTGAAGTCTGACAGATGAGAGTGGCAAGGGTAAGAACCCTTAAGTTACAGCCTTGTACAAGCGAAAGGTTATAACAGATCGTATGATCTAGAAGAAAACGAAGAGTTTGGTGACCAGTCAGGGTAGTATATTCACTTTCAGAACTGTAGTAAAAACATTCAATTCTCTGACTTTGTATCTTAGCTTTCTTTCAGAATATTTCTGAAAGGTTAAAAAAAAGAGAAAAGTAAAAAAAAAAAAAACCCTCAAAAACAAACAATAACAAAAATAGCACATTGCTATTGTCATTGAGACTTTAATAACACTTTAGGATTATCTTTTACTGTGGTCTGGGAGGTGGCGCAGTGGATAAAGCATTGGATTCTCAACCATAAAGTCCCAAATTCAGTCCCCGGCAGCACATATGTCTGGCTTTCTCTCTCTCTCCTCCTATCATTCTCATGAATAAATAAATAAATTCTTTAAAAAAAAAAGGAATTGTCTTTTATTAAAGATACATGTTTATCTTGATTGTTTTTAGTATTTGACAAAATTTAAATGTTTTTTGTACTATCATTCAATAACTTTCAAAAGTTTGGGTGAATACCTATTGAATATTGATTAAATGTATGCTATTTTTTCTTCCTAAATGTATGTTATTTACCCAGTAATAAACACTCTAAATTTTATCTTAGCTGAGCCACAGTCTACAACATTTATTACTACCTCCCTCCTCTGCCCACGTTGTTATTATGATTTTGTGCTTTAACTTGGAGTCATTAGTTTTTACTATTAAAAAGATGTTTCTATTAAATTTGCTATATGTATAATACAGATAATTGAAATGTGATAGGGTTTTTACCTGTGATCTTAGCCTCACTATGAAGTGTTTTTCCTAAATAATTATAATGTTTCAATTGTATGAATGCTGACAAATTCATAACTTATGCCTTTATTATATAAACTCATAATGTTAAACCTGGGACAACACTTTCATAAATGTGTAAAAATAATACTTGTAAAAGTATAAAACCAGATTTGTGGGCTTTATTCATTTGCTTAATCCTTTAGTTTTCCAACTAGCCTTAATGAAAAATTTTCAAAAATTTCTAATTCCTTCATTTTTCTTCTGTAAGAACATACTTGCATTGGAAATGGCATTTGAAGTTCCTGTTAAATTGCTGCTTTAGTTGGTCTATTTGTGATTTTCCCTCCTTTCCTTTAAAAACATTGCAAACTTACCTATAAACTGAAGGAATGGTTTCAGGGAGCAGTAAAAAAAAAAAAAAAAGGAGAAAATACTCACTATGGTAGTAATGAGCTTAAGTCTCATATTTTAAAGAGACTTGTAAGTTTAGCTCTGCTCTGTCACTGGAGCAGTTGTGTTGTAAACACTTGAAAATCACTACATTGAGGCTTAGGTTCCTTTTGCTCCATCACGTTCTATAAACCTTAACTCAGGTCTTTCAAAATATGATGGTATTGGCCTTATTACTTTTATAGAGATTTTACTTCCACAAAAGCTCTAGGTTCTTCAGGGGGCTCTTTAATATTATAGCACCTATTATAAAGATTTAAGTCAATGCCTTGCTATATATTTCAAGTATTCTTATAAAGAAGTGGCACACCACATTCCCACTGCTCCAATTCAAGAAGGAGAATAAAAAGTGCTGATCCTGTATTTAAATAAGTGCATGATGGGGAAAAGGTATTCTAATTACACTGGGCAAAGTTTCTTGACATGATACAGATCATTCTGCCTCCAGACAGAATAAAACTATAACTGATCATTTACAAATATAATTTAATTTTGTCTCTGAAAGATAAGTTGTATACTCTTTCCCTCTACTTTAACTTTCACTGTTGATGAGTAATTTTCTTTAAAAACTGGTTTCTGTAGCTAGCAAAATTGCTCATTTGGATAATGTGTTGTCTTATCAAATTTGTAACCCAGGTTGGGGCCCAATCTTCACTGCACTGAAAGAAGCTTCTCCTCACTGCTCCTCATTCTGTCTCATTGTCTCTTAAAAAAATGTTCTTCTAACTTTAGTTCATACTCCCAGAGGGAGAAAAATGTTAGGGGAAGATGAATAGAGGGCTCTGAGACCCAATTTCATCAGGAACCAAAGAGAAGGGGAAAGAAAGGGAAAAACATTCAGAAGTAATAGCAGGTACAGGTGTGACTTAGAAAGGGAGAGAAAGCAGGGCCATTGAAAAAATGGGAAAATATGCTTATAGAAATAATAGTCAACCTATATCTGTGACCTTGGGAATACTGCAGTTCCCAATTGAGGGAATGGGGACACAGAATTTGGTGAGGGATGATAATGGTGTGGAATGATACCCCTGCTTTCTTGTAATTTCGTAAACCAGTATTAAATCACTTATAAAAGTATGAAAACAAGTAATTCTTTGTGATATAACATGTTATAAAATATCTGTATGTGAACATACATGTGTGTATTTCTTTTTTTATTATTGATTTAATATTGATTTACAAAATTACATGCCAACAAGGGTATAATTCCCCACTGTTCCCACTACCAGAGTTCTGAATCTCCAATCTCTCCATTACAAGCCACTGCAGTTCTCCTAAGGTTGCAGACATGGGCTAACTATCATCTCTACAACTATCTGTCTATATTTGTCATGTGTGTATTACTTTATGTCAAAAGTTTTATTTAACATAACATCTCTTTATGTTAAACAAAGAATATAGATTTTTTAAATTAGTAATTAGTTTAACCAAAATAAATAAAAAAGATTTCCTTTTTATAAGCAGAAATAATAGACTGATAAATTCAGGACCAATTCCATGACGACAAATGTTTCGTTTTAATTTTGTTTCTAAAACTGCAAAATCATGTAATCAAACCACACACCATTACATAAAAGACTGAGCTGTCCCGCTGAAAAATGGGTAATCATTTTTTCCCCTTTACACTAGAAATTAAGTCTGGGGTGAGGGTGAGGGTGGAGTAGACAGGGTAATGGTTATGCAAAGAGACTCTCATGCCTGAGGCCCTGAAATCCCAGGTTCAATCCAATTCCCTACACTACCATAAGACACTACTATAAGACAGAGCTGATCAGTACTCTGGTTAAAAAAAAAAAAAAAATTAGTTTTGCTTTGTTTTCATGTACTTTACATTTTGTGTGTATGAAGCCAGTCTTTGAAGAAATTCTACACAGAGGTATCATATCAGAAGTTATAGAGCATTTCAGACTAATGTAAAAATTCAGTTGGATGTTGTTATTTTGCTTGATAAAAATAGCACCAGTCAACTGACAAAAATTAAGAACTTTAGAATTACATACTAATTTCTCTTGTGAATGAAATAATTCTTATCTCCTTATTAACTAATCAAAATCACATTTCATCCATTCATTTTATCCAAAAGTAGCAGATAAATCTTAGATATCAATAGTATATTATTGTTTTGCTATAAATATTGGGTCTTATAACAAGATCTTTGCTTTATTCTAAACAGGAATCATTTTTTTCTAAATTTTTATTTGTAAAATGGAAATTTTAACAATACTATAGGATAAGAGGGGTACATTTCCACACAGTTCTCACCACCAGAACTCCGTTTCCAATCTCCTCCCTTGATAGCTTTGCTATTCTTTTTTAAAAATTTCTTTATTGGGGAATTAATGTTTACATTCGATAGTAAATTAGTTTGTACATGCATAACATTTCCCAGTTTTCCACATAACAATACAACCCTCACTAGGTCCTCTGTCATCTTTTTTGGACCTGTATTCTCCCACACACACACACACACACCCCAGAGTCTTTTACTTTGGTGCAATATGCCAATTCCAGTTCAGGTTTTACTTGTGTTTTCTCTTCTGATCCTGTTTTTCAACTTCTGCCTGAGAGTGAGATCATCCCATATTCATCCTTCTGTTTCTGACTTATTTCACTTAACATGAATTTTTCAAGGTTCATCCAAGATCGGCTTAAAATGATGAGGTCACTGTTTTGTATAGCTGAGTAGTATTCCATTGTGTATATGTATCACAACTTGCTCAGCCACTGATCTGTTGTTGTTATTATTGATATCGTCATTGTTGGATTGGACAGAGAGAAATGGAGAGAGGAGGGGAAGACAGAGAGGTAAGAGAAAGATAGACACCTGCAGACCTGCTTCACTGCTTCTGAAGTGACTCCCCTGCAGGTGGGGAGCTGGGGGTTCACACCAGGAACCTTACACAGGTCCTTGTGCTTGGCGCCACATGTGCTTAACCCATTGCACTACCACCTGACTCCCTTGATTTGTTTTTCTAGTTAACATTTATAATTTGCTCTATATTATTCTTACATAGTAATGCTCTTAATTTCATCTTCCTCTTCTTTATTTTATTCCATAGAGTTTCTCTGCATATATCCAAACACTTTTTGGGATTTATTAAAAGTATCTATGGAAATTGTAATATCTAGGCCTTCAACATGATCATTATTTTTTTGAGGGGAAGAGTTATTTACAAGGTTGTATAAAATATTTATCACATGTACATGGTTTATGTAATTTGCATTTTTATTTTATTTTATTTTATTTATTGGGGAATTAATGTTTTACATTCAACAGTAAATAAAATAATTTGTACATGCATAACATTTCTCAGTTTTCCACATAACAATACAACCTCCACTAGGTCTTCTGTCATCCTTCTTGGATCTTTATTCTCTCCGCCACCCACCCACCCCAGAGTTTTTACTTTGGTGCAATACGCCAATTTCAGTTCAGGTGTTACTTGTGTTTTCTCTTTTTTTTTTTTTTTTAATTTATTTCTTTATTGGGGAATTAATGTTTTACATTCAACAGTAAATACAATAGTTTGTACATGCATAACATTCTCCAGTTTCCCATTTAACAATACAACCCCCACTATGTCATTTATCATCCTTCATGGACCTGTATTCTCCCCACCCACCCACCCCAGAGTCTTTTACTTGGGTGCAATACGCCAATTCCATTTCAGGTTCTACTTGTGTTTTCTTTTCTGATCTTGTTTTTCAACTTCTGCCTGAGAGTGAGATCATCCCATATTCATCCTTCTGTTTCTGACTTATTTCACTGAACATGATCTTTTCAAGGTCCATCCAAGATTGAAAATGGTGAAGTCACCATTTTTTACAGCTGAGTAATATTCCATTGTGTATATATACCACAATTTGCTCTGCCACTCATCTGTTGTTGGACACCTGGGTTGCTTCCAGATTTTGGCTATTACAAATTGTGCTGCCAAAAACATATGTGTACACAGATCTTTTTGGATGGATGTGTTGGGTTCCTTAGGATATATCCCCAGGAGAGGAATTGCAGGGTCATAGGGTAGGTCCATTTCTATCCTTCTGAGAGTTCTCCAGACTGTTTTCCACAGAGGTTGGACCAATTTGCATTCCCACCAGCAGTGCAGGAGGGTTCCTTTGACCCCACACCCTCTCCAGCACTTGCTGCTGTTACCTTTTCTGATGTATGACATTCTCACAGGAGTGAAGTGATATCTCATTGTTGTCTTGATTTGCATTTCTCTGACAATCAGAGACTTGGAGCATTTTTTCATGTGTTTCTCAGCCTTTTGGATCGCTTCTGTGGTGAATATTCTGTCCAAGTCCTCCCCCCATTTTTGGATGGGGTTATTTGTTGTCTTGTTGTTGAGTCTGGCATGCTCTTTATATATGTAGGTATTAAACTCTTATCTGATGTATGACATGTAAAGATCTTCTCCCATTCTGTGAGGGGTCTCTTGGTTTGGGTAGTGGTTTCTTTTGCTGTGAAGAAGCTTTTTAATTTGATGTAGTCCTATAGGTTTATACTTGCCTTAGTCTTCTTTGTAATTGGATTCCTTTCATTGAAAATGTCTTTAGAATTTATGCAGAAAAGAGTTCTGCCAATATTTTCCTCTAAGTATCTGTTAGTTTGTGGTCTAACATCCAAGTCCTCCATCTACTTGGAATTTACTTTTGTATTTGCTGAAATACAGTGATTCAGTTTCATTCTTCTGCATGTTTCAACCCATTGTTTCCAACACCATTTGTTGAAGAGACTCTGCTTTCCCCATATAATAGTCTAGGCCCCTTTGTCAAAGATTAGATGTCTATATGTGTGGGGCCTCATTTCTGGGATATCAATTCTATTCCACTGGTCAGTGTGTCTGTTCATGTTCCAGTACCAAGCAGTTTTGATGACAATGGCCCTATAATACAGTTTGAGATCTGGCAGTGTGATGCCTCTGGTTCTGTTCTTTTTTCTCAAGATTGTTTTGGCAATTCTAGGTCTTTTCTGGTTCCAGATCAACATTTGTAGCATTTTTTCTATTCTCCTAAAAAATGTGCTTGGGATCTTAATGGGGATAGCATTAAATTTGTAGATGGCTCTAGGTAATATATTCATTTTGATGATGTTAATTCTTCCAACCCATGAACATGGAATATCTTTCCACTTCTTTGTGTCTTTTGCAATTTCTTTGAGTAGTGACTCATAATTTTCAGTATACAAGTCTTTCACTTCCTTGGATAGATTTACTCTTGGATATTTTATTGTTTTTGTTGCTATAGTAAAAGGAATTGATTTCTGGATTTCAATTTCTTCTAACTTAGTGTTTGCATAGAGGAATGCCACTGACTTTTGAATGTTAATTTTATAGCCTGACACCTCACTGTATTGCCTGATGATTTCCAAAAGCTTCTTGCTGGATTCTTTAGGTTTTTCTATATATACTATCATGTCATCTGCAAATAAGGAGAGTTTGACTTCTTCTCTTCCAATCTGTATGCCTTTAATTCCTTGCCTCTGCCTGATTGCTATGGCAAGAACTTCCAACACTATGTTGAATAGTAATGGTGATAGTGGGCAGCCCTGTCTAGTACCTGATCTGAGTGGAAATGCTTCCAGTTTTTCACCATTGAGTATGATGTTGGCTGTAGGTTTGCTATATATAGACTCCACTATCTTCAGGAATTTTCCATCTATTCCCATTTTTTGTAGCGTTTTGATCATAAAGGGATGTTGTATTTTGTCAAAGGCTTTCTCTGCATCTATTGATATGCCCCTGTGTTTTTTGGTCTTGCTTTTGTTGATGTGGTGGATCACATTGATTGACTTACGTATATTAAACCAACCTTGCATGCCTGGGATAAACCCCACTTGGTCATGATGAACAATCTTTTTGATATACTGCTGTATCCGGTTGGCTAGAATTTTGTTTAATATTTTAGTATCTATGTTCATCAAGGATATTGGTCTGTAGTTTTCTTTTTTGGTTGTGTCCCTGTCTGCTTTTGGTATCAGGGTGATGTTGGCTTCATAGAAGCTGGCGGGGAGTATTCCAGTGTCTTCTATCTTCTGGAAGATTTTTAAAAGTAGAGGTATTAGTTCTTCTTTGAAGGTTTTGTAGAATTCATTTGTAAAACCATCTGGTCCAGGACTTTTATTTGTGGGGAGATTTTTGATAACTGTTTCAATTTCATTAGCTGTGATGGGCCTGTTCATGTTATCCACTTCCTCTTTACTTAGTTTTGGAAGTTGGTAGGTATCCAGGAAATCGTCCATTTCTTCCAGGTTCTTTAGCTTGGTGGCATATAGTTGTTCATAGAACCCTTGCAAGATATGTTGAATTTCTGCGGTGTCTGTTGTGATATCTCCTCTTCCATTTACTATCCGATTTATTTGGGTCTTCTCCCTTTTTTGTTTTGTGAGTCTGGCTAAAGGTTTGTCGATTTTGTTTACTCTTTCGAAGAACCAACATTTACTTTCGTTGATCTTTTGTATGGTTTTCCTATTCTCAATGTTATTTATTTCTGCCCTAACTTTAGTGATTTCTGTCCTTCTGGTTGCTTTAGGGTTCCTTTGTTGTTCTTATTCTAGGTCTTTAAGATGTGCAATCAGGCTATGTATTTGTGCTTTTTCTTGTTTCCTAATGTGTGCTTTTATAGCTATGAACTTCCTTCTTAGAACTGCTTTAGCTGTGTCCCAAATATTTTGATAGCTTGTGTTTTCTTTCTTTTTTTTAATATTTATTTTATTTATTTATTCACTTTTGTTGCCCTTGTTTTTTTTTTTTATTGTTGTAGTTATTACTGTTGTTGTCGTTGTTGGATAGGACAGAGAGAAATGGAGAGAGGAGGGGAAGACAGAGAGGAGGAGAGAAAGATAGACACCTGGTGATTTGACTTCCGGAGGCGGAGATACGAGCAGCAGATCGCTTTCTCTCCTCTCCTCTCCCGGATCAACTAGGAATACTAAAGGAGACCATCCAGACTGAAACAAGACAGGACTAGAATGACCACAGAAACCCAATAAATCACCCGTGAGTACAAACATGCGTGGCTAGTGACAGAGAGGAGAGAGGGGCCTAAGGAGAGATTAAGTGACTGCTAACAGTTCGACAGTTTATCAGTGGAGACACCACCTCCAGTCTATTCCACCAACAAGGAGACAGCTGAAGGGAGGAAAGGACTCCCCAGAGACTCACCAAGTGCAACTCTGAGTCTCCATTGTTACTACCCTCAGAATTTGGAGCAGCAACAGGGAGGGACACCAGGGTACAGAGATCTAACCGGGAAACTCAGGAGAAGACCTATACCTCGGTGGCATAGCTGAGTGGCTGTGAAAGTCTCTTTGCATAACCACTGGATTATCTCTGCTATACCCTGCTTTATCTCTTGGTCAGGAGTCAGTGATTAAGCTAAGAAGCCTATTGACAGTTTAAAAGTCCTCAGGCTCCCATAGCCTACAGGGGAAAAAAAAAAAAAGGCTTTTACACCACTGAACTCCAACTCAGGGATTGAAAAAACTGTTAACCTATATAAAATGGTTAAAACAACAAGAAAAAATATTGGAGACTCAAACCAGGAGAAGAGTCCAGCTAAAAGTCCTCCAGAGGGTGAAGCACTAAACAACGAGTTCAACATCCAAACATTAGCTAAGGAAATAATAACAGGAGTGAGTAAAGAATTTGAAAAAATTGTAATCAGAAATGCAGGAACAACAAATGAGAATATGGAAGAAAATTCTAATTATCTCATGGTTATTAGAGAGCTGAAAGCTGAAATCGCTGAGCTAAGAAGGCAACTAGCTGAACAAGCTAAAACAGTATCAGAGCAGGGCAACAAAATAGATGAACTCCAGAAAGCAGTAGAGGGCAGAGAGAATAGAATCAATGAGGCTGAAGACAGAATTAGCAAGATTGAGGATGAATTAGAGACAACTAAAAAAGAAGTAAGAGATCTCAAAAAGAGATTAAGAGATACTGAAAACAACAACAGAGTCCTATGGGATGACTTCAAAAGAAACAATATACGCATTATTGGCTTACCAGAGGAAGAAAGAGAAGGGGAGGAAGAAAGCGTTCTCCAGGCCATAATAGCTGAAAATTTCTCTAGTCTAGACAACACCAAAGACATAAAGATTCAAGAAGCCCAGAGTGTCCCAAACAGAATTAACCCAGACCTAAAGACACCAAGACATGTCATACTTAGATTGGAAAGGAATAAGGATAAAGAAAGGATCCTCAAGGCTGCAAGAGAAAAACAAAGAGTCACCTACAAAGGAAAACCCATAAGATTAGCAGCAGACTTCTCCATACAAACACTACAGGCCAGAAGAGAATGGCAAGATATCTATCGAGTGCTCAATGAGAAAGGCTTTCAGCCAAGAATACTATATCCTGCTAGATTGTCATTCAGACTAGATGGAAGCATCAAAACCTTCTCAGACAAGCAACAGTTGAAGGAAGCAACCATCACCAAGCCTGCCCTGAAAGAAGTTCTGAAAGGTCTCCTATAAACAACCAGACCACCACAAATAGGACATATATCAAAACACTCTAAAACTCTACAAGAATGGCGTTAAAATATCTTCAATCTTTGATATCAATAAATGTCAATGGCCTGAATTCACCTATTAAAAGACACAGAGTAGGAAGATGGATCAGAAAACACAACCCAACAATATGTTGTCTACAGGAAACTCACCTAACTCAACAAGACAAACACAGACTTAAAGTGAAAGGATGGAAAACTATCATACAAGCCAATGGCCCACAAAAAAGGGCAGGAACAGCTATTCTCATATCTGACATGATAGACTTTAAAATAGATAAGATTAAAAAAGATAGGAATGGACACTACTTAATGCTCAGAGGATCAGTCAATCAAGAGGACTTAACAATTATTAATATCTATGCACCCAATGAGAAGCCATCTAAATACATCAAACTTCTACTGAAAGAGCTACAGCAATATATTAACAGTAACACAATCATAGTAGGGGACTTCAACACCCCACTATCTCCACTTGACAGATCATCCAGGAAGAAAATCAGTAAAGACATAAGGGAGCTATATGAAGAGATAGATAAACTAGAACTATTGGACATTTTCAGAGTCATTCATCCCAAGAAACTGGAATACACATTTTACTCAAATCCACATGGATCATTCTCAAGGATAGACCATATGTTAGGCCACAAAGACAGCATCAGCCTATTCAAGAGCACTGAAATCATCCCAAGCATCTTCTCAGACCACAGTGGAATTAAACTAACACTTAACAATCAACAAAAGATTAGTAACAGTGCCAAAATGTGGAAGCTCAACAGTACACTTCTTAACAACTTCTGGGTCAAAGAGGAAATCAAGGAAGAAATCAAAATGTTTCGAGTGTTCAATGAAAATGAAGACACAAGCTATCAAAATATTTGGGACACAGCTAAAGCAGTCCTAAGAGGGAAGTTCATAGCTATACAAGCAAACATTAGAAACAAGAAAAGGCACAAATAAACAGCCTGATTGCACATCTTAAAGACCTAGAAGAAGAACAACAAAGGAATCCTAAAGCAACCAGAAGGACAGAAATTACTAAAGCTAGGGCAGAAATAAATAACATTGAGAATAGGAAAACCATACAAAAGATCAATGAAAGTAAATGTTGGTTCTTCGAAAGAGTAAACAAAATCGACAAACCTTTAGCCAGACTCACAAAACAAAAAAGGGAGAAGACCCAAATAAATCGGATAGTAAATGAAAGAGGAGAAATCACAACAGACACTGCAGAAATTCAACATATCATGCGAGGCTTCTATGAACAACTATATGCCACCAAGCTAGAGAACCTGGAAGAAATGAATGATTTCCTGGATACCTACCAACTTCCAAAACTAAGTAAAGAGGAAGTGGATAACATGAACAGACCCATCACAGCTAATGAAATTGAAACAGTTATCAAAAATCTTCCCAAAAATAAAAGTCCTGGACCAGATGGTTTTACAAATGAATTCTACAAAACTTTCAAAGAAGAACTAATACCTCTACTTTTAAAAGTCTTCCAGAAGATTGAAGACACTGGAATACTCCCTGCCAGCTTCTATGAAGCCAACATCACCCTGATACCAAAAGCAGACAGGGACACAACCAAAAAAGAAAACTACAGACCAATATCTCTGATGAACATAGATGCGAAAATATTGAACAAAATTCTAGCCAACCGGATACAGCAGTATATCAAAAAAATTGTTCATCATGACCAAGTGGGGTTTATCCCAGGCATGCAAGGTTGGTTCAATATACGTAAGTCAATCAATGTGATCCACCACATCAACAAAAGCAAGACCAAAAAACACAGGGGCATATCAATAGATGCAGAGAAAGCCTTTGACAAAATACAACATCCCTTTATGATCAAAACGCTACAAAAAATGGGAATAGATGGAAAATTCCTGAAGATAGTGGAATCTATATATAGCAAACCTACAGCCAACATCATACTCAATGGTGAAAAACTGGAAGCATTCCCCTCAGATCAGGTACTAGACAGGGATGTCCACTATCACCATTACTATTCAACATAGTGTTGGAAGTTCTTGCCATAGCAATCAGGCAGAGGCAAGGAATTAAAGGCATACAGACTGGAAGAGAAGAAGTCAAACTCTCCTTATTTGCAGATGACATGATAGTATACATGGAAAAACCTAAGGAATCCAGCAAGAAGCTTTTGTAAATCATCAGGCAATACAGTAATGTGTCAGGCTATAAAATTAACATTCAAAAGTCAGTGGCATTCCTCTATGCAAACACTAAGTTAGAAGAAATTGAAATCCAGAAATCAGTTCCTTTTTCTATAGCAATAAAAACAATAAAATATCTAGGAATAAACCAAACCAAAGAAGTGAAAGACCTGTATACTGAAAATTATGAGTCACTTCTGAAGGAAATTGAAAAAGACACAAAGAAGTGGAAAGATATTCCATGTTCATGGGTTGGAAGAATTAACATCATCAAAATGAATATATTACCTAGAGCCATCTACAAATTTAATGCTATCCCCATCAAGATCCCAAGCACATTTTTTAGGAGAATAGAAAAAATGCTACAAATGTTGATCTGGAACCAGAAAAGACCTAGAATTGCCAAAACAATCTTGAGAAAAAAGAACAGAACCGGAGGCATCACACTGCCAGATCTCAAACTGTATTATAGGGCCATTGTCATCAAAACTGCTTGGTACTGGAACATGAACAGACACACTGACCAGTGGAATAGAATTGAGAGCCCAGAAATGAGGCCCCACACATATAGACATCTAATCTTTGACAAAGGGGCCTAGACTATTATATGGGGGAAGCAGAGTCTCTTCAACAAATGGTGTTGGAAACAATGGGTTGAAACATGCAGAAGAATGAAACTGAATCACTGTATTTCACCAAATACAAAAGTAAATTCCAAGTGGATCGAGGACTTGGATGTTAGACCAGAAACTATCAGATACTTAGAGGAAAATATTGGAAGAACTTTTTTCCACATAAATTTTAAAGACATTTTCAATGAAACGAATCCAATTACAAAGAAGACTAAGGCAAGTATAAACCTATGGGACTACATCAAATTAAAAAGCTTCTTCACAGCAAAAGAAACCACTACTCAAATCAAGAGACCCCTCACAGAATGGGAGAAGATCTTTACATGCCATACATCAGATAAGAGTTTAATAACCAAGATATATAAAGAGCTTGCCAGACTCAACAATAAGACAACAAATAACCCCATCCAAAAATGGGGGGAGGACTTGGACAGAATATTCACCACAGAAGCGATCCAAAAGGCTGAGAAACACATGAAAAAATGCTCCAAGTCTCTGATTGTCAGAGAAATGCAAATCAAGACAACAATGAGATATCACTTCACTCCTGTGAGAATGTCATACATCAGAAAAGGTAACAGCAGCAAGTGCTGGAGAGGGTGTGGGGTCAAAGGAACCCTCCTGCACTGCTGGTGGGAATGCAAATTGGTCCAACCTCTGTGGAGAACAGTCTGGAGAACTCTCAGAAGGCTAGAAATGGACCTACCCTATGACCCTGCAATTCCCCTCCTGGGGATATATCCTAAGGAACCCAACACATCCATCCAAAAAGATCTGTGTACACATATGTTCTTGGCAGCACAATTTGTAATAGCCAAAACCTGGAAGCAACCCAGGTGTCCAACAACAGATGAGTGGCTGAGCAAGTTGTGGTATATATACGCAATGGAATACTACTCAGCTGTAAAAAATGGTGACTTCACCGTTTTCAGCCGATCTTGGATGGACCTTGAAAAAATCATGTTGAGTGAAATAAGTCAGAAACAGAAGGATGAATACGGGATGATCTCACTCTCAGGCCGAATTTAAAAAACAAGATTAGAAAAGAAAACACAAGTCGAACCTGAAATGGAATTGGAGTATTACAGCAAAGTAAAAGACTCTGGGGTGCGTGGGTGGGTGGGGAGAATACAGGTCCATGAAATATGATGAATGGAATAGTGGGGGTTGTATTGTTAAATGGGAATCTGGGGAATGTCATGCATGTAAAAAAAAAAGAAGTAGAAACGCAAAACAGAAATTGACTGAGTTTGGAGTATGGCACCAAATTAAGAAAGCAGAAGTACACTAGAGTTTGCAGTGATTACCTCCCTAATACTTCCTCTCCACTTTTCCAAGCTTTGGGTCCACGATTGCTCAACAATTTGCTTGGCTTTGTATGTTAACTCTCTTTTCAGTCACCAGGTTCCAGGTGTCATCAGGATGCCGGCCAGACTTCCCTGGATTGAAGACCCCACCAATATGTCCTGGAGCTCAGCTTCCCCAGAGACCCACCCTACTAGGGAAAGAGAGAGGAAGACTGGGAGTATGGACCGACCAGTCAATGCCCATGTTCAGCGGGGAAGCAATTACAGAAACCAGACCTTCTACCTTCTGCAACCCACAATGACCCTGGGTCCATGCTCCCAGAGGGATAGAAAATGGGAAAGCTATTGAGGGAGGGGTGGGATATGGAGACTGGGCGGTGGGAATTGTGTGGAGTTGTACCCCTCCTACCCTATGGTTTTGTTAATTAATCCTTTCTTAAATAAAAAAAAAAATTAAAAAAAAAAGAAAGATAGACACCTGCAGACCTGCTTTACCGCCTGTGAAGCGACTCCCCTGCAGGTGGGGAGCCGGGGTTCGAACAGGGATCCTTATGCCGGTCCTTGTGCTTTGCGCCACCTGCGCTTAACCCGCTGCGCTACAGCCCGACTCCCAACCTGTGTTTTCATTTTCATTGAACTCTCAAAATATTTTGATTTCTTCCTTGATTTCCTCTTTGACCCAGAAGTTGTTAAGAAGTGTACTGTTGAGCTTCCACATTTTAGGACTGTTACTAATCTTTTGTTGATTGTTAAGTGTTAGTTTAATTCCACTGTGGTCTGAGAAGATGCTTGAGATGATTTCAATGCTCTTGAATTCGCTGATGCTGTCTTTGTGGCCTAACGTTGAGAATGACCCATGTGGATTTGAGTAAAATGTGTATTCCAGTTACTTGGGATGAATGACTCTGAAAATTTCCAATAGTTCTAGTTTATCTATCTCTTCATTTAGCTCCCTTATGTCTTTATTGATTTTCTGCCTGGATGATCTGTCAAGTTGAGAGAGTTGGGTGTTGAAGTCCCCTACTATGATTGTGTTACTGTTAATATATTGCTGTAGCTCTTTCAGTAGAAGTTTAATATATTTAGATGGCTTCTCATTGGGTGCATAGATGATAATAATTGTTAAGTCCTCTTGATTGACTGATCCTCTGAGCATTAAGTAGTGTCCTTTCCTATCTTTTTTTAATCTTATCTATTTTAAAGTCTATCATGTCAGATATGAGAATAGCTGTTCCTGCCCTTTTTTGTGGGCCATTGGCTTGTATCATAGTTTTCAATCCTTTCACTTTAAGTCTGTGCTTGTCTTGTTGAGTTAGATGGGTTTCCTGTAGACAGCATATTGTTGGGTTGTGTTTTCTGATCCATTCACCTACTCTGTGTCTTTTAATAGGTGAATTCAGGCCATTGACATTTATTGATATCAAAGATTGAAGATATTTTAGCCATTGTTGTAGAGTGTTTTGATATATATCCTATTTGTGGTGATCTGATTGTTTATAGGAGACCTTTCAGAACTTCTTTCAGGGCAGGTTTGGTGATAGTTGATTCCTTCAACTGTTGCTTGTCTGAGAAGGTTTTGATGCTTCCATCTAGTCTGAATGACAATCTAGCAGGATATAGTATTCTTGGCTAAAAGCCTTTCTAATTGAGCACTCGATAGATATCTTGCCATTCTCTTCTGGCCTGTAGTGTTTGTATGGAGAAGTCTGCTGCTAATCTTATGGGTTTTCCTTTGTAGGTGACTCTTTGTTTTTCTCTTGCAGCCTTGAGGATCCTTTCATTATCTTTATTCCTTTCCATTCTAAGTATGATATGTCTTGGTGTCTTTAGGTCTGGTTTAATTTTGTTTGGGACCCTCTGGGCTTCTTGAATCTTTATGTCTTTGATGTTGTCTAGACTAGAGAAATTTTCAGCTATTATGGCCTGGAGAATGCTTTCTTCCTCTCCTTCTCTTTCTTATCTGGTATGCCAATAATGCGTATATTGTTTCTTTTGAAGTCATCCCATAGGTCTCTGTTGTTGTTTTCAGCATCTCTTAATCTCTTTTTGAGATCTCTTACTTCTTTTTTAGTTGTCTCTAATTCATTTTCGATCTTGCTAATTCTGTCTTCAGCCTCATAGATTCTATTCTCTCTGCCCTCTACTGTTTTCTGGAGTTCATCTATTTTGTTGCCCTGCTCTGATACTGTTTTAGCTTGTTCAGCTAGTTGCCTTCTTAGCTCAGCGATTTCAGCTTTCAGCTCTCTAATAACCATGAGATAATTAGAATTTTCTTCCATATTCTCATTTGTTGTTCCTGCATTTCTGATTACAATTTTTTCAAATTCTTTACTCACTCCTGTTATTATTTCCTTAGCTAATGTTTGGATGTTGAACTCATTGTTTTGTGCTTCACCCTCTGGAGGACTTTTAGCTGGGCTCTTGTCCTGGTTCGATTCTCCAATATTTCTTCTTGTTGTTTTAACCATTTTATATATTATGTTATGAGTTCCCTTTATCAGTACTTTTCAAATTATTGATCACTATTGCCTGGATTGACTTGTTTCTAAGTAAGTTAATTAAAGGGTTCACAGTGGTGGAAGTTAACAGTTGTTTCAATCGTATTTAAATCTCTGAGTTGGAGCTCAGTGGTGTAAAAGCCTCTTTATTTTTTCTTTCTTCCCTGTAGGCTATGGGAGCCTGAGGGCTTTTAAACTATCAATAGGCTTCAGCTTAATCACTGACTCCTGACCAAGAGATAAAGCAGGGTGTGGCAGAGATAATCCAGTGGTTATGCAAAGAGACTTTCACATCCCCTCAGCTATGCCACCAAGGTATAGGTCTTCTCCTGAGTTTCCTGGTTAGATCTCTGTCCCCTGGTGTCCCTCCCTGTTGCTGTTCCAGATTCTGAGGGTAGTAGCAATGGAGACTCAGAGTTGCACTTGGTGAGTCTCTGGGGAGTCCTTTCCTCCCTTCAGCTGTCCCCTTGTTGGTGGAGCAGACTGGAGGTGGTGTCTCCACTGATAAACTGCTGAACTGTTAGCAGTCACTTAATCTCTCCTTAGGCTCCTCTCTCCTCTCTATCACCAGCTACGCGTGTTTGTACTCACCGGTGATTTACTGGATTCCTGTGGTCATTCTAGTCCTGTCTTGTTTCAGTCCGGGTGGTCTCCTTTGGTATTCCTAGTTGATCTGGGAGAGGAGTGGAGAGGAGAGGAGAGGAGAGGCGAGAAAGTGATCTGCTGCTAATAGCTCCGCCTCCGGAAATTGCTGTTTTCTCTTCTGATCTGGTTTTGCAACTTCTGCCTGAAAGTGAGATCATCCCATATTCATCCTTCTGTTTCTGACTTATTTCAGTTAACATGAACTTTTCAAAGTCCATCCAAGACAGGCTGAAAACGGTGAAGTCACCAATTTTTATAGCTGAGTAGTATTCCATGTGTATATATACCACAACTTGCTCAGCCACTCATCTGTTGTTGGACACCTGGGTTGCTTCCAGGTTTTGGCTATTACAAATTGTGCTGCCAAGAACATATGTGTACACAGATATTTTTGGATGGGTATGTTGGATTCCTTAGGTTATATCCCCAGGAGAAGAATTGCAGGATCATAGGGGAGGTCCATTTCTATCCTTCTGAGGGTCCTCCAAACTCTTCTTCACAGAGATTGGACCAATTTAGATTCCCACCAATAGTGCAGGAGGGTTCCTTTAACCCCACAACCTCTCTAGCATTTGCTCCTGTTACCTTTTCTGATGTATGACATTCTCTCAGGAGTGAAGTGGAGTGGTATCTCATTGTTGTCTTTATTTGCATTTCTCTGACAATCAGAGTCTTGGAGCATTTTTTCATGTGTTTTTCAGCCTTTTGGATCTCTTCTGTGGTGAATATTCTCTCCATATCCTCTCCTCATTTTTGGATGGGGTTATTTGTTTTCTTGTTGAGTTTGGCAAGTTCTTTATATATTTTGATTATTAGCCTCTTGTCTGATGTATGGCATGTAAAGATCTTCTCCCATTCTTTGAGGGGTCCCTTGGTTTGGATAGTGGTTCCTTTTGCTGTGCAGAAGCTTTTTAATTTGATGTAGTCCCATAGGTTTATGCTTGCCTTAGTCTTTTTTGTAATTGGATTCGTTTTATTGAAGATGTCTTTAAAATTTATGCAGAAAAGAGTTCTGCTAATATTTTCCTCTAAGTATTTGATAGTTTCTGGTCTAACATCCAAGTCCTTGATCCACTTGGAATTTACTTTTGTGTTTAGTGACATATGGTGGCTCAGTTTCATTCTTCTGCATTTTTCAACTCATTTTTACCAACACCATTTGTTGAAGAGATTTTGCTTTCCCCATTTAATAGTCTGAGCCCCTTTGTCAAAGATTAGATGTCCATAGGTATGGGGGCTCACTTTTGGGTTCTCAGTTCTATTCCACTGATCTGTGTGTCTATTCATGTTCCAGTACCAAGCAGTTTTGATGACAATGGCCCTATAATACAATTTGAGATCTTGGAGTGTGATGCCTCCAATTCTGTTCTTTCTTTCTTTCTAAAATCTTTATTGTGAGTTAATTATGGTTTATAAGATTACAGGTTGTAGTTCACCTCCCATCCACCCCCAATTTCTTGTACCCCTGCCCACTTAGAATGGGCAGATCAGCTGACATGAGGAGATGATTTGCGTGCTTCGTTTTTCCTTCCCAAGTCTGTTTCAGTTATTTATATTCCACATGTGAGGGAGGTCATCTGGCAGTGATCTTTCATCTCCCTCAATGTCTCACTGGTTCCATCTATCTGTCCTGAAGGACACAACCTCTGTCTTCACTGCAGAGTCTATTCCACTGCCTGTGTGTTCCATGACTTTTTTCCACAGACATCTGCTGAGGGGCATCAGCGGGTAGGTGTCTGTGCTTGTGATTCAGTCAGGAAAGGCAGGCAAACATGGCCCAGGACAGAATACAGGGAAGACAGGTCTAGAAAGAAACTCCTTTTATTTTCCCCAGCCTTCCCACCTCCTCTGTGATTGTTAAGGTCCTTGCTGTGCAGGGCCTGAGTCCTGTGTGCAGCCCTGGCCCAGGAAAGGGGGCAGCTTCTGCCACATGCAGTGGGTCACAGCTCTAGGTGTCTTGCTGGGTTTCCAGGTGACAGGCCAGCGGTGTGCTGGCCCTCAGTCCATGTCCTCTCTGTGGCTCTGACTCTACCCATGGGCTGGGCCTTCACCGGAGAGGAGGAGCAGTCCCAGAGCTGGGAGGCTCCTGTCCCTACCAGCCCAGCCTAGGGGAGACTTAAGAAAATGCAGCTCCTCACCTGCAGGGGCTCACACAGTCACCAGAGCTGCTACTGGAACTTGCTGACTGTTTCTCACATCTAAGTACTTCCCATCCACAAGCTCTCCTTATCTCAGAGTCTGACATGAAGCCTTCACAGCAATGTGGTCTCCCCAGCTCTATCAGGTACAAGTAGCCCTCCTGTTTCCCCTCAGACAACTCACAGAAGCACAGGCCCACCTCCTGCAGGGCGTCAGTGTCCTCCGCAGAACCAGTGGGAGAAGCTGGGAGGGTGGGGTGGCCACAGGGTGAGACCCCTCAGACTGGGCCAAGCACACAGGAAGAGGGAGAGGTCTGACATGCCCTGGGGACTGTCACCACAGGGGCAGAGTGGTGCATGGCTTGGAGTACAGATGCATGTGACTACAGATGCATGGCCATCTCCAACTTACTTTTTCTTTTTTTTTAAAAAATTTAAAAAAAAATATTTATTTTATTTGTTTATTCCCTTGTTGTCGTTGTTGGATAGGACAGAGAGACATGGAGAGAGGAGGGGAAGACAGAGAGGAGGAGAGAAAGATAGACACCTGCAGACCTGCTTCACTGCCTGTGAAGCGACTGCCCTGCAAGTGGGGAGCAGGGGTTCGAACCGGGATCCTTATGCCGGTCTTTGTGATTTGCGCCACCTGCGCTTAACCCGCTGCGCTACAGCCCGACTCCCCCAACTTACTTTTTCTAAGCTGCTCTGATGGCTTCACCAACAGGAGTTTTTAAAAACAGCAACATGGGAACAGGAGAGGTGAGGGGGCATCCAGGGCCGGCGGCTTCTCTACTGATAGTAAAGTTCCAGTTTTACACCATCCCGGATCTCATAGTCCCCCAGGTTACGTGGTCCTTGAAGATGCTGTAGCCCTTCTTCAGGACGATCTTATGCCAGCGAGTGGTGCTTCTTCAGGTCCCGGATGGTGTCATCCGTGTTGCACTTCACATGGCCTTTCTTCCCCAAAGGGTCGTTGCAAACCACCTCGATCATCTTGGGGCTCTGACACCGCCACTTCTGTTGAGCCAGGGATGGATCAGGAGGATTCCTGCATGGCTGTGTTGCCACAGGTTCCCAGCAGAGCAGATGCAGAGAACTGCAAAGGTTGCTGCAGAAAAGCACCAGGAAGAACCCCCAGGGCACTGAAACAGGAAGTGCAGGGTCCTGTCTCGCTGAAGACCTGGAGCCTCAGCAGACACAAGGGAATGACTGCCTCCCAATTCTGTTCTTTCTTCTCAAGATTGTTTTGGCAATTCTAGGTCTTTTCTGGTTCCACATCAACATTTGCAGCATTTGTTCTATTCTAAAAACTGTGGTTGGGATCTTGATGGGGATAACATTAAATTTGTATATGGCTCTGGGTAGTATATTTATTTTGATGATGTTAATTCTTCCAGCCCATGAACATGGAATATCTCTCCACTTCTTTGTGTCTTTTTCAGTTTCCTTGAGTAGTGACTCATAATTTTCAGTATACAAGTCTTTCACTTATTCAGTTAGGTTTATTCCTAGATATTTTATTGTTTTCATTGCTATAGTAAAAGGAATTGATTTCTGGATTTCAACTTCTTCTAACTTAGTGTTTGCATAGAGGAATGCCACTGACTTTTGAATGTTAATTTTGTAGCCTGACAGGTATAATTATTTTTAGCTTTAAAGTGATACTACAAAACAAATATGGCTTTGTTCTATTTAAGAAAGGAAGTTGAAGGACTGTGGTAAAATTCACATTAAGTGAGCAAAGAACTGTATTTCTACTATTAAATAAAGTTAAACTCAAACTTTATGATGCATTTTTCTTGCAGACTTTTCACATTAAAAATTAAACATTGATTTATTTACCTATTTATGAAAAAGGGAGAAGCAGAGAAAACCACTCTGGCACATATAATGCTGAGAATCGAACTCAAGACTTCATACTTTAAAGTCGAGAGCTCTAGATACTGTTCCACCTCCTTGGCTGCG
The DNA here is from genome assembly GCF_950295315.1 of Erinaceus europaeus. NCBI lineage: Eukaryota > Metazoa > Chordata > Mammalia > Eulipotyphla > Erinaceidae > Erinaceus > Erinaceus europaeus. Next base: position 118,563,093 of record NC_080165.1, on the reverse strand, counting down.
GTGTCACTGATTTCGATAATTTCTTTAGCACCTGCTATGCTAGTAACTTGGACTGCCACTATTGTTAGTGGGTAGCATTTCTCTAGTTTTCTCTCAAGTGACATATTGGATGGAGATACCAAATATGGACACGTGTGCACCATCTACAAAGAGAAATGGTGATGTATGTTTTGTATTTATTGACTTTTACTGTAGTTCATCATTGTGAACATGGTTTATGAAAAATTACCATTATTAGGATTTTTAGTTTTATTTTTATTAAAGTGTTATCTCCCCAGTGTTCACAAAGACAGATATCAAAGAAAAAAAAAACTGATGTAAAAGAGACACAGTGAGCAACCAAAGAAAATGAAACAGACTCAATAGTCACAAACATTTTTTTTTTTATTTTCCCAATAACTTCCTTGGCAATCTCTCATTTTTTTTCCTTTCACCACTCCCATCCTGCAAAATTATTATATGAATTACTGATAGGTTTCTTTGGCTTTAATATCTGATTATCATTCATAAGCATACATATATATATAATGTTTCCCCACATCTTCTTGGATAAATTTTTACTCCATTTTTTTCCCAGTCATTTCTATGTTAAGTGTTTAGTTTGGAGATGGTACAAGAAGGAATATTGGAGTGACTGGGCAGTGGTGCATACACCCAGCTGAGAGCACATGTTACTGTGCACAAAGACCCTGATTTAAGCCCCTGGTTTCCACCAGCAAAGGGAAAGCTCAAGATCAGTGAAACAGTGCTGCAGGTTTTTCTCTTTGTCTCTTCCCTATCTGCCTCCCTCTTTCCCTTTTAATTTCCCTACATCCTATCAAATGCAAGAAATAAAAGGAAAAAAATAGCCACAAGGAGTGGTAGATTCATAGTGAATACAGAGTCCCACTGATAATCTTGGTAGCAATTAAAAAAAAAAAAAGGAATATTAGCTGTGCCAATTTTCTAACCCAGTATCTGACCTGATTACTTTTCTTCAAGAAAATTATCAGTCAGGTCTGATTTGTAAGAAATGATTTCCTTTAGGGAAAAAAAAATGATCTCTTTGTTTGAAGCATTGACTATTCATTTATTTTAATAGTAAAACGCAGAAGCTGGAAACTATTTTTTAAATAGAGTCAGCCCATGTAATTTATGAGCATATTCTTTTTACAAAGTTGTACAAAAGTCCTGCCTTCCAACTTGTATTCCAATTAAGTCTGATCGCTTTGTGGGTTTTGACAATCTAGCAGGTATGAAGCACTGTACATTAAATGCAGTGTTGACAAAGGAAATTCACTAGCAAGGCTTTCATTAACTGGGGATTAAGTTAAAACCCTTTCCTAGAACTGCTGGTAAATGAGACTTTAATCTAAAATTACACATTAACTTTAGTACAACTGAAATGTGTGTGCTTGTTGAGTAATTGTGCATGTGAGGGTAAATTCCAAAACGATTTTTTTTTAATTAGTTGACTGGAAAAGTACATTTTTTGGGGGGGTTATACGAAACATAATTTCCCAAAGGTGAGAAAAATTTACAACTTAAGGCGTACTCACTACATTGTATGAATGAGTTTGGCTTGATTTGAGGAAATATTTTTAATATTTATGTTTGAGGTCCCAGAGATCCCAAATTCAATTTCTGGTTGTCATATGCTAGAGCTTAGTGGTGTTTTGATTTCTTTCTCTTATTCTCTCTCATAAATAAATAACTAAATATTAAAGTGTTACTTGTAAAGTTGATTTTGATTTTTTAATATCCTTTTTAATTTATTGGATAGAGATGAAATAGAGAGGGAAGATGGTAATATAGAGGGGAGAGGGAAAGATGGAGAGACATCTGCAACATTGCTTCACCGATGGCAAAGCTTTTGCCCTGCAGGTGGGGTACAGGAGCTCAAACTTGGATCCTTACTCATTGTAACATGTGTGCTCAAACAGATGTGCCACCACCCAGCCCCTGTAAAATTTATTTTGAAAATGTCATTCTCAAATAATACTCTGTAGTTTTCTATATTTCTGTTTGGACTTGATTATCACTATTAAGCTCTTTTAGGATTGAAATGAATATTGCTTAGACCTTACTGAGTCTCTTAGAAATATTTATTGATAAAAAAGAAATATTTATTGATCTAAGTATAGCCTTTGAGGTAAAATTGGTTGTATTTTAATGTATCTATAGAAATATGCCAGGGGGTAGTGCAGCAGGTTAAGTGCACGTGGGGTAGGAACCTGGTTCAAGCCCCCCTCTCCCTGCCTGCAGGGGAGTCGCTTCACAAATGGTGAAGCAGGTCTGCAGGTGTCTTTCTCTCCCCTGTCTGTCTTCCCCTCCTCTCTCCATTTCTCTTTGTCCTATTTAACAACGACAACATCAATAACAACAACAAAAATAACTACAACAGCAATAAAAAACAGCAAAGGCAACAAAAGGGAAAAAATACTAAAAAACTAAAAAAAAAAAGAAATATGTCATGATTAATCTACAAGATGGAGGTTATGATGCTTAGTGAAGGTAAGAAGGTGAAAGATAGCTATCAGAAGGTTAGTTGTGGAATATAGAGAACTGAAACACATGAAGTGGCAAAAAATAAAATAAAATGGGAGTCAGGGGGTAGTGCAGCGGGTTAAGTGCAGGTGGCGCCAAGCGCAAGGACTGGTGTAAGGATCCTGGTTTGAGCCCCCAGCTCCCCATCTGCAGGGGAGTTGCTTCACAAGTGGTGAAGCAGGTCTGCAGATGTCTGTCTTTCTCTCCCTCTCTCTGTCTTCCCCTCTTTGGGAAACTGTGAGGATGTGGTTGAGCTTGGCAGTGTCTGACCTGAGGAATGCGTCTATCCTGTTAGTCTTTCTCTCTACCGAGAGGTTGAGCAAGGAGGGACAGGAGTAATCCCAAAAGTGTGTCCCATCTTATCAGACTCCCTGCTTCACAAAGCAACCTGCATTCCTGATACTATGGCCATTAGATAGAAAGAAAGCAGGAGATGTCAGGAAATTGTGAGGATGTGGTTGAGCTCAGCAGGGCTCATAAACACCCTGCATTCCTGATACTATGGCCTATCTATGTAATCATTGTTTTGCCTGAAAGATCTCCACTTATTCCATTTCTTTGATCTATCTTCTTTTTTTTTTTAAATTTTTTATTTAAGAAAGGATTAATGAACAAAAACGTAAGGTAGGAGGGGTACAACTCCACACAATTCCCACCACCCAATCTCCATAACCCACCCCCTCCCATGATAGCTTTCCCATTCTCTAGCCCTCTGGGAGCATGGACCCAGGGTCGTTGAGGGTTGCAGAAGATAGAAGGTCTGGTTTCTGTAATTGCTTCCCCGCTGAACATGGGCGTTGACTGGTCGGTCCATACTCCCAGTCTGCCTCTCTCTTTCCCTAGTAAGGTGTGTCTCTGGGGAAGCTGAGCTCCAGGACACATTGGTGGGGTCTTCAATCCAGGGAAGCCTGGCCAGCATCCTGGTGGCATCTGGAACCTGGTGATTGAAAAGAGAGTTAACATATGAAGCCAAACAATTTGTTGAGCAATCATGGATCCCAAGCTTGGAATAGTGGAGAGGAAGTGTTAGGGAGGTACTCACTGCAAACTCTAGTGTACTACTGCTTTCAGGTATATATTTTGCAGTAGTTTATGGATACGTGTGCACATAAGCTCTCTCTCACAGAAACTGGTGTATATCTAGGTTATGGTTCTTTGTTAGAAAGTGAACTACCTGAGATGAAATTAGACTGTACTATAAAAGGAAAGGTCTCACCCGAGTAATGAAGCTGAAGGGTTGTCATTCCACACGTGAAGTCTCTGGACACAGTCTGAGGTGAAGCATGTTGAGGTGGCAATTGTTGCGTTGGTTAGGTTGTGATCGGCGGATGCAATAATATTTGGTTTGGATTGGGAGATGCATACGGGAAAGTGGGCCCTATCCAAGGGTTCCAGGACTGGGGGAAGTAGGAGCTCTATAGTGGAGATGTGAGGTTCCTGATGTCTTAGGGTTCAAAAAGACAATCGATAGTTAATGTTATCATCACATTATTTGGTAATTGGGTTAACTTGGAAAAGTCCTTTTGTTATGGTTTGCTGTACAGTATCCAGTATCTTGTATATAGCTGTGCTATTGGATGCTTCTAATCTACTTGGTCTAGGCTTTTGAGAGAGTCCACGTATCAAATACACAGCCTATATATTAAAAGGATTCAGTTTGTGTTTTGAGAAACTTTGAGACATACAATTGATTTTCCCCCTCTCATATTAATTAACTACTGATTTATATGTCTACATTTTGCTAGGAGTGTACATAAACACCATTCCCACCACCAAAGGACTGTGACCCATCCCTCCCACCCACTCCCACCCCCCACTGGCCCAGGAAGCTGCATGTGTACCCCTCACCACTGGGTTTTTACTTTGGTGTCCTACTTACAATTTGATCAGGTCCTGCTTTTAGTTTCCCTTTCAGATCTTCTTAATCAACTTCTGTTGATGAGTGGGATCATCCCATACTCATCTTTATCTTTCTGACTTAGTTCACTTAACATAATTCCTTCTAGCTCTGTCCAAGATGGGTCAGAGAAGGTGGGTTCATTATTTTTGATAGCTGCATAGTATTCCATTGTGTATATATACCACAGCTTTCTCAGCCACTGATCTGTTGTTGGGCACCTGGGTTGCTTCCAGATTTTAGCTATTATGAATTGTACTGCTATGAACATAGGAGTACACACCTCTTTTTGGTTGGGTGTTATGGAGTCCTTGGGGTATAACCCCAGGAGAGGAATTACTGGATCATATGGAAGGTCCATGTCTAGCCTTCTGAGAGTTTTCCAGACTGCTCTCCACAGAGGCTGTACCAATTTACATTCCCGCCAGCAATGTAAAAGGGTTCCTCTGTCCCCACATCCTCTCCAGCATTTGTTGCTGATGTCCTTTTTGATGTATGCCATTCTTACAGGAGTGAGGTGGTATCTTAGTGTTGTCTCTGTCTTCTTTCTACCCTCAATACCCTCCCTGCCTCCAGGGTATTATTAATTCTACCAGTTAAAACCCTCAAAAGAGTTGCTAAGGAAGTTCCTACCTTTCCAGCCTCATTTTGCCTTTCTCCGCCCCTTTTCTAGCCATTTCCGTTTCCAACTTGCCACTGCCAGGTCTGTCTTTTAAAAGCCGTGGCTCTCTGATCAATAAAGACATTGCACTGTCTCGCCACGTGTTTGGTTCCTGAGTCATCTCCCTCACGTTGCTGAGTGAGTAGCAGCCCAGGCTGGCTCCAGTCGAGTTCTCTCCATCCTAGAGAGTTCATGCCCTGGAAGAGGCACCACCATGCTAGCCTGGCATCTGGTGCCCTAACGTGGGGCTGTGAATGATTACAGCTATGTCGAGCTTTCACATGAAGAGCCAACTGTTCATATGGAATCCCTGCCCTCTGACCTCGCCCACAAGATGGCATGACTAAAATGCCCCCCAAAACCCATGATGTGACCTGACACACCCCTCCTCTCTCTATTTCTCTCTGTCCTATCCAACAACAACAACATCATCATCAACAACAACAACAATAACTACGGCAATAAAAAACAAGGGCAACAAAAGGGAAAATAAGTATTAAAATAAAATAAAGAAAAAAAAAGAGCAGCCAGTTGTCTCTAAGACTTTGTGAGAGTCTCAGATGTTTCGCAGCCCTACCCTCCACCCCAACATAGTCATTATTGTTGGAGTGGAGGGTGGGATACAACACTTCAGTGCTGGATATGATGTGGAACTATACTGCTGTAATCTTAAAAATTTTATAAATCACTAAGAAAATAAAAGAAAAATTGCAATATCTTGCTATATATGAACTTTTTTTTTTTTTTTTTTTACTCAATGTTAGAAAGGTTTGCTAGGCTGGGAGTATGGATCAACCAGTCAACGCCCATGTTCAGTGGGGAAGCAATTACAGAAGCCAGACCTTCCACCTTCTGCATCCCACAATGACCTTGGGTCCATACTCCCAGAGGGATAAAGAATAGGAAAGCTATCAGGGGAGGGGATGGGATATGAAGAGCTGGTGGTGGGAATTGTGTGGGGTTGTACCCCTCTAATCCTATGGTTTTGTCAATGTCTACTTTTTATAAATAAAATAAAAAAGAGAAAGGTTTGCTAAGTTTTTTGGGGGGGGCAAAATTTAGATTAGATACCATTATCAACAGATAATGGCTTACTAGACTTCATTTTGTGGTATTATAATCTAATGGCAAGCATGAAAGTGATGAATTTAGTGATGTATGTAAAATAATAGCTCTGGGAAACTCAACTCACTGGAAAATTTGGTGTAGACTGATGCATTATATTTTACTTTAGCTGAATCAACAAAAACTTTGGGAAGGTAGATGATTTGCTTTTATATTGTCTCTTATTTGAGTATTGTAAGCAGGTCTTTGAAAACAGGTGAACTTCATATCCTCTCCACATTCCAGTTCTATAGTAATTAAAAAATAAAAGGACTTTGCAGGTGGTGCACCTTGGGTTTAAGATAATCAAAGGTTTATTACATGATAGTACAAAAGTACAGAATGGTATATTTTAAGTACAGCAAGATAAGCAACTACCAGCAGGGGTAAGACTAGGCTGGCCAGGTATCCTAGTGGGTTAAGCACACATGGTCTGAAGTGCAAGGACAGGCACAGGGATCCCGGTTTGAACCCCTGGCTCCCTGCCTACAGGGGGGTTGTTTCACAAGCGGTGAAGCAGGTCTGCAGGTGTCTATGTTTTTCTCCCCTCCACCCTCTGTCTTCTCTTGCTCTCTCAATTTTTCACTGTCCTATCCAACAACAATGACAAAAAAGAACAACAAAAGGGAAAAAATAGCCTCCATGACCAGTGGATTAATAGTGCAGACACTGAGCCCCAGCAATAACCCTGGAGGCAAAATAATAATAATAATAATAATAACAATAATAAAATAAATAAACTTAAAAAAAAAGACTAGGCTGGGCCCATGAATCCATAAGCTAGTTACCAGTGGGGCTCCAGGACAAATTGTTGGGGTTGTCTGTCCAGGGAAGTCTGGTTGGCATCATGCTAGCCTCTGATACGAGAGTTAAAATACAAAGCCAGACAAATTGTTGACCAATCATAAACCTAAAGGCTGGAGTAGTGCAGATGAAGAATTGGGGGGTCCTCCATTTTGTATATAGCTAGTAGGCATATTTTAGTTATATTCCAAAGGGCCTGTGGCTATAATAGTTTTTTTTTTTTCCCATGAGCGTGAACTCTGATATGCAGGTGGATCCAAGTTATTGTCTGGGGAGATGATGTCATGGCTAGAAAAGGAACAGAAAGCTGGATCAGGGAAGAGAATAGCTCCCTAATATGGGAAAGGGGTATAAATATTGTTGACTGTAAATCTCATCAATTTGATTTGGTCTGGAGCCCATCCATATTCAGTTTAAGAGCCTATGTGACCTCTGCATCCCTGTAGATCTGAGTTCACATTCTGTGGTTATGAGTAGGAACATTCCAAGCTGCCCCAATATCAACCCATATTCCTCAGGTGTAGCATAGAGTATGTTGTCCATCCTCCCTTTGGAGGATGGAACATTCTCTACCACTGTTGATCCAAGTTGAGAGCAAGGTCCTATAGGGGCCCCACAAAGGGGTCTATTGTGTTGTTCCTGATAGAGATGACCAGTAACAATTGAGAGAGGGATTTATTTGAGGTCTAGACCCATCATGTCTGTTTGTGAATCTCAGGACTCCCAATTAGGGTCCCAGCTAGTGGAATGGCCTGATAGTGACTAAAGAGTTATTAAAGTATGCCAGTCTCTTGCCCTTATTCAACTTTTGCAGTCCTTGCTTTGCTAAGGTTAGCTGTCGAGTGAGTGAGAACTGTAATAGGAAGTAGGTGAGGAGGGTACGTAAGTCTAGTTAGATACTATTTCATTAGGAACTTGATACTGACTCACTATAGACTATTGTGTATTTTTGCTTTCAGGTATATATTTTGCCCTAATTTATGGATACATCTGAACATATGCTCTATCTTACAGGTCCTGGTCTATGTCTAGTTTTTGGGACTTTGTTAGGAAGTGAACCTCTTGGAATGGAATTAGAGAATACTATGAAAGCAAAGGTCTCACCCAAGTAATGAGGCTGAAGGGTTGGCAATCCATGCCTGACATATCTGGACACAGTCTGAAGTGAAGCATGCTGAGGTGGTACTCATTGTGTTGATTAGGTTGGGATTGGCAGATGCAATATCATTTGATATGAATTGAGAGGAGCATGCAGGAAATTGAGCCCCACCCTAGAGGTTCCAGGAATGGGGAAAATATAGGTTCTATAGTGGAAGTGGGAGGTTCCTGCTGTCTTAGGGTTAAGAAGACAATAGATGGTTATTGCTATAATCATATTATCTGGCAATTGGGTTAACTTTGAAAAATTCCTTTGTTAGGATTTCTTGTATTATACACAACATCACCATAATCTATGTCCTTTGACATTATTTGTGTATAGCTGTGCTACCAGTTGCTTCTGTTCTCCCTGATCTAGGCTTTTTAAAAAAATTTCTTTATTAGGGAATTAATGTTTTAACTTAATTCAACAGTAAATACAATAGTTGGTACATGCATAACATTTCCCAGTTTTCCATATGACAATACAACCCCCACTAGGTTCTCTGTCATCCTTTTTGGACCTGTATTCTCGCTGCCTAACCTCCCCAGAGTCTTTTACTTTGGTGCAATATGCCAATTCCAGTTCAGGTTCTACTTGTGTTTTCTGATCTTGTTTTTCAACTTCTGCCTGAGAGTGAGATCATCCCATATTCATCCTTCTGTTTCTGACTTCTTCTTCTTCTAGCGTTTGCCCTTCTTCCGTAGCCAGTCAACAGCGTCAGGTTGAGCCTGATGTAAAGTTTCGAGACCTCCTTTGAATCTGGAGAGGTGGCAGTCGTTGACTATGTGGGTCATAGTCTGTCTGTAGCCCTGTTTCTGACTTATTTCACTTAACATGAATTTTTTTTATATTCTTTTTTTTCTTTTTTATTTAAGAAAGGATTAATTAACAAAACCATAAGGTAGAAGGGGTACAACTCCACACAATTCCCACCACCTAATCTCCATATCCCACCCCCTTCCCTGATAGCTTTCCCATTCTCTATCCCTCTGGGAGCATGGACCCAGGGTCATTGTGGGTTGCAGAAGATAGAAGGTCTGGTTTCTGTAATTGCTTCCCCGCTGAACATGGGTGTTGACTGGTCGGTCCATACTCCCAGTCTGCCTCTCTCTTTCCCTAGTAGGGTGGGTCTCTGGGGAAGTGGAGCTCCAGGACACATTGGTGGGGTCTTCAATCCAGGGAAGCCTGGCCAACATCCTGATGGCATCTGGAACCTGGTGACTGAAAAGAGAGTTAACATACAAAGCCAAACAAATTGTTGAGCAATCATGGACCCAAAGCTTGGAATAGTGGAGAGGAAGTGTTTAGGGGGTACTCACTGCAAACTCTAGTGTAGTTCTGCTTTCAGATATATATTTTGCAGTAGTTTACGGATATGTGTGAACATACGCTCTCTCTCACAGAAACTGGTGTATATCTAGGTTTTGGGACTTTGTTTGAAAGTGAACCACCTGAGATGGAATTAGAGTATACTATGAAAGGAAAGGTCTCACCCGAGTAATGAAGCTGAAGGGTTGTCATTCCACACGTGAAGTCTCTGGACACAGTCTGAAGTGAAGCATGTTGAGGTGGCAATCATTGTGTTGTTTAGGTTGTGATCGGCAGATGCAATATTATTTGATATGGATTGGGAGAGGCATACGGGAAAGTGGGCCCTATCCAATGGTTCCAGGACTGGGGGAAGTAGAGGCTCTCTAGTGGAGATGTGAGGTTCCTGATGTCTTAGGGTTCCAAAAGACAATGGATAGTTAATGTTATCATCACATTATTTGGTAATTGGGTTAACTTGGAAAAGTCCTTTTGTTAGGGTTTGCTGTACAGTACCCAGCATCTTGTATATAGCTGTGCTATTGGTTGCTTCTGATCTACTTGGTCTAGGCTTCTGAGAGAGTCTGCATATCAATTACACAGCCTATATATTAAAAAGATTCAGTTTGTGTTTTGAAAAACTTTGAGACATACAATTAATTTTCCCCCTCTCATATTAACTGCTGATTTATATGACTACATTTTACTAGGGGTGTACATAAACACCATTCCCACCACCAAAGGACTGTGACCCATCCCTCCCACCCACTCCCACCCCCCACTGGCCCAGGAAGCTGCATGTCTACCCCTCACCACAGGGTTTTTACTTTGGTGCCCTACTTACAATTTGGTCAGGTCCTGCTTTTAGTTTCCCATTCAGATCTGCTTACTCAACTTCTGTTGATGAGTGGGATCATCCCATACTCATCTTTATCTTTCTGACTTAGCTCACTTAACATAATTCCTTCTAGCTCTGACCAAGATGGGTCAGAGAAGGTGGGTTCATTATTCTTGACAGCTTCATAGTATTTCATTGTGTACATATACCACAGCTTTCTCAGCCACTCATCTGTTGTTGGGCACCTGGGTTGCTTCCAGATTTTAGCTATTATGAATTGTACTGCTATGAACATAGGAGTACACACCTCTTTTTGGTTGGGTGTTATGGAGTCCTTGGGGTATAACCCCAGGAGAGGAATTACTGGATCATATGGAAGGTCCATGTCTAGCCTTCTGAGAGTTTTCCAGACTGCTCTCCACAGAGGCTGTACCAATTTACATTCCCGCCAGCAATGTAAAAGGGTTCCTCTGTCCTCACAACCTCTCCAGCATTTGTTGCTGCTGTCCTTTTTGATATATGCCATTCTTACAGGAGTGAGGTGGTATCTTAGTATTGTCTTAATTTGCATTTCTCTGACAATCAGTGACCTAGAGCAGTTTTTCATATGTTTGTTAGCCTCTTGGATCTCCTATGTAGTGAATGTTTTGTTCATATCCTCTGCCTATTTTTGGATGGGGTCATTTGCTTTTTTGGTGCTAAGTTTGCTGAGCTCTTTATATATTTTGGTGATTAGTTTCTTGTCTGATGTATGGCATGTGAAGATCTTTTCCAATTATTTGAGGGGTCTCTTTGTTTGCTTAATAGTTTCTTTGGATGTGCAGAAGCTTTTCAATTTGATGTAGTCCCATTGGTTTGTTTCTGCTTTAGTCTTCCTTGCAATTGGGTTTGATTCATCAAAGATGTCCTTGAGGTGTAGGTGGGAAAGTGTTTTACTAATGTTTTCCTCTAAGTATTTGATTGTTTCTGGTCTAACATCTAGGTCTTTGATCCATTTGGAGTTGATTTTTGTTTCTGGTGAGATAAAGTGGTTCAATTTCATTCTTCTGCATGTTTCAACCCAGTTTCCCAGCACCATTTATTGAAGAGAGCCTCCTTTTTCCATGTAATCCTTTGGGCCCCCTTATCAAAGATTAGATGCCCATGGGTGTTGGGATTTACTTCTGGTCTTTCAATTCTGTTCCACTGGTCTGTGTGCCTATTTTTGTTCCAGTACCATGCTGTTTTGATGATGATGGCTTTATAATATAGTTAAAGGTCTGGGAGTGTGATGCCTCCATTTCTGTTTCTTTTCCTTAAGATGGTTTTGGCAATTCTAGGTTTTTTCAGGTTCCAGATAAATGATTGTAGTGTTTGTTCTATTCTCTTAAAGAAGCTTGGTGGAACTTTGATGGGTATTGCATTAAATTTGTATATGGCTCTGGGGAGAATATTCATTTTGATGATATTTATTCTTCCAATGCATGAGCATGGGATATCTTTCCATTTCTTGGTATCAGTTTCTATTTCCTTGAGTAGCGACTCATAGTTTTCAGCATACAAGTCTTTCACTTCTTTGGTCAACTTTATTCCTAGGTATTTGATTGATTTTACTGAAACAGTGAATGGGAATGATTTCTGGATGTCTTTTTTTTTTCAGATTTAGTGTTTGCATAAAGAAATGCCACTGATTTTTAAAAAAATTTTTTAAAAATAATTTATTTCTTTATTGGGGAATTAATATTTTACATTCAACAGTAAATATAATAGTTTGTACATGCATAACATTCCCCAGATTCCCATTTAACAATACAACCCCCACTATGTCATTTATCATCTTTCATGGACCTGTATTCTCCCCACCCACCCCAGAGTCTTTTACTTTGGTGTAATACTCCAATTCCATTTCAGGTTCAACTTGTGTTTTCTTCTCTAATCTTGTTTTTCAACTTCGGCCTGAGAGTGAGATCATCCCATATTCATCCTTCGGTTTCTGACTTATTTCACTCAACATGATTTTTTCAAGGTCCATCCAAGATCGGCTGAAAATGGTGAAGTCACCATTTTTACAGCTGAGTAGTATTCCATTGTGTATATATACTACAACTTGCTCAGCCACTCATCTGTTGTTGGACACCTGGGTTGCTTCCAGGTTTTGGCTATTACAAATTGTGCTGCCAAGAACATATGTGTACACAGATCTTTTTGGATGGATGTGTTGGGTACCTTAGGATATATCCCCAGGAGGGGAATTGCAGGGTCATAGGGTAGGTCCATTTCTAGCCTTCTGAGAGTTCTCCAGACTGTTATCCACAGAGGCTGGACCAATAGACATTCCCACCAGCAGTGCAGGAAGGTTCCTTTGACCCCACACCCTCTTCAGCATTTGCTTTTCTGATGTATGACATTCTCACAGGAGTGAAGTGATATCTCATTGTTGTCTTTATTTGCATTTCTCTGACAATCAGAGACTTGGAGCATTTTTTCATGTATTTCTCAGCCTTTTGGATCTCTTCTGTGGTGAATATTTTGTCCAAGTCCTCCCCCCATTTTTGGATGGGTTTATTTGTTGTCTTGTTGTTGAGTCTGGTAAGCTCTTTATATATGTTGGTTATTAAACTCTTATCTGATGTATGGCATGTAAAGATCTTCTCCCATTCTGTGAGGGGTCTCTTGGTTTGGGTAGTGGTTTCTTTTGCTGTACAGAAGCTTTTTAATTTGATGTAGTCCCATAGGTTTATACTTGCCTTAGTCTTCCTTGTAATTGGATTCATTTCATTGAAAATGTCTTTAAAATTTATACGGAAAAGAGTTCTGCCAATATTTCCTCTAAGTATCTGATAGTTTCTGGTCTAACTTCCAAGTCCTTGATCCACTTGGAATTCACTTTTGTATTTGGTGAAATACAGTGATTCAGTTTCATTCTTCTGCATGTTTCAACCCATTGTTTCCAACACCATTTGTTGAAGAGACTCTGCTTTCCCCATGTAATAGTCTGGGAACCTTTGTCAAAGATTAGATGCCCATAGGTGTGGGGCCTCATTTCTGGGCTCTCAATTCTATTCCACTGGTCATTGTGTCTGTTCATGTTCCAGTACCAAGCAGTTTTGATGACAATGGCCCTATAATACAGTTTGAGATCTGGCAGTGTGATGCCTCCGGTTCTGTTCTTTTTTCTCAAGATTGTTTTGGCAATTCTAGGTTTTTCTGGTTCCAGATAATCATTTGTAGCATGTGTTCTGTTCTCCTAAAAAATGGGCTTGGTGTCTTGATGGGGATAGCATTAAATCTGTATATGGCTCTGGGTAATATATTCATTTTGGTGATGTTAATTCTCCCAACCCATGAACATGGAATATCTTTCTACTTCTTTGTGTCTTTTTCAATTTCTTTGAGTAGTGACTCATAATTTTCAGTACAAGTGTTTCATTTCTTTGGTTAGGTTTACTCCTAGATATTTTATTGTTTTTGTTGCTATAGAAAAAGGAACAGATTTCTGGATTTCAATTTCTTCTAACTTAGTGTTTGCATAGAGGAATGCCACTAACTATTGAATGTTAATTTTATAGCCTGACACATTACTGTATTGCCTGATGATTTCCAAAAGCTTCTTGCTGGATTCCTTAGGCTTTTCCATGTATACTATCATGTCATCTGCAAATAAGGAGAGTTTGACTTCTTCTCTTCCAATCTGTATGCCTTTAATTCCTTGCTCCTGCCTGATTGCTATGGCAGGAATTTCCAACACTATGTTGAATAGTAATGGTGATAGTGGGCAGCCCTGTCTTGTACCTGATCTGAGGGGAAATGCTTCCAGTTTTTCACCATTGAGTATGATGTTGGCTGTAGGTTTGCTATATATAGACTCCACTATCTTCAGGAATTTTCCATCTATTCCCATTTTTTGTAGTGTTTTGATCATAAAGGGATGTTGTATTTTGTCAACGGCTTTCTCTGCATCTATTGATATGACCATGTGTTTTTTGGTCTTGCTTTTGCTGATGTGGTGGATCACATTGATTGATTTACGTATATTAAACCAACCTTGCATGCCTGGGATAAACCCCACTTGGTCATGATGAACAATCTTTTTGATATACTGCTGTATCCGGTTGGCTAGAATTTTGTTCAATATTTTCGCATCTATGTTCATCATGGATATTGGTCTGTAGTTTTCTTTTTTGGTTGTGTCCCTGTCTGCTTTTGGTATCAGGATGATGTTGGCTTCATAGAAGCTGGCAGGGAGTATTCCAGTGTCTTCAATCTTCTGGAAGACTTTTAAAAGTAGAGGTATTAGTTCTTCTTTGAAAGTTTTGTAGAATTCATTTGTAAAACCATCTGGTCCAGGACTTTTATTTTTGGGAAGATTTTTGATAACTGTTTCAATTTCATTAGCTGTGATGGGCCTGTTCCTGTTATCCACTTCCTCTTTACTTAGTTTTGGAAGTTGGTAGGTATCTAGGAAATCATTCATTTCTTCCAGGTTGTCTAGCTTAGTGGCATATAGTTGTTCATAGATGCCTCGCATGATATGTTGAATTTCTGCAGTGTCTGTTGTGATATCTCCTCTTTCATTTACTATCCGATTTATTTGGGTCTTCTCCCTTTTTTGTTTTGTGAGTCTGGCTAAAGGCTTGTCGATTTTGTTTACTCTTTCGAAGAACCAACATTTACTTTCATTGATCTTTTGTATGGTTTTCCTATTCTCAATGTTATTTATTTCTGCCCTAACTTTAGTAATTTCTGTCCTTCTGGTTGCTTTAGGATTCCTTTGTTGTTCTTCTTCTAGGTCTTTAAGATGTGCAGTCAGGCTGTTTATTTGTGCCTTTTCTTGTTTCCTAATGTGTGCTTGTATAGCTATGAACTTCCCTCTTAGGACTGCTTTAGCTGTGTCCCAAATATTTTGATAGCTTGTGTCTTCATGTTCATTGAACTCTCAATAAATTTTGATTTCTTCCTTGATTTACTCTTTGACCCAGAAGTTGTTTAGTAGTATACTGTTGAGTTTCCACATTTTGGGACTGTTACTAATCTTTTGTTGATTGTTAAGTGTTAGTTTAATTCCACTGTGGTCTGAGAAGATGCTTGGGATGATTTCAGTGCTCTTGAATTGGCTGATGCTGTCTTTGTGGCCTAACATATGGTCTATCCTTGAGAATGATCCATGTGGATTTGAGTAAAATGTTTATTCCAGTTTCTTGGGACAAATGACTCTGTAAATTTCCAATAGTTCTAGTTTATCTATCTCTTCATTTAGCTCCCTTATGTCTTTATTGATTTTCTGCCTGGATGATCTGTCAAGTTGAGAGAGTGGGGCGTTGAAGTCCCCTACTATGATTGTGTTACTGTTAATATATTGCTGTAGCTCTTTCAGTAGAAGTTTGATGTATTTAGATGGCTTCTCATTGGGTGCATAGATATTAATAATTGTTAAGTCCTCTTGATTGACTGATCCTCTGAGCATTAAGTAGTGTCCATTCCTATCTTTTTTAATCTTATCTATTTTAAAGTCTATCATGTCAGATATGAGAATAGCTGTTCCTGCCCTTTTTTGTGGGCCATTGGCTTGTATGATAGTTTTCAATCCTTTCACTTTAAGTCTGTGTTTGTCTTGTTGAGTTAGGTGAGTTTCCTGTAGACAACATATTGTTGGGTTGTGTTTTCTGATCCATCTTCCTACTCTGTGTCTTTTAATAGGTGAATTCAGGCCATTGACATTTATTGATATCAAAGATTGAAGATATTTTAACACCATTCTTGTAGAGTTTTAGAGTGTTTTGATATATGTCCTATTTGTGGTGGTCTGATTGTTTATAGGAGACCTTTCAGAACTTCTTTCAGGGCAGGCTTGGTGATGGTTGCTTCCTTCAACTGTTGCTTG
Source organism: Erinaceus europaeus (assembly GCF_950295315.1). Lineage (NCBI taxonomy): Eukaryota > Metazoa > Chordata > Mammalia > Eulipotyphla > Erinaceidae > Erinaceus > Erinaceus europaeus. The sequence continues at coordinate 118,546,954 of NC_080165.1, read as the reverse complement.
TCTGAAAAGGTTTTGATGCCTCCATCTAGTCTGAATGACAGTCTAGCAGGATATAGTATTCTTGGCTGAAAGCCTTTCTAATTGAGCACTCGATAGATATCTTGCCATTCTCTTCTGGCCTGTAGTGTTTGTATGGAGAAGTCTGCTGTTAATCTTATGGGTTTTCCTTTGTAGGTGACTCTTTGTTTTTCTCTTGCAGCCTTGAGGATCCTTTCTTTATCCTTATTCCTTTCCATTCTAAGTATGACATGTCTTGGTTTCTTTAGGTCTGGGTTAATTCTGTTTGGGACCCTCTGGGCTTCTTGAATCTTTATGTCTTTGATGCTGTCTAGACTAGAGAAATGTTCAGCGATTATGGCCTGGAGAATGCTTTCTTCCTCTCCTTCTCTTTCTTATCTGGTATGCGAATAATGCATATATTGTTTCTTTTGATGTCATCCCATAGGACTCTGTTGTTGTTTTCATCATCTCTTAATCTCTTTTTGAGATCTCTTACTTCTTTTTTAGTTGTCTCTAATTCATCCTCAATCTTGATAATTCTGTTTTTCAGCCTCATAGATTCTATTCTCTCTGCCCTCTACTGCTTTCTGGAGTTCATCTATTTTGTTGCCCTGCTTTGATACTGTTTTAGCTTGTTCAGCAGGTTGCCTTCTTAGCTCAGCGTTTTCAGCTTTCAGCTCTCTAATAACCATGAGATAATTAGAATTTTCTTCCATATTCTCATTTGTTGTTCCTGCATTTCTGATTACAATTTTTTCAAATTCTTTACTCACTCCTGTTATTATTTCATTAGCTAATGTTTGGATGTTGAACTCATTGTTTTGTGCTTCACCCTCTGGAGGACTTTTAGCTGGACTCTTGTCCTGGTTCGAGTCTCCAATATTTTTTCTTGTTGTTTTAACCATTTTATATATTATGTTATGAGTTCCCTTTATCAGTACTTTTCAAAGTATTGATCACTATTGCCTGGATTGACTTGTATCTAAGTAATTTAATTAAAGAGTTTACCGTGGTGGAAGTTAACATTTTTTTCAATCCCTGAGTTGGAGCTCAGTGGTGTAAAAGCCTCTTTATTTTTCTTCCCTGTAGGCTATGGGAGCCTGAGGGCTTTTAAACTATCAATAGGGTTCTTAGCTTAAGCACTGACTCCTGACCAAGAGATAAAGCAGGGTGTGGCAGTGATAATCCAGTGGTTATGCAAAGAGACTTTCACAGCCCTTCAGCTATGCCACCAAGGTATAGGTCTTCTCCTGAGTTTTCCGGTTAGATCTCTATCCCCTGGTGTCCCTCCCTATTGCTGCTCCAGATTCTGAGGGTAGTAGCAATGGAGACTCAGAGTTGCACTTGGTGAGTCTCTGGGGAGTCCTTTCCTCCCTTCAGCTGTCCCCTTGTTGGTGGAGCAGACTGGAGGTGGTGTCTCCACTGATAAGCTGTTGTACTGTTAGCAGTCACTTAATCTCTCCTTAGGCCCCTTTCTCCTCTCTGTCACCAGCCACGCGTGTTTGTACTCACGGGGGTTTACTGGCTTCCTTTGGTCATTCTAGTCCTGTCTTGTTTCGGTTCCGGGTGGTCTCCTTTGGTATTCCTAGTTGATCCGGGAGAGGAGAGGAGAGGAGAGGAGAGAAAGCGATCTGCTGCTCGTAGCTCTGCCTCCGCAAGTCGAATCTGGCTAGCAGAGTCACACGTGCTCGGTTCCCAGGAGAAGTAGACATGGCAGATGGATGCTTGGGGCACCTCTGCTGAGAGACATCTGACCAGGAGAAGAAGCTGCAGTCAAAGAGCCCCAGAAATGCCACTGATTTTTGTACATTGATTTTGTAGCCTGATACCTTGCTATATTGCCTAATAACTTCCAGTAGTTTTCTTCTGGATTCTTTAGGATTTTCTATGTATAATATCATATCATCTGCAAATAATGAGAGCTTGACTTCTTCCCTTCCAATCTTTATTCCTTTTATTTCTTTCTCTTGCCTGATTGCTATGGCAAGAACTTCCAATACTATGTTGAAGAGTAACGGTGACAGTGGACAGCCCTGTCTAGTCCCCGATCTGAGGGGGAATGCTTTCAGCTTCTGTCCATTGAGTATGATGTTGGCTGTAGGTTTGCTATATATAGAATCCACTATCTTGAGGAATTTCCCATCTATTCCCATTTTTTGTAGAGTTTTGAGCACAAATGGGTGTTGGATTTTGTCAAAGGCTTTCTCTGCATCTATTGAGATAATCATTTGGTTTTTGGCTTTGCTTTTATTGATGTGGTGAATGACATTGATTGACTTACGTATGTTGAACCAGTCTTGCATTCCTGGGATAAATCCCACTTGGTCTTGATGAACAATCTTTTTGATATGTTGCTATATCCGGTTGGCCAAGATCTTGTTTAATATTTTGGCATCTTTGTTCATCAGAGATATTGGTCTGTAGTTTTCCTTTTTTGTTCTGTCCCTATCAGCTTTTGGTATCAGGGTGATGTTGGCTTCATAGAAGGTGGAAGGGAGTATTCCTGTTTCTTCAGTCTTATGGAAAAGCTTACGAAGTATGGGTACTAACTGTTTCCTGAAAGTTTTGTAGAATTTGTTTGTGAAGCCATCTGGTCCAGGACTTTTGTTGTTGGGGAGATTCTTAATAATGGTTTCAATTTCTTTGTCTGTAACTGGTGCATTTAGATTTTGTAGTTCTTCTTGGTTCATATGCTTCTAGGAATTGCTCCATTTCTTCCAGATTCTCTAGCTTGGTGGCATATAGTTCTTTATAGAAGTTCTGCAGGATTCTCTGGATTCTGTGGTGTCAGTTGTAATATCTCCTCCATCGTTTACAATTCTATTAATTTGAGTCTTCTCTCTTTTTTGTTTGGTGAGTCTGGCTAGGGGTTTGTCAATTTTGTTTAATCTTTCAAAGAACCAACATTTGGCTTCATTGATCTTTTGTATGGTTCTTTTATTTTCAATGTTGTTTATTTCTGCTCAAATTTTAGTGATTTCTGTCCTTCTGGTTGCTTTAGGGTTCCTTTGCTCCTCTTCCTCTAAGTACTTGAGGTGTGCAGTAAGGTTGTTCATTTGAGCTTCTTCTTGGTGCTTAATATGTATTTGTATGGCTATACGTTTCCCTCTCAGTACTGCTTTAGCTGTGTCCCAAATATTTTGATAGGTTGTGTCTTCATTTTCATTTTTTTCCAGGAACATTTGAATTTCCTTCTTGCGTGAATCTCTGACCCAGTGTTTTTTAAGGAGTATGTTGTTTCGTTTCCAAATTCTGTGACTTTTAATATTTTTCTGTTTTTTGTTAAATGTTAGTTTTACTCCACTGTGGTCTGAGAAGATACTTGGGATGATTTCAATGTTCTTGAATTTATTGATGCTGTCTTTGTGGCCTAACATGTGGTCTATCCTTGAGTATGTGTTATGTGGATTTGAAAAGAAGGTGTATTCCAGTTTTTTGGGGTAAGGACTCTGAAAATGTCCAAGAGGTCTAGTCTGTGAATCTCTTCATTCAATTCTCTTGTATCTTTGTTGGTTCTCTGCTTTGTTGATCTGTCTCAGTGTGAGAGTGGGGTATTGAAGTCTCCCACTATTATTGTATTACTATTGATGTATTTTTGAAGTTCTTTGAGAAGGTGTTTGATGTATTTAGATGGTCCCTCATTGGGTGCATAGATGTTAATAATTGTTAAGTCTTCTTGGCTGATTGATCCTCTAATCATTATGTAATGTCCTTGCCTATCTTTTATTACTTTATTTAATTTAAAATCTATTGTGTGTGAGATGAGAATGGCTGTTCCTTCCCTTTTTTGTGGTCTGTTAGCCTGTATGATAGTTTTCCATCCATTCACTTTAAGTCTGTGTTTATCTTGTTGTGACAGATGGGATTCTTGTAAGCAGCATATGGTTGGATTATGTTTTCTGATCCTTCCCCCAACTCTGTGCCTTTTGATGGGTGAGTTTAAGCCATTGACATTTATTGATATTATGGATTTAATGTATTGTAGTGCCATTGTTCCAAAAATTTTTTGTTAGCTCTGTTATATTGCCAGTATTATAGTGATGTTCTTGTTTATAAGAGGTCTTTTAGAACTTCTTTCAGGGCCGGTTTGGTGATGGTTGCCTCCTTTAACTCTTGTTTGTCTAAGAAGGTTTTGATCCCTCCATCTAGTTTGAATGAAAGTCTAGCAGGATATATTATCCTTGGTTGAAACCCTTTTTCATTCAGGGCTCGATAGATATCTTGCCATTCTCTTCTGGCTTTTAGAGTTTGAGTGGAGAAGTCTGCAGATAATCTTATGGGTTTTCCCCTGTATGTGACTTTTTGTTTCTCTCTTGCAGCATTTAGGTTCCTTTCTTTATCCTTACTCCTTCTCATTGTGACTATGATATGTATTGGTGTCTTCAGGTCTGGTTTGATTCTGTTTGGAACTCTCTGGGCCTCTTGAATCTTGATGTCCTTTCTGTTATTCAGGTCTGATAAGTTTTCTTCTATTATTTCCTCTAGAATGTTTGCTTCCCCTTCCTCTCTTTCTTCCTCTGGCAGGCCAATTATATGAATTTTACTTCATTTAAGATCATCCAATATGTCTCTGTTGTTGTTTTCAGTGTCTCTCAATCTCTTTTTGAGCTCTTTCACCTCTTTCTTAGTTTTCTCTAACTCATCCTCTGTCTGACTAATTCTGTTTTCTGCTTCTGTTAGTCTGCTTTCCCTTCCCTCAGCTTTTTTCTTCATTACAGCTATTTCAGCTTTCAGTTCTCTAATTGCCTCAAGATAATCCGTATTTTCCTTGGGGGTCTCATCTGTTGTTTCCCTAATACTGCCATTCTTTTCCTCCAATGTTGTTTTCATTTCTGTGATTAATAAGTTTATTATTGCTTGCATACTTTTCTTATCTATGGTTACTTCTGGCTGATTTGTAGTTTCTTCTGGGCTCTTGTCTTCATTCATTGGAGTAGCAGTTTTATTTGTTTTTGATCTACCCATATTTTGATTTATGTGTTTCTTTTTTATGCTTTGTTGTTCCTCAGTTGTTGTGTCTTGAGTATAAGCAACACTGTACTAAATACCTTTATGACAATTGCACTCACCAACCTCAGGAATTACAGTAGCAACTGAAGCAAGTATTGAAGCAGTTTAATCACTACCAGTTAGCCAAACAATTTCTCCAGTCCATGAAAGAATAGTAACCAAATCCCCGTGAAGAAGAAAGAGAAAAGAAAGAAGGGATAGCAAGAATAGACAGTTATGCAAATCTACTATCCAATGTATATTCTAGTGGTAACAAGAGTGGATAGGGAAGTAGAGCAGAGATACACACATAGAGAGTCCACTCTGAGTCAGATTTCTTCCCCAAAATAATTCACAAATTCAGAAAGGCAAAGAAGAAGGAAGGAAGAAGTGTATAACAAGATTTAAAAAAAAAGACAAAGAAAGAAGGGACAAGAGAGAGAAAAGGGAGAAGATAAGAAAAAGAGCTGTTATTAAAGAGCAGTGAAAGGAAAGGTTTTTTTTATTACTTTATTTTTAATTTAATTTAATTTAATTTTTTTGATTAGCTAGGAGGGGGAGGGAGGGGAGAGTCTGTAGAGGAGGTAGGATTAAGGAGACAAGTTCCTCCCACAATAGATAAGATGCCCACTACTCTAGCACTGAAATATATGCTAAGAGTTAATTCTGATCAAACTAAAGGGGGGGGGAGATTATGCCTTTATATAATATTAATAATAAAATAGAGCAGGGTAAAAAAAAAAACCCTTTCCCAGATTACCTCAAACCTCATGATCAGCGGCAGCTAATTTTTAAGAAAGAAGAAAAAAAAATTTAAAAAATTAAAAAAACAAACACCTCAGGACTAGACAAGGATAGCTGAAATAGACCGTTATGCAAATCTACTATCCCCTGTATATTCTAGGGGTAGCTAAAGGAGGAAGGGAAGTTGAGCAGAGATACTCGCAGTGAGAGTCCACTCTGAGTCAGAATTCTTCCCCAAAATAATTCCCAAATGTGTATCAGTGATTCAGTGAAAGCACACTGTTTGTTGGTGTGGGGGTTGGGGCCTGTGGCTTTGGAAGCTGTAGGATTAAGGAAGAAAGGATGACAAGAATGAGGAAAAGAAAAAAAAAGAGAGAGAGAAAAAAGGAAAAGATAAGAAAAAGAACAGTAATAAAAGAGTGGTGAAAGGAAAGAATTATATATTTATTTATTTTTAATTATTTAATTAGCTATGCGGGGTGCAGTGGGGGGGTTGGCTACTTAGAAAGAAAAAAGGCCCGAGGTTTCAGAAGAGAATAGACTTAGAATGCATGATACTCCCTGGTGGGACAGAATCTTGGTAAAGAAAGAAGCTCAGCAGGGCAGCCTGCTAGGAGCAGGTCCCCAGGGACTGGTTATGGGGGGGAAGGGGGAGGAGGTCTGCTTAATAACTTAAAAGAAATTTTTTTTCCCTTTTTTTCTACTCTATTTTTTAACCCAAATTAAGTTGTAGTCACCTCCTTGGTGTCACCACTAGGACCCCTTATTGACTGGCATACTAAAGGCAGAAAATCCTACTGTTTCCAGAAGATGTGGTCAGAGCTCAAGCCATTAGAAGCTTCTCAGTCTGCCATCTTTGGAGAACTTCCAATATGAAATTTTTAAGGTCCATCCAAGATCGACTGAAAATGGTGAAGTGACTGTTTTGTATAGCTGAGTAGTATTCCATTGTGTATATATACCACAACTTGCTCAGCCACTCATTTTTTTTTTAACATTTCACATGGTTTTATTTATTTATTTATTTAAATAATTTATTTCTTTATTGGGGAATTAATGTTTCACATTCAACAGTAAATACAACAGTTTGTACATGCATAACATTCCCCAGATTCCCATTTAACAATACAACCCCCACTATGACATTCATCATCTTTCATGGACCTGTATTCTCCCCACCCACCAACCCACCCCAAAGTCTTTTACTTTGGTGTAATGCTCCAATTCCATTTCAGGTTCGACTTGTGTTTTCTTTTCTAATCTTGTTTTTCAACTTTGGCCTGAGAGTGAGATCATCCCATATTCATCCTTCAGTTTCTGACTTATTTCACTCAACATGATTTTTTCAAGGTCCATCCAAGATCGGCTGAAAACGGTGAAGTCACCATTTTTTACAGCTGAGTAGTATTCCATTGTGTATCTATACCACAACTTGCTCAGCCACTCATCTGTTGTTGGACACCTGGGTTGCTTCCAGGTTTTGGCTATTACAAATTGTGTTGCTAAGAACATATGTGTACACAGATCTTTTTGGATGGGTGTGTTGGGTTCCTTAGGCTATTTCCCCAGGAGAGGAATTGCAGGATCATAGGGCAGGTCCTAGCCTTCTGAGAGTTCTGCAGACTGTTCTCCACAGAGGTTGGACCAATTTACATTCCCACCAGTAGTGCGGGAGGGTTTCTTTGACCACACACCCTCTCCAGCATTTGCTGCTGTTACCTTTTCTGATGTATGACATTCTCATAGGAGTGAAGTGGAGTGGTATCTCGTTGTCTTTATTTGCATTTCTCTGATAATCAGAGTCTTGGAGCATTTTTCAACCTTTTGCATCTCTTCTGTGGTGAATATTCTATCCAAGTCCTCTCCCCATTTTTGGATGGGGTTATTTATTTTCTTGTTGTTGAGATTTGCAAGTTCTTTATATATTTTGGTTATTAGCCTCTTGTCTGATGTATGGCATGTAAAGATCTTCTCCCATTCTGTGAGGGGTCTCTTAATTTGGGTAGTAGTTTCTTTAGCTGTGCAGAAGCCTTGTAATTTGATGTAATTCCATAGGTTTATGCTTTCCTTAGTCTTTTTTGTAATTGGATTTGTTTCATTGAAGATGTCTTTAAAATTTATGCGGAAAAGAGTTCTGTCAATATTTTCCTCTATGTATCTAATAGTTTCTGGTCTAACATCCAAGTCCTTGATCCACTTGGAATTTACTTTTGTATTTGCTGAAATATAGTGGTTCAGTTTCATTCTTCTGCATGTTTCAACCCATTTCCTCGAACACCATTTGTTGAAGAGACTCTGCTTTCTCCCTTTAATAGTGGGCCCCTTCGTCAAAGTCTAGATGCCCATAGGTGTGGGGGCTTACTTCTGGGCTCTCAATTCTATTCCACTGGTCAGTATGTCTATTCATGTTCCAGTACCAAGCAGTTTTTATGACAATAGCTCTATATTACAATTTGAGATCTGGGAGTGTGATGCCTCTGGTTCTGTTCTTTCTTTTCAACATTGTTTTGGCAATTCAAGGCCTTTTCTTGTTCCAGATCAACATTTGTAGCATTTGTTCTATTCTCCTGAAAAATGTGCTTGGGATCTTGATTTGTATATGGCTCTGGGTTTGTGTATTCATTTTGATGATATTAATTCTTTCAACCCAGGAACATGGAATATCTTTCCACTTCTTTGTGTCTTTTTAAATTTCCTTGAGTAGTGATTCATAATTTTCAGAATACAGCTCTTTCACTTCTTGTGTTAGGTTTATTCCTAGATTTTTAATTGTTTTTGTTGCTGTAGTAAAAGGAATTGATTTCTGGATTTCAACTTCTTCTAACTTAGTGTTTGCATAGAGGTATGCCACTGACTTTTGAATGTTAATTTTGTAGCCTGACACCTTACTGTATTGCCTGATGATGCCTAAAAGTTTCTAGATGTATTCCCTAGGTTTTTCTATGTATACTGTCATGTCATCTGCAAATAGGAAGAGTTTGACTTCTTCTCTTCCAATCTGTATCCCTTTAATTCCTTGCCCCTGCCTGATTGCTATGGCAAGAACTTCCAACACTATGTTAAATAATAATGGTGATAGTGGGCATCCCTGTCTAGTACCTGTTCTGAGGGGAAATGCTTCCAGTTTTTCACCATTGAGTATGATGTTGGCTGTAGGTTTGCTATATATAGATTCCACTATCTTCAGGAATTTTCCATCTATTCCCATTTTTTGTAGTGTTTTGATCATAAAGGGATGTTGTATTTTGTCAACTGCTTTCTCTGCATCTATTGATATGCCCATGTGGTTTTTGGTCTTGCTTTTGTTGATGTGGTGGATCACATTGATTGATTTACATATATTAAACCAACCTTGCATCCCTGGGATAAAGTGCACCTGGTCATGGTGAATAATCTTTTTGATATACTGCTGTATCCGGTTGGCTAGAATTTTGTTTAATATTTTCGCATCTATGTTCATCATGGATATTGGTCCGTAGTTTTCTTTTTTGGTTGTGTCCCTGTCTTCTTTTGGTATCAGAGAGATGTTGGCTTCATAGAAGCTGGCAGGGAGTATTCCAGTGTCTTCAATCTTCTGGAAGATTTTTAAAAGTAGAGATATTAGTTCTTCTTTGAAGGTTTTGTAGAATTCATTTGTAAAACCATCTGGTCCAGGAAGATTTAATAACTGTTTCAGTTTCTTTAGCTGTGATGGGCCTGTTCATTTTATCTACTTCCTTTTTATTTAGTTTTGGAAGTTGGATGTATCTAGGAAATCATCCATTTTTTTCCAGGTTCTCTAGCTTGGTGGCATATAGTTGTTCATAGAAGCCTCGTGTGATATGTTGAATTTCTGCGGTGTCTGTTGTGATATCTCCTCTTTCATTTACTATCCGATTTATTTGTGTCTTCTCCCTTTCTTGTTTTGTGAGTCTGGCTAAATGTTTGTCGATTTTGTTCACTCTTTTGAAGAACCAACATTTACTTTCATTGATCTTTTGTATGGTTTTCTTATTTTCAATGTTACTGATTTCTGCCCTAACCTTAGTGATTTCTATCCTTCTGTTTGCTTTAGGGTTCCTTTGTTCTTTTTCTTCTAGGTCTTTAAGATATGCAATCTGGCTGTTTATTTGTGCTTTTTCTTGTTTCCTAATGTGTGCTTGTATGGCTATGAACTTCCCTCTCAGTGCTGCCTTAGCTGTGTCCCAAATAGTTTGTTAGCTTGTGTCTTCATTTTCATTGAACTCTTGAAACACTTTGATTTCTTTCTTTCTTTCCTCTTTGACCCAGTAGTTGTTAAGGATTGTACTGTTGAGCTTCCACATTTTGGGACTATTATTAATCTTTTGTTGATTGTTAAGTGTTAGTTTAATTCCACTGTGGTCTGAGAAGATGCTTTGGATGATTTCAGTGCTCTTGAATTGGCTGATGCTGTCTTTGTGGCCTAACATATGGTCTATCCTTGAGAATGACCCATGTGGACTTGAGTAAAATGTGTATTCCAGTTTCTTGGAATGAATGACTGAAAATTTCCAATAGTTCTAGTTTATCTATCTCCTCATTTAGCTCCTCATTTCTTTACTGATTTTATGCCTCATTTCTTTACTGATTTTATGATCTGTCAAGTTGAGAGTGTGGGGTGTTGAAATTCCCTACTATGACTGTGTTGCTGTTACTATATTGCTGTAGCTCTTTCAGTAGATGTTTGATGTATTTGGATGGCTTCTCATTGGGTGCATAGATGTTAATAAATGTTACGTCCTCTTGATTGACTGATTCTCTGAGCATTATGTAGTGTCCATTTCTATCTTTTTTATTCTTATCTATTTTAAAGTCTATCATGTCAGATATGAGAATAGCTGTTCCTGCCCTTTTTTTGTGGGCCATTGGCTTGTATGATAGTTTTCCATCCTTTTACTTTGAGTCTGTGTTTGTTTTGTTGATACAAGCAGTGAGAAGAGGTGGACAGAAAGCCAATCACTGGGACCCCACTATACAGCCCCACTTCCACACCACCAAGAGTGTAGATCTTATTCTGAGTTTGCTGGTCATTTCTTTGACCCCTGATGTCAGCACAGGGCCTTCCTGCTATTGTTCCAGCCTCCAAGGGACAGTAGTAATAGAGACTCACAGTTGCAATTGGTGAGACTTACAGGCTCCTCTCCTCCCTTTAGCAGTCTTTTTGTTGATAAAACTCAGACCAGAAGTGGCTCCTCAGCTGGCAAATTGTTGGGCTGTTGCCAGTTGTCTCCAAATAGATACAGGCGTTTAGCCCCAGGAATCTTACCTTAATTTCATGCTCTGACTATGAGGCACACAGGTTTGCATTCACACGGGACTTGGTGGGTTCCTAAAATAATCTTAGTCTTGTCTTATTATAGTCTTATAGTCTTCTCAAGTGATCTTCTTTGCTATTGCTAGTTGACTGGGAGAGCAAAACACAGCAGCTACTGATCTCTTATTTCAACTCTAGATCTTTGATCAGCTCAAGAAATTATTCCAGGGTCACGGAGATATTTGGATCTCTGTCTTATTTATGGTGAGCAAAGTGAATTACGGGACATAAATGTAATTAGCATACAGCTGATATCAGGCTGATGTCAAGAGCTGATGACAGATGCACTTAAACTTACAAGGAATTGTAAGTATTAGAGGCTATTTAAGTTCACCCTTTTGGCTTTTCTCTTCATTCCTCTTGTTACCCCTTCATGTTGCTGTTCTTACTGATATTCTCCCCACACCTGATGATGTTGTTTCCCCCCAGGATCTGCATGTGTCGTAGCTGATCACGGGTGAACTAAATCTAAGGATGATTCCCTGCCACCTGGTTCTCTGCTAGTTTTTTTTCTCCTGACTGTTTACCCATCATGGTTTTTGTGTACCTAAATTAATCTGTATTTCTTAAACCCAACAGAAAAAGCACCCAGAAATTTTTATTTTGTACTATAGGTACACAGCATAAAGTTTATGCAAAAGGTTTTCATATCTGAAGGTCTGAGCTGCCTGGTTTAATCCCTAGTAACATTATAAACCAGAGCTGAGCAGTGCTCTGGTCTTTCTTTTTCTGTGTTTTCCTGTCTATCTATCTATCTATCTATCTATCTATCTATCTATCTATCTATCTAATCTATAATCTATCTTTTAATTTTCTCTCTTTCCCTCCCACCCCTTCTCCCTCTCTTTCTGTGTACTTATATATATATTTAATGAGAGATGTATATCTAATTAAAACACAAAAAAAGAAATTCTGAAGAAGAAATGATTGCAAATAGAGTACAAGAGGGACTGCATCAGGTGAACTAAACTATGCTGTTTGCAGTACGTATTAAGTAGCCTATGAGAAAAAAAAGCATGTGGTACCATAACAACTTAAAATGATACCGAGGAGTGATTCAAAGATTAGCTAAATTTGGCTATACAAAGCCATCATAAAGTTATTTATTTATTTAGGAAAAGGAAACATTGACAAAACTATAGGATAAGAGGGGTACAGCCTCGAACAATTCCCACCACCAGACCTCCGTATAGCATCCCCTCCACTGAAAGCTTTCTTATTCTTTAACCCTCTGGGAGTATGAACCCAAGATCATTATGGGATGCAGAAGGTGGAAGGTCTGGCTTCTGTAATTGTTTCCCTGCTGAATAATGGGAGTTGACGGGTCAATCCATACTCCCAGCCTGCCTCTCTCTTTCCCTAGTGGGGAAGGGCTCTGAAGAAGCAGAGCTTCAGGACACATTGGTGGGATTGTCTAGAGAAGTCTGGTTGGCATCATGCTAGTATCTGGAATCTGGTGGCTGAAAAGAGAGTTAACATACAAAGCCAAACAAATTGTTGAGCAATCATGGACCTAAAGGCTAGAATAGTGCAGATGAAGTGTTGGGGGGGGGGTCCTCCATAGCTAGTAGGCATATTTTAGTTATATTTCAAAGGGCCTGTAGCTATACTAGTGTTTTTTTTTTTTTTTTTCCTGAACCTGAAATCTGATATGCAGGTGGATCCTAATTATTGTCTGGGAAGATGATATCGTGGCTGGGAAAAAGACCAGAAAACTGGATCAGGGAAGAGAGTAGCTCCCAAATATGGGAAAGGGGTATATTACTGTAAACCCCATCAATTTGATGTGATCTGAGGACCATAATTAGCTTAGGAGCCTGTGTGACCTCTACATCCCTCTAGATCTGAGCTCACATTCTGTGGTCATGAGTAGAAACATTCCATGCTGCCCCAGTATTGACCCATCTTCCTCAGGTGTATCATAGAGTATGTTGTCCATCCTCCCTTTTGGAGGATGGAACATTCTCTACCATGGTTGATCCAAGTTGAGGGCAAGGACCTATGGGGGCCCACACAGGGGTCTATTTTGTTGTTCTTGATAGAAACAACTGGTCACAATTGAGAGAGGGATTTATTTGAGGTCTAGGCCCATCATGTCTGTTTGGGAATCTCAGGACTCCCGATTAGGGTCCCAGCTGATAAGGTGGCCTGATATTGATTAAAGAGTCATTGCTAAAGTATGCCAGTCTCTTGCCCTTATTCAGCTTTTGCAGTCTCACTATAGAATATTGTGCAATACGCCAATTCCGTTTCAGGTTCTACTTGTGTTTTCGTTTCTGATCTTGTTTTTCAACTTCTGCCTGAGAGTGAGATCATCCCATATTCATCCTTCTGTTTCTGACTTATTTCACTCCACATGATTTTTTCAAGGTCCATCCAAGATCGGCTAAATGCACCAAAGTAAAAGACTCTGGGGTGTGTGGGTGGGGAGAATACAGGTCCATGAAGGATGATAAATGACATAGTGGGGGTTGTATTGTTAAATGGGAAACTGGGGAATGATATGCATGTACAAAATATTGTATTTACTGTTGAATGTAAAACATTAATTCCCCAATAAAGAAATAAATTAAAAAAAAATCAGAGCAGAGCTGAGGAGACAGCACAGAGCTAGGGCACCAGATTTATGTGTTCGAAGCTTCAGAGGTTGCGCTTCAATCCCTATTGCCAGCATGTGCCAGAACCGAGCATCACTCTGAGTGCTCCCCCCTCTGTATCTCTCAGTATCTCCCATCCCCTCTAACTTTCTCTGTTTCTATCCAAAGAATGAAAATATTGGGTGGGGGCTGATAGCATAATGGTTATGCAAAGAGAATCTCAAGTCTGGGGACCAGGTTCAATTCCATACACCACCATAAGCCAGAGATGAGTAGTGTTCTAAGAGGGTGAAAAAAGAGTGAGAATATTTAAAAATAAATAAATTCTTTTTTTTTAAAAAAAGAATATTGTGTATTTTTGCTTTCAGGTATATATTTTGCCCTAATTTATGGATACATGTGAACATATGCTCTATCTTATGGGACCTGGCCTATATTTAGGTTTTGGGACTTCGTTAGGAAGTGAACCTCCTGGAATGGAATTAGAGAAAACCATGAAAGGAAAGGTCTCACCTGTGTGATGAGGGTAAAGGGTTGACAATCCATGCCTGATGTCTCTGTACACAGTCTGAGGGGAAGCATACTGAGATCGTACTTGTTGCATTGACTAGGTTTGAATCAGCAGATGAAATATCATTTGGCCTGACTTGAGAGCAACATGCAGGGAAGTGAGCCCCACCCTAGAGGTTCTAGGGTTGGGAGAAACATAGGCTCTATAGAGGAAACAGCAGATTCCTGTTGTCTTAGGGTTTAAGAAGACAATAGATAGTTATTGCAATAATCACATTGTTTGGCAATTGGGTTAACTTTAAAAATCCCTTTGTTAGGATTTGCTGTATTGTACACACCCTCACCAAGGACTCCATAACACCCAACCAAAAAGATATGTGTACACCTATGTTCATAGCAGCACAGTTCGTAATAGCTACACCCTGGAAGCAACCCAGGTGCCCAACAACAGATGAGTGGCTGAGAAAGCAGTGGTATATATACACAATGGAATACTATGCAACTATTAAGAACAATGAACCCACTTTCTTGACCCATAAAGTTTTTTTTCTATATATCATTTATTTATTTATTTATTTTAAATATTTTTTCCCCTTTTCCATTTTCCCCCCTTCGGTGTCTCTCCTTTGTGATGCAAAGGAGGTAAACAAAAACATCCAGGAATCCTCCAGGCCTAAGGTCCCAGTGACTAAATCAGTCCTGTGAGACACCCTGAGTTCTATATCCAAGGCACCGCATTAAAAAATAAAAACAAAAACCATCCATCATACAAAAGAACAACTAAATAAACACCAAAGCTCCCTCCCCCAAGTTTTTTTTTAATAGAACTAAAAATCTCCATAATAAGGAGTCAGGCAATAACGCAGTGGGTTAAACACAGGTGGCACAAAGCATAAAGACCAGACTAAGGATCCTGGCTCGAGCCCCCGGTTCCCCTCCTACAGGTGAAGCAGGTCTGCAGGTGTCTACCTTTTTCTCCTCCTCTCTGTCTTCCCCTCCTCTCTCCATTTCTCTCTGTCCTATCCAACAGTGATGACATCAATAATAACTACAACAATACAAGGGCAACAAAAGGGAATAAATAAATAAATATTAAAGAGATCTCCATAATAGCAAACAATGACAAAATATCAAGTTTTCTGAGCAGCTGACCCAGCTGAAAATCCCAAAGTAGAAAAAAAAATGGTACTTATATTTCCTTGAAAGCAAATCATATTGTCTCAAATCCAGCAAGGAAGATCCAAGCATGTTTTTTATTAGAGTTATAACTCGCTAATGTAATGTTCCTGAAGTTTCATCCATCATGTTACTAATTTCTTCATACAAAGGAAACATTATATTCTCTTGTTATGTCTCACAGACAAGAAATACATTCACAAAGTTTTGCCTCTGACAAATAATTGAGAGAGTGAATGTCATAGACAGCATTGTGTTTATGCTAGAAGGTATTCAGAAGGAAGGGAAAAAGGATTTTCAAAGCATTTTTCTGTGGTATAAGCCACATCCAGTTAATTCTTAAGTGGTGAAATCTATGAATTTACTTTTGCATGTTTCCTGGCCCCATGCAATTCAAAACCTACACAGCAATTAAGAGGAAAAATAGTTCCAGAAATCATCAAGTATTAGGTGGGGAAAACAAGTCTTTCTGGAGAACATGTAACATGACCATTGACAATTACGATGAAGTTTCTGACAGAAATGATAGCAAGAATTAAGTTCTGTTTGAGAGGTTATTGCTCTTGTACTATTGGCAGATAATGAGTTTTTGGGTGTTCTTGCACAAATGAGAAATTATTTGAAAATTAAAAATTAGGTACATGAAGGGAAATTTTCTGCTGAAGAAATTAATCACTAACTTCAGTGCCTGTAGGCTATAATATCAGGCATATTAAAACAAAAACAACAACAACAAAACAAGAGGCCAGGTGGTGGTGCACCTGGTTGAACACACATGCTACAATGCCTAAGGACCTGGGTTCTATCCCCAGTCCCCACCTTCAGGGAGAAAACGTTGTGAGTGGTGAAGATAAAATGTGCATGTAATTCTTAACACAAAATAAAATGAAAAAAAGATAAAATGTGCATGTAATTGTTTCTATATTTTTAACATTAATCAATTAAGTTTTTTTTTGTTGCCCTTGTGTTATTACTGTTGTAGTTATTATTGTTGTTATTGATGTCATCATTGTTGGATAGGATAGAGAGAAATTGAGAGATGAGGGGAGACAGAAAAAGGGACAAATAGATAGACACCTGCAGGCCTGCTTTACCACCTGTGAAGCGACTCCTCTGCAGGTCTCGGGGGCTAGACCGAGACCCGGTCTTTGCACTTTGTGTCATGTGTACTTAACCTGCTGCACTACTGCCTGACTCCCACATTAATTATTATTTTTTCATTTTTAGAAACCATTTTATTTACTTTAATGGTGGGGGGGAGACCAGAGTGCTGCTCAGCTCTGGCTTATAGTAGTACTGGGATTGAACTGGAGACCTTGGGGCCTCAGGCACGAGAGTCTTTTGCATAACCATTATGCTATCTACCACATGTAGTTCTTTCTTAATCCCTTGTTTAAATGTTCAAAGTGTGACCAAAGGATATTATTCTAAGAGATATATATATATAGCAGCCACTTGCAATCAAAAGCTAAAAATCTACATTAGCTAAAGTCATCATATGTAGAAAATTATACGGATAAAGATCCTGAAATTAGTTAAATCTATACTGATGATTCATACTATAAATTTATATTAAAAACAAGGAACTGGGTGGTGGTACATGTGATAGCCTGCACATGTTACAAATCACAGGAACCTTACCCCTCTTTGTAAGGGGAAAGTGTCATAAGCAGTGAAGAGGTGCTGTAGGTATCTTTCTCTATCCCTCCATCTCCATCTCCCCCTTTCCTCTTGATTTCTCTCTTTAGCTATCCAATAAACAAAGTATTTTAAAATAAGAGGAAATTATTCTTATTTATTTATTTACTGGAGTACTGCTCAGCTCTGGTTTGTGATGGTACTGGGGATTGAATCTGGGACTTTGGAGGCTAAACTATGAACGTCTTTTTGCATAACTATTACGCAATCCTTCCCCCCACCCCGCCCCTAACCCCCAATAATTTTGAAAATTACAAAGAAGCAAACTGACCTAATAACTTTTACAAAGAAAAAGTATCGAAGCACAGGTTATGCAAAAAGACTTTCATGCCTGAGGCTTTGATTTCCAAGGTTTAACCCTCAGTACCATCAGAAAACACAGATGAGCAGTACTCTCTCTATTATTAAAATAAATAAATAAATAAATAGATTATTTACTAACATAAAACATCATATATAAAATTAGTCATTAAAGGTAATTTTCTAACTAAATTATTTTCATAAATATGGATTCAAATTGCATTTTATAAATCTGGTAGATTCAAAATGAACATAAATCACAATATGTATCCAGTAGAAATCAAGAAGTCAGTGAATTATACATCAAGTTGAATAAAAGTGAGGGGGCCAGGTGGTGGCACACCTAGTTAAGTACAATAGTTTGTACATGCATAACATGTCTCAGTTTTCCACATAACAATACAACCCCCCCTAGGTCCTCTGTCATCCTTTTTGGACCTGTACTCTCCCCTCACCCACCCCAGAGTTTTTTTACTTTGGTGCAATACACCAACTCCAGTTCAGGTTTTACCTGTGTTTTCTCTTCTGATCTTGTCTTTCAACTTCTAACTGAGAGTGAGGTCATCCCACATTCATCCTTCTGTTTCTTATTTCACTTATCATGATTTTTTCAAGCTCCATCCAAGATTGTCTGAAAACGGTGAAGTCACTGTTTTGTATAGCCGAGCAGTAAGTATTCCATTGTGTATATATACCACAACTTGCTCAGTCACTCATCTGTTGTTGTACACCTGGGTTGCTTCCAGGTTTTGACTATTACAAATTGTGCTGCTAAGAACATATGTATACACAGATCTTTTTGGATGGGTGTGTTGGGTTCCTTAGGCTATATCCTCAGGAGAAGAATTGCAGGATCATAGGGTAGGTCCATGTCTATCCTTCTGAGAGTTCTGCAGACTGTTCTCCACAGAGGTTGAACCAATTTACATTCCCACCAATAGTGCAGGAGGGTTCCTTTGATCCCACAACCTCTCCAGCATTTGCTGTCTCATATATATATATATATATATATATAAATTTTTAAAATTTATTTATTTAAGTTAAATGTTTTACATTTCAACGTTTTTTTCTCACAGTTCAGGAAATTCATATCAGTCACAGTTATCAGACTGGCACTACTTCTGTCATTAGTGTCACTATGGTTTTCTTATATAAAAACCTGGTTTGGAATTGTCACTTTCTTGTTACTCATTAGTTGGTTAACACTCTGTATGTTATTTATTACTCTGTGCCAAACTACACAAGCAAGGAATAATCATTATTTTGTTTTCCCATCTTCAGTTTAGGTGAGGCTAGCAAGGATAAATCCTTATCTCATGAATCATCTACTGGGGAAGCTTTCCTGGCATCTGGAAGATATACTTTTAGGATGAGTCATTCATAAAGGTCATATTTTAAAAAATTTTATGACACTTGTTAAAGATATCATGGCAGACTGCTCAATACTGTAACATTGTGATAAGTATATGAACCATTGTAACAAAATTTTAATTGGGAAAGAGAATTGGTCTTAACTCTTGAGAACATAGTTCTGAAAGAATTTATAGCAAAGGAGGAGGGTATGGGGTAGTAGACAAACATTTACTGAAAGGAAACATTAGGAACAAGATGGACTCTAATTGAACTGATTTAACAGGATTGTTGCTAAAGACAGACCATGACAATCAGACATGTGTGACTTTCCTGGATGTGTAATCTGACCAGATGTCAAGGGTGACCAGATATCAAGGGGTGGTTCATGGTAAAATGACTTGGGGTTTTTGCTAAGTCAAGATTTTACAACGAAGTACACAGATGGGTCTAGGAAAAGGTTCAGGAGCTTACCTAAGGTTTACTCCATAAAGAGTGTCAAGTTGACCAGTTTGTACTGTCAGCCTGAGAGTTCTGTCAGGACTGTGAATTAGGTGTCCTGATTTCTCTCTACCTGAGATTCTTGGGCTCCATAGGGATGTGGTTATATGTTCTCAGAGCAAATGTTCTAAGAGATAACAAATTGTTCATTTCCGAAGAGTGAGTTCAAATACTGGTACAGTGGTGTTTCCTTTGACTTTAATTTAATTTTTTTATTGGTTTAATAATGATTGACAAGATTATAGGATAAGAGGAGTACAATTCCACACAGTTCCCACCTCTAGAGTCCCATTTCCCATCCCCTCCATTGGAAGGTTCTCTATTCTTTCTCCCTCTGGGAGTATGGACCCAGGATCATTATGCGGTACAAAAGGTGGAGGGTCTGACTTCTGTAATTGCTTCTCCACTTGACTTGGCATTGACAGGCTGATCCTTATCCTCAGACTGTTTCTATCTTTCCCTAGTAGGGTAGGGCTCTGGAGAGGCGTGGTTCCAGCATGTATTGGTGAAATCATCTGCCCAGGGAAGTCAGGTTGGCGTCATGGTAGCATCTGCAACTTGGTGGCTGAAAAGGCATTAAGATATAAAGCAGAACAAGTTGCTTAACCCAAAGGAAGAATATAGCAGATAAGATTTGGGGTCTCTATTTTGGAAAAAGTAAGTCCATTTTAGATATATTCCAAGGGGCCCATGACTTTACTAATTTTTGTCAGAGTCCTATAGCTAATATGTAAGTAGGCCAAAGGTATTGTCTGGGGAGATGTTGTCAGAGTTGGAAATAGAACTAGAAAGCTGGATAAGGGCAAAGAGTAGCTACCAAATATGGAAATAATATATAAATATCAATAACTGTAGACCCCATTGATCAGATCTGGGGCCTATGTCTATTCATATTTGGCACAGGAGCCTGAGCTCTAATTCTGTGGTTAAAGCTAGGAACATTCTAGGCTGTATTCATTGCAGGAGTGGCAGAGTATGTTGACCCAGCCTCACTTTGGAGAATGGGACAGTCCCTACCATTGTTCTATTGAGGGCAAGGTCCTGTAGAGAACCACAAGAAGGTTTATGATATTGCTCCTGATGGAGATGATCAGTGATGGTGGAGAGAGGGATCTATTAGAGGTCTAGGCCAATCATATCTGTGTGGGAATTCCAGGATTTCCTTACTAGGGACCCAGATGATGGGGTGACGTTGTAGTGATCTAAAGGTCCACCATTAAAATGTGCTGGTCTCTTATTTTATCTGTCTTTATTTTATCTGACATGGTTGGACTTAGAGTGACTGAGGGAAGTGAAATAAGAAGTAGGTGAGGAGATTATCCAGGTCTAAGTAGAAACTATTTAATTAAGTACTTCACGGTGTTTTTTTAAATGCTTTTCTACTTTCTTGCTGCCCTTATTGAGTCACTGCAGACTATTGTGCACTTTTACTTTAAGGAATATATTTTCCCCTAACTTATGGATATATGTACATGTGCCCTATTTCATGAACCCTGGTCTATATCTAGGTTCTGTAGCTTTGTTGGGAAGTGTGCCACCTGACATAGAATTAAGGAGTCCTATAAGCTGGAAAAGGTCTCACTGAAGGGCTGACATTCCATGCCTGGTGCCTCTGGACACAACCCAAAGTGAAACATGTTGAGGTAGTACTGGTTGCATTGATTTGGTTGAGATCAATAGATGTAGTATCAAGTGGAATGGATCAAGAGAAGTATGAAGGAAAATGAGTCAAGCTGAGGAGGTTCCAGGACTGGGAGAAATGTGGGTTTTATAGTGAATGAGGAAGGTTCCTTACTGTCTTAGAGTTTAAGAAGGTTATTATTATAACCAGTTATTATTATAACCAAGTTATTTGGGAATTTGGTTTACTTTGAAAATCCCATGGTTAGGATTTATTGTACCATATAAGACTTTACCATGATTTATGTCACTTAATGCTATTTACAAATAACTGCATCTTATATACTGACAAGTCCAGTTGCTTCTGGTCTACATGGTCTAAGATTACAGGTGATTTAATATTTCATAAAAAAATCATTATTAGAAATGTATTAACAATTTGAGCCCACTGTTAAAATTTGATCAAGTTACTAATTTGAAACGTTAAGTGCTTATATTGAAGGGATATATACTCAGAACTGTGGTCTATGCATTAAAAAATTCAGGCATTTAACCTATTTCCACCCTATCATATTGATTATGTAGTAAGTTATATGACAATAAGTTAATAGGAGCATATAATAACACCATTCCTGCCACCAAAGGTCTATGTTCCTACCCCCGTCCCCTTTAGTGGAGTTGAAAATCTTCCTTCACCCTTCCTCCAGAGCTTTTTACTTTGGTGCAATACTCTAACCTCTGTCAAGTTCTACTTTGCATTTCCCTTTCTGTTCTTCTTTCTCAACTTCTGTTTATGAGCAGTAGCTTCCCATACTTATCTTTCTCTCTCTTTTTCATCTTTCTCTTTCTGACTTATCTCTATTAACATAATTCCTTCTAGCTCTATCCAAAATGGGTTGGAGAAGGTGGGTTCATTATTATTAATAGTGGAGTAGTATTCTTCAAATTATTGATCACTATTGCCTGGATTGACTTGTGTCTAAATAAGTTAATTAAAGGGTTCATACTGGTGGAAGTTAACAGTTGTTTCAATCCCTGAGTTGGAGCTCAGTGGTTTAAAAACCTCTTTTTTTTTTTCTTCCCTGTAGGCTATGGGAGCCTGAGGGCTTTTAAACTATCAATAGGCTTCTTAGCTTAATCACTGACTCCTGACCAAGAGATAAAGCAGGGTGTGGCAGAGATAATCCAGTGGTTATGCAGAGACTTTCACAGCCCCTCAGCTATGCCACCGAGGTATAGGTCTTCTCCTGAGTTTCCTGGTTAGATCTCTGTCCCCTGGTGTCCCTCCCTGTTGCTGTTCCAGATTCTGAGGGTAGTAGCAATGGAGACTCAGAGTTGCACTTGGTGAGTCTCTGGGGAGTCCTCTCCTCCCTTAAGCTGTCCCCTTGTTGGTGGAGCAGACTGGAGGTGGTGTCTCCACTGATAAACTGCTGAACTGTTAGCAGTCACTTAATCTCTCCTTAGGCTCCTCTCTCCTCAGACTCCTCTCTCCTCTCTGTCACCAGCCACATGTGTTTGTACTCACCGGTGATTTACTGGGTTCCTTTGGTCATTCTAGTCCTGTCTTGTTTCGGTTCCGGGTGGTCTCCTTTGGTATTCCTAGTTGATCCGGGAGAGGAGAGGAAAGGAGAGGAGAGGAGAGAAAGCGATCTGCTCGTGGAGTAGTATTCTATTATGTATATATACTCAACTTTCTCAGCCTTTCATCTGTTGTTGGGCACTAGGTTTTTTCCAGGTTTTGGCTATTATGAATTATGCTGCTGTGAACATAGGTGTACACATATCTTTTTGGTTGGGTATTATAGGATATATCTCTGGGAGAGGAATTATTGGGCCATAAGGAAAGTCCACTTCTAGGCTTGTGAGGGTTCTCCAGTCTGCTCTCCACAGAGATAGTACCAGTTTACGTTCCCACCAGCATTTGTTGTTGCTACCTCTTTTGATGTATGACATTTCACAGCATTGAGGTGGTATCTCATTGTTGTCTTTATCTGTATTTCTCTGATAATCAATGACTTGGAGCAATTTTACATATATCTATTGGCCTTTTGTATCTCTTCTGTAGTGAATATTCTGTTCATACCCTCTCCCCACTTATGGGTCACTTTTGTTGTTGTTGCTGCTACATTTGGTGTGAGCTCTTTATTTATTTAGGTTATAAGCCTCTTGTCTGATGCATGGCATGTAAAGATCTTCTCCCATTCTGTGAGGGGTCTCTTTGTTTCGGTGATGGTTTCTTTTGCTGTGTAGAAGCTTTTCAATTTAATGTGGTCCCATTGGTTTTTGTCTGCTTTTTTTTTTTTTTTTTTTTGGTTTTAGTCTTTCTTACAGTTGGGTTTGTGTCATCAAAGATGCCCTCGAGGTTTAGATGGGAAACTGTTCTGTCAATATTTTCCTCTAAGTATTTGATAGTTTCTGCTCTAACATCCAGGTCCTTGATCCATTTGGAGTTTTGTTTCTGGTTTGATAGAGTGGTTAAGTTTCATTCTTCTGCATGTTTCAACCCAGTTTTCCCTGCACCATTTATTGAAGAGATCCTCTTTTCTTCATTTAATAGTTTGGTGCTCCTTATCAATGACTAGATGTCCATGGGTGTGAGAGTTTCCTTTGACTTTTATATGATGCAATCACTTATCCTAGATTCAAGAGGAAGAGATATAGATTCTACTTCTCAATTGGAGCATGTCAAGAATTTTAAGGTTTTTTTGTTTGTCTTTTTTTTGGGGGGGGTCTGTCAGAATATGGAAAAGTTGACAAATACACATTCCCTGAACAAAACTGGTGGTTGAAAGAATCATGAAGGAAAGGGGTAATTGGTATACTGCTTGGTGCATACTTATTAATGAAAAACTTAGATTTTCCCCTACATGTCTAAATACAATCACCCAGCTAAAGTAGCGTCAAGATTAGAAACACAAATAATGTTTTGGAATATACATTACTTCTCTTTTTAAAAAAATTTTTATTTATAAAAAAGGAAACATTGACTAAACCATAGGATAAGAGGGCTACAACTTCTCACAATTCCCACCACCAGAACTCCATATCCCACTCCCTCCCCTGATAGCTTTCCTATTCTTTAATCCTCTGGGAGTATGGACCCAAAGTCACTGTGGGGTGCAGAAGGTGGAAGGTCTGGCTTCTGTAATTGCTTCCCTGCTGAACATGGGCGTTGACGGGTCGATCTATACTCCCAGCCTGTCTCTCTCTTTCCCTAGTGGGGAAGGGCTCTGAGGAAGTGAAGCTCCAGGACATATTGGTGGGGTTGTCTGTCCAGGGAAGTCTGGTCTGCATCATGCTAGCATCTGGAACTTGGTGGTTGACAAGAGAGTTAACATAGAAAGCCAAACAAATTGTTGACCAGTCATGGACCTAAGGGCTGGAATAGTACAGATGAACAGTTGGGGGTATACATTACTTTTCTTTGGAGACCTTTTTCAGATTATTTAAAACTATATTTTACTGTATCATTAGTATCATTAGTCAGAGGAATGAATGTACCTGACAAACAACATATTTTGCAAAATAGATGTAAAGGTAACAACTGTTATTTCTAATAACAAGTATCAGAAAGTCTTCAACAAATAGGTGCAGAATAAAAGACTTATACATGTGCCAGACATGATTTTATGGATTACATACTTAATATTCATGTTATATAAATATATATTTATACATGCAAATATATATTAGATATTAATTATATATAATGTGAATATATTTTTACTCTATAGTTAACTACTGTACCATTAGGCTCAATATATAAAAAAATTATTTATTCCCTTTCGTTGCCCTTGTTGTTTTATTGTTGTAGTTATTATTGTTGTTGTTATTGATGCCATTGTTGTTGGATAGGACAGAAAGAAATGGAGAGAGGAGGGGAAGACAGAGAGGGGGAGAGAAAGACACCTGCAGACCTGCTTTACCGCCTATGAAGCAACTCCCCTGCAGGTGGGGAGCCAGGGGCTCAAACCAGGATCCTTAGGCTGTTCCTTGCGCTTTGTGCCACCTGCATTTAACCTGTTGTGCTACCATCTGGCTCCCAAAATCTTTGGTTTTTTAGTGGCTTTTAGCTACATGTTCACAGAAAAGAGCTTACACTTAATACATTACATTTAACCAATTTTACATATGATTGTTTGGTTTCCTGACAGAACCCTATTAAGAGCAGAATTAAAACTTTAGATATTCTGTGAATTGTAGTTATAATGATGAAAAATGAAATATAAATACTTAGTGAGGATTTCTTCCATTTACTACTTCTATTAGCTGTTTTAAAAGCAAAAAAATATGTTTTCTACTTTTTACTATTTTGGGAAGCAATATTATCCAGGATATTAACCTCTATTTTTTATTTTGTTATTCTCCAAAGTATATCAATCATTCCAGTAAATCTTAAGTTTCAATAAAAATTTTTCCAGGGGTCCTTTTCAAATTTTGGTCCACCAATTCTTATTTGATTATTTTCTGTCAAATCCACATAAAGTATCTGAAGTGGGTTCCACATAATCTCCATACCTGAGAGAATACCAGATTTCCTGCCACCTCATTTACATGACTTTTCAAAGTCAGCATTCTGATAATGACTCACAATGAAAATAATCTTTTTTTAAAAAAAGAAATGACTTACTTTTGCTATGGCAGGAGGCATTTTGGGTGATCGAGCAGCTCAAGTCATCTCCTTATTTGAAAATAAGGGATGAAGGGACATTTGAATGGGTTACCAAGTTATAAATTAATCTTGAGGTACTCAAATGCTTGGAAACCACCTGAGCTTTCCTCTCAGCCTTTAAATCACATGATATCAATCTTTTCTCATTTTCCTCTGGGTAATTTGTTATTATACTTATAGTAACCAACTCCATGAGACATTAACCGGCAATCCACATTGCCAGTGCGTATACATTACAGCACTAAAATAAAAATAAACTTGTTGAAGAAATAGCTAGAGACTTCAACTATGCTTTTCTGTCTGCAAAGTGGCATGACAGGTTAGTGATATGTAACTGAAAATAAATTTCATTATGTAACTACCTTGCTGCTGTTAATGAGTGCTTGAAATGTGTATCAAAAGGGCTACCTAGTGGAGATTTAGGAAGAGGGCTCACAACAACGGCAGAGTGAAGAAAGGGGCTGCCTCTCACTCTTCCTATCTAAAGTGACACTTAAATTAGATCCTGGGAATTACCTTTTCTGTTTAGGTTAACAAGATATTTTTCTCCTTTGCTTTAGTGAAATAGGGAAGAGGCTTTATAGCATTTTGTGTTGCCTGCATGGAGTGTTTTGCATACCTGTAACCTTTCAATTAACGTGATTTATGTTTCAATAAACCACCATGCTACTTTTCCAGATGTTCTAATCCTTCATGTAAATGAATTTATTAGATCCAGCCACCAGACTCAATGAAATCTGCCAAAATCACTGTCTGGGCCACATACCATGGTGTTTAAGCTGTATTTGCATAAGCTTGTCCTATAAGTGTAATCTTATGTATCATCTGCAGAGTTAAAGTTTCACTAATGT
Organism: Erinaceus europaeus; assembly: GCF_950295315.1. Lineage (NCBI taxonomy): Eukaryota > Metazoa > Chordata > Mammalia > Eulipotyphla > Erinaceidae > Erinaceus > Erinaceus europaeus. The sequence continues at coordinate 118,520,632 of NC_080165.1, read as the reverse complement.
AAATCCTTGACAAATCAAATACAGATGTAGCTTTTTGCCCTTAGGGTTATGCCTGTCAATTCTCTGCTCTCCTATCTACTTCCTTCTCTTGGGATATAGCTGTCCCTCAACCCTCATCTCCCCCCAGCCCCAGCATTTTTTCAAGAGGACTAATCTTTCAAAATTGTTTATATAAATGTATTGCAGGTACTAAACATGGCACTGGACATTGTTTCCTACAGTCTTCTTTCCATCTTTCTGCTAGACTAAAATGAAGTTGGTTAGTCATTTGAGGGGAGCTAGTTGTACCACCTGGAAAAATTTGTCCTGCCAATCAATAGATGGCAGACAGATTGTTTCAGTTTGCCTAGAGATGTTCTAGATAAGGAGGAGTCAAACTCAATCATTGGGTTAACGTTAGCTGGTAAATTCCATAATGTGGCCAATGTAAATTCAATAACAGACCAATAGAGAAAGAGGAGGAGGTTCATCTGAAGAGGCTGATGGTGGTCGATATAGGTCTTATCTCTTCATGTCTAATCTTTTTTTTGTGATTGTCACAATCTCAGTGAAAGACAGGTTTCTTTAGGTCACTGAGTAGCTTCAGAAACTCTTGACAGTTTTAAGCCATGTATAAAAAAGAGGGAAAATATGACTATTGAATGTGGAGGGTGTTAGTGTTCTTTGGGTTTGTTTTTGATTATTTTAAAGTCTAAATATGTTTCCTCTACTGGTGCCCAGTTGCTATTTATTTGGCTCTAGTCTTTGATCCCCCTTATGCTGGCACATCATAAAAAACATATTCCTGCTCCAGTCTTATATTATGTAGTTTGTTTCTGCTTGGGGTGTTCACCAGGCAGGATTGTACCTACTGAATAAGCCTCTCTTTGTTTTTGATAGACTCCAGGTGTTTATCGCTATAAGTTAGTAGTGGGGTTAACCACAAGAAGCAAGCTGGAAAAAAGAAGGAATTGAGGTGAATTCTGAGTTTGATAACTTAGGAGTCTGCCTTATGGAAGAACCTCCAAAGGAATAAAAACTCTAAGGGAAAACAGACAGACAGACAAACAAATAAACAAACAAACCCTTGCTTCTGCTTTCTAATCTTGTTGGATGAGATTTTTAGTATGCACATTCACCTTAGTTTTTCCTGTGAGTTTCTTTGTTAAGTAGTCAGAAAAAAAAAAGAAAAACAAAACCAAAATTCCCTCTTTAATTTTTATGGAACTGAAATGAATAAAGATAGCCATTCCAAAAGAGATTATTCATTATCATATCCTTGGTTTGAGCTAGAAGGATCAATGCCAGAAGGTTTTTTTCCACCTGTGGTAACTTTTTCTTTTCCCTTTGGAAGGGGTAGGACATGGGGAATTGCAAACTTAGAATGACTGTCTAACAACCAGCAAGTGAAAGTAATTAGGACAGCTCAATTTTTTTTTATACCTCTATTCATTTGAGTGCTTCTAAGTTTTCCATCTATTGATATTTCATACTCAACTAGATATAGTTTTAGAATGTTAGAGGCTAGAAGGACATTTTGTTATTGTCAACATTATGAATAACTTGTTCTTTGTCTACAGGTTCTGACTTTATGAATGCATATGTCTCTTCCTTAGGTGAAATTTTTATTTTTGATAAACGTAAGGCCGAATGACTAAGTTAGGGCTTCTAGGGAATGCACATTTGCTATCATTAAATGAAAACTCTTACTATTTCTCCTGATTTAACTATAGTAGTGTTGGACATAATTAGAATTTGGTCACAATATGCCAATTCCATTTCAGGTTCTACTTGTGTTTTCTTTTCTGGCCTTGTTTTTCAGCTTCTGCCTGAGAGTGAGATCATCCCATATTCATCCTTCTGTTTCTGACTTATTTCACTCAACATGATTTTTTCAAGGTCAATCCAAGATGGGCTAAATGCACCAAAGTAAAAGACTCTGGGGTGGGTGGGTGGGGAGAATACAGGTCCATGAAGGATGATAAATGACATAGTGGGAGTTGTATTGTTAAATGGGAAACTGGGGAATGATATGCATGTACAAACTATTGTATTTACTGTTGAATGTAAAACATTAATTCCCCAATAAAGAAAGAAATTAAAAAAAAAGTATTTGGTCACAAATAAGATTAAAGTGTAAAATGGAATTTATACCATGTGAATTACGAATAGATACAGTATCTAAGGACTAGTTGTTTCATAACATACTACTTTATGATATAAGAAAGAACTATTTTGAACAATTTGGGGGCATGTGCTAATTAGGTATTGTTCGAATTTCATTACATGACTCAGCACACTGAACTTTCTATCTCACTCATCTATGAGGTGATCACATTAATTTATTATAGAGGACTCTCAGGTACAAATACTCTAGTTCATTTATCTTAAAAGCAAGAACCATATAGACAAAAGCAAACCAGGCCAGGAAATAGCATCATAGTTATGCAAAAGAATCTCATTCCTGAGGCTCTGAGGTCCCAGGTTTAATCCTAAGCACCTCTATAAGCCAGAACTGAGCAGTATTCTGGTCTCTCATGAAAATAAAGTATATTAAGGAATGAGAGAGAGAGAGAGAGAGAGAGAGAGAGAGAGAGAGAGAGGTGAGAAGAAAGGGGAAGAAAAGAAAGGAAAAGGGAAGAAAAGAAAAGTGAAATAAACCATAAGCAGTTTGTCTGTAAAGTTTTGTGTAAAATGAAAATAGAATGGGTACTGCGTTTGTATAAAGGCAAACAGGATGGGCAAATTCCCCAACTTCCATGAGCTGAAACAGAACTCACTTGGTAAAACAATTTTATTTGAAATGCTTAATAGAAATAAGATCTATCAATATAACTTGGTAGGCCAGTGAAATAGCTCACTTAGATAGTGTGCTGCTTTTCCATGTCGATGACCTAGGTTTGAACCCTGGGCCACCACACATGTGTGTCAAACACATTGAAGACAGTTTTAGTGCTACCGCCTATCATCCAACTATCTGTCTGTCTGTCTATCTATATATCTATCATCATATATCTAATCTAATCTATCATTGAACTTGGGCCTGGGAGTTGGCTTAGTAATAGAGTGAATTGCATGTCTTCCTTTTCCAGAAGTGCTGAGGTCCTGCTGAATTATAGAGTCCCATGGACTGCACCAAGGATAAAATGGATGGAAGGGTGATGCTTTTTTTCTTTGTTGCTATAAAATAGAATTTATTAATAAGCATTGTACTGCTTTGTCTTGACATTTTGGCCACATAGTGTGTACATATAAATACTGCTATGGTAAATCTTCTCAACTATGGTAGTCATCATTGGTGAGAGAGGTGTCATAGAACTTTAATAGTCAGTGCTACATGGAACAATAATCTTATAAATCATTATTAAGTCACTAACAGAAAAATAGAAAAAGTTCATCTCAATAGTTAACTTTTGTTTGATTTTTGAAATAAAGTTTTATAGTATCATTTAAATTCTCAAGTCTAATATGATATGTATAATAAATACATATATTTTATCTCATGATATGCAAGTATTCTTTTCTTTTCTTTTTTTTATTTAAGAAAGTATTAATTAACAAAACCATAGAGTAGGAGGGGTACAATTCCACACAATTCCCACCACCCATTCTCCATATCGACCTCCTCCCCTGATAGCTTTCCCATTCTCTATCCCTCTGGGAACATGGACCCAGGGTCATTGTGGGGTGCAGAAGGTGGAAGGTCTGGCTTCTGTAATTGCTTCCCCGCTGAACATGGGCGTTGACTGGTCGATCCATACTCCCAGTCTGCCTCTCTCTCTCCCCAGTAGGGTGGGTCTCTGGGGAAGCGGAGCTCTAGGACATATTGGTGGGGTCTTCAGTCCAGGGAAGCGTGGCCGGCATCCTGACGACATCTGGAACCTGGTAACTGAAAAGAGAGTTAACATACAAAGCCAAACAAATTGTTGAGCAATCATGGACCCAAAGGTTGGAATAGTGGAGAGGAAGTGTTAGGGGGATACTCACTGCAAACACTAGTGTACTTCTGCTTTTAGGTATATATTTTGCAGTAGTTTATGGATACGTGTGAACATATGCTCTCTCTCACAGAAACTGGTGTATATCTAGGTTTTGGGACTTTGTTAGAAAGTGAACCACCTGAGATGGAATTAGAGTATACTATGAAAGGAAAGGTCTCACCCGAGTCATGAAGCTGAAGGGTTGTCATTCCACATGTGAAGTCTCTGGACACAGTCTGAAGTGAAGCATGTTGAGGTGGCAATCGTTGTGTTGTTTAGGTTGTGACCAGCAGATGCAATATTATTTTATATGGATTGGGAGAGGCATACAAGAAAGTGGGCCCTATCCAATGGTTCCAGGACTGGGGGAAGTAGGGGCTCTATAGTGGAGATGTGAGGTTCCTGCTGTCTTAGGGTTCAAAAAGACAATCGATAGTTAATGTTATCATCACATTATTTGGTAATTGGGTTAACTTTGAAAAGTCCTTTTGTTAGGGTTTGCTGTACAGTACCCAGTATCTTGTATATAGCTGTAATATTGGTTGCTTCTGATCTACTTGGTCTAGCCTTTTGAGAGAGTCTGCATATCAATTACACTGCATATATTGAGAAAAGATTCAGTTTGTGTTTTGAAAAACTTCGAGACATACAATTAATTTTCCCCCTCTCATATTAATTAACTAGTGATGTATATGACTACATTTTACTAGTAGTGTACTTATGTACACCATTCCCATCACCAAAAGACCGTGACCCATCCCTCCCACCCACTCCCACCCCCCACTGTCCCAGGAAGCTGCATGTCTACCCCTCACCACAGGGTTATTACTTTGGTGCCCTACTTACAATTTGGTCAGGTCCTGCTTTTAGTTTCCGTTTCAGATCTTCTTAGTCAACTTCTGTTGATGAGTGGGATCATCCCATACTCATCTTTATCTTTCTGACTTAGCTCACTTAACATAATACCTTCTAGCTCTGTCCAAGATGGGTCAGAGAAGGTGGGTTCATTGTTCTTGATAGCTGCATAGTATTCCATTGTGTATATATACCACAGCTTTCTCAGCCACTCTTCTGTTGTTGGGCACCTGGGTTGCTTCCAGGTTTTAGCTATTATGAATTGTGCTGCTATGAACATAGGAGTACACACCTCTTTTTGGATGGGTGTTATGGAGTCCTTGGGGTATAACCCCAGGAGAGGAATTACTGGATCATATGGAAGGTCCATGTCTAGCCTTCTGAGACTTTTCCAGATGATATGCAAGTATTCTTAAGGCTGCAGTTCTAACAGATAAAAACCTAGTTTTAGTTTGTTCTTTCCAGAGCACAGATTTTATTTCTTCTTTTTTTTTTCTTTTTATTTATTATTTTCTGGATGACAGTGTGTATCCAATCCAAAGTTGCCAAAGTAAAAAAATTCTCAAATTTCTCAAGAAAGTCTTATATTTATACTGCCTCGGAAGAAAGTGTACTTGTTAAGATAATAGAAACTATAAAATTAAACTCTAAAGAAACACTCTAGCCACCTTTTCAGAGCGAGACAATATTCAAGACAACAGAAAACTGCTTAGGCATTCAAGCCCTTCCTCTTATACTAATAAAAGGACTAGACTCTTTTCAGCCACCAGGTTCTAGATGCCATCAGGATGCCGGCCAGGATTCCCTGCACTGACGACCCCACCAATGTATCCTGGAGCTCCGCTTCTCCAGAGACCCACCCTACTAGGGAAAGAGAGAGGCAGACTGGGAGTATGGATCGACCAGTCAACGTCCATGTTCAGCGGGGAAGCAATTACAGAAGCCAGACTTTCCACGTGCTGCAATCCACAACAACCCTGGGTCCATGCTCCCAGAGGGATAGAGAATGGGAAAGCTATCAGAGGAGGGGATGGGATATGGAGATTGGGTGGTGGGAATTGTGTGGAGTTGTACCCCTCCTACCCTATGGTTTTGTTAATTTATTCTTTCTTTCTTTTTTTTTCTTTTTTATTTAAGACAGGATTAATTAACAAAACCATATATCTTGTATATAGCTGTACTATTGGTTGCTTCTGATCTACTTGGTCTAGGCTTTTGAGAGAGTCTGCATATCAATTACACAGCCTATATATTGAAAAGATTCAGTTTGTGTTTTGAGAAACTTTGGGACATACAATTAATTTTCCCCCTCTCATATTAATTAACTAGTGATTTATATGACTACATTTTACTAGGAGTGTACATAAAAACCATTCCCACCACCAAAAGACTGTGACCCATCCCTCCCACCCACTCCCACCCCCCACTGTCCTAGGAAGCTGCATGTCTACCCCTCACCACAGGGTTTTTACTTTGGTGCCCTACTTACAATTTGGTCAGGTCCTGCTTTTAGTTTCCGTTTCAGATCTTCTTAGTCAACTTCTGTTGATGAGTGGGATCATCCCATACTCATCTTTATCTTTCTGACTTAGCTCACTTAACATAATTTCTTCTAGCTCTGTCCAAGATGGGTCAGAGAAGGTGGGTTCATTGTTCTTGATAGCTGCATAGTATTCCATTGTATATATATATATATATATATATACCACAGCTTTCTTAGCCACTCATCTGTTGTTGGGCACCTGGGTTGCTTCCAGGTTTTAGCTATTATGAATTGTGCTGCTATGAACATAGGAGTACACATCTCTTTTTGGTTGGGTGTTATGGAGTCCTTGGGGTATAACCCCAGGAGAGGAATTACTGGATCATATGGAAGGTCCACGTCTAGCCTTCTGAGAGTTTTCCACTGTTCTCCACATAGGCTGTACCAATTTACATTGCCGCCAGCAATGTAAAAGGGTTCCTCTGTCCCCACAACCTCTCCAGCATTTGTTGCTGCTGTCCTTTTTGATATATGCCATTCTTACAGGAGTGAGGTGGTATCTTAGTGTTGTCTTAATTTGCATTTCTCTGACAATCAGTGACCTAGAGCAGTTTTTCATATGTTTGTTAGCCTCTTGGATCTCCTCTGTAGTGAATGCTTTGTTCATATCCTCTGCTCATTTTTGGATGGGGTCATTTGCTTTTTTGGTGCTAAGTTTGCTGAGCTCTTTAAATATTTTAGTGATTAGTTTCTTGTCTGATGTATGGCATGTGAAGATCTTCTTCCATTATGTGAGGGGTCTCTTTGTTTGTTTAGTAGTTTCTTTGGATGTGCAGAAGCTTTTCAATTTGATGTAGTCCCATTATTTTTTTTCTGCTTTAGTCTTCCTTGCAATTGGGTTTGATTCATCAAAGATGTCCTTGAGGTGTAGGTAGGAAACTGTTTTACCAATGTTTCCTCTAAGTATTTGATTGTTTCTGGTCTGACATCTAGGTCTTTGATCCATTTGGAGTTGATTTTTGTTTCTGGTGAGATAAAGTGGTTCAATTTCATTCTTCTGCATGTTACAACCCAGTTTTCCCAGCACCATTTATTAAAGAGAGCCTCCTTTTTCCATGTAATCCTTTGGTTCCCCCTTATCAAAGATTAGATGTTGATAGGTGTGGGGATTTATTTCTGGGCTTTCAATTCTGTTCCACTGGTCTGTGTGCCTATTTTTGTTCCAGTACCATGCTGTTTTGATGATGATGGCTTTATAATATAGTTTAAGGTCTGGGAGTGTGATGCCTCCATTTCTGTTTCTTTTCCTTAAGATGGTTTTGGCAATTCTAGGTTTTTCCAGGTTCCAGATAAATGATTGTAGTGTTTGTTCTATTCTCTTAAAGAAGCTTGGTGGAACTTTTGATGGGTATTGCATTAAATTTGTATAGGACTCTCGGGAGAATATTCATTTTGATGATATTTATTCTTCCAATCCATGAGCATGGGATATCTTTCCATTTCTTGCTATCAGTTTCTATTTCCTTGAGTAGCGACTCATGGTTTTCAGTATATAAGTCTTTCACTTCTTTGGTCAACTTTATTCCTAGGTATTTGATTGATTTTGCTGAACCAGTGAATGGGAGTGATTTCTGGATGTCTTCTTCTTCAGATTACGGTTTGCATAAAGAAGTGCCACTGATTTTTGTGCACTGATTTTGTAGCCTGATACCTTGCTATATTGCCTAGTAACTTCCAGTAGTTTTCTGCTGGATTCTTTAGGTTTTTCTATGTATACTATCATATCATCTGCAAATAGTGAGAGTTAGACTTCTTCCCTTCCAATCTGTATTCCTTTGATTTCTTTCTCTTGCCTGATTGCTATGGCAAGAACTTCCAATACTATGTTGAAGAGTAACGGTGACAGTGGACAGCTCTGTCTAGTCCCCGATCTGAGGCGGAATGTTTTCAGCTTCTGTCCATTGAGTATGATGTTGGCTCTAGGTTTGCTATATATAGAATCCACTATCTTGAGGAATTTCCCATCTATTCCCATTTTTTGTAGAGTTTTGAGCACGAATGGGTGTTGGATTTTGTCAAAGGCTTTCTCTGCATCTATTGAGATAATCATGTGGTTTTTGGCTTTGCTTTTATTCATGTGGTGAATGACATTGATTGACTTATGGATGTTGAACCAGCCTTGCATTCCCAGGATGAATCCCACTTGGTCATGATGAACAATCTTTTTGATATGTTGCTGTATCCGGTTGGCCACGATCTTGTTTAATATTTTGGCATCTATGTTCATCAGAGATATTGGTCTGTAGTTTTCCTTTTTTGTTCTGTCCCTATCAGCTTTTGGTATCAGGGTGATGTTGGCTTCATAGAAGGTGAAAGGGAGTATTCCTGTTTCTTCAATCTTATGGAAAAGCTTACGAAGTATGGGTACTGTTTCCTGAAAGTTTTGTAGAATTCATTTGTGAAGCCATATGGTCCAGGACTTTTGTTGTTGGGGAGATTCTTAATAACAGTTTCAATTTCTTTGTCTGTAATTGGTGCATTTAGATTTTGTAGTTCTTCTTGGTTCAGTTTTGGAAGGGCACATGCTTCTAGGAATTGTTCCATTTCTTCCAGATTCTCTAGCTTGGTGGCATATAGTTCTTTATAGAAGTTTTGCAGGATTCTCTGGATTTCTGTGGTGTCAGTTGTAGTATCTCCTCCATTGTTTACAATTCTATTAATATGAGTCTTCTCTCTTTTTTTGTTTGGTGAGTCTGGCTAGGGGTTTGTCAATTTTGTTTAATCTTTCAAAGAACCAACATTTGGCTTCATTGATTTTTTGTATGGTTCTTTTATTTTCGATGTTGTTTATTTCTGCTCTAACTTTAGTGATTTCGGTCCTTCTGGTTGCTTTAGGGTTCCTTTGTTCCTCTTCCTCTAAGTCCTTGAGGTGTGCAGTAAGGTCGTTCATTTGAGCTTCTTTTTGGTGTTTAATATGTGACTGTATGGCTATAAGTTTCCCTCTCAGTACTGCTTTAGCTGTGTCCCAAATATTTTGATAGGTTGTGTCTTCATTTTCATTTGTTTCCAGGAACATTTGAATTTCCTGCTTGAGTGAATCTCTGACCCAGTGTTTCTTAAGGAGTATGTTGTTTCATTTCCAAATTCTGTGAATTTTTAATAATTGTCTGTTTGTTGTTAAATGTTAGTTTTACTCCACTGTGGTCTGAGAAGATACTTGGGATGATTTCAGTGTTCTTGAATTTATTGATGCTGTCTTTGTGGCCTAACATGTGGTCTGTCCTTGAGTATGTGTTATGTGGATTTGAAAAGAAGGTGGGCAAACGCTAGAAGAAGAAGAAAAGAAGGTGTATTCCAGTTTTTTTGGGTGAAGGACTCTGAAAATGTCCAAGAGGTCTAGTCTGTGAATCTCTTCATTCAATTCTCTTGTATCTTTGTTGGTTCTCGGCTTTGTTGATCTGTCTCGGTGTGAGAGTGGGGTATTGAAGTCTCCCACTATTATTGTATTATTGTTGTAGTATTTTTGAAGTTCTTTGAGAAGGTGTTTGATGTATTTAGATGGTCCCTCATTGGGTGCATAGATGTTAATAATTGTTAAGTCTTCTTGGCTGATTGATCCTCTAATAATTATGTAATGTCCTTGCCTATCTTTTATTACTTTATTTAATTTAAAATCTATCGTGTGTGAGATGAGAATGGCTGTTCCTGCCCTTTTTTGTGGTCCGTTAGCCTGTATGATAGTTTTCCATCCATTCACTTTAAGTCTGTGTTTATCTTGTGACAGATGGGATTCTTGTAAGCAGCATATGGTTGGATTATGTTTTCTGATCCTTCCCCCAACTCTGTGCCTTTTGATGGGTGAGTTTAAGCCATTGACATTTATTGATATTATGGATTTAATGTATTGTAGTGCCATTGTTCAAAAAATTTTTGTTTGTTTGCTCTGATATATTTCCAGTATTATAATGATGTTCTTGTTTATAAGAGGTCTTTTAGAACCTCTTTCAGGGCCGGTTTGGTGATGGTTGCCTCCTTTAACTGTTGTTTGTCTAAGAAGGTTTTGATCCCTCCATCTAGTTTGAATGAAAGTCTAGCAGGATATATTATCCTTGGTTGAAACCCTTTTTCATTCAGGGCTCGATAGATATCTTGCCATTCTCTCCTGGCTTTTAGAGTTTGAGTGGAGAAGTCTGCATATAATCTTATGGGTTTTCCCCTGTATGTGACTTTTAACAGTTCTTATCAAAGATGTAATGGCTAAGTAATGGCAAGTCTAGAAGGAAATTATTCTTTTCGGAACCAGGGAGATAGTTCATCTGATAGGGTGCGTACTTTCACCTTTCAAAGGGGTAACAGCTGGGTTAGCAAAGTAGCTCATTTGGATAGTATATTGCTTTTCCATGTTTGCATCCAGGTGTGAGCTTGACTTTCACCACGTTAAAGGAACCTTCAATGTTGTGGTCTCTGACACTCTCTCTCTCTACTTTGTTTCTACGCAACACTTAGACTATTCTTTTTATAAGTTTTTGAAATTATACAGGTAATTCTCCTTATATAAAAACAGAAACACAAAAACTACAAGATTTCCTTCAGAGGATAATTAATATGCTATATATTTCCATCATTCCTCCCATCTCATCAAAGTACTGTTTACTTACTTATTCTTCAAAAGGTAACTATTGTGAGCAGTTTGCAGGACATATTTCCCAGTCAATAGAAGTATAAAGATATTATAATTTTAACACTAATAAAATTTTTCCTACCTCCTATTCTGCTGTTTTTTTTTCCCTCCCCCCACTAACACATGTCCTGGGTTCTGTAGCAAGTATTCATTCATACTTATTCAATGTACAAACTTGGGCAGCTCAAATTACTATGCCATCATAGGTTTTTAGTTTCTGTGAGTTTACAGTGTGATTAAGAAGAGAACACCAAACACTAGCAAATCTAAACATGCAATAATTGAATTGCCAGGGACTACTTTATGTGTGCATTTGTAATGAAGACATGTGTGAGATATCAGTAAGGCTCAGTTGCCAGAAAGCTGTTTATGAAAAGAGCAGGCAGTTAAACTCAAAGGATCAGTCAGTACAAATAAAAAGGAAGTGGTGGGTGGTGGAGGCTAAACTTTTCAGCTTTTCTCAAGCAGAATCAAAGCCATAATAATAATAATAGCAGAATTGAGCATGGCATCTGGAAGGATAAGTTATAAAACTGATCTGGAATAAAGGGGTCTGTTTGGGATTAGAGGAAAATCCACTGGATTAGTGGGGGAGCTGGGATACATTTGAAAAGAGGGCAAAGAAATTTAGATGTGATGTTGTAAAATACTTAGATAAAAATAAAAATGAAGATGCTATTTGATATGGCAAAAAAAGGACATTTTTCCTTGCTCACATTTATCTAACTTACTCATTTTTTGAAAAGCATACTACACACATTACATCAATTCTTTTTTAAGCAGTTTAATTAAGTGTAATTTTATTTTATATTTATTTATTTATTTACCAGAGCAGTGCTCACCTCTGATTTATGGTGGTGTGGGGGATTGAACCTGGGACTTTGGAGCCTCAGGCATGAGAGACTCTTTGCATAACCATTATGCTATCTACCCCCACTCATTATGTGTAATTTTAAAAGTATTTATTTAATTCATGAAATGAGAGATAGAGATACTAAGAAAGATATTAAAGCAGCAATCTGGCATAAGCAATATTGGGAATCTAATTCCAGAACTCAAATCCACTACACCCTTCTCCTGGACCACAAAAAAGTAATTTTTAAAAAATATTTTTATTTATTTTATTTTTGAGAGAGATGCAGAAAGAGAGACAGAAACACCAGAGCATTGCTCAGCTCTGGCTTATGATGGTGCAGAGGATTGAACCTAGGATTTAGAAGCTTCAGGCATGAGAGTATGTTTGCAAAACCATTATGCTATTTCCCCCGCCCAAAAAAGTAATTTTTAAAATAGCATCTAGTTGTATAGGATGGATACATATATTTTAATTTCTTTATTGGGGGATTAATAGTTTACAGTCAACAGTAAAATACAATAGTTTGTACATGCATTACATTTCCACATAGCAATACAACCCGCACTGGGGGGTTCAGGACCTGAACCCCCCTTCCCACCCACTCCAGAGTCTTTTACTTTGGTGCAATACACCAACTCCAGTCCAAGTTCTGCTTAGTGATTTCCCTTCTGATCTTGTTTTTCAACTTCTGCCTATGAGTGAGATCATCCCATATTCATTCTTCTGTTTCTGACTTAATCTCACTTAATATGATTCCTTCAAACTTAGGATGGCTGTTTTGATAAAATAAAATTAGAAACTAATTTTTTTATGATCTATAGAGTTATGTAGTGACTGGTATTTTATTTTTATTTGTTTTTAAATTGCCACCAGGGTTATTTCTGGGACTCGATGCCAACACTATGAATCCACTGTTCCTGGTAGTCATTCTTTTCCTTCCTATTTCATTTTGATAAGACAGAGAGAAATTGAGAGGGGAGAGAGAGAGATACAGAGATACAGAGGGGAAGAGAAAGACACTTGTAGACCTGTTTCACTTCTCATGAAGCATCCCTTCTGCAGATAGGGAGTGGGGGCTTGAATCCTGGTCCTTGAACTTGGTAGCATTTGCACTTAATTGGGTGCGCTACTGCCTGGACCCTGTGAAAAATATTTTATGTAAATAAATTTAGAGGATTAGAACATAAGATTTAAAAAATATTGTAAGTATATGTTGAAATATAATCTGCATCCATAGTTTCAATTTTTATAAGTATTTATTTTGAATTACAACTCACTACTTGTCACCTGTAACGAACACTGTTAAGAGTAATTGTTTCATTTTAAAAAGACATGAATGGCATGAAGCATATATTTGGTACTTTTCCAGAAGGAGTTTTTTTTTTTTTTCTGACAAAATATGTGTGATTCTTTCTTTGACCCACAAGAGTCACTGAATATTACCACATCAAAATATAATCACCACTGCCTCAGAGTCTAGCATTGGGTAAGTGGAGTGTTGGTTTTGCAACAGGCTGAGCTCTTAAGATTTGTTTACTTCTCCACAGACCAAGATCAAATGAGCAAATTCCAAGTGAATGTTATGATAGGAGACAAGGGAAAATGAACAAAAATATTCCCTTACTGACCTTTCACCCTGTCTTGAAGTATGATGCTCAAGATTTCAGCTTGTCTGATGGTACTTATCCATGAAAAGCATTTTACCAAGGAGAGCAGCAGAGTGTCATTATATTCAAATAGGTATTTGTTCCTTTGAAACATTTATAAAGTGTGTGGCTATCTTCACAGTAAAAAAAAAAAAAAGCAAAAAACAAATCAAAACACACTGAAGAATTTCTCTAGGTTTTTATTTAACAATAAAATTGTCTGGTCTGTTTTATTACCCCTTTTAATTTACATAAATTTAAATACACAATTTGTTTAAAAATTCTGAAAGAATGGATTAAATAATTTGCAGTAGGATAGAATCACATTAAAGGCAGAATTTTTAAAAATCTAAAGAAATTGTTAATTGATAATTAAATCACTAACTAAAAATAAACAAAAAAATGTAGACACACCCTTCTTAGAGGCCTATAGATTTTTTCCAGGTGGTATTTTAATTATCAGTCCATTCTGAATTATTTCTAAATCTCTGTTTAATCCAAGATCTGTTTAATAAAATATGATTTTGTTTAAAAAAGTACTTAACTGATGTTTTATTCCCAAGTTATGCCCCTTGATTTTCAAAATTCAGCTTGTATTATAAAATATTATATTCAAAACTTTCTCCCTTCTTTACCATGTTTCTACCTATTTTTACTTTATACTAGTGAGAATTTGGCCTGAAAATGCAGTTTATAAGTACCAGTTGTTTTGGTCTACTACTCTTTCCCAGGCTCTCTTTATTTGCAAGACATTCTAATTTGGGGTCACATGGATCATTTATAAGGAAATCCTTTATTGTAATCTACTTGCCCCTACATATATTTTTATTTGTAATATTTACACAGCTAATTTGACCAGAGGAGAGCCTGTTATTAGAACATGAGTGAGTTCTATAAGAGAAAAAAAATTAATTCCAATCAGGATCTTCATGATTAGGAACAGGTGTTTAGGGTAATTTGAAATTAAGGTTAGCTACCATTGCAGTACACTCATATAGAATTTTAGATATAGTGGTGTTGGAAAGAAACTGACCAAGCTAAGATCTGTGCATCATTTGAAGTGGAAAAAAAGTAGCCAGTCTTTGGTTTTAAGCCATTTTTTTCTTTATTGGGGGATTAATGTTTTTGCAGTCAACAGTGAATACAATAGCTTGTGCATGAATAACATTTCTCAGTTTTTCACATAACAATACAATGCCCACTAGGTCCTCTGTCATCCTGTTCCAGGACCTGAACCCTTTCCCCCACACACCTGAGTCTTTTGCTTTGATGTGATACATCATCAAGCCATTTTTCATCTGAACAAGTATTTTTTTTTTCTCACTAGACTGGTGAAAGAGTGAGATACCGAAGATTCAGGCAGTAATCATTTATTTATTTATTTATTTATTTTTGTTTGTGTATGTGTGTGTCCTCAAAGATTTTTTATTATTGTAGTTATATCTTTTATCAAAATCACGTGAATTCCTTTGAAAGACAACTACTGGATGTTTTTTCTCATATGTACAATGTAAAGAATTGAAATACATGAGCTATTTTTTTTTAAAGTAGCCAAACTCAGGAGACTGGCATACTTTAAAGATGACTCTTTAGTCAATATCAGGCCACCTTGTCAGCTGGGGCCCTAATTGGGGAGTCCTGAGATTCCCAAACAGACATGATGGGTCTAGACCTTGAATAAATCCCTCTCTCCATTGTTACCAGTCATTTCTATCAGGAACAACACAATAGACCCCTTTGTGGGCCCCCATAAGACCTTGCCCTCAACTTGGATCAACAATAGTAGAGAATGTTCCATCCTCCAAAGGGAGGATGGACAACATACTCTATGCTACACCTGAGGAAGATGAGTCCTGATATTGGGGCAGCTTGGAACGTTCCTACTCTTGACCACAGAATGTGAGCTCAGATCTACAGGGATGCAGAGGTCACATAAGCTCCTAAGTTGAATATGGGCCCCAGATCACATCAAATAGATGGGGTTTACAGTCAACAATATTTATACCCCTTTCCCATAATAGGGACCTACTCTCTTCCCTGATCCAGCTTTCTGGTCCTTCTGCCAGCCATGACATCATCTCCCCAGACAATAATTAAGATCCACCTATATCATATTTCAGGCTCAGGGGAAAAAAAAAACAAAACAAAAACTAGTATAGTCACAGGCCCTTTGGAATATAACTAAAATATGCCTACTAGCTATATACAAAATGGAGGAAACCACCCCCCCCCAACTCCTCATTTGCACTATTCCAGCCTTTAGGTCCATGATTGGTCAACAGTTTGTTTGGTTTTGTATGTTAACTCTCTTTTCAGCCACCAGTTTCCAGATGCTAGCATGATACTTACCAGACTTCCCTGAACAGATGACCCCACCAATGTGTCTTGGAGGTCTGCTTCCCCAGAGCCCTTCCCCACTAGGGAAAGAGAGAGACAGACTGGGAGTGTGGATCGACCTTTCAATGCCCATGTTCAGCGGGGAAGCAATTACAGAAGCCAGACCTTCCACCTTCTGCATCCCACAATGACCTTGGGTCCATATTCCCAGAAGGTTGAGGAATGGGATAGCTATCATGGGAGGGGATGGGATACAGAGTTCTGGTGGTAGGAACTGTGTGAAGTTGTACCCTTCTTATCCTATGGTTTAGTCAATATTTCCTTTTTATAAATACAAAATAAAAAAAGAAATAAAATTTCTGGCATTGAATGTGTCAGTATGATACTCTGGTTCTCTCTCTCCTCCTTCATAGATAAATAAGTAAATAAATAAATCTTACAATTGAATTAGATGAAAGTTGAACTTAAGGGAAATAGTAAAAGTGATATTAGTATATTATATTTAAATATAATTTAATAAATTTAGATGATTTTTCATCATAATATTAAATATTTAGGTTGCTATAGCTAGAGGTATATGTTTAGCCATAAATCCCAAATTTTTCTTTTTTGAAAAAGTTTATTAGCTATTTACTAGTAGTTTATAAAATTATAGCAGTATAGTTCCACACAGATACCACCAAAGTTCTGTGATCCCATCCTCCCAAAAATAACCACCATATTTGACACAAAGTCTTAGGGAAAGTTTAACTTCTTTTCCTGATTCTTTTCAAACATAAAAATAACATAAAATTTATGTGTTTCAATTCTATACATTCCAAATGAAGCCATTTGGTAGTTGCCTTTCACATTCATACTTCAATGTGCATGATCACCTTCAGTTCCATATTTTTGATATGTGGTCTAATATGTGTTAGAATTTAAACAACAACAACAACTACTACTGCTACACTATTACTACTACTACTATTACTACCACTACTACAACTATTACTACTACACTATTACTATTACTACTACTATTACTACTACTACTACTACTTCTTCTTCTTCTTTATTGCCACTAGGATTATAGCTGGGTCATGGTGTCTACATGATGAATCTACCAGTGGCCATTCCCCCCTCCCCTTTTTTATTTGATAGTACAAAAAGAAATTAAGAGGTAGAGGGGAAGAGAGAAAAAATACACCTGTAGCTCTACTTCAGCACTTGTGAAGTTTCCTCCCTGTAGGTGGGGACTGGGGACTTGAAGCAGGGTCCTTGTGCATGGTAATATGTGTAGTTAACTGGGTGTGCCACTAACCATCCCAAATGTACTGTTATTTTATGAACAATATTTTCTGTTTGGAGAACTCGTATAATCAAGGGAAATGTGCTAGATGTGATTATTTAAATCAAAGAAATGTTTAATCACATTGGAGTAGGCCATAGCCTTTGAGTAGCAGATTGGAAATCAAGGAAATATTTCTCTCAAAATATCTTTCCTACTCTACTTTCTCTTTGGTGCAGTCACACTTCTCATTTTTTCGATTAAAAACACATGATCTTTTGCTAAGCTAGTCATTAGTCTTTTAATTTATTGCTAGAAACAAATTCTTCCTTACTTAAAATCAAACCAGGTCACTGCGAGAACTTAACATACTTATTGACAATTGTCATAAAATAGACCTTATGCAAATCTCTGGGTTACATGTAAATTACAAGTGTGTTTCCCCCCTGTAAATTCATAATTTGAAAAGACAAATTTAATATTATGATACAAGTGGATTTCTGTAGGGATGACAGTCCTGATCTACATATCAGGGTAGAAGGGATAAATGTTTGTGAGGGGATTTGGCTCCAACACAGTCAAATGATAAGAAGAGGGCTCTGAGTTCCAGTGGGATGCAACTGCTAGGATAAATAATGAGAGAAGAAATGTTAAAACAAAATAGCACAGATCATATTGAGATTATTTAGAAATGATTTTTATAAATGGAACTTATCATAAAATAAATCATAAGTTGAGACATTCATGTAACATTTGCTTTTACATTTAAATTCAAGGTTGTAGTCAATTAATAACCTTTGACAACGGAACGTGTAAGACAAATGTTATAAGCTACTTCTCAGTATTGCAGTGATATCACTCTTGTTCGCCCTTCATCTCTCAAATACATAACAGATGAAGGTAAAGTGACAGACATGGACACAAATGATGGTAATAATTATAGAATTTGAAGTTACTCGTGACTGACAAACCATCACAACATTCTATTGCTTATTTCCAAATATTCCTTCTCATGTCATCCACAATTTCCTGTGAAAAATACCAGAGCAATTTCCCTTTAAGACTCAAGTTCACAGTCATCACTCAGACATTTATTTCTAAATTATTTCAAATATTAGCTTAGACCATGGGTTTGCATGGTAAGATGCAGGAATGTATACTTTGGTCAATTACACTGGTCCCTGGCACCATCTTAAGTCATAGATTTCATTTATGTGACTGTTGTCCTATAAGAAACCGCTATCCATGCCTCCAAGCTGAGCTATATATAACTTAGGTGTCAAGTTTTCTTGATCTTTAAAAATATAAATTTCACTATCATAGAACTATATGGTTTCCCAGTGTTAGAACTTATCTTTTTCTGTTGTTGCTACCAGGATTTTACTGCACCAGGCTGCCTTTTCCAGGTAGACTGCGAGAAAGAGAGTGAGAGAGGAAGAGAGAGATTACAGCACTGAAGCTTCCTCCAGTGTGATGAGGGCCAGAACCTACCCCACTAGGGAAAGATTGAAACAGGATGGGGGTATAGATCTACCTTCCAATGCCCATGTCCAGTGCAGAAGCAGTTACAGAAGCCAGATCTCCCACCTTCTGCACCCCATAAAGAATTTTATCCCAGAGGGATAAAGAACAGAGAAGTTCCCAGTAGAGTGGATGGGACATGGAATTCTGGTGGTGGGGACTGTATGGAATTATACTCGTCTTATCTTACAATATTATTAATCATTACTAAATAACTAATAGGACATTTATGTAAAATTTTTTTGGGTTAGAAATATCAAAATTGAGAGGGAAGGAGGAAATAAAGAATGGTCAAGAAAGACACATGAAATTTCACTCACTCCCTGCATGTGGGAGCTGGGGGCTTGAACCTGGGTCCTTTTGTGTGATAATATGTTCACTTAACCAAGTGTACCACCCCCTGGTTCTCAAAATGCTAACTTTTAAAGTTTATTTTCCTAACCTCTTGAAAGTGAAGTTTATTTCTTGCATACTATTTAAATCCTCCATCCCCCTGCCCTTTTTTTAAGTCAAGTCAGCAGGAAACAGGGTTATGAAGTCAGGTTTTCCTACTCAGGATTGAATGACTGAAATGGGTAGGATCAAGCATCTGAACCGATAATCCAACCATGAACCTTAAGTAATTAGAAAAATAAAATATGATAGAAATATCAGTGTGGAGGGAGTCGCGTGGTAGCGCAGTGGGTTAAGCGCAGGTGGTGCAAAATGCAAAGACCAGCGTAAGGATCCCCACCTGCAGGGGAGTTGCTTCACAAGCAGTGAAGCAGGTCTGGTGTCTATCTTTCTCTCCCCCTCTCTGTCTTCCCCTCCTCTCTCCATTTCTCTCTGTCCTATCCAACAATGGCGACATCAATAACAACAACAATAATAACTATAACACACAACAATAAACAATAAGGGCAACAAAAGGGAATAAATATTTTTAAAAAAGAAATATCAGTGTGGAAAGCAATTTATGTAAAGATTATGTCAAGTGAGCTTTGAAAGGAATATGAGAGTACAGGACTTGTATTATATACCATAAGTTCATATTTTAATTCATTGAATAAACAAATGGCTAGGAAAAGTCAGGTATTATGTAGATATTGAAATTACAATATTATACAATATAGCCAGACTTATTGTACATACAGAGTTTGAAACTTCATGGCCAAAGACAACTAACCAATACTAATTTAATTTGATGGTGCCCTGTGAGAATAAACTCAAGAGCTAGGATCACATGGCAAGAGTTCTGAACCACATCAGAATCTTCTTCAAAATATCTCTTTAGTAAGTAATCCTCTCAAAGCAGACTATCTAGTGAATGGTAGACTTAAGACATAAATCTAATCCTCTAAGTCTGTGCTCAGCAAAAGATTTATGCTTGAGAGTCTAGCCCTTTATCCAATACACCAACTCCCAGGCTGCTTCATTAATGATTTTTATAGTAATATTTAGGAGGGCTGTGTAACAGATGCGTAATATGAATTAATATATTCACAAAATAATATAACTTTACATGTTAGGTCTGTATACGTGTACATTTACTTTAGAAAGAATTAGAATATGTCTTAACTCCTTACTGATACTGTTTCGCTAACATTTCTCTCTTTTTAAAATTTTATTAGTGATTTAATATTGATTTACAAAATTACATGTCAGCAGGGGTAAAAATCCACTCGATTCCCACCATCAGGGTTTTGAATCTTCAGTCTCCTCACTGCAATCCATCAGATGGGACTTGCTATCATTTCTGTAGTATGGTTCTCTGTAATGATTATGATGATGATGATGATGATGATGATTACCTCTAATAATTTCCCATAGTATATTTTGAAAAGTTCTTTGACGAAAACAGTAATCACCACTCATTTTTGTGCATACATATATTTATTTTATTGCTGTTAGAAAATACGAGTTAATAGAACAGATGAACTTCTAGAAACTAAATGGCTGTTTGGGTTTGCAAAACAAGTTGAACCTGACAATAAGGCATGTGCTTTAAATTTCCTTGGTTTGCAGCACTGTTTACTCTGGCTGCAGTACTATGCTGAAGTCAAGCCTTCTTTTCCTCTATGAACTGTTACATGATAGACTGATGTCAACTAACCCTGAAGGAAATATCTGAAAACGGCACATTTATTTTGATCTAATACTGATGAGTCACGTCTCCAAGTTCCTCATTACACTGTGAGTCTGGTAAAACGTCATAACATGGGTCACTAAAATTCATGGCTGTTATGAGGAAAAGACCATCATAGTATAAGTGTGACAGCAAAGTAAGGCATTGTTTTTCTAGTTTCAGTTCTCAATATCTTTATAAGTTTATTTTAAATGTATCCTCAAATAATTGTTGGTCAGATAATAAGAAATGTGATTTTGCTGAAGTTTTCACATTTTACATTTGATGGTGACAGTATGTTTTGATTTTTAGTTTTAGCTAGGGCATATCCGATCAGTATATACTAGATACCTTTACTATGTGGCTATACAAGCTAGATCCTCAGATAACAATTTGGACAAAAAGAATCCTTTGGGAACTCAATTTAGTGAACAAAAAGAACTCATAGGGAGTTGGACGGTAGTGCAGTGGGTTAAGCACACTTGGCACAAAGAGCAAGGACCGGCATAAGGATCCTGGTTCGAGCCCCTGGCTCCCCACCTGCAGGGGAGTCACTTCACAGGTGGTGAAGCAGGTCTGCAGGTGTCTATCTTTCTCTCCCCCTCTCTGTCTTCCCCTTCTCTCTCCATTTCTCTCTGTCCTATGCAACAACAACATCAATAACAACAATAATAAATACAACAATAAAACAACAAGGGCAACAAAAGGGAATAAAGAAATATTAAAAAATTCACAATATTCATTTAACATAGGAAATTAGTCTTTTCACTGCATGATGATACATGCTTTTTGTTTATATTATGTAGGCTCAGCTCTTTTCTTTTACAACAATCTGGTTGTTTCCACTTACTTCTTTTTAAATTTATTATTATTATTTTAAAAGTTATTTATTCATTTATTGAATAGAGACAGAGAGAAATTGAGAGGGGAGGGGTGATAGAATTAGAAAGAGAGACAGAGAGATACCTGCAGTCCTGCTTTACCACTTTGAAGCTCTCCTCCTACAGGTGGGGACCAGAGGCTTGAACCTGGGTCCTCATAAACTGCAATGTGTGCATTTAACCAGGTGTGCCACCACCTGGCCCCTCCACTATGTCTAAGATGACATTTTCTCCAAACTAAGTATTTCTATTTATTTACTTATCTGCATATTCAGCAATACATACAGATGAACTTTGTTTCTTATATTGCACTAGGACTAGACAAGAACTATAAACATCCATGCCTTTGACTTATAGCCTAGAAAAATCATCATTTGTGCAGTATGTGTTGTACATTATGACTTACAAAGTACTACTATTAGTTTTATATTAGCTCCAGGACTTATAGAGGATAGATTCTCCTCTATAAATTAACTGATCACTGCTTTTGAGTAGAATATTATTTGCTGAATATTAATTTAGGATTACAAGTTGAAATTTTATCTATATGTTGCGTACAAATGTTGACCTAGACAAAAGCAGTCTCTGCAGGGTGGGAAGAAAGGAAGGAAGATTGATTTTTTTTTTGGTCAAGGAGATAGAGAGCTAAATAAGTAAAGACGTGATAAGTAGAAACCTCTTTGGGATAAAAGGGCAATGAGACCATAACTGACCAAAGCTATGTGGGTCAGGGAAGTTATCTTAAATAATAATAAAAAAAACACTAATAAGAATAATTCAGGGAGTTGGGTGGTAGCGCAGTGGGTTAAGCACATGTAGTGCAAAGCACAAGGACTGGCATAAGGATCCCAGTTCGAGCCTCTGGCTCCCCACCTGCAGGAGAGTCGCTTCACAGGCGGTGAAGCAGGTCTGCAGGTGTTTATCTTTCTTTCCCCGTCTTCCCCTCTTCTCTCCATTTCTCTCTGTCCTATCCAGCAACAACATCAGTAACAACAACAACTACAGCAACAATAGAAAGACAAGGACAACAAAAGGGAAAATAAATAAAATAAAAAAAGAATAATTCAGTTCATATATCCCACACAAGTCATCTGGTATTTATCCTCTTTACGAATTTTTCTTTTTTTTTTTTTTTACCTTTTTTTTTAAGTTTTTTTTATTTTTTATTTTATTTATTTATTCCCTTTTGTTGCCCTTGTTGTTTTATTGTTGTAGTTATTATTGTTGTTGTTGTTGTTGGTTGGATAGGACAGAGAGAAATGGAGAGAGGAGGGGAAGACAGAGAGGAGGAGAGAAAGACAGACACCTGCAGACCTGCTTCACCGCCTGTGAAGCGACTCCCCTGCAGGTAGGGAGCCGGGGTTCGAACCGGGATCCTTACGCCGGTCCTTGTGCTTTGCGCCACCTGCGCTTAACCCGCTGCGCTACAGCCCGACTCCCTTTTACGAATTTTTCTCTCCTCCTTCCTTCCTTCCTCCCTCCCTCCCTTCCTTCCTTCCTTCCTTCCTTCCTTCCTTCCTTCCTTCCTTCCTTCCTTCCTTCCCTTCACTTAGCATAAAACTCTCCAGTTCCATTCATATTTTAGAAAAATGTAAGGTATCAATATTTCTGATTCTTCTTCTCCTCTTCTTGCTTTTGTTGTTTTTCTTTTTTAGGTAGAGTTTGAAAGGCAGAGACACAGAGAGAAATATAGATACACAAAACACACAGAATGAGAGACTACAGCACTAAAACTTCCTTCAATATGGTGGGGATAAGGCTTGAATTTGGGTATTCACATGCCAAAGTAGCACACTATCTAAGAGAACTATTTCAGCTTATCTCATTTTTTCTTATAATTGACTAGTATTCCACAGTGCATGCATTTAACACAATCCCCTGTCATTGGCCACTTGTGTAGTTTCCATATCTTCAAGGTGAATGAGTATTGGTGCAGGGGTAGACAGAAGGAACAACTGTAAGAAAAAGCCTTTGAAAAAGCTGGAGGGAGGGAGTCGGCGGTAGTGCAGTGGGTTAAGTGCACGTGGGTTAAGGATCCCTGGCTCCCCACCTGCAGGGGAGTCACTTCACAAGTGTGAAGCAGGTCTGTAGGTGTCTATCTTTCTCTCCCCCTCCCTGTCTTCCCCTCCTCTCTTCATTTCTCTCTGTCTTATACAACAACTAAGACAGACAACAATAACAACTACAACAATAAAACAAGGGCAACAAAAAGGGAATAAATAAATATTAAAAAACTTTTTTTAAAAAAGAAAAAGCTGGAGGGGATGAAATCTAGGGCATAAAAATGCTTTAAAGTTTAATTTATTAATTATATTATTACTTTAGTGTTTTTATTTATTTGCTTGTTTTGCATATGGACAGAGAGACATTAAGAGGAAAGGGGGAGATGGTGGAGAGAGAAATGAGGAAATAAAACTGTAGTACTATTTCACTCATTGTGAAACATTTCTGTGACGGGGGCCAGGGACTTGAACCTGGGTTATCATGCACTTTAACATGTGTGTTCTATCAGGTGTGACACTGTCCAGTTCCTATTTATTTATTTTTACTAGGAGTGAGGGTGGGGAGGGGGAGGCCATATCATTACTTAGTTTTGGCCTAGCATTATATGGGACATTGAACCTGAAATACCTGGAGCTTCAGCTATACAAGTCTGGTGTATACTCTCATCTGAGGGCATATAATATTTTCAGAAGAAAGTAAGAATAATTAATTCAGTGTAGCAGTATATTGTGAAAAATAAGAACTAAAGGGCACTTTTGTAGGGATTATAAAAGTGGAAGATTTCAGGGCAGGTGGTAGCGCAGCGGGTTAAGCGCGCCTGGCATGAAGCGCAAAGACCAGAGTAAGAATCCCGGTTTGAGCCCCGGCTCCCCACTGGCAGGGGGCTCGCCTCACAAGCAGTGAAGCAGATCGGCAGGTGTCTATCTTTCTCTTCCTTTCTCTGTTTTTCCTTCTCTCAATTTCTTTCTGTCCTATCCAACAACAACAATAGTAAAAACACAAATGATAAACAATAAGGGCAGCAAAAGGAAAAAAATGGCCTCCAGAAGCAGCGGATTCCTAGTGCAGGCACCAAGCGTCAGTGATAACCCTGGAGGCAAAAAATAAAATAAAATAAAATAAAATAAAATATAAAGAAATAAATTTAAAAAACCAAGGGCAACAAAAGGGAATAAATATTTTTAATATTTAAAATAAAATAAAATAAAATAAAATAAATGGAAGGTTCATTAGCTACTTAACAACCATCCTATGTAAATAAGCAAAGAGGGAAAGACCAGCCAGCCATGTGGCATGCCATTGCACCACGAGTCTTTAAGAGTTGTTCACTAGCATTAAGCTTCACGACATGCAGGTCCAGGGAGAAATGTCAGCAACAGGAACAGGAAGCCAAAGAGGATGAAAATGGCTATCTTTCTGCCAGACATTTCTTTAAATGACTTCTAGTTCCCACGATTCCTCTAAAGTTTATGTTCAATGCTATATGTTGTATGCTGATGGTATCATCCATATGCTAATCATATCCATGGCCTAGCCTTCCTTTTGTTTACAGTCAATAAAATACAGCTTTTCTAAGAGCAGTAGAGATGAAGGGTATTTATAGGAAGAGGTAGGTTGGTAGATTTGATGGTGATATATAAGATGATTTCTCTCTAATTTATTTTTTCAGTGATATAAGATAAATTTTAAGTAAGAACGAGAAGCAAGCAGATGGTATTTGAGTTGGGAGGTGGAATTTAGGTCTAAGACAGTCATTATATATTTCATTTTTCATTTCAAACATAATTTTTCCTTTAATTTTTTCATGTCACCTATTATGCTATCAGTAGTAAAGATTTTTGTCTTTGACTTAGGTATTTCCTGTTTAGGTATTTACAAAACTGCCAGTTTTGATTTACTAACTTACAAATACACATCTCAGATTTTCCACAGTTCCTGTCATTTCAAGAGGTAACACTGACATAGACATTTAAGATCACTGAAAAATATAGAATATTCTTCATTTATTCTTTGGAATTCAGCTTTTGTTTCTATTGTATTCATTTTTCTTTAGATAGATAGATAGATGAGTACTGATCAGTTCTGATTTATGGTGATGCTGGGGATTGAAACTGGGATATCAAGAGTCCCAATCTTGAAAGTATTTGAATAACCATTGTGTTATTTCCATATCCTTAAAAACTTTTTCTTAAACTTTAAAACTCAGATTCTCATCATATTCTCTTAGAAATATTTTCTGAATTACTATGTCAACTTTCATAAGCCTTGTTAAAGTCTTTCCTCCTCTGTTGTGACTCCCCCTCATTATGCAGACTACTCACAATTCTCTACTTTTCACAAAGCTCTATTCTCTGCTTCTTTCAATTCTAGCATTCTTCCCTCTGCTGAAGTTTGGAGCTATCTTGGCATAAACAGATAAATGTCCTGAATTTAAATTGGTTTATCGTACTGTGGGATGACTCACTTGAAGAGACATTTTGTATATATCTGTACATATATTCTATTTAACTGTGATCCTTGGCACCTAAAATGCATTTTATAAATGTTTTCAATGGATTCTATATGTAAACATTCTAGTTTGGTGCTAGATCTTGACCGACTTAGTGAAGAGGATACTTTATAAGATTTTCATACAGCAACATTAAGATAAATACCATGACTATATCCACTTCGATTTATGTATTTCTTTATTTCTTTTAAAAAATTTTTATTTATAAAAAGGAAACACTGACAAAAACCATAGGATAAGAGGGGTACAGCTCCACACAATTCCCACCACCAGAACTCTGTATCCCTTCTCCTCCCCTTATAGCTTTTCTATTCTTTTTCCCTCTGGGAGTACAGACCCAGGGTCATTATGGGGTGCAGAAGGTATATATTTCTTTTTATCTGCCTCCCTTCTTGTTACCACAGCATCCAAGTCATATTCAGAGGATGGCATAATATATAACATTGGTCAAACCCACGCTATATGGCAATCACTGCTCTAAGCACTCTACCTAAATTTCTTATGACAACCTTAGAGATGAGCTTTATCAGTCTCCCCCCAACTAATGTGGGCACAATGTGTTTAACTTATCTGGAGTGGCTGAGCAAGTTGTGGTATATAAACACAATGGAATACTGAGTCATTATTAAAAATGGTGACTTTACCATTTTCAGCCCATCTTGGATGGAGCTTGAAAAAATCATGTTAAGTGAAATAAGTCAGAAACAGAAGGATAAATATGGGATGATCTCACTCTCAAGCAGAAGCTGAAAAACAAGATCAGAAGAGAAAATACAAGTAGAACCTGAACTGGAATTGGTGTATTACACCAAAGTAAAAGATTCTGGGGTGGGGAGAATACAGGTCCAAGAAGGATGACAGAGGACCTATTGGGGTTGTACTGATATATACAAAACTGGGAAATGTTATGCATGTACAAACTATTGTATTTACTGTCGAATGTAAAACATTAATTCTCCAGTAAAGAAAATAAACAAACAAATAAATAATTAACTTATCTGAGCTTAGTCATAAAACTATGTTCCACATTCCAATGGCCTGACTCCAAATCTTGTACTTTTAACTGTCCAACTTTTATTAATCTTCAGATGGGTAAGTTATCTATTCCTTAAGAAAGGTAAAGAGAAATCTGAGAAATGTTGGCAGAGGATTTGAACTACTGGATGTTAAAAGAGTTGTTGGTATGATGTCAAGGGTGCAAAGTACCTTAGGAATCATGCCAAAGCTTTGAACTTAAGCCTCTAGGTATAGTAATTTAGATACATGATATTTTCATCATCTGCTGTCTTCAAAAATAATTTATTTAACCCAGTGAAGGACAGTAAATGCTTTGGGATAAATGCAAGGTGCTGTAGTTTCCACAGAACAAGGTAAGGAGATATAAAACAAATAACCAACTCTTTGTAGCCTACAAATAGTTTTTCCACTATATACTATATGTCTCTTTGGTATAATAACAGTAAGCATTTGAAGAGCATGCTCATAGGCACTATTTCATTCAACTCTTTCCACAACTCTAGAAGTTAAGGAATATATATATGATCCATGACTTACAGACGTGAACTCCAGATGCAAAAAGCATGAATGAAGCAAGCAGATTATATGACTGACTTCTTTCTTTCTCTCTCTCTCTTGTTTTAAAAAATACTTATGTCAGATAGTAGATGCTATTTATCTAATATAAAATGATATAAAAATCAGTACATATTTTCATTAATGTTAAAATTATTTATGAGAAACAATCCCTGAAGTAAGAAAATGAACCTTCAGGAAACCTAATTCCTTTTTTTTTAAAATTTTTTATTTAAGAAAGGATTAGTGAACAAAAACATAAGGTAGGAGGGGTACAACTCCACACAATTCCCACCACCCAATCCCCATAACCCACCCCCTCCCATGGTAGCTTTCCCATTCTCTAGCCCTCTGGGAGCATGGACCCAGGGTCGTTGAGGGTTGCAGAAGGTAGAAGGTCTGGCTTCTGTAATTGCTTCCCCGCTGAACATGGGCGTTGACTGGTCGGTCCATACTCCCAGTCTGCCTCTCTCTTTCCCTAGTAAGGTGTGTCTTGTGTCTCTGGGGAAGCTGAGCTCCAGGACACATTGGTGGGGTCTTCAATCCAGGGAAGCCTGGCCAGCATCCTGGTGGCATCTGGAACCTGGTGATTGAAAAGAGAGTTAACATATGAAGCCAAACAATTTGTTGAGCAATCATGGATCCCAAGCTTGGAATAGTGGAGAGGAAGTGTTAGGGAGGTACTCAACGCAAACTCTAGTGTACTTCTGCTTTCAGGTATATATTTTGCAGTAGTTTATGGATACATGTGCACATAAGCTCTCTCTCACAGAAACTGGTGTATATCTAGATTATGGGGCTTTGTTAGAAAGTGAACTACCTGAGATGAAATTAGAGTGTACTATAAAAGGAAAGGTCTCACCCGAGTAATGAAGTTGAAGGGTTGTCATTCCACACGTGAAGTCTCTGGATACAGTCTGAGGTGAAGCATGTTGAGGTGGCAATCGTTGCTTTGGTAGGAAACCTAATTCCTATCTGGGAGAGATTGGAAAAATGAATGGTGGTTGTCAAAATCTGTGTGAAAGTCTTAGTGGTACTTTTGTGATAATGACCCACAGTTCTCTAGTGAATACAAAAATCTTCATGCCTTTTACCTCATTGTATTATTTCCCCACAATCAATGGAAGTTTATATTATAGATATTAATAATCCAGATTTGGGATGCATTGGATCGACCTTCCCATGGTGCATCTCGTGAGTACCCATTCATTGGGGAAACTGACGATCCTTCCTAGCAGGGCAAACACTAGAAGAAGAATCCAGATTTGAGAGAATTAACATATAACTTGAATGAGTGGTTGATGCTCTCTTTCTCTCTCTTTTGTTTGTCTTCAGGGCTTCACCACTCCATGCTGACAGTTTCAGATAATGATTGAGAAAAAGGGGCAGAGGGAGAGAGAGAGAGAGAGAGAGAGAGAGAGAGAGAGAGAGAGAGAGAGACCGCCACACTGAAGCTATTTTGCTGACCAGTTCTGCCTTTTTTTTTTTTCCCCCTCCTGGATTATTGCTGGGGTTCGGTGCCTGCACTATGAATCCATTGCTCCTGCTCCTGGTGGCCACTTTTCCACTTTTTCCTTTTTTGTTGTTGTTGTTGGATAGGAAAGAGAAAAATTGAGAGAAGAGGGGAAGGCAAACGGGAAGAGAAAGACACTTGCAGACCTGCTTCACCATTTGTAAACAACCCCCCTGCAGGTGGAGAGCAGGGGGTGGGGGTGCGGCTCAAACCCGGGTCCTTGCTGGGTCACTGCATACTATGTGTATTTAACTCAGTGGGCCACCCTCCGACTATTTTTTAGTGGTTTCTCATTGACTTCTCCATATATATGTCTGTGAAGCTAGGTTTTCTTTTATATTGAGGGGATTAATGGTTTATAGTAAATACAGTTGTTGGTACATGTGTAAAATTTCTCAAGTTTTCAGCAAAACACTCTAACCCCCAGCCTACATGTTCTTCCACCATCATGCACTGGGACCTGAAAATACTCTTCTCCCAGAGTCCATTACTTTGATAGAATACTAGGTTTTAACAGTCTTTTGGTGGTGGTGGTGGTAATGGTATTTATGTACACTCCTATTAATTTGTAGTCATATAAATCATCGATTTATTAATTAATTAAAGTAAAAAAAAACAAACCAAACAAAAAATATTAGGTTTTCTATGAATTATGAGAGAAGCCCTCTCTCTCTCTCTCTCTTTTCAAAAAATTTTACTTATTTATTATTGCATAGAGACAGAGAAAAATTGGGAAGGGGGCAAGTTAGAGAGGGAAAGAGACAGAGAAACAGCTACAGCTCTGCTTCACCACTTATGAGGCTTCTCCCCCTCTTCAGGTGGGGACCAGGGGCTTGAACCTGGGTCCTTGTGTACTATATTGTATACACTTAACCAGGTGCACCACCATCTGACCCCCAATAAGCCCACTCTTAATGAACTTATTCTTTCATACTTTTCTTCATCTAAATACACAGTAGTATTATCTACCAGTTGTCTGGAACAACATATTTATGGTTTTATAATTTCTTTCTCTTTATACCTCCTGGATTTGACCGTGATAGCTTTATTTTTAACAAAAATTACCAGTCTTTCTATTTCTTTACAATGGATTCTGTATTTCTGTCTATTTTATTTAACACTAGTCTTCTGTGGTCCTAAAAACAGTGTCTAATATTTGACAGGCTGCTGGTAAATACTTATAAAATGAACATTTTCTTTCTTTTTCTTTTAAAAGCTCATTTTATTGGGCGACTAATAGTTTACATTATAGTTGTTGGCACATGTGTATAACTTTTCATTTCCCAAATGAATATTTTCATTCCTACATGTGATGTGATATTCAAAATATTTAAGTTTATATGCAATAGGAGCTTGGATCATGAGAAAAAAAAAAAACTGAAGTCCTGTGAGTTCCCAGCTATGTCAGATCTTAACATTTCAGCCATTATGTCTTCAGGAAGCATAACTGTTTGGAGGAAGATAAGGGGACTGAAGCATATGCCTTGAAGACAACATTTAGGATACTTAGAGATAAACAAGCAATACTTAATTAACCAGTCGGCAAGTATTCCTGTATTTTAATAAGTGAACCTTACTTCATGATTATCTGTGTGTAATAACTAAATATCAGCTACCTCTTAGTTTAATCACTATCATGTTAGCTCCTAGGTTCTTCTAACTTCTACTATTCACCTGATTTCTAGACTGAAAATTTAAATACTACAGTCAAATCATGTTATTCTCCTTACAATGAGACTCAAACAATTTTAACTTCTCAGATTTTTTTTCTTTTTTTCTTTTAAACTCAGTCCTGTCACTTCTTCTTGAATCCCTACATGACTGGTTATGTTTCATAAGCTAGAAATGAGCTGAAATTACACATCTTCTGAGAGAAATTTATTGACCACACACTGCTCAGGAATTTGCTGTTTGTTATTTCATCACCTAATTTTAACTATCAATATGGCACTTTTTGCAGACTTATTATCATATTTGGATTTTTATTTTCTGCTTTACTCCCCTACATAAATTAAGCAGAGCACTTTAACTCTCTCTCTTTTTTTAATGACAATGAATTACATGAAACAGTACTAGGCACATAGTAGACTTCAAAATAGTTTTTATTAGATGGATGAGCCAGATAAACCTCATGTGCCAGAGTTATAATGATTCTTCACCTTGATACCATAATTTCTCAAAGGTTAGGAGATAATATTTTTTTTATCGATATACTTATGGACTAAATGTCACAATAAAAGTAGCCTGCGTACCTGCATTTGGGAGATATTAGATATTATCAATTATTTACTAAAATCTAAGTACTTAAATTTATGAATACATTAGAGAAGAGAGTAAAATAATTATTTTGTAATAGAGGTATACCTATCTTTAAACCTGAGCCATGTAGTCTAGGAAATACTGCTGAAATGTATTCTCTTCACAAGAAAGGAAATTTGAATATACATTTTATAAAAACTGTTCTGGAAGTCAGTGTAATCAATCATCATACAGCAATAACAAATAAATATATTTACCTAAATATTGATCAATCATCATGACTACTCTTTAGATCACTAAAGAGGCAGGAAGGCACAAAGATTAGAAATATAAAGCACTTGAGACAGAATAGGAAAGAAGATCTAGTAATTTAAAAATTTGATTTCAATTTTTTTACCTTGTTTTGTAAATTAAAAGTCTTACCAAACAAGAATGCATTATTGCCTCATAATCCCTCAGCTCTGTGACTGGCAGAGTATTTATTTACTTAATAAAAAATATATTGACAAGTAGAAAAACCCCATGTTTCCTGAATTCTTATATGAATGTGGGATTACTCCTACTGTTCTAGACATGACTTATCTTCAGTTCCTCAGAAACAGTCACTTTGAGAGGATCCAGGGAAAGATTTCCCTGTTGCAGATTTTCTGTCTTGTTTCTCTCAGTTGTATCAGATAGGACTTAGGTTCGAAGTGAAACATGACATTCTGACAGTGAATCCAGCAGACAGATTCTTGGCTGCCTTTTCTGCTACACTTGAACTTCTGCTAAGCATGTGATGAAAGAGCGTTTTCAACTGCACCAGCTGTGGAGAGGTTAATAAAACAAAAGAAGAAACAAAAGTACTCATGGCAGAAAGCTTCTGGCTTTCCTGACTTTTCTGGTTACAAACAATATGTCAGAGAGCAATAACTGGCATATTCTTTTGGGCCTAAGAATCATTTTAAATAAGTTGAGCTTCTGAATGAAAAGTTTCAGAATTTTAAATACTTTGCATATTAAATGCAATTTTCTATGTTTTGGATTGTAAAACTGGTACTTATGTGTGATTGGAAGTGAGGAAAATTGCATTTACTTCATTGACAACATTGATACTTTGTCTCATAAAGAGAAAGTGACATAGGCCTTTAGATCTTTAATACATGCAAAAGTCAAGACTATCTTCACTTACAGGCCTAAGTGTAACGAGTTGTTCTTCCTGTTCCTTTTTCTTTTTTCTTTTTTTTAATTTATTCCCTTTTGTTGCCCTTGTTGTTTTATTGTTGTAGTTATTATTGATGTCATTGTTGTTGGATAGGACAGAGAGAAATGGAGAGAGGAGGGGAAGACAGAGAGGGGGAGAGAAAGACAGACACCTGCAGACCTGCTTCACCGCCTGTGAAGGGACCTGCCTGCAGGTGGGGAGCCGGGGGCTCGAACCGGGATCCTGACGCCGGTCCTTGAGCTTAGCGCCACCTGCGCTTAACCCGCTGCGCTACAGCCCGACTCCCCCTGTTCCTTTTTCTTTGTCCTGGTGCACCAGGAGAGGTTTATGAAATGTGAAGCATTGTTCGTTCTACTTCTCAGGAGGTGACTTCTTAATCCTGCCATGTGCAGAGAAGGTCAATTGTTGACCCAAAAACCATTTAAACTGGGAAGAGTTAAGTAATACCCCATGAGACTGGCTAAATAAGCCTTTCCCTAAAAGTTAAAGCATACCCGAAAGGAGGGTCATCTTTCATGTCTCCTGGATTAATTTCATACTTCCTATGTGTAAGGTCCAATATTCAATAAACTAAAACCATCTCTGTTACTACTAAGCGTCACAAAGCAGAAGGAGGATAGTATGTATAGTCATCTCAATTCACACGAGCTTTCACTAGGAAAAGAGAAATGTAATT
Source organism: Erinaceus europaeus (assembly GCF_950295315.1). Lineage (NCBI taxonomy): Eukaryota > Metazoa > Chordata > Mammalia > Eulipotyphla > Erinaceidae > Erinaceus > Erinaceus europaeus. Next base: position 118,487,302 of record NC_080165.1, on the reverse strand, counting down.
TAAACTGGGGGTGAGCATGGTTTGGAGAAAACTGGAAAATTTTACACATGACCCAATAACTATACCTACTGTAACCATTCATGCTCCCAATAAAAAAAGAGAAATACAACCAACTTTACTGTCAACTTCCCTACTGGCTGTCAAAAAGAGGGCAGAGTATATAAATGCTTGTGGGAATAATGAATGTGATTTATATATGCCATCTGGGCAATATGGAGTCTGTTGAGTTGAATTGGGGAAAACTCTTGGTCCTTTAAAATTTCCAGTGATTAGGAGAAACCTAGAAGTTGTTTCTCACCTTAAATTTGTCAATTTATCCCTCAGTGACTTAGGAAACTCATAAATTCAAAAATGCTCTGGTTTACGGTGATGTGTAGGATTGAACCTGGGACCTTGGTATCACAAGCATGGAATTCTCTTTGTGTAACCTTTATGCTACCTCCCCACCCCCCAATTTGTCTGTCCTCTCTTCAGCTCTGTGGTTCCCCCAGGAAGCTACTTTGATGATTCCAGTCTTATTCTTTCAAGCATGGGAGTCTCATGGAAGCAGAGACAGGAAGCAAGAACACCCATGTTCTGCATCAGATTACAACTTGGATTTACTATATTTGTAAATTCCCTAATCACTATTCATGGAACTGATTGTTCTCTTAAACTCTTTCTGGTGAAAAATAGTAAAAGCAGTTTGGCTTACATGAATGTGTTCTGCAGAAAGACATGACTGAGACTCGAAATTAAAAGCTGCATTATCTCCAGTAAAGAGGTTGAGAGCCATTATACAAAAGTGGGAAAGATATCGAGATACTTAGAATAGAATGTGAGAAGATGGGCAGGGGAGATAGTATAGTATGTAATATATGTCTCGGTTCAAAGGTCCTAGGTTCAATTCTCTGTTACTACCAAAAGCCAGAGCTGATCAGTGTTCTGGAAAAAAAAAAATCATTTACCCACATTCTGTACAATAGAGCATTCAATCACCAAATATTAATTTGTATAACAAGATACTGATATTTCCACTTAAAATTTATTAGCAATTCAATATTGATTTACAAAATTACATGTCAACAGGGGTATTAATTACACACCATTCCCAACACCAGAGTGTATGAGAAAAAACAGCTATTTTTCTGTTTCCTGCATTCCTCTTGAGAGCTCAATGATGCAAAAAGCTTTATCTACACATCATTTATGAAAAGTCACTGGCAATTTAAAAAGTAAAGTTTCAGAATGAGATTCTTCAAAGATCTCATTAAAAAATTCTTAGCATCAAAATTAAAATTTATTTTTATTGTAACTTGTTTTTTTCTGGGCTTCAGTTATATCTTTAAATACAACTCAGGCTCATTATGTATAAGAGGATAAATCAATATATGTGTAAAACGCAGCAGATAATACTCAAAAACATTTTTCATCTTCCTTACAAGAAATATACTTACTGAATTTAATACAGATATGAACACAAATTGAGTTCCATAATACAATATTTAGAAACACTTATAATACTAGTAACCAGGAAAAATAACTTTGAAGAGACATTCAGCTTCTAATTTAGAGAATACTTTATTTTTTTTGTGTGTTTTTCCTTCAGAATTTGTTGAGTATGTGAATATGTTCAATGGGCAAAAAGAAAACAAATTTCAAGTCTTGGTTTGGAAGAAGTAGAAACAGCTTAACTATTGGCCACTGAAACTTTGTGGCTTTCCCAAGATGTGCAGGGCATGGAGCCTTAGATTGTGGAGAAGCGTGATTACAGGACTTGGAACAAAATATTCTTCATGGACTGACAGTGTATATTATCAGATATTCATTACTGACTGCGTACCTGGGTGAGGCACCAAAAAGAAGAGTGTGGGATAGAGGAACAAATTATTTAGATAGAGGAGCTATTTTGTTATTTAACTCTTTAGACCTATGTCAGGAAGCTATAACACAATGTTTTTGTTTTTTTTTTCAATGTTGGTTTTTGGGTGGGGTGTGGTTATCTCTGGGCTTCACTAATTTGGACCTACCTTCTTAGACAGGAGAGAAACAAAGGGAAAGCAGGGAAGACATTACAGCACTGAAGGTTCCCCCAGTGTGATGGTGGCCAGACTTGAACCTGTGTTATGCTCATTATAAAGCAGATACCTTCCCAGGTGAGTGCTCTTGCTGTCTAAAAGTAATTTTTTTTAAAACTTCATTCTGTATTGAAATGTCTAGTTCTCCCGTTTTTTATGATATGTTGCTTGAATGAACAAGTATTTAAATATTGAAAAATATGAACATTCATACTAAGAATTACAGCAGCACATTAGCTTAGCAAACAAAAGAATGATCACTGTTTTATTTTATTTTATTTTTTGCCTCCAGGGTTGTTGCTGGGGCTCAGTGCCAGCATGATGATCCACTGCTGCTCCTGGAAGCTATTTTTTTCCCTTTTTGTTGCCATTGTTGCTTATCATTGTTGTTGTTATTATTATTGCTGTCATTGTTGTTGGATAGGACAGAAAGAAATCAAGAGAGGAGGGGAAGACAGAGAGGGTGAGAGAAAGACACCTGCAGACCTACTTCACCACATGTGGAAGGACCCACCTACAGGTGGAAATCTGGGGGCTCGACCCAGGATTCTTACACTGGTCCTTGCGCTTAGCGCCACGTGTGCTTAACCCACTGCCCTACCACCTTTGTTTTTGTTTTTTTAGTGTCAGCTATAAAAGCAAAGTCAAATCAACCTGAACTAGTATGGGGCTTAAGAGGGTCTCCACCTACCAGTCCTTTCTCATGGAAAGTGAGAAAAAACATAGAAATATGATTGGCTGATAGTGTGTTGCTTCTGGCTTAAGGCTAAATAAATAAATACATAAATAAACAAAAGAAGGAAACTACTGCAGCATCTAGGAGCTCTGCCATGATAACTAAAATCTTGAAAAAATGTTCTGCAAGATCCAGGTATTTACTTCTCCCATATACGGACAAAGAATAGATACAAGTATTAACAGGTTTAGATTCTCCCTGGAGTATCAGCTACTTAAAACAATAAAACAAATGCAACACTGTAGGCTAAAATAGTACAAATAACTTTGTAGAAGCTACATTTTGAAGCACATTAACTTCTTAGGATCTGTTCGCTTCATATTACATGTAATTCTAAATCATGAATTTAAAAAGAAATGTGTTGCACTGCTTAGAGGCAGCTGCTGATGTGAGCTCCAACAAGCAGCGGCTTGTGACCTATGTTCACTGGATAGGGTAGGATACTGGGCCGTCAGCAGGAAGGTGAATAAAGGGTCCTACATGTGACACCAAGGAGGGGTCCTATAGCTCACTCTTGGGTTAGAAAATGGAGGAAAAAGAAAGGAATCTTTTGATTATTTCTGAAGCTCACCCCTCCCTCCTAACCCAGAATCGAACCCTAGGGGCTGGACAGCTGCACCTAGCAGGCTTCCTGCTGAGCTATTTTCTTTACCAAGATTTCTGGCTCACCAGGGGTGTCATTCCAATCCTTTTCCTTTTTGATTTCCTTTCTTTCTTTCTTTCTTTTTTTTTCTAAATGCCTGGAGCTCTATTTGAGTGACAAAATATCTCAACAATCAGAGCCTCACCCCTGCCTGGGAAAGATTACCTGGAGGCTTTTTTTTTAATACTTCTTACAATTGGTTGTCTGCTCAGGCTGCCTGAACCAATCCAGAGCCATCCAAGCTCCAGACTAACTGTTAGGGTTTTTTTATTCTGTTCTATTTTATTATTATTATTATATGCATGTCCTTTTCCCCCCCCTCCTTTTTCAGGTTGACCAAAATTTAACTGTTATTGTTTTTTCCATTGATAGATTACTGGGTGTCCTCTCCAGTGTGAGAGGAACTTGTTTCACTCTACCTCTCCCCTCTACTCTCTCCTTTTTCCCTCCTCCTAGCTAATAAAAAAAAAAAGACTCCCTTCACTGCTCTTTTTTTTTTTTCCTTGTTCTTGTTTTCTTTTCTTCCTTCCTGCTTCTTCTGCTTTCTGAATTCACTGATACTCGTTTGTGAATTATTTTGGGGAAGAAATCTGACTCAGAGTGGACTCTCTGTGTGTGTCTCTCTTCTATACTTCCCTTTCTCTTCTTGCTATGCCTAGAATTTATAGTGGACAGTAGATTTGCATAATTGTCTATTCTTGCTTTTCCTTTTTTCCTTTCTCTTTCCTTTTCTTTTCTTTTCTTTTTTTTATAAATCTTTTTTTTTAAATATTTATTTTATTTATTTATTCCCTTTTGTTGCCCTTGTTGTTTTATTGTTGTAGTTATTATTGTTGTTGTCATCGTTGTTAGATAGGACAGAGAGAAATGGAGAGAGGAGGGGAGAAAGATAGACACCTGCCAATCTGCTTCACCGCCTGTGAAGCGACTCCCCTACAGGTGGGGAGCCGGGGTTCGAACCGGGATCCTTATGCCGGTCCTTGTGCTTTGCGCCACCTGCGCTTAACCCGCTGCGCTATAGCCCGACTCCCTTCTCTTTCCTTTTCTTTTGGATTATGTTCCTATTTTTTCTTGGACAGGAGGTGTTGTTTGGATAACTTGTATTGGTTAAATTGCATCAATACTTGCTTCATTTACTATTGTAATTTCTAAGGTTGGTGACTGCATTTGTCATAAAGATATTTCATATAGTGTGGCTTGTACTCAAAACACAACAACTGAAGAACAACAGAACAGAAAAATAAAAAACACATCAATAAAAAAAGGGTTAAATAAAGAGCAAATAAAGCTTCTACCACAATTAATCAAGACAGGAGCCCAGAAGAAACTCCAAATAAGTCAGAAGTAACCATAGATAAGAAAAGTATGCAAGCAATAGTAAACTTAATAATCACAGAAAGGAAAACAATTATGGAGGAAAGGGCTATCAGAATTAGGGAAAAAACAGATGAGACCCTCAAGGAAAATACTAGCTACCTCGAGGTAATTAGAGAACTGAAAGCTGAAATAGCTGAACTAAAAGGTCAATTAGCAGAACAAGCTAATACTGTAACTGTACTGAAGAAAGAAGCTGAGGGAAGGGAAAGCAGGCTAACAGAAGCAGAAAACAGAATTATCCAAATAGAGGATGAGCTAGAGAAAACTAAAAGAGGTAAAAGAGCTCAAAAAGAGATTGAGAGATACTGAAAACAGTAACAGAGACATATGGGATGATCTCAAAAGAACTAACATTTGTATAATTGGCCTGCCAGAGGAAGAAAGAGAGGAAGGGGAAGGAAACATTCTAGAGGAAACAATGAAAGAAAACTTCCCAGACCTGAACAACAGAAAGGACATTAAGATTCAGGAGTCCCAGAGAGTTCCAAACAGAATCAACTCAGACCTGAAGACACCAAGACACATCATAGTTACAATGAAAAGAAGTAGGGATAAAGAAAGGATCCTAAATGCTGCAAGAGAAAACCAAAAAGTCATATACAGGGGAAAACCCATAAGACTACCAACAGACTTCTCCTCTCAAGCTCTAAAAGCCAGAAGAGAATGGCAAGATACCTATCGAGTCCTGAATGAAAAAGGGTTTCAACCAAGAATACTATAGCCTGCTAGACTTTCATTCATATTAGATGGAGGCATCAAAACCTTCTCAGACAAACAACAGTTAAAGGAGGCAACCATCACCAAACCTGCTCTGAAAGAGGTTCTAAAAGACCTCTTATAAACAAGAACATCACCATAATACTTACAATATATCAGAGCAAATAAAAAAATTGTTGAATAATGGCACTGCGATACATTAAATTCATAATGTCAATAAATGTAAATGGCTTAAACTCACCCATTAAAAGGCACAGAGTGGGAAGACGGATCAGAAAACACAATGCAACCATATGCTGCTTCCAAAAATCCCACCTGACACAACAAGACAAACACAGACTTGAAGTGAAAGGATGAAAGGCTAATGGACCAGAAAAAAAGGCAGGAACAGCCATTCTCATCTTTGACACAACAGACTTTAAATTAAATAAAGTAATATAAGATAGGCAATGTTCTAATTTTTAAATTATTATTACCATTTTTTACACACAGAAAATTCACTTAGTCTCATGATATTATTGCATTTTAAAGTTTTTTCAAATACAAAAAAAGTTATTTTTGTATCATTTATACCAACCACGAAAATTTATCCAAAAGTCCTTTAATCAGTCAGAGATCTTATCTATCACTAATATTGTTTTCACTGGGATTGTCATCATCATATTACTAATTGGGAATTTTTCATTTTAGGCGCTTTGTTAATATGTTTACTTACTACTGTAGTCTTTCAGTGTTTATAGATAAGACTTAGAAAATTAAATAAAGCCCTAAGTGTCCAAGTCTAATAAGTTATGACTCTAAAATTAATTTTTTAAAATTATTATTTATAAAAAGGAAACACTGACAAAACCATAGGATAAGAGTGGTACAACTCCACACAATTCCTACCATCAGAACTCCATATTCCATCCCCTCTCCTGATAGCTTTCCTATACTTTAAGCCTCTGGGAGTACGGACCCAGGGTCATTATGAGGTGCAGAAGGTGGTAGGTCTGGCTTCTGTAACTGCTTCCCCACTGAACATGGGCATTGGCAGGTTGATCCATACTTCCAGCCTGTCTCTCTCTTTCCCTAGTGGGGAAGGGCTCTGGGGAAGTGGGGTTCCAGGACACATTGGTGGGGTCATCTGCCCAGGGAGGTCCAGTTGGCATCATGGTAGCATCTGGAACCTGGTGGCTGAAAAAAGTTAACATATAAAGCCAAACAAATTGTTGACTAATCATGAATTTAAAGGCTGATTTATGAGACTACAAGTTAATAAGTGTGTACATCAACACCCTTCCCACTACCAAAGGACTGTGTCCCTCCCCTTCTCTCCCCAGGGAAGCTGAACATCTACACTCACCTTCAACCCACAGATTTCTACTTTAATGACCTACTCCAAACTCAGTCAGATCTTGCAATAAACAGAACCTGGAATTACACTTTATAATAAGACAAGATAACTTTTTCTTGCTATTAACTTTGTACTGATAATTAGTTCATTGGAAACAATAGCATTCAGAACATTTATTCTTTCAAATAACTCTACCTTACCATTGTAAGAATATACTCAGGACTGAAACATAGGCATTCAAACAATTTAAAGTATTAAATATTTTTCCCCTGACATATTGAATTAATAGTATTTATATTATTATAAAATAATAGGAGTGTAGTTTCACACCACTCCCACCACCAAGGTCTGTGTCTGCACCCCCCACCACCCTATGATAACCACCATAAGTCTCCCACAGTCTTAAATATGTGTTGACTATTTTTTTCTGTTCATGTGTTAAGTTCTGTCTCTCTTAATTTTTATTATCTTTATTTATTTATTGGATAGAGACAGCCAGAAATTGAGAGGGTAGGGGGTGATAGAGATGGAGAGAGACAGTGAGACACCTGCAGCCCTGTTGCACCACTTGTAAAGCTTTCCTCCTGCAAGTAGGGACCAGGGGTTCTAACCTAGGTCTTTGAACATTGTACCATGCGTGTTCAACCAGATATACCACCACCCAGGCCCTGTGTTCAATTCTCTATTCCACTTATTAGTGAAACTATTTCATAGTTGTCCTTTTCCACCTTACTTACTTCACTGAGCATAATCTCCAATTCCATTCATTTTATCTCAAAGGGCACAATATTATCTTTTTATTGCTGAGTACTTGTACTCCACTGAGTTGTTAGATTTATTCCTAGATATTTTATTTTATTTTGGTTAAATTAAACACAGGATTGCTCCCAGCAGTGCCTTTTCCTCTGATCTATCTCTTGTGCAAAGAAACGCCACAGATTTATGAGTATTAATTTTGTAATCTGCTATTTTACTGAATTTATTGATAATTCCCAGTAGCTTTTTGGTAGTTTTTGGGGTCCTCTATATGTATAACAGCATAGTGTATACAAATAACCATAATTTAAAATCATCCCTTCAAATACAAATTTTGTTGATTTCTCTTTCTTAAATGAATGCATTGTTTAGGACTTTTAGGACTATGTTGAATAAAAGTCGTCAGAGGGGACATCCTTGCCTAGTTCCTGATTTTACAGGAAAAGCTTTTAGTTTTTCCCCATTGAATATGATGTTATCCATGGGTTTGCCATATAGAGCCTTTATTATGTTGAGTAATCTCCTTTCCCATTTTTTTATGGTATTTATCAGAAATGGGTGTTGGACCTTGTCAAATGCTTCAACTGATACTACCATGTGACTTTTTATCTTTCTTTTTGTTGATATGATGATCGCATTATTTGACTTACAAATGTTAAACCATTATTGCTTCCCAGGGATGATCACACTTGGTCTTGGTGGACTATTCTTTTAATATGGATTTGATTAGCCAAAATTTTGTTGAGTATTAGTTGCATTAATGTTCATTAGTGATATGGATCTATAATTTTCTTATTTAGTAGAGTCTTTTCTGCTCTGGGAATTAGAATAATAATAGCTGTCCACTGTTGATGCTCTCAATGTCTATGTGTCTCATTTCAATCTGCACCCCTTCTCACTCTAACCACTTTCAAGCACCCACATGAAGCTACAGTGCTACTATGGATGTCTCAGTTATAGTTTTCTAAGGTTTGTTAAATTCGGTAATTGCCAATCTTTGCTGTTTTGGGGGAAGAGTATGTGTGTCCACTGTTATTTCATGGCCATGCTTACTAGAAGTTCTCAAATGTTTTACATTAAACTTTGTGATAGTGTACTAAAGGGAAGATATTTCAAGTAAATGAATAAAAGCCTGTTGAAATCAGTAGGAAACATCCTGAAGTTTGTTACCACCACAACACAGAAATTCTTAGTGATTTTTTTTTTTTACTCTGAAGCATAAATGTATAACTGTGTGTTGTGTGTTTGTGGTATGTGACCTCATGTAAGCATGGTTGTACTACTCCTGGGCCGACTGATTTTTTTCATTCTTTTTATTTTAGATATAGAAATACAGAGACAGAGGCACACACACCATACACCAGAGCTTGCCCTAGTGTCATGATACTTCCACAGGGTACTGGGACTAGAACCTGGATCATGAACATGGTAAGACACATACCTTATTTATGACCCTGACCCAAATGAATAACTATTTAAAATATTTTTATTAGGGAAATAATGATTTACAAGACAGTGGCTTAAAGAGCAAATTCTTATTTCTTTGTGACAAGTATCTGCATATTGCTGTCTCTACTCTACCAACTCAATTTCTCCTCTATCATGGTACACTGGTTTCTTGATCCTCTCATACTGCTCCCACTTTTCCCTACTCCTGAATCCTAGAATATACCTAGTCCAAGCTTTACTCTATGATTGCCCTTTCTTTCTTTGTTTCTTAAGTTCCATCTGTAAGTGAGGTCACAACATTTGTCTTTCTTTTTCTGGCTCTTATATGATTTCTTCAAGTTCAAATGAATACTCCTCATTACTGTTATTGCCAACCTCCATTGTATGGCTTTGATACACAGAAACTTTGGTCTCTGAAATAAAATGCAAAACTTCAGACTTCTGCTATAAATTATTTATTTGTTCTTAATTTTAATTATTATAATAGTGAAGAAAGAAATCCTGGAGTAAACAAAAGGTGGATAAACTCTGAGGTTGTGAGGAAGATCAGACTTTTTTTTTTTCTTAAACTTTCATTTATGGAATCTTTCCAATGAATTCAACTGAGATTTTAAAGAAATTACTCTTTAATTTCATTCTTTTATTTATTTATTTATTGTTGTAGTTATTACTGTTGTCATTCTCGGGTAGGACAGAGAGAAATGGAGAGAGGAGGGGAAGACAGAGAGGGGGAGAGAAAGATAGACACCTGCAGACCTGCTTCACCACTTGTGAAGCCACTCCCCTGCAGGTGGGGAGCCGGGGGCTCGAACCAGGATCCTTCCACTGGTCCTTGTGCTTTGTGCCACCTGCGCTTAACCCGCTGCACTACCGCCCTACTCCCCCTTTTATTTTTTTTTTAAAGTTTGTAGGTACATCTACTTTTATTAATCTCAAGGTAATAGTTTTCTGATTTATCAGCTTTCACAGATAGATTTTTTGTTTGTTTTTTCTTCCTCTTCTCTCTCTGGGTCCTGATAGAGTTGGAGTTCATAGCCCTCTAGTCACATTCCCCTAACATTTACCCCTTTGGGAATATGGACTAAAATTCTTTATGGAGTGAAGAAGGTGGAAGGCTTGGCTTCTGTAAATGCTTTTCCACTGGTCATGGGCATTGGCAGGTTGATACATAACCCCCCACCCAAGTCTGTTTCTATCTCTCCCTAGTGGGGTAAGGCTCTGGAGAGGTGAAGTTTCTGGACATATTGGTGAGGTCCTCTGCCCAGGGAGTTCAGGATGAAATTGTAATAGCATTAACACTTAGTGGCTAAAATTCAGTAATATATAAAGCAGGAAAAATTGTCTAATGAACAGGAACCATAGAGTGGGAATAGAGCAGATGTTGGGTTGAAAGAAGATAGACATCTATTTTAGCTTTGTTCCTAGGGATCCATGACTATGGCAATTTTTTCTGTTGACTAGACTTTTCAATATAAGATTTATCCTACTTATTATATATGAGAGAAAGTTTCACATTACACACACACACACACACACACACACACACACACACACACACGACCAGACTCTTTAGCAAACTACAGAAACTGGGCCTTGGGAACATCAATGTGACTTTCTCAAGAGTAAATGAATGTGGTGCACTTTAATATTATGATCTATTTTTTAATGTTTGTGTATATTTTCATAGAACTTTACCCATTATGGTGATGAAAGAATTATTGACCACCAAAGAAAGGTATTTGAATGGTTTTGATGAAAATAACCCCTCAGTTTTTTACATGCTAAGTATTTCACTGAATTCCTTACATGGAAAAATCACTTGTTCTTTTCTTTATTGTTCATGTTTAAGAACATAGTTTTATCAATACTGAAGCTAATACAAAATTAGGAAGATTAGCCAATGAGATGTAGTTCACTACAAATATATTCTGCCCTACAAAGATTATTTGGATGAAGGAAGTTGAAATACAACAAGAAAAGCAGAAGTAATCACACATTAATTTGATTATTTAGTTTTAAAATGTACTTATTTAATGAATAAAGACAGAGAAACAGAGAGAGAGAGAAGGGGGAGGTAGAGAGGAAGAGAGGCAGAGCAACACCTGCAGCACTGTTTCACCAACTTCAGAGCTTCACCTATGCAAGTGGGGCTGGAAGTTTGAACCCAGGTCCTTGTGCATTGTACTATGTGCACTCAACTGGGTGGGACACTGCCCAGCCCCCAAATAATGTTATATTTAACTTCACAGAATCAATTTCTAATTAGGAGAATAGTGAAAAATCAGATTTGGTAGTAAAGATAAAGAAAAATACTCTGAATTTTCACCTAAATCAGTTGTATACTCTATTAATTGGAAATACAACATCAATATCAAGGGAGTTACTAGTCTAACCTCATTTTCTGCCAGTCACACAGGAAGTACTGTATTGAGTCCTGAACACCACATTTTAGGAGCATAGTTGACAGTAAACTGGCACGTGTTCAAAGGAGGCCCGGTGAAGGGTCTGGAAACTATATTATGCAAGGAAGAAAATAACTGGGAAGAATGCATTCATTTAACTTGGGAAAATGACAAGTTGTGTTAAAGATTTCAAAGACTGTTCTACAGAAATGGAGGTAGATTTTTCTGCATAGTTACAGATGTAAAATGAATGGGTGAGAAGGGTGGTAACTTTAGGCTCACAGAAAAAAATGATTTTCTAACAATTACAGTTATTCATACACAGGCTGACTCAATAATAGTGAATTGCTGGCCATTGAGACTGTTGGACAGGGTCTGTGTGCCCAAATGTCAGAGTGGTGGAGTACAAATAGCTCACGAATTTGAGATAGGACGTCTGATAGTGCTTTTGTTTATTTCATGTAAGAAGAACAGTCAGGGTTTCAGACACAATTTTCTCATTTAGTAATTTAGACCCCTAAGTATCCAAATTTCAGGTAATGTGTGTGCTTTACCAGGTGCACCACCACCCAGGTCCTGGTCTCCAAATTTCAGAGAAAGTGGTTTCCTAAAATCAGGTCTGTCAGTCAGCACAGACAGATGGATGCTGACATACACATGTATATGTACTGCCACTTTACATCTATATTTGACAGTTCTGTCATCTCCATTTTTCATCTCTTAATGAGAAAAAATGGAGATAAAGGTAGGTAGATACATTAAAACCAAAGTCAAATTTGATAACTGTAACAGAAAAAAATTTCCTTCAGGCTATTTCTGACTATTTCTGAAGGCAGAGTAAGAGGTAAATACTGATGGCTGCTTTAGAACAAAAGCCCATGAAGATATTGCATTAACTTACAAAAAACGGAAGTTGCAGTAGTTGTGTTTATTTTCTTGGGGATCATAGAATAGAAATGCCTGAAATGTACTATGGTTAGTATCTATCTTTATAAATGTTCTAAAGCTTTTTGCGGATGTGTATTAATAGTTTTTGTCTTCATTAGTGCCAATGCCTCATTTCATTAGTAATGAACAGAACTATACTAAGTCATATCTTTCTAAATTGAGAAGCAGACTCCAGAGATGAGATTTTTTAAAATATTAATTAACTTATTTATTCAATTTTGTTGCTCTTGTTACTTTATTGTTGTAGTTATTATTGTTCTTGTTCTTGATGTTGTTGGATAGGACAGAGAGAAATGGTGAGAGAGGGGAAGACAGGAAGGAGGAGAGAAAGATACCTGCAGACCTGCTTCACCACTTGTGGAGCGACTCCCCTGAAGGTAGGGATGTGGGAGCTCAAGCTGGGATTCCTACGCTGGTCCTTGCGCTTTGTGCCACCTGTGCTTAATCCGCTGTGCTTAACCCGCTGTACTACAGCCCAATTCCCCCTGGAGATGAGATTTTTTTCCTCCTTTTCTTTGATAGCTTCCACTCTTCTACCCATTACTCTCTCTTTCTTATCTCCCTCTCTTCCCCTTCTATTTTTCTTCTAGCAAAGGTCACAACTATTTTGGACTCTGCCATCCTCATCCCACTATTCAGTCTAGAGATTAGGGAAGTTTAGGGGAGGAGGGTTTAGATGTACTGTATTTTGACATTTTTCTGTGTATTACCATTTGCTGACTTCATAAGTTTGTCATATCGTTTTGTTTTTTTCCTTCTTGGAAAACAAGCAGGCCAGCATAAACTGTGGAGAAACTCTTAATAAAATTTCTAGAAGTCAAGTCAACATGTACTGAATAATGAAGGTGGAATGTTTTCCCTATTGTTGCTTGGTTTTAGTCAAGCAGCCCTGGCCCCAGTGGTTCAACCCTCCTTGCCCTGTGTGGTTTGGGGCCTTTAACTATGGGCAGGTAATTAACCAGCTGGTGAAGCAGCAGCACATTGTTCTGTTATTTTCTAACCACAACAGCCTCTGCGGAATCCGAGAGCCATAAAGACATGGTTCTGATGCTGCCTGACAGAGGCATAATTCATAAACTCTATAATTTAAAGGGATTTCAATGTGATTGTAAAACTAATACAAAATGAATTGCTTTTGAAGGACTCTGGTACATTCTAAAAATCAGTTGAGTCTACAAATTAAAAAATACAATCAGCCTGGTAGCTTTCTCTGTGTGTGAAAGTAAGTAAGATTCAGTCTGATGCCAGTAATTCCAAGTAAGTTTATAACATTTCTGTCAAGCCCAAAAGTAAAAAAGTTAAAAAAAAAAAAAAAAAGGAAATAAGGAAACCCTAGAACAATTCAATTTATGGCCTGTAGCCAGTAACAAAGTATTTCTCCCTGTACTTTTTTTCTTTATCATCCCATGCCCCCAAATGTTGATTACGTTCAAGTTAAAAAAAAGTTTTTGGTAACTTTTTAGAAGGTTTAGATTTCAGACTGGATTTAAAAAAAAAAAAAAAACTCAAATGAAAGACCCTTTTAATCAGATAATTGACCAGTGCGTAATTTTAGCCTGTCTGTGACACACCAGTTGGCAGGTACAGAGGTACTCAGCCCTGAGTCTTGGCCTTCATTTCCCTTTCTGTTCCCTTGGGACTGTCACTGAGCTTCTCTGTCTTACTGCTGTTCCCTAGAGGTTTTTCGCCAAACATTCTGAAGTTTGGAAAAAGAGAACCAGCTGTAAGAGGTGACTATGCAGATGGCACAAAAGGGGACTCCATTTCTCCATTACCCACCTGGGGAGGAGGGAGGAGTAAGGTCTCACTGAAAAGTTGTCTTCCAACTGATGTTTCAAACTGATCCCCATTTTCCCAAAATGTTGGCCGTGAAGTCGTTTTGGAGGATTTGTGGGGCTTTACATACATGCACATTAACTCCTACATTTTTACTTTCTTGTCATGAATAATAGCAGCTCAAAAATGCCCTCTATATTGTCATGTCACAAAAGGCCCAGAAAATTATCCTTTACTCCTATTATCTGCCTTTTTTCTTTTATTCTTTCTCTACTCATCACATTCACTGGCAGCCATGAATGAAACGTAACATGCTAAATGACTGACATCCATTAAAGCTCTTCGACAAACCTTGGACCCTGTTTTGAAAGGCCTTTGGACGAAAAAGAATTGTGTGCTCTTTGAATCTTGGTCTGCTGAACGGCTGCCAAGTGAGGGCTGTTCCATTCAAAGGGCTGAGTGAATAAATGAGAATAACATCCTTGGGGACCCACAGGATCAGTTTACTCTGAAAATGCTCGGCTTCACAAAGGGTCAGAGTCACAAGGTAAATGAAAATGGCTAGGAGGGAACTTTGATGGCTGAAATACGGTAACTGTAGAGGACTTAAAAGAAAACTTTATTTAAAAAAATAGAAAAGAAAAAGAAAGAAGTGGGGGTGGGGTAGACCTCAGAATTACAGTCAACTGATAAGAATACAACATAATACAACATCCCTGAATATTCATTCATGAATTATAAATAGGCAGCATATAAATAAATCAGTTATTGACTTATTCATAGATATACAAAAATAGAACTATGCTTATGAAGATGTGTACATATTTAATTTATCCTTCCCTGTAATCATGGTGTTTCATTTTAATTTAAGCATGAATAAAAACTGGGTCAAACCTGCTGAATCCTTTTTGTGGTGCTTTTTTATTTTAGTCATAAGTGAGAAAATCTAGTGAGCAAACAACTCATCTTTTTGAATCATTGTCTTTTTTTTAATTCAAAAATTGTTTCTCAAATAGAATTATTTCTGTTTTACCACTTCAGTGGAGGGGGCATTAGAATAAGTATTAGGTGAGGAAGTCAGAAAAAAAAAAATCAGAGGAATTACTGGTATGTTCACACAAAGACAAAAGTCTCCTGCCCCTGACATTTTTCAGGTGTGATTTTTTTGTGACATGGTAGGTAAATCTTCCAGAATTAGTTTCACCAGATTTTTCTCTAGTGAAGATGGTAATGAAGGTCCAATCCCTTCTTTCATTCAGCAAAAGATAACTACAACAGAAGCAACAGCTAAAATGAATAAAGAGTTGTCTCTTGTTATCTTCTCTCCCTTATTTCCAGTAGAAGTGATATACAAATTCAAGCTCAGAGGGTATATCGGACTAAAGGTTGCCTCCTATCCTGAAGAGATATCCATTACACATGTGGGTGTGAGCTTCTTTGGAATAAAGATCTTTGCAGATAGAAATAAGGAATTTGAGATGAATTAATCATGAAATCAGTCACATTTTAAATGCAATAGCATGTGTCATAATAGGAGAGAGAGAAGAAAATATGAAAATAATGCTAAAGATTGGAGTTACATGTCTATGAACTGAAAAAGCTAAGAGTTGCTGGCAATCACCAGAATTTAGGAGGGAAGTTACTCTCCCACCAAGTTTTAGAAGAATCATTTTGCTGATACCTTGTAAATTTTTTTCTTCTATTTTCCCCCCTCTTCACCCTCCTTTTCCTCTGCCTCCTTTTACTTATTCTCTTCTAACCTTTTGATAATGGTTTCTAACCATTGCTCAGCTCTGGCTTATGGTGGTGATTGGGATTGAATCTGGGGTGTCTGGAACCTTAGACACAGGTATTTATTGTGTAAACTACTACACTATCTGCCCCACCCTTTGATGACACCTTTATTTTGAACTTCTAGCCTCCAGAACTGTGAGAGAATGAAGTGTTACTGTATTTAGTTGCTAAACTTGTAGTTATCTGTTAAGGCAGCTCCAGAAATTTATATAGGTGACAATGATTATGTGCTATTGCAACTAAAAAGCTACACAGCTTGAACTTGCTGCTGCCCAGTAAGAGAGGGGAATCTATCCTCCACGAATCACACTGGCCATGTGTGTATGCACTCTGCCAAAAGATTTCTCTGCTACTTTTCTACTGGACATTGCTTCCTTTAGTGACAAAATATGCATATCACCCCAGTAAAACACCATTTTGATGATATTTTCAAAGAAAACAAAAGTTTCCCCAAACTCACTAATATAAGGGAGAAGCCATGTTTCAGAACAAGTGGCATCTGAATCCTGAGTGAGAACGCTAGCCTTAAAGAAGGCCATCTTACTGCATAAGCAACTAGGTGCTAATAGTAAAATTAACTCTTTAGTAATCTGCAATTTAAAAAATATGTACCTCTTATTTTGCATTAAGCCATTAAAAATTTTGATTAATAGTGGTTTATAGGATTGTAAGTGTAAAGAGTATAGTTCCACACCACACGCACACCAAGAGTTTGATCCCTCCTCTCCCTTCATGATCACCATAGTTTTTACAAAACATTAGTGATTTTGTAAAAATTTTACAAAATCAAGTTCATGTGTTTCAATTATTTATATTGTACCTATGAGTGAAGCCATCTGGGAGCTATCTTTCAGAGAAATTCATGTCATTTAGTAATAGATATAGACTGTAGCAATAAGAGTTCAACTCTCCCCTGGCCTCCAAGGCTCCTGCTGAAAAGTCTGATGCAAGTCTGATGATGTTGCTGTTATAAGTCATTTTCTTCTTTTCCCCTAAAAGATTGCAAGTTTTTTCTTTGTACTTGACTTTTTCCCCATTTTGTTGCCCTTGTTGTTGTAGCCTTATGGTTATTATTGTTGTTGATGTCATTTGTTGTTGGATAGGATAGAGAGAAATAGAGAGAGGAGGGGAAGACAGAGAGGAATAGAGAAAGATAGACACCTGCTGACCTGCTTCACCGCCTGTGAAGCGATTCCTCTGCAGGTGGGGAGCCAAGCCTTAAGCTGGTGCTTGTGCTTTGCACCACGTGTACTTAATCAGCTGCACTACTGCCTGACCCCCTGTCCTTGACTTTTGATAGTTTCACAATGATGTATTTTGATATAGGTCTATTTGGGTTTAGGAATTTGAGAGTTCTCACCACTTCTTGAGCATATCTGAGATTTGGGAAACTGTCTGCTGTTATTTCTTTGAATATGGTTTCTGCTCATTTCTCTTTCTCCTTTCCTTTTGAGACGTAACTCTGATAATTGTTTTTCTAGTGGAATCTTCAGTATCTCAGAGTTGCTTAATTTTTTCCTAACTATTTTTGTCTCCTTCTACTTTTAAGTCAAAGAGTGTGATCATTTTGTTTTCTCTTTCTTTCTTCTACATGGGTAAGTCTACTTCCTTGACTTGTTATTTGTGACTGGAATGCATTCAAAGTGTCCTTTAAACTCAGTAAATCTTTTTTCATGTATTCCACTTTCCTATCAAATAAAATTTTGAGATTAATCCATTTCTCCATATATTAAATTGAATGTTTTCTGTTTCTTCAGACTTCTTTACATTTCCTAACTTCATTTTTAAAATTTATTTATTTATTTTAATTTCTTTATTGGGGGACTGGTGGTTTACAGTCAATAGTAAAATACAATAGTTTGTACATGTGTAACATTTCCACATAACAATACAACCCCTACTAGGTCCTCCTCGCCTATCATGTTTCAGGATCTGAATCTCCACCCTCACCCCCACCCCAGAGTCTTTTACTTTAGTGCAATACATCAACTCCAGTCTGAGTTTTCCCTTCTGACCTTGTTTTTCAACTTCTGCCTATGAGTGAGATCATCCCATATTTATCCTTTTGTTTCTGACTTATCTCACTTAGCATGATATCTTCGAGCTCCATCCAAGGTGGGGTAAAGAAGGTGAATTCACCATGAACCTGAAACTTTGGAGCCTCAGGAATAGTAGTTTCTTTGCCTAGCCATTATGCCATCTGACCCTGTTCACATTTCTCAGCTTTCCAAATAACAATTCAACCCCCTTCTAGGTCCTCCTCTGCCATCATGTATGTTCCAGGACCTGAACCCTCTCCTCCTACCCTAAAGTCCTTTACTTTGATGCAATACACCAAATCTAGTCCAAATTGTGTTTTGTCTTTATTGTTCTTTTTTTTTTGTAATTGGATTTGTTTCATTGAAGATGCTTTTAAAATTTAGATGGCAAAGTGTTCTGCCAACATTTTCCTCTAAGTATTTTATAGTTTCTGGTCTAACATACAAGGGGTGTTGAAATCCCCTACTATTGCTGTGTTGCTGTTAATATATTGCTACAGCCTGATGTATTTAGATGACCTCTCATTGGGTGTATAGATGTTAATGATGGTTAAGACCTCTTGACTGACCCTCTGAGCATTAAGTAATGCCCATCCCTATTTATTTATTTATTTATTTATTTATTTTAAGGTCTATCGTGTCAGATTGAGAATAGCTGATTTCATTTTTCTGATATCTCCTCTGGATCTATACCATTTTTCAGAACAGCTATTTTCTTAGCTTCATCCATCTATTTTGGTTTCTTTTCAGCAGGTTGTACTGGTTTCTGTCTTTTTAATTTTAATATTTTATTTATTTATTATTGGAGAGAGACAAGGAAATTGAGAGGGAAGGGGGAGATAGGGAGGGAGAGAGACAGAGAGTTACCTGCAGCCCTGCTTCAACATTTGTGAAGCTTTCCTCCTGCAAGTGAGGACTAGGGGTTTGAACCTGGGTCCTTGCACACTGCAGTGTGTGCACTCAACCAGGTGCACCACCACCTGGCCCGCTGTTTTTTTTTTTTTTTAACTTTTTAAATTTTGATATATATGTATTTTTTAACTTTTAAGGGTTGTTGAGAAGAGGAGGAGTTTGGAAGAAGTAACATAGTTTTTTGGCACTTGATATCTGCTGAGGGTTGGGGGGTTAGGAAACACCAGATGTCCTTCTGCTATTTTCAGAGTGTTTCCTAAATATGGGAGCTTTGCTGTGCTGTCCAGGTCAGTTTTCCTGCCTGCAGGGTAGGCTGACCCTATTTGCTAGGCTCTCTGTGGCACCTGAGAAATCTTAAGAGTTTGGTTGGCTTCCCAGCTGTCAAAATGTTCAGTTTCCTGGATCCTGAAGCTGTCTTCTTGGGATTCACTTAACAGCCTGTAGTATCTACACCTCTCATTAGTACTCCGACACTCCTGTTTAAAAGATGCTTGGCTCTTGTGTAGTTCTGTGTGGGTCCTTTGAATATGCTGAGTGGATTTGAGGCATTTGCAAATACAGTGCCTACTGGCAATGCAGTGCTGCTCCCGCTTGAGACTTTCTCCCCCCCTTCCTGTTTCTATTGCCCGTGCACAAGCACCAACCTTCAGATTGTGATTTACTTTTCCTTTAAAAGAAATTCCAGCTATACTCTGATGAAATTTATTCACGTATTTCATTTTAGTGTTTGGTTTCTGGATGAAATTCAACTTTCTGAGACTTGGTCTCTATAGCTCTGCCCTGAATGTCAGTAATTTAGAATTGATGTTTTCAGCATTTTTTTTATACTCCTACTTACTAATTTGTTATTTTTCCACAGGAGACGCTGCATTTAAATGATTTGGTTTATGTTTTGGGATTACTATATAGCACAAAGCAATTTATCTGCTAAAAATAATGCAAAATTAGCTTTCAGTTGTCTTCCTTCTTTCCTTTCTTTCAGAATATATGATTCTTGAGAATTAAAAAGACATAAAGAAAAATCTGTGTTTCTTTTAGTTTGTCTCTGTAGATGGGGGGAATTTTTGTTAAAAAAATCATCTACAAAAAGGAAACATTGACAAAACCCTAGGATAAGAGGGGTACATCTTCACATGATGGGGGAATTTTTTTTTGTTGTTGTTAAAGCATATGACTGTCTTCACCTAATTATCTGATTTTGAAATTTTAAGAAGTGATGTATTTAATTTAGATTTAGCATCCTTCAGTGTTTTTAAGTTCTTGTTATTCAATTTTAATTTATGGTACTGATTAAAGTTTTGAATAACAGTAATTTATAAAGTAGAATGTTTCTAAGGATCTGATGTATTAAAAGAACACATTTATTAAAATTGGCTTTATGAGAATTACATTGATATTTCAAAAGTTTTCTACTTCTTATAAAAACTTCAAGAACTATGACTTTTAAGGAAGAGTTTCAAATATGTCTGATTACCAACAGTTTTTTTTTTTTAGGTGTCAGTGTCTCAAAAAAATCTAGCCATTTCCCTGTTTCAATAATTCCCAAGGTGATATATTGGAAAAACTGATTGAAAGTGTTGATTTAAAGAGCGGTGTTAGAATGTACAATTAAAATGAAAATGCCCCTTTTACCATTTAACACCTATGTGGAAGAAATGGTAATTAAAAAATAGAGAAATAAATTATCCATAGTGAATTTATCATATGTATGTGTTCTAGAATTCTTATCTTTAGAAAAAAAATTACCAGGTAAGACTGACACATGGAATTCATTACATTCTAGCTAATGGTTTCAATCAAATTTCCAACAGAGCAGAGTAGGCATCAAACATGTCTAGTTGTATGTCTCCAGTCACTGAGTACACAGAGATATAGGCATTCACACACAGAGGAAATGCAGTGCCTAGACTACTGAAGGCTTATGCTCCTGCCAATCCACATATTTTACTCCTAGGGAAAAAGTAAACTTTTGTTTTTGAAGTTAGCTAAAATCAAGGAGTGGTAGGATAAATGGCACTGATTTTTATTAGTTTAGAACCATGATAAATTCACATTAGAGTTGCATAAAGTGAAGGGAGAACATTGCTTCATTTCTTTTCTTGTGTCATGAGATGATATATTTTCAAAACTTAATAGTTTGCAAGTGGAAGAGACAAAAGAACAACTCACATTGGCTTTGAAAATGTGTATTCATCTATGATTTTATAACTGAATGCAGATGTAATTTAAAGTTGCATTATGTAGATAGTCTTTAAATTCTAATTTTATTGGTATTGTGTTATTTCTTCATGTACTATTTTATGCATTTTATTAACTCCTACAAACAAGCTCTTTTTAAAATAATTTTTGTTATCTTTGGAACTTAGGGATTGGTGGGAAAGAGCTTTAAGCGAGTGTTTTATTAATTCTCTTTCACAAGGATGCTTTGAAAAAAAAAATTAGAGTTTGAAACTTATTGTAAGCTATGAATTCTTTTGAAGTGTGAGAGGTGCATTCTTGCATGTGCAGTTTTGGCCTTCAGGGGGCATACGAGTGCAGCAAAGCTAAATGCACTGGCATGCATTACCGTTTTCATGCTACCTGAGTAACCCTTGTTCAGAAAAACGCTGCAAAAGCCAAAGTAAGCACTCTGTCCCCATCTGTCACAGTGTGGAAGAGAGCTGAGGCAGCCATATTTAATCAACACTGAAGTCTCCCCCTGGGTGATGTTCATGCCCTTCTGTAATATTTTATTCTAAGCCATTTCCCAGACAGCATTATTGATTCCTGTCATTATTCTCTCCCCAGTCCTGGGAGCTTATGCAACATGATACCAAGTGCAGTTCTCTTTTTGAACATAACCTCAGAGCCGAAAAGTAAGGTGACTGCTTGCAACATTCAGACTCATCCAGATAGCATATTATGCAGTATAGTCATTTTAAGCTCTTATAATCATACATCAATCGGTTATACAACATTTACAAAACTAGAAAATTGCCCTAAAAAGGGAAAGATATTGAGCCTAGCATATTTCCTATTTCTGATTTTTTACTTCTTCACTAGTAAATTTATGTTCATTGTGAGAAGATACTATACTTTAGGTATTTTGTGTGGGTGGTTTGGATGAGACTATTCCTTTCCCTGGAAGACTCACTAACAGTAATAATATATGATATATTTATCTGGACTAGAGTTCTGAAATTTATTCCTTCTTATCTCAGAAGTAAAGGACAGTAAATAATTTTCTTCTTTCTTAGTGGCATGCATTGAGTTGTAAGAAAAGGCCCAGGATTTTTAATAGACAAAGTAAGGGAAGAAAGAAAAAAAGAAAGGGAGTGTCCTAAAGATGGTACAGTAGATAAATGTTGAGCTCTCAGGCAAGAGTTCTTGAGTTTGATTCCGAAATCACATGTGCCAGACTGATGATCTGACTCTCTGTTTCCTCCTCTTACTAAATAAGTAAACTATATCAGAAGGAAGAAAGGAGGAAAAGAAAGGAGGGAAGCCCAAGTAATTTCAATTTTCACCAAAGATCTTCTTACTTTCAGGAAATAAGCCATTGGCTACTTTTTCTCAAAATCATTTTAATTTTGAGTCCATCACAATTCTTAAAAATGAATACATAATTTTATTTATTTTTTAAGAATCCTGAAGAGTAACAAATGTTTTCCACACAACTCATTTATACAGTCGCACATATATCCTTCTGTCAAGGTCTATATAGTAGGAAATTTGATATTTGCAGTTTTAAAACCAGGCTTTTGTATTAATTGAATAATGGGTGTTAAGATGTATATTTTTAACACTCCCTTCAGCATTATTTTTCTATTTCTTATATTAAAGCTTGCCCTTAACTCATAGTATGAGTCACATTTATAGTTATATGCATTTTCAGGAATCTTTTTTGTATAATTCAATCTATGTTTTCTGGTGGCATTTATCTTTGCATAGTAACCATTTTTAACTTAAAATTATTCATGACACTTTTTTAAATTTATTTTTTATTTAAGAAAGGACACATTAACAAAACCATAAGAAAGGAGGGGTACAACTCCACACAATTCCTGCCACCCAATTTCCCATCCCCTCCCCTGATAGCTTTCCCATTCTCTAGCCCTCTGGGAGCATGGACCCAGGGTCCTTGTGGGTTGCAGAAGGTGGAAGGTCTGGCTTCTGTAATTACTTCCCCGCTGAACATGAACGTTGACTCCCATACTCCCAGTCTGCCTCTCTCTTTCCCTAGTAGGGTGGGTCTCTTGGGAAGCGGAGCTCCAGGACATATTGGTGGGGTCTTCAGTCCAGGGAAGCCTGGTGGGCATCCTGATGGCATCTGGAACTTGGTGGCTGAAAAGAGAGTTAACATACAAAGCCAAATAAATTGTTGAGCAATCATGGACCCAAAGGTTGGAATAGTGGAGAGGAAGTGTTGGGGGGGGGGTACTCACTGCAAACTCTAGTGTACTTCTGCTTTTAGGTATATATTTTGCACTAGTTTATGGATACGTGTGAACATGTGCTCTCTCTCACAGAACCTGGTCTATATCTAGGTTTTGGGACTTTGTTAGAAAGTGAACCACCTGGGATGGAATTAGAGAATACTATGAAAGGAAAGGTCTCACTCGAGTGATGAAGCAGAAGGGTTGTCATTCCACACCTGAAGTCTCTGGACACAGTCTGAGCTGAAGCATGTTGAGGTGGCAATAGTTGCGTTGATTAGGTTGCGATCAGCAGATGCAATATTATTTGATATGAATTGGGAGAGGAATTCGGGAAAGTGGGCCCTATCCTAAGGTTCCAGGACTGGGGGAAATATAGGCTCTATAGTGGAAATGTGAGGTTCCTGCTGTCTTAGGGTTCCAAAAGACAATGGATAGTTAATGTTATCATCACATTATTTGGTAATTGGGTTAACTTTGAAAAGTCTCTTTGTTAGGGTTTGCTGTATAGTACCTAGTATCTTGTATATAGCTGTGCCACCGGTTGCTTCTGATCTACTTGGATGTGACACTTTCTAAAACATAAAATTATTGTAAACATAATTTGCCTTAACACTTTGATAAATAATAAGCCAAGATTACAGTAATTATATACTGTCAATGATTAAAGATCTTCTAATTGGTACTATGTTAGGCTATGATAGCACCCAGCCCTCACAGAAATTATCTTATAACAGGTTTAATATGAATTGCATCCAATTTGTATATGCTTAAACTGAAGCTCAGAGAGAACAAATGGTTAATGTTTTAATTATTTAAGCTACTCACATCTTTTCAATGAAAATAACTATTGCTTTGTGAATAAAAAATCAGTGCAGGATAATTCTAAGAAAAAAATAAATGCAAATCAATTATTTTGATAGGTATAAAGCTATATTATAAGACAGAAGGATTACAATGATTTTTTTTTTTTTACAGAAAAGAAAGATTGATATAATTGAAAGAAAATCCAGTGGTAAACCTAAATACCATTAGTAACAATTTTACTAAATTTTCATTATTCCAGATAATGGATAAGTGTTCCATATACTTTTAATCACTTAATATTCACATAGTTCTAGGATTACTATCTTCACAGTTAAAACAGGGAAGACAAATTTCAACAGATTTCAAATCTGTTAAAAGTTACAGTTAGTTGGTGTCAACATAAGTCTACTTCTAGCTTCCAACTCTTTAACCACTATACTCGCAGTCTCTCCAGTATATCATGGAATTTAGTACATGATGAAAATTAGCATTTTAAATTAGTCAGTGGAAAAATAATGCATTATTCAGTAATAGTGCTAGGATGTCTCTATCAATTGAGAACAAGTTAAGCTGAGTATTTAATTATAACAAAGTAAGTTCCAGCTGGATCACATATGTAAATGTAAATAGTTAATTCATAAAAATCCTAAGAGAATATTAGATTAAATATTTTTATGTTCTTGGAAAGACCATTCTAAATATGACAATAGAACCAAGAATTATAAAGTAAAATTCTCAAATACTGACTGTAATTTTCTTAAAACTTTTGATACAAAGTATTGTAAACAGTTTAAAAGATATAGGGAGACTGGGTAGATGAACTTACTAATGTGTCCTAGAATCTCACCTCTCCAGAATCCTACCCCACTAGGGAAAGATAGAAACAGGCTGTGGGTATGGATCGACCTGCCAATGCCCAGGTCCAGCAGAATAGCAATTACAGAAGCCAGAACTCCCACCTTCTGCACCCCAAGATAAACTCTGGTCCATATTCCCAGAGGAGTAGAAAACAGGGGGAGATGACCAGAGAGTTCTGAATCCCAGCTCCACTAGATCCAAAGCACTGGTCACTAGGAACCTTGTTTTTATACCATTAATGAAAGAGAAGCAAATATGGAAAACACCAGAGGAAGCCAGGTACTGTATCTCTTATCTGAGAGAAGATAAGGGATGGAGGAAGGACACCCAGAAGTAATAATAGGTATAGGTGTGACTTAGAAAGCAAGTGAAGGCAGGGACAGTAAAAAAAAAAAAAAAAAAAAAAAAAGAGGCAAATAAAGCAATGACGTTGTAGGGATAGTCCCAGTCTCCAAAGGGAGGCTGGGGTATCCTGGCCTGCCACTCGAGAAAGACTGGTCCTGAAATAAATGCAGCCTGCAATGTTCCCAGTTGTGATCATGAGCTGCAAGCTCAGACCAGTAGGTTACACAGGCTCTGGAACTAAATCTTTATATGTAGGCCCTGAATCAGGTAGATGGAAATAAGCAGTTTATTTTAGCCACAGACGTTTTTCCCCCAAAGAATGGGAGCTACGCTCTGCCCTAATCCAACTTTCTAGCCATTTTATCTGCTCTGACACCATTCTCTCAGACAGTATTTTTATCCAACTTCAGGCTATCTATCAAACTCAAGCAAAACTACCATAGTTGTATGCCCCCAGGAACATGCCTAAAATGGACTTCCCAGCTTTCTTCTACCCTAAAATCCCTAATCTCATCTGCTCTAATCCTATTTTTTTGGTTCCTCTTCACTAACCATTTTGTCTCAATTTAGGTCATGGAGATGACTCCATTCCGACTTCTCTGGGCAGATGGCCTTACCAATTTGTCCTAGACCCTCACACCTCCAGAGCTCTGGTCCACTAGGGAAAGATATATGGATCGACCTGTCAATGCCCATGTTCAGCGGAGAAGCAATTACAAAAGCCAAAACTCTTATCTTCTGCACCTCTAAAACAACCTTGATCCATACTCCCAGCAGGGGAAAAGTGATAGGATGAAGATAAGAGGACTCTGAACTCCAGCTCCATCAGCACCCAGAGAGAGAAAAAGAAAAGGAGAGGGACATACAGAGGTAGTTATGTTGTCATAAGTGGCTTGGAAGGGAAGAAAAGATTGAATTGGAAAAAAAGGGGCAATTTTGCATAAATGTGGACAGATAGTTGTAGAGATGACGGTTGGCCCATCTCTACAACCTGGGGAGACTGAAGATTCAGAACTCTGGTGGTGGGAATGGTGTGGTTCTAAACCCCTGTTGACATGTAATTTTGTAAAATAAATAAATAAATAAATAATTTAAAAATGGGCAAACACAAATTTGGAAGCAATCCAGGTGTCCAACAATAGATGAATGACCAAGTTGTTTATATATATATATATATATATATATATATATATATATATATATATTATGGAATATTACATATATTACTTACAATGGAATGTTATATATGTATTACAATATATATACAACGGAATATTATTTAGCTATTAAAAATGGTGAATTCACCTTCTTCACCTTATCTTGGATGGAGTTTGAAGTGAGATAAGCCAGAAAAAGAAGGATTTATCTGGAATGATCCCACTCATAGACAGAAGTTGAGAAAGAAGACTAGAAGGGAAAACACAAAGCAGACCTTGGACTGGATTTGGTGTATTGCACCAAAATAAAGGACTCGGAGGTGACAAGGGTTCATGTTCAGGTCCTAGAACATGATGGTGGAGGAGGAGGTAGGTGGGGGGTTAGAGTTTTATCTAGAAAACTGAGAAATGCTACACATTTATCTGTAGCGACCAGATAATGTAAGGTACATGTATAGTTTCTATTAATTATTAAAGAAAATATGAAGATGTGAAAAAAATCAAACTATCACACAATGACTATCCTCTTTACTTCTCCTAATTATTGCAAGATATAAAAAGATAGCAGGGGAAAACATCATAATTTCCTCTCTTTAACTAGGTAAGTTTGAAAATCCAGAAGGAAAAGAAAACAAAACCATAATCAGTAGAATAATTCTTGGAAGACAACTTTGTAAAGGAATTTTCCAAGGCTTGGGAAGAATCCATGAAAGCATTTACATGGGAGCTGGGTGCTATGGATACCAATGAACTTAATGTCTGGTTATCTCTTTCTATGATCAGATGATATTGACAACATCTAGGGTGATATGAATGTAGACTGGTTGGCTCTTTCTGACAGTCTACATTTTTGCCTTCTCTTCCTTACCCTGTTTGGTAATCTGAACTATCTCATTCAATGAACTCTAATTTATAACCTCTATGAGGAAATAGTCCAAAGGATTGGACGGCCCATCATAAAATGTGCTTTTAACCTATATACATTTCTGTAGTGACCAAATAATGTAAGATTATTTCTCTTAACTGTTACAGAAAATATGAAGATGTGAAAAAAAACCAAACTATTATACAACTATTTACTTCCCTTGATTATTGAAAACTATAGAGATAGCAGGGAAAAATATCATAATTTCCTCTCTTTAACTGGGTAAATTTGAAAATCTGGGAAGAAGAGAAAGCAAAGCCATAACCAGCAGGATAATTCTTGTTTAGTTGAGGAAAAGTTTGGTATGGACATAATCTAATGCCATTAACAAATTTTACCTCCCAGAGCAAAACTCCCAACCATTCAGCACCATGATGCACTTTAAGATAAATACCATTTTTATTGAGGGGAAATTAATGGATTACAGTAAAGTTTTTAATACATGTGTACAATTTCTCATCTCCCTATGACAAATGTCAGCCAAACACTCTTACTCCCCAACTTAGGTCCTTTTCCATTATCATGGTGTTTGTGCTATGCTTGAGATTTAACCTGAGGCTTCATGCATGAACTTTACTAGGAAGCCATCTTCTTGGCCCAATTTTTTAATTTATGAAGGACAGAGAGAAACCTCAAAGCACCATTCCACTATCTATGGAGTTCAATTTATCTTTGCTGCTTTCTACTGCTGGATACAAAATCCATAACTTCGCATATGTAAGACAAGTACTTTACTTCTGAGTCACCTCCCTGCTATATGTTTTCCTGAGTATTCAGAAATTGTTCACAGTATGCAAGATTTGATAACATTTTGCTTTGAGAAATGTAATACTCAAATCTCCACAAAATTAACAAAAATGTATATAAGTGAACCATATTTAAAATGGCAATTAGATTAGTATGCATATCTTTAGTAAATATTAACAGTTCATATGGCAGGTCAAAAGTTGAATTTCTCTTGCTAAAAAATGCATTTAAGATGCAGATAGCACTTTTATGCCTGAGGCTCCAAAGTCCCAGGTTCAGTCCCCTGCACCATCATAAGCAAGAGCTGAGCAATGCTCTGGTGAACGAAAAAAAAAATCATTTAATTTTATGAGAGGTTAAGATATTTCTGGTAAACAAATTATTTGATTTTATGACAGGTTAAGATATTTTACCAATTATTAAAATTAAAATTTTTGCAATAAATTCTAAATGATAATGATCTGATTTAACCAATAACTATGATTTGTTGCGTCTCTAAATACTTTACTGAAGTCATGAATTTTGTTGATTCATAAATTGAGATAGGAAATTTAGCTAGTGATTTTTAATGCAATTTTTATGTTTGATTATTTTTTAAAAAAGCAAGGTAATTTTTTTAGTAATCTGGGTGGTTAACTTGTCTGGACAGTGTCAATAATGCTGTGAAAATTTCTAAAGTAAATAGCAGAATGTTGATAATAACCCATAAAGTCACAGTTTGGGCTCCAATGAAAATTGTGTTCCATATTATTTCTCTTTTCCAATTATATTTGTGAGAATTCTTAATGCAAAAAAATACAGTGCTCTTATTGCTTATTTCACTATTTTGTAACTCATGCTTAAAATTTTCAGTGTATCTTAGGGTATGTTAGCACTAGGGACAGAGATGAAAATAGTAAGTTCCTAATTAGAAGGAATTTAAAGTTTAGTAGAGATAGATAAGCAAATAGATTATAATATGCACTTTTCTAGAAAAGTGCCAAGAGTATTGTGGGAGACATGGAAATTCTTCTCATTTTTGTTGGGAGTCAACCACATATTTAATATTCTCATGAACATTCAAGTATTTCAATATCCTGGTTTTGGGGATCTTTTAGGGGTAGAGCTTTAAGGGTATAACACATTTTTTTGGAGTTAATACATAGTCTACACAAGCCCTTCAACATAATTTCTACTGATATGAAACATGACTTTAACTTCTTGCCAAACAATACTTCTGTAGTGTTTCTTGCTTGGTGAGAACTGTTGTATTGAGTTCTGACAGCAATAAAGGTGTTTCATCAATCCATCCGATGAAGTTGTGGTACCTATCTAATGCAACTGTCCAGACACTTTATAAAGTATAATATTCTCATTGAAAATTTTTCATTTTCAAACACTCAGTAAATATGATTTTTAAAAACACATATCTTCTGTGTAGAGTAGAAAGCCTGTGCCTTATTCAAGTAATTGATATTCAATCTCCTACACTCATCTTGTTTAAAAATTTTTTTTTTCATATTTTGCTAATACCAGCTTACGAGTCAATTTGTAGTACTCTGGGTTATCTTGTTTTGTAGATAAAATCACCCAGTATGAAAAAAAAAGGGGGAGGATGAATTGATATGTGAGGTAAGTATTTCCTTGATGGAAAAGAAGTATTTTCTTGATGATCCGTTTCATTTCCTAGTTGTACGACTTAGAAAAAAGATAATCTTCCAAAGAATGTATTGTGAAAGTGCTCTTCTAAGCTAGTTGATCTAAATTAAAATATAAGTTTTCTCCATACAATATGAAACAGAGAGTAAGAGTGGAATTTTTCTCACTTATGGTTCTGAATCAGAAACCTCACCTTTGAAGAACAGAAAAATAAGTAGATTGGAAACTCCCAATCTTCAGAAAATGTGTCACTATGTCTTAGGACAAATAATTTAGTAGAAGAGAGAGATATGACAAATTTCAAGTAAGTAAAATACAATTTGCAACCACTTAAAACTAATAAAATATAGTGAGACTATGGAAAATTACTGTTTCTTTCAGAGAACAAAATACTAAAGTACATGCTTAAGCATATTTTCACTTGTGCTAAACTTAAAATGTTGCCTATTTGATGAAGTTTCTCTTTTTCTTTCTTTCAGTCTCTCTGTTCCTCCCATTTCCTTCCTGGCTTCTCTCTTTCCCTCTCTATTTGACTAGGAAAATGGATACACATTTTCAATAGCACTTTATGATTACTGCTATTTTATTTTTTTTTACAAAAAATAGCACTTTATGATTACTGCTATTTTATTTTTTTTACAAACTCACTTACCTTCCTGGAGGCTTATATCTGATTTAAAATAATCTCATTGTTGGAGCTTCCTTTTAAAAGGGTTAGAACAATCTCTGTCATATTATTTTATTTTATAAAAGTTACTTTATTAGGGAAATATTTCACACATGTAATGTTTCATATCTCTTCATGATAAATGACAATACACCACACCCTATTTTCTTTAAGATTAATTTTTCAGTATACTGACTAGAGATCTATGAAGGTAATGCCAGTACCTACATGTTCTTCTGAAACATTTTCAACTGAACTGAGAGAAACTGCAGTAACAGATTAAATTGGTAAAGACATTTTCTTAGAAGAAGTTTTAAAATTTTTGCTAGAGTCCATGGAAAGACAGTCCTTTGCTCTTGGACCCATAGCTTATTCTTCTGGTACCCAGCTATTGAACTTGATACTTGCAAGTCACATTTTCCAGACTCTGTTGATAGTGGATTCTGGCTGTTGACAGTGAATTCTGGCTGGACTTAGTCAATGGATTCTCTGATAAAGATTAGAGGGTGCCCATCTCTTTGGTGATATCATTAACAATAACGACATCATCTTCATGCCTCCAGCTCCAGACTTGATTGCAGTGTCTTGAGTTTCTTCTGAGAATTCTTGGACCTTGGCTTTTTATAACATCATCTTTTTCATTTTAGAAATATTTATTTAAATTATGATAAAGACAAATAAAAATAGGGAGAAAGATGGGGAGGGAAAGACCTTGTAGGTGGGGGAGAGGGATTAGAACCAGGTTCCTTGTGCATGGTAACTTATATGCCCAACTGGTTGTGCCATCACCTGGCCCTCAAATGATGAAGTTTATTAGATGTTTAGTAGAAAAAGAAGAGAAAAGGAAAAATTAAAAAGGGTGCTGTGATCCTGGATCTGTTCTGAGATGCTACTTTGAAGAAATCATATAGCCATTTTGAATTTCAGTTCAGCATAAAGGAATCTGGTTGAGTTCAGGTATGTCGCCATGAATAATAGAAAAGAAAACTCATTTAGTTTCAGTGCTAAGAACTATTTTCTGTCTCAACAATAGCCCTAAGTGGAGATTGTCCAGGTTTGGTAATTCAAGAGTTCCTTCAAGGTCTAAGTTCTTTCTATGCTTCTCTCTAACATCCTAGACTCTCTTGTATCCACAAACCTCAGAAAAGTACCTGCACACGAGAAAAAAACAGCAGGGATATTTGATTTTTCTCTTTTAATTAATAAATGATTTTTTGCCTCCAGGGTTATCGCTGATGCTCGGTGTTGGCATTATGAATCCACTGCTCCTGGAGGCTATTTTTTCCATTTTTATTGGATAGGAAAGAGAGAAATATAGAGGAGGGGAAGATAAAGAGTGGGAGTGAAAGATAGACACCTGTAGACTTGCTTCACTAATTGTGAAGCAACCCCCCTGCAGGTGGGAAAGTAGGTAGCTGAAAAGCAGGATCTTTGCTCGAGTCTTTCTTACTTCTTACTATGTGGGCTTATCCCGGTGTGCTACTGCCCTACTTGTGAGTCTTTTGAATTTTTTTGTTAATTAAAAAAAAATACAACCCTCCCCCCAACAAGTAGCCCCAGTTAAAAGTGAAATGTATCACTTAGAAAGTAAGGACTACCTAACCAAAGCAACGATTGCCACCTCAACATGCTTCACCTCAGACTGTATCCAGAGACTTCACGTGTGGAATGACAACCCTTCAGCTTCATTACTCGGGTGAGACCTTTCCTTTTATAGTACACTCTAATTTCATCTCAGGTAGTTCACTTTCTAACAAAGTCCCATAACCTAGATATACACCAGTTTCTGTGAGAGAGAGCTTATGTGCACACATATCCATAAACTACTGCAAAATATATACCTGAAAGCAGAAGTACACTAGAGTTTGCAGTGAGTACCTCCCTAACACTTCCTCTCCACTATTCCAAGCTTGGGATCCATGATTGCTCAACAGATTGTTTGGCTTCATATGTTAACTCTCTTTTCAATCACCAGGTTCCAGATGCCACCAGGATACTGGCTAGGCTTCCCTGGATTGAAGACCCCACCAATGTGTCCTGGAGCTCAGCTTCCCCAGAGACACACCTTACTAGGGAAAGAGAGAGGCAGACTGGGGGTATGGACCGACCAGTCAACGCCCATGTTCAGCGGGGAAGCAATTACAGAAGCCAGACCTTCTACCTTCTGCAACCCTCAACGACCCTGGGTCCATGCTCCCAGAGGGCTAGAGAATGGGAAAGCTATCATGGGAGGGGGTGGGTTATGGAGATTGGGTGGTGGGAATTGTGTGGAGTTGTACCCCTCCTACCTTATGTTTTTGTTCACTAATCTTTTCTTAAATAAAAAATTAAAAAAAAAAAAGAAAGTAAGAACTACAAAAGCTGAATAAGGGCAAGAGACTGGCATACTTTAATGATGACTCTTTAGTCACTACCAGGCCACCCAATCATCTGGGGCCCTAGTAAGGGAGTCTTGAGTTTCCTAGGCAGACCTTTAAAAGATCCCTCTCACCACTGTCACTGGTCATCTTCATCAGGAACAACATAATAGACCCCTTTGTGGGCCCCTATAGGGCCTTGCCCTGTATGTGGACCAACAATGGTAGGGAATGTTCTATTCTCTGAAGGGAGGTTGGACAACATACTCTACCTACTACCTCAGGAAGATGGGTCTTGAAATTAGTGCAGCCTGGCATGTTCCTAGCCATGATTGCAGAATGTGAGCTCAGACCTATAGGGATGTAGAGATTACATAGGCCCCTGTGCTGAACATGGGCCCCAGATAAAATCTATGGGGTTTACAATTAATAGTATATATACACTTTTCTCATATTTCGGAGCAACTCTCTTCCCTGATCCAGCTTTCTAGTCCTTTTTCCAACTATGACCAACTCCCTAGGCTCAGGTAAAACCAGGGGCCCCTTGGATTATATCTAAAATAGACCTACTAGCTTTTTCCAAAATAGAGACCCTACATCTCCATCTGCAATATTCTTGCCTTTAGGTTCATGATTAGACAACAATTTGTTCTGCTTTATACCTTAACTGTTTTTCAGTCACCAGGTTCCAGATGCTACCATGATGCCAACCTGATTTCCCTGGGCACATGACCCCACCGATGTGTCCTGGAGCCTCACCTTATCAGATCCTTGCTGCACTAGGGAAAGAGAGAGACAGGGTATGGATCAAATTGCCAATGCCCATGTTCAGCGGGAAGCAATTACAGAAGCCAGGCCTTCCACCTTCTGCATGCCATAATGACCCTGGGTCCATACTCCCAGAGGGATAAAGAATAGGAAAGCTATCAAGAGAGGGGATGGGATATGGAGTTCTGGTGGTGGAAACTGTGTGGAAATGTACTCCTCTTATCTTATGGTCTTGTCAATATTTCCATCTTACAAATAAAAATTATATAAATAATAATAAAAAAGAAATTTGTACACATTTTAGTTGTTATATTTGCTTATAAATCTCATGGAATGAAAAAATATATATAAATGTTTCTGATCAAAATTATAACTGTGAGAAGAAATGCCAGGAAACACAGATCCCTATTTGTACAGAGGATTTAGGGTAGATGCAAACAGGATTTTTGGAATAGCTCCCCATTCCCTGGAAGTATTATTAAAGTGTTCTGAACTGGGATAAGTAGTTTGCTCTCATTGTTCCTGATAATCACTTTTTGAATTAGGTATTGTAGGAGAGGTAGGTACATTTTTTTAGTTGAAAACTGTGATAGAAATTAGACAATTTTTTTACACTGTTGTCTAATCATAGGGTTAGCAGATTTAACAGTATAATCATTGCATCCCAAAGTTGCATAATGCCAATACACATTTTATTCAGAATTACCCCAATAAAAACCTCAGGTTATTATTGATTATGCAGCAATTCTTTGTAGTTTCTCTTTTTTTCTTTTGTTGCCCTTGCTTTATCACTGTTGTTGTTATTGTTGTTTTTGTTGGATAGGACAGAGAGAAATGGAGAGAGGAGGGGAAGACAGGGGGGAGAGAAAGATAGATACCTGCAGACCTACTTCACCACTTGTGAAGCGATTCCCCTGCAGGTGGGGACCTGGGGGCTTAAACCGGGATCTTTATGCCAGTCCTTGCACTTTGCGCCATGTGTACTTAACCTGCCGCACTACCGCTGGCTCCCTATTCTTTGTAGTTTCTTAGAAACATTTATAGTCATTTTTCTCTAAAAGTTGTTTGGGTTCTATCATATGTATCTTTTAAAACTGATTCCATAATTCAATATTCACTCAAGTTTAGCCCAGTGTTTCTTCTCCTTCTCCTCATCTTCCTCCTCCTCCTTCTTCTACTAGAGATTTAGAGAAAGATAAGAGGAGAGAGAGCAAGAAGCAGACATCACTCTGTACCAACATGTGCTGCTGGGGATTGAACTCAGGACCTCATGTTTGAGAGTCCAGTGCCTTTTCCATTGCACCTCAGTGCTCAGTGCTTCTTAAGTGCCCAAGAATCTCCTGGGGATCATATAAGGTCCATATTTCTGACTCAGAAGTTGTTGGTTGACAGCTACTATGCTCCCACGTAATGCAATGGTTGCTGGACTAAGGCCCACATTCAGAGTAAAAAACATAAAATGATCATTCACAAGGTAGTAGACTATAATATCATGAAGCTAACTCCTACTTGCTTGTGAAAGATAAGTTTGGGAAAGTGCCCACTGTCTGGGAAGTCCAGGACATTATTTTCATGAAAGTCTGAGTGGATTAACCCCAAGTTCTCTCCCTCCTAAGGGGAAAAGATGCTAGGCAGGTCCCTCCTAACCTCATGAACTTATTATGGATGGGCTTTTCTGGATGGGGCACCTTGCTGTAAATGCACCCCCATTCCCTTTTGAACAAAGACCATGAATTACTGTGTATGACCAACTTGAAACCCACTGCAAATAACCTGGCTTTGCTCAAACTGCTCCCTTCCCTCCTGCCCTGAAGTGCTTATAATTTGCCCTTAGAGAAGAAAACCTACCTAGGCATTGTGAGCTCATGACCAGACCTTATATGGTAACTTTTCCGTTGTGATAAAATACTTTGTAGGTTAAAATGTAACTATGCATTGTGTGTAGATTAATGATTACCTCAAACTTCTCTCTGAACCTTGGGTATATCTACTTGCTTGTATCCCTCAATAAATGAGTTGTCCTAAGAGGCTTCTCCTGGAACTGGTTGGTCATGTGTTTCTTTCCTCCCTCTCCCTGCATGTCACCCTCGTCACCAGGCCCATGCCCAAGAACCCCCAGAGGCTGCCCCCGTCTCCCAGGATGACCCACAGCCAAGTATAAAGTTTTAGGAAAATCACCAGTTGATTATTATTGTACAGTCATTATCAGTTGAGTTGTAGAAATGTACAATAAACAAATATTAAACATAGGAAAGTATGTATAACACTAGTCACTGCATTTCTAAATTATTGATACTCTGACTTTATAAAATGTTTATTGTGGAGCTACTCTATAATGGTGTACTTATACCTATCTCTTTCCAATAATGCTATTGAAATTGATTATGATGGAAAACTGACACCATGAAAACTCGAGGAAAACAAACAAAAAATCCCCTCCAAACCAATATTTGCCCAGCATCCAGGGATTCTGTTGTTAAAATATTTACTGCCACACTACTTTAGTAGACCTATATTGCATTTACTGATTTTAAAAAACAATCTTATTTCTAATACTGAACTTACAGAACTAGCATAAATGGATTTACCTTTGTCTGATTTTACAGAATGGATGAGAGTGTGAGGGAAGGTTTTTTAGTTCTAATTTATGAGTTAACT
This sequence comes from Erinaceus europaeus, assembly GCF_950295315.1. Lineage (NCBI taxonomy): Eukaryota > Metazoa > Chordata > Mammalia > Eulipotyphla > Erinaceidae > Erinaceus > Erinaceus europaeus. The sequence continues at coordinate 118,451,018 of NC_080165.1, read as the reverse complement.
GAACTATATAGTTCCTGAGTGTATAGACCTGGGCTTCTTTTAAAGGAGAGTAGGTTTGTCAGTCTTTTTGTACAGACCATTCAGGCTAATTATTCTTAAAAACAGAGAACAATAGTGAGATCAGAAACATTTACTCTGAGGCCAGGGGGTGGTGCACCTGGTTGAGGGTACATGTTACAATGCACAAAGACCCAGGTTTGAGCCCCCAGTCTGCACCTGCAGGGGGAAAGCTTTGCAAGCAGTGAAGCGGGGTTGAAGGTATCTCTCTGCCTCTCTCCCTTTCTGTTTCCCCCCTTCCATCTCGATTTCTGGCTGCCTCTATCCACTAAATAAATAATAATACAAAAATTAATCAAATAAACATCTAGCCTATAATCACACATAAGTTTTAGTCTCTATAAAATGTTGAGTTGCTCTATTATTTGCTCTGGAGCATCCCCTCATTATAACTATTTGTTCTGCATGATTCGGGCACAGTTTTATATTTTGCCTTTGGCAGCTGAGAGCTATTATTGGGTTCTCCAACATCTGTTTCAAGAACAGTGGGTCTCTGGTCAGAAAAATTGATTATAAAAGGAGTACAAAACAAAATGCCACAAAGTATGTTGTACATATGTGATAAATATCATTACCAATAGAAGAAAGAAAACCCTTTCATATGGTTAGAGTTATTTACAAAACTATGACAAGTAATGAAAGGTTTGAACCATATTTTAAGTTTGAGAGGATACTAACTAGCTACCTTTTCTTATGTGGATGCTTTGCAAAGGCTGTGCTAATTGACAAGATCATCTCTCCATTATGGTCAACTACATAAATATCAACATGTAATGGGTTCCAAAACATCCACTCAGTCTTATGAGCTCATTCATTCTTCCATCAAATTTTCACTCATCAAGATGTTAGTATGAAGTGCTGGCTATTTCCTAGAAGGCTAAATAGTTTTTTCTAATCTGGCAGCAGCAAAATCAGTGATATTTACATTAAGCCGATCAAATGGAAATAATAGACAAAACAGAATTGTGGGAGTGGGAATCTATAAAGAAATTCATCACATTTCCTTTCAGTTCATTGCCTAAAGAGATGACAGAAACTCAAAATATCGCTCTCTTTACTATCCGCAGGAACTTACTTCTTCCTCTTTTATTATGAACAGAACTATACTATAACTAAAAATATTGTGTGTGTGTGTGTGTGTGTGTGTGTGTGACTGCTTTTGAGAAGCACAACTTTCTCTTAAAATTGGGTATTTAGAAGCAAACTATTACAAAGCTAAAGCTAAATCTAGACTAAAAAAATGAATCAATATATGTTCCAGTTTATAAACATTTTCTTTCCTACTGGGTCCCTGAGGGTTGGTCATGCTAGCAATTTGTGCTATTTTATTTTAAGCTTTTGAGCCTCACAAGACAGCTGTCTTAGGACCCTTGAGGAAAACAACCCACCTGGTTCCATTCTATTCCTCCCACCCTGATGAAATTTTTATTTCTTTCTTTATTTTTTTATATTACAGAATTACATATTGACAGGGCTTTGAATCCACACCATTTCCACTACCAGAGTTATGAATCTTCTCTCTCCTCACTGCAATCCACCACAGTGCCCCTAAAGTTTTAGACATGGGCCAATCATCTTCTCTACAACTAGCCGTCTACATTTATATAAAGTTTCCTCTTATTTTCCTGATTCAATCCTCTCTTTCTCTCTCTAAAGCACTCATAACACCCTAATTACCTCCATATTTCCCTCTCCTTTTCCTTCACTCTCTCTGGACGCTGATGGAACTGGAGTGCAGAGTCCTCTTCATCCTATCACTTTTCTCCTGCTGGGAGTATGGATCAAGGACCCCCCCCCCCTTCTTTAGTTACTAATAAGGAAACTATCCACTTATATAATTCACTGACCTATATCCCCAGATTTTTTTTCTAAATTCTTATTTATTTCTGTGGGAGGAAAAAGAAAGAAAGAGAGAGAGAGAGAGAGAAAGAGGTTGAGGGAGAGAAGGAAGAGAAAAGATCATTGATCTAGCCTATAAGATACTGATGGAAACTGAGGCTACATGAAAGTCCTTCACTCTATTCCTGACCACCCAGCTTGTTTTAAAATTGGCTGTGCCTTAACTTGATGGTTGCCTCTCACTTATTTCATGTTAAATATAATATGAACTATAAGGTCACAGAGTGAGTGGTTGAGCTTAATTGCATGGATTAGAACCCAGTTCTAATAACTGTGCCAGTAGATAAAATAAGATTTTTTTCCTCTAATAATCAGAACATCGCTCAGCTCTGGCATATGGACATTGGTACAGGGAATTGAACGATTTTTGTTTTTAACCAACTATTTATTTATATGGAACTTGCTAGATATCAGGCACCATTTATAAACTTAAAAAGCATTAATCTCATTTATTTTTTTTTACTTTCTGGGGAGAATCTTTTCATTATTATCCATTTTTTAGGTGGAAAACTGAGATACAAAAATACAATATATGGGGGCCAGACAGTGAGTACTTGGTTGTGAACACATATTACCACATGTAAGGACCCAGGTTCAAGCCCCCACTCCTTACCTGCAGGGAGAAACGTTAAGGATGATGAAGCACTGCTGTGGGTATCACTCTTTTCTCTCTAAATCTCTGTCTCTTTTTTCCATCTTACTCTCTCTCTGTTCTATCAAATAAATAAAGAAAATGGGATAAACTGTTTTAAGAGTGTGGGCTTAGGAAAGGCAATGACTGAGTTTGGCTTCCAGAAATGTTACATTCTGCCAACTGAGACAGCAAAATAATAGCACGTTCACCCTCAATACTATAATTCTGTGTTTAGTGTGACTTTTTTCTAGTAACCAGTGAAGAGGAATGGTATGAAAAAAAATAACATACTTTTTATAGATTTAGGGTTTTTTTTTGGTCAGTTTCTTAAATAAATCACTGCATTATGCTTACTCTTCTTATTTTGGTATGTTTTCATGAAAATTTCAGCATAGTACTCAACAGTCTGAACTGACATTTTGGAGTCACAATCTAATTAGTATGTCTCTGAAGTACCATTATTATTATAATTAATACTGTGATATGACCAGAGAAAATAACTGTATTTTTATTATTTGATTAGCCCAATCTTCTATAAAAAAGGACAAAAGGGGGAGGGAATTATTATTCAGACAAAGAAACATACAACCCCACACATTGTTATTTAAAGAGTTCGTATTATATAATTTAGAATGTATATATTATGTAACTTCTATAATATAAAAGGAAAGTTACAAGTTTAGTTTTTCCATAAAGTACATTTCCATATACCAAATTATATAACCCTTAATTTCGACATATCTTTGAGTGAGCATAGAGTATCTGGGATTTGAAGTATTTCTGCTGTGTAGGTGTGTGCCAATCTGTAATGATCCATGTCTACATAACTGCTCTGCTACACAACAGTCACCGGCCAACCAGAAAACCCAGGAGAAATATTCAGAATCGGTAAACACTGTTTTGAGTCTGCCTGGTTTTGTTTCTTTCTTCCTGGGAAATCCGGCCAGCTTATTACTGTCCTGTCCTGTGGCAGCTGAAATGTAGTAATCTGTTATTTTTCTAATGGATCTTCCATAATGATTCCTTCCAAGAACTGTTAAGCACTCTTGATCATCAAATACTGGCAATATTGACCGTTTTCCCCCTTCATAGTTTAAAAACATGCCAGGATGAGGTTGAGATTAGTTTCTTCTTCTTCTTCTCCTCCTTCCTCCTTCTCCTCCTCTTCCTTCTTCTCTTTCTTCTTCTTCTCCTCCTCCTCTTCAATCTCATTCTAATTCTCATTCTCATTCTTGTTCTTCTAGGAATTGACTGGTATATAGCAATTATCTCTTGGGCATACATTTTGCCATTTGGACTGACTTGATGATGTTGTATGCTAAGTGATTTTTCTTCTTTTCTTATTCAGATTCATTTAGACATAGTGAAAATTGGAGCAGATTTTTTTTTTACCTCTATGCTCTTATTACTTCTTTTGAAGTTCTTAGATTATGCATTTGTTCACATAGCCCTTTTCACATATACATCTGGGAAAATGTGTGGGCTGCTCTTAAGTTCCCGCTGTGGGCATTCCAAAAAAAAAAAAATGCACTCATACTTGGAGATTAATGGAAAAATCAGTGCTCTTAAAAACTATTTTATTTCCAGGATGTTTGCCTGCCAAAATATGAATATGATTTAGTGTAGGTAATTCAGAGTTATGCTCAGAGGGAGCTTGGGGAAATGGTTTATCAAATTCACATTCTTTTAGTATAGTAACTTTGGGTTGGGTTTTGGAGAAATGGGTTGGTAAAGAATCTTTTCAGGAACCATCCTGTATTTCTCCAGTGTGGGGAACATAGGCCACTGTTACCAGTTTCATTTTCGTAATGAAGGCCAAGAACATAAACTCTTTTTAGTATAGTTTTTAATTTTGCCCAACTCATGGTACAGCTTTTGTTTCATTTCCTTTCAGACTTGTTTGCTTATTTTCACAAGGGAGTGAGTGAAAGAGAAAAAGAGAGACCAGAATACAGCTCATTTCTGCCAGATGTAGTATTGGGGATCAACCTTGGTACCTCACACATGTGGTCTATGCTGTATCACTGAATTATCTCCCTAGCCCTTGTCTCTTTTCACTAACTACATTAAACTATATTAAAACAGAAGGATGAAAAAAGCAAAAGCTTTGCTTCTACATTCACTTTTTTTCCTAGGGGATAATTTTTACTAATTCTTTACCAAGTTTTCTAAATCTTTGTTCAAAACATGATTTGTTTCAAGTTTGGGAATACTTTAGACTCAATCAGTGATCTGTTCAACTACCAGATCTGAGACAGAAGTAGACAATATGGATGTTATTCCTAGAGAATATGCTTATGCTGAATCAAACTCTCATCTTCAGGTTTTTTTTTTTTCTTTGTAGTTTATTTATTTGGTAACTCTGGGTCCCAAGGAATAAGTCCAAACCCCCTTTCATGTGACTAATCTTATTTAATTATCACATTCTACTAAAATTTAGCCTTCTTTATTCCTCTCTGCTTCTCTCCTTCCCTTCTTCCTTCCTTCCTTTCTTTCTCCTTTCCTTGATTTAAAATTGTTTTTCAGAAAAAAGTTTTGAGCACTTATCCCTATTGCTAACTGTAAATCTTTTACCTCTGAGTCCAGTTTCATAGTTTATTTCTTAAAAAGATTTTTTTTGAATTTTTGTTTATAAAAAGGAAACACTAACAAAAACCATAGGATAAGAGGGGTACAACTCCACACAATTCCCACCACCAGAACTAGCACAGTTTTCAGGAGTATCTGTTAAGAGTATGTCATGGAGGATTCTGTCTTTATCATTCAAGGACTCTAATTCTGAGGTATGAACTGTTGAAGAGGGCTGGTTTTACCACTTAATCAATTAAATCATTAAATATTTTTGTGTTTCACTGAAAGTCATCTTTCCTTCCCTTCTTCTCCTCCTTCTCCTCCTCCTCCTCCTCCTCCTTTTTCTTCTTCTTTTGCCAAGAATATATATTCTGTATCAATTAGATGGCTCTGTGACAAATGAAAATTTGTTGCCTTCATCCTTGCATTCTCCAGTAAAAATGTAGGTCACGGCAGGACCTAGAGCTGATAAACAGCCTGGGTCCTCCCTCTATGGTGATGTTGCTTGGCACTGATTAGTCACCCGATTAATAATCTGCCTATCCACAAAGCATTCAGGCCAACCCATTCATCTTGTTCAAAGTCATTTCCTTTATCCATGTGTTACTGCCTGAAGTAAAAAATAAACATGACAGATATGACTGGTTCTTATATGCATATTCTGCTTTGTAATAATTTATTCCTGCAGTGTGATTCTTCTGGATACAATATCATAAAGAAAGGATCATGGGTGAAGTTCTTTTTTTTTTTTTTTTCAGGATAGTATATACCCACACACTTAATCCACACTTTTGGATTCAGTCTTTATTGAATATTCATCCAACTTTAGCAATACGTTATAAAGAGCTATTTTTCTTGAAATTTATATTCAGTAACGCCCTCAACTTTTTTCAAATTACTAGTGTCAGTTAAGACAAGAACAAAACAAGAATGTTAAAAATACATTGTGTCTCTATGCCATTGCCACAAAAACTGAACAGTCAACTTGCCAGCTAGGACTTTCTTTTCAGGGAAGATAATTTGCATGTGGGGCTTCAAGTACTTTGAAAATGTATCCAAAGAAACATAACATTTGAAATGATTATCAGAAACTGGTTGTGCTTCCTTCTAAATCACTCTTATTTCCAAAACAGTTTTGGTCAGCCAAAACTGGATCAAGAGAGGGTATTTGGAGCTCACTCTTACTTTGTCCTCAGACACCCAAGGAACTTTTGATTACTTTCAAGTTTGTTTTATGATAATTTGATACATATATATATATTTCAAATTGTTATATATATATCTGTCTCATTCTCTGAGTGTTTGCAAATGAAATTTGCAATAGACTTTCTAGAGTTTATGAAGCATCTATGTTTTAGTGTTTAGTAGACACTGTAGTTGGCAGTTTGAGGAATTTGGGAATATATGGAACCAGTGGACTTGAGCATATATTTAATTAATCAGTTTTTTTTTAAGTCCAGGCCATCACCCGCTTTTAAAAATATTTATTTCTTTACTTATATGAAAAAGAGATGGAGAAAACGAGAGAGAGAGAGAGAGAGGGAAACAGAGAGAGAGAGAGAGAGCAGAGGATTGCTTAGCTCTTGCTTATGGTGGTGCTCAAGATAGAACCTGGAATCTGTGTCTTAGGCATGAAAGCCTTGGGAATAGTCTTTATGCTGTGTCCCAACACTTGAAATAGGTTTTAACAAAGGAGATACAAGAGAAAAGGAAAAAATAGATGTCAGGTGATGGCAGACAAATCTCAACGTTTTAGAAACTAAAATATAGTGAAAATAGTGAGCTGCACAATTCCATATCACTTGCACAGTCTTGACTCAAGTCACATGACCTTGATGGAGTTCACATAATCTTTTTTTCCTCATGGTCTTCTTCTGTAAGATGAATGAATCAGACAACATGAGACCCAGGGATCCTCAATCCTAAAATCCAAAAGTGCTATTTTTCTGCAAACTCAGGAAGACAAGTTGCTTCATACACAGAAATTTGACAGGTGTATGTTTTGCTTATGACTAAAATATCAAATATATTTAAGCTTACTCTAATAACTTTTTTTTGGAATTTTTATTTAAAGAAATGCTATCAGTTTTAGTCAAATGGAGTATACGTAATAGCTTCTAATCATTAGTCATCGTCTCACTTTGGAAGGCCTTTGCTTTCCCCAAGGAGTATGCTTTAAATCTCAGAGAACCAATATGAAGAATAACTCTAATTGCAAACATATTTAACTGTTTTTCTTTCAACTGCAGGCACACAATTATAGTTATATATCTAGATCTGGCCAATCATTTGAAACAAGTTCACTATTCAGGTAATATACTATTTTATGGCTTAAGAAGAAAACTTTTTTTTTTAATTGAGGAGGTTAATGCTTTACAATGCAGTCATTATACATGAGTATAATTTCATTATGCACTAGGCCCCCAAAGTTCTCTTCCTCCCCTCCACCCTCCTTCCTTCCCCAGAGTCCCTTGCTTTAATGCTATATACCATACTCAATTCATGTTTCATTTTGTTTTCTCCATCCCTGCTCCTATTTATTAGGTCCCAATTACAAGTGAGATCATTTAGCATTTGTCCTTCTGTTTTGTGCTTATCTCACTTAACATGATGTTTTCTGGTTCCATCCGTGATGAAGTAAAGGAGATGACTTCATTTTTAACAGTCAAGTAGTATTCCATTGTGTATATATGTTGGGTATTATTATGTCAGCCCCCCTGCTCCATCACTGACACCATGGTCTATTTACATAATCATTGTTTTGCCTGAGACCCACCCTGCCTGCAGGGTATTGGTTAATCCCACTAGTTAGAACCTTCCGCAGCAGCTGCTATGGAAGCTTTCTACCTTCACGCTCTTTTCTCCACCCCCTTTCCTAGCCATTTCCTTTTCCGATTTGCCACTTCTGATTTCTAAGATATAAAATGCTTCTCTCTGATCAATAAAGGCATTGCATTGCGTTCCCGCTCTACCACAAATTCCTGGTCTCTCTCCTGCATCGCTGAGTAAGCAGCAGCCCAGGTTGGCTCCGGTCGAGTTCTTTCCAACCCAGAGAGCACGTGCCCGGGAAGAAACACCCTCATGCTAGCCTGGCATATATATATATACCACAGGTTTTTTTTTTTGTCACTCATCTGTTATTAGACATCTGGGTTGCTTCCACATTTTGGTGATTAAGAATTGCTGCTAGTAACATAGGTATACATAGCTCTATTTTGATAGATGTTTTTGAGAAACAAGTTTTGTTCAGGACACAGTGAGAACAACACTGCTGTAAGTTTTTAGGAATTAGTATAGCCTGAAATTTCTAGCAAATGTATTTCAGGAATACAACACTACCTAGACAAATTTCTGTCTGTGTTAACACTTTACCTGAAACATATTGTCCAAATAAGCTAGAATCAGCTAAAGAATGGAGGCTTCAGCAACTTGGAGGTTATATATGTTCCTGTGAAAAATATGAATATATATGGGCCCTGGGTTAGATTAATGTAATAAGCAGTTAGTTGTATTTATATTTTTCTCTTCAAGTTTGGGAGCTACTCTCTACCCTAATCCAGCTTTCTTTCTTTCTTTTTTTCTTAAGCAATTAAATTTCCATCATCATGCGCCAGGACTCCAAGGCTTGCTGCAACCTCTTCCTTTCCCCTTTTACCAGGAATTGTTTGCTTTGGTGCAATAAACCCACCCAACTCAAGTTTTGCGTTGTGTTTTCTTTTTATTTCTCTTCTTTTCTCTCCTCTCCTCTCCTCTCCTCTCCTCTCCTCTCCTCTCCTCTCCTCTCCTCTCCCCTCCCCTCCCCTCTCCCCTCCCCTCCCCTCTCCCCTCCCCTCCCCTCTCCCCTCCCCTCTCCCCTCCCCTCCCCTCCCCTCCTCTCCTCTCCTCTCCTCTCCTCTCCTCTCCTCTCCTCTCCTCTCCTCTCCTCTCCTCTCCTCTCCTCTCCTCTCCTCTCCTTTCTCTTCTCTTCTCTCTTCTCTTTGCTTTTTAAGTTCTACTTATAAGTGAGATCATCTGACATTTATTTTTCTCATTTTGGGTTTTCTCCAGATAACATGATGTTTTCAAGTTCCAATATATATATATATATGGAGAGAGAGAGAGAGAGAGAATGAAAAAAATCATATCACCAAAGCTTTCTTCAATGTTGTGGGGGCCAACTCATACCTGAGTTGCATATATGGTAAAATAGCTAACAGTCTTAGTAAACTATTTAATTGGTCCTACTCAGTGGAATTTCTTTCTTTTTTTAAAAAAAATTATTTATAAAAAGGAAACACTGACAAAAACCATAGGATAAGAGGGGTACAACTCCACACAATTCCTACCACCAGAACTCTGTATCCCATCCCATCCCCTGATAGCTTTCCTATTTATCCCTCTGAGAGTATGGACCCAGGGTCATTATGGGGTGCAGAAGGTGGAAGGTCTGTCTTCTGTAATTATTTCCCCTCTGAACATGGACATTGGCAGGTTGATCCATAATCCCAGCCTGTCTCTCTCTTTCCCTAGTGGGGCTGGGCTCTGGGGAAGTGGGGCTCCAGGACATATTGGTGGGGTTGTCTGCCCAGGGAAGTCTAACTGGCATCATGTTAGCATCTGGAACCTGGTGGCTGAAAAAAGAGTTAACATATAGAGCCCAACAAATGTTGACTAATCATGAACCTAAAGGTTGGAATAGTGCAGATGAAGAGTGTGTGTGTGTGTGTGTGTATGGGGTCTCTGTTTTGTAGATAGTTAGCAGTCCTATTTTAGTTATATTCCAAAGTGCCCATGACTATTGCTGCTAGTAACTTTTTTTTTTTTTTTTCCTGAGCCTGATATCTGATATGTAGGTGGATCTAAGTTATTGTCTGGGGAGATGATGTCATAGCTGGAAAAAGGACCAGAAAGCTGGATCAGGGAACAGAGTAGTTTCTAAATATGGGAAAGGTGTATGAATAATGTTGACAATAAACCCCATCTATTTGATCTGATCTGGGGCCCATACTTAGCTTAGGAGCCCGTGTGACCTAAGCATCCCTGTATATATGAGCTCACATTCTGTGGTCATGAGTAGGAACATTCCAAGCTGTCCCATTTTCAGGACCCATCTTCCTTAGGTGGAACAAAGCGTACATTGTTCAGCCTCCCCTAGAGGATGGTACATTCTCTGCTGTTGTTGATCCACGTTGAAGGCAAGGTCCTATGGGGGCCCACAATGGGGTCTATTGTGTTGTTCCTAATAGAGATTACCAGTAGCAATGGAGAAAGGAATCTATTTGAGGTCTAGGCCCATCATGTCTGTTTGGGAATCTCAGGGCTCCCTGAATAGGGCCTCAGCTGATGGGGTGGCTTGATAGTGACTAAAGAGTCATCATTAAAGTATGCTCCTTATTCAGCTTTTGCAGTCCTTACTTTGATAAGGTTATATTTGGAGTGAGTGAGGGAAGTATAATAGGAAGTGGATGAGGACGGTATCTAAGTCTAAGTAGACACTATTTCATTAGGAACATTATGGTGTCTTTTTAGGTCTTTCTACTTGCTGCATATAGTGACCCACTGCAGACTATTGTGCACTTTTTCTTTCAGGTATATATTTTGCCCTAATTTATGGATACATGTGAACATAAGCTCTATCTCATGAGACCTGGTCTATATCTAGGTTTTGTGATTTTGTTAGGAAGTGAACCACCTGGATTGGAATTAGAGAATCCTATTAAAGGAAAGGTCTCACCCAAGTAATGAGGCTGAAGGGTTGACATTCCACTCCTGATGTCTCTGAACACAGTCTGAAGTGAAGCATGCTGAGGTGGTACTCGGTGCGTATAATATCATTTGGTATGAATTGAGAGAAGCATGCAGGAAAGTGAGACCCACCCTAGAGGTTTCAGGACTGGGGGAAATAGAGGAAGCGGGAGGTTCCTACTGTCTTAGGGTTTAAAGGCAATAGATAGTTATTGCTATAATCACATTATTTGGCAATTGGGTTAACTCTGAAAATCCCTTTGTTAGGATTTGCTATACCATACACGGCATCACCATAATTTATGTCCTTTGACATTATTTGTATACAGCTGTGTCTCATAGAGTAATGCCACTGGTTGCTTCTGCTCTCCCTGGTCTAAGCTTTTTGAAATGTTAACTCTTTCTGGAATTTCTAAAGATCGTGAAAGTCTACTTGGAGGTTGCTGATCCTGGAGAGTGGTAACATCAACATCCACCATCTAGCCCTTGTTCTGTGGCTTAAAGAGGATGATTTGTGGTCACAGTCCAATCCTTGTTGGATAGGTAGCCACATTCCAAGAAACCACCACTGAATTTAGCTACAATGTGAACTATTATTGGCAGCAAAGTGAAAAGGTCTGAATTAGCACTCAGACCTAACAATCTAACCATCTTTCCTGATCATTCCAGGTCAGGACTGAGACAGGCACATCCTCAGGGCAAAATGGGAAGGAAAAGGCCTCTTTGCCTGAAAACACTTGACAGTCTGTGGATAAAATCAACATTCTAATTTTTATGTTTTCCCCTTGGCAAATTATTTATGAACTTATTTTTTTCAAGAAGTGGAAATTACCTCTCCATATTGAATATGAACTTTTGTAGTCAACTAAAAAAAAAAAAAAAAACCACATACTATAGACACTGTTAATCCTGTGGAAGAATATCTAAGTGCCCAACTTGTTTTAATCACACAGTACTGAGATATACCCTCTCTTTTACTTTTATAGGTTGACAAAGTGATGATGAGAAAAGAAGCAAAGAAATTCACATCAAAAAGTCATTGAGTAGTCAAAGCCTTCAGTAAACTGGTAGGTTCACAGCCAATTTACTGCTGTCTACTTCAAAAACAAAAAGAGCCCTTATAGTGGCTCCAAGAGGCAGAGCTCTGAAGACCTTTTCTCCTACTCCCTTAAATGTGGTGTCTTATTAGCTCTGGTATCTACTACAGAGAAATATAAATATTTTATTCTTCCAATAGGAGTTCATTTTGTTCTCTTCATGGTTTCAGTATCTGGCTATCTTTATTCAACACACAATAAAATACATCCCTGAATGGAGACAGCACACTAATGGATTCAAGGTGTTTAGAGCATTGCCACCAATATATCAACAGTAGAATTTACCTGGCCCAAGAGGTCCAACAGTCATTAAATAAGGCAGCATTCTGGGGCACCAATGAGCCCCATAGTATTATAGTTAGTCTTGACCCCTGTAAGATAGACTCACCTCCTGCTGATCAGTAAATGAGGCCAACACAATGGCAGCCTTTGAGGTAAACCAATGGTTTGTTCTTTGGCCAAAGTTGAAAATGTGGCCGGCTATGAGTAGCATAGAGTGATATTTAGGACTGTGAAGAGGCAGGCAAAATACTCATAAAGAACTTGGAAAATGTTTTTAAATGCTTTAAAAAGAGACAAGCACTAGGAACAAAAGCAGATTTTTTTTTTTTTAAAACCAAGTCTTTGAGATGCAATTATACACACACACACACACACACACACACACACACACACACACACTTTTTTTTTTTTTCCTGGAGAGAAGCCTCTGGTTGAACTGTGTGGTGCAACTTCTTCTTTTTTTTTTTTTTAAATTTTTTATTTAAGAAAGGATTGTGGTGCAACTTCTAACAGCCTTCACCAAAAATGAGTCAAGTAAATATGACAAAGAAATGTTTTTTTTTTCTCCTTTAGGGAATATTGACTTTTCTCCTTCCTGTAACTGATTTTTAAAAAACTCTACCTGGAAACAGTTATAGTTGTTATAATCATATCGAACTAAATGCACGGAAATGAGTTAGTCTTTAAAGTACCCAGTATTAGCATATAGTGTAGTTGATGTAGTCAACATAACTTAAAATAATTAAAATTTGTGATGTCCTTTTCCCCTTTATCTTGTATGTACTCAATCTCATTTTATAGTCATAATCTTTGGAATTAAAAGTTATTTGAAATAAAATGCTGTACTTACTTTTACTAAATTAAGGTTACCTTTAACTCAGTTTCAAAGTGAAGGGAACAGAATATAAAATAAAAATAGTAGTACTGATGTAATTAGAGGAAATATAATCTGCTTGTTGAGATAAATATAAAGTATCACAATCAAAGATATAATTTAATTTCAAAATGACTGACAATATTAAAATATACACTGACTGACAACAAGCAAGATACTCAGCTGTACAACATGGAACTTGCTTGCCTGATACTCTGAGTTTGCTCCCTGCCCCCATTATGCCAGATCTGAGTCATACTCTGTTTTTTTTTTTCCTCTCTCACAAAATAAGTCTTTAAAATATATTTACCTGATATTTAACAGCAAAAAAAAATACAACTTGTAAGATTTTCCCTCTGCAAATGATTTCACTTTCTTTTTTAAAGAATATTTTATTTATTTATTAATGAGAAAGATAGGAGAAAGAGGAAGAACGAGACATCACTCTGGTATATGTGCTGCTGGGGATCAAACTCTGGACCTCATGCTTGTGAGTCCAATACTTTATCCACTGTGCCACCTCCCAGACAACAATGATTTTCACTTTCGAAGAAAAGTATGAAAACAGTCTCAGTAAACATTTTGTGCTTTCTTATTGGGAGGTCTCGAAACTTTACATCAGGCTCAACCTGACGCTGTTGACTGGCTACGGAAGAAGGGCAAACGCTAGAAGAAGAAGATTGACTCAATATATATTTAGGAAATATCAAAGTATAAATTCTTTAATACGTCTTATGATTTAAATTAGACATTTACAAAATAGACAATTGATCTCCATGAAAATACTTAAACACTATTTTGTCAGTCTATTGTCTCACAAAAGTAATAGGACGAATTCTAGACATTTTGTAAATCCTTTAACTTTCAGTGGGGTATAGTTTCTAAAGTTTATGCCAATTAACTATCTAATGAAACTACTTTTATTAATCTACATACTCGTTATTACACTTGATCTTAGCCAAAAAATTGAGAAACAATGAAAACATAGTGTGTTTAATGATATATGAGACAAAAGTGTATTTTTGGATTGCCTTTAACCTTGTAAAGAGCAATGCAAATTCTACGTTTTATGCTCGCAAAATTACCAGTGTAAGTTCAAAGATGCCAGGGATCTTCAAAGATCAGAGGTAAGACAAATGTAATGGCTGTGTTGACCACTAGGGGGTGGTAAAGGACAGTACAGTTTGCATAATAGGCTAAAGGGCGTTTCAAAAATAAAAAAGAACTAGCACAAAGGGGGAAAATTGGTACTTGGGTCCACCTTGAACTAGGGCAGAATATTTTTAAAATATGAAAATGACCTTTTATAAGGTGTCTTTTTTAATAGTGTTTGGGACCACTTCAATTATTTGACAAATCTAATTTTATAGGAGTTTCTAATATTTGGAGGAAGTAAAGGTTTATTGAAATTTCCTGCTGGTGGGCTGTGATAGACCAGGTCCCAGAACTGAAGTCATCAGGTTTGGCCTTCTTCTATACCACCATGCAGTGAAAATGCTGCAAGGGAAGTCCATATATTGAACGGAACTGACTCTGAAGTCCTTATCAGAATATTGCTGGTTGAAAAATTCCTCCTCCTCCTCCTTCTTCTCCTTTTTCTCCCCCTCCCTCTCCCTCTCCTTCTCCCTTTACCTCTCTCTCCCTCTCCTTCTTCTTCTTCTCCCTCTCCTTCTTCTTCTCCACCTCGCATCTTCTCCACCTCCTCCTCCTCCTTCTTAACCAGAACACTGATCATTTCTGGCTTATAGTGGTGTAGGAGATTGAACCTGGCACTTCTGAGCCTCGGGCATGAAAGTCAATTTGTATAACCATTATATTATCTACCCCCGCCCAATGGAAAACTTCTTACTCTGTGATACTACAGATATTGAGAATTTTCCTCTTTGTCTCTTCCTAGAGATTCTCATAGAAGAGAACAGAATTTGATCATAGGACTTTGAGTTCTGTTTAGGAAAATTACATTACTCTTGGAGTGTGTTCTAGTTCATTCCTCACTTTTCATCTCTGCTTTTCCAGTGAGAATCAACTAAGGATCATTCTTACTCCTACAGTTAGGACCTTGCTGGTCTCTGGTCAAAAATAACAAAATATCTCATGCCAAAAAATACATTA